>NC_135620.1:66745416-67359375 GCF_053574225.1 Canis aureus
TGTTTGAGAAGGAAGTGGCCCAGGAGCCCATAAGTAGTTGTTCCCATTTGCCGTTAATGCCTCAAATCTCTGCCCTTTTTTCACACTCATGACTTCCTTTTAGCACCCACTGCCCTTAGCATCCTACAACCTTCTCTCTCCAGTCAAAGCCTTGTATCTGGAAAGGTCCAGAAGGGCATTTCACACTAAGGTGAGATGAAGAAAAACTGAAACGTTCTCTCCCTCTGAAAGCCAGTTAAAAACAGGGCAAAGCTGTAAACGACATCACAGGAGCTCAGGATGTCGACTGAGCCTCCATTAATGCTCTGACCCACCATTAGTGCTGTCTCTGTTTTGTCTGGGACCCTGAGTTGTCCCCCTGACTCACCATCAAAAATGAACAAAACATTCCTGGTGGGTTCGTGGCTATTCAGAGTTAGAGAATTCTTTCATTTCCATTATCTTGTTTCGGCTCCAATGAACCAGGCAAGTATTATTTTCTGGATTTTATTTCAGAGAAAACAGCTCAGCTAAGGAATCGGTCCACATTCGTCCAGGACAACATCATCTGCATCTCTATGCCAGCTCTCTTTCCGCAAACTCCAGCATCTCTGCCCAGTCCCCTTGCATTTCTCCTCTGGGTTTCCACAGTGCAGTCCATGCAGCCTGAGTCCTAGTCTCACTGATTCCCTTGCTCTGCTCCAGGAGCCAATCCTGGCCCTTCCTGCTACCGCAGGAGGGTAAAAAGTAGCCTACCCCTGGTCGGGATGGCCAAGGTGAGAGCATTCTTTGTCCCAGGTTTAGGCCAGAAGAGCAGCATGGGCAAAGGCACAAAGCTTGTGATGGTGCAGAGCAGCATCAGGAAACCACATGGTGTTGGGTATCATGGAGCATCCCAAGAAATGAGGCTAGAATGGCAGGAGGTGCTGGGTTCTGGGAGTGCCAGCAGGGGGCCAAACTTGCCCCACACGTGGTGGGAGCCACTGAAGACCCGTGGTCTATCAGAGAATGGTCTGGTGGCAGAGGGGAGGCAAGATGAGGCAGGGAGCTGCTATGGGTCCCTGAGCACCCCACTCAGGGTCCCATCACTGCCAAAGCTGGTACATTCCTGAAGGGTTCTGAGGTGGCCTCTCCTGCCGTTCCATGCAGAGGTCACCTTTAGCTTTTATCATCGCTTAAATCATTCTCTTTATACTAAAATCCAGAAGCAGAAGCTTAACCAACTTCAGCTGAAAGCCTTAGAACCCATGGAAGCCAATTTGGAGCCTGAATGTTGGAGGTTATTTCTGGACATTGTGACATCCTGTTCAACTTTCAGAGGAGCCTGGGTATAAAGGGGTGACTCAGTCTGTGAGCTTATTTTTAGGGAAAGCTGAGAATTCGGTGTGGAGCCACTCGGAGTCTGCATTGCCTGCCTATGCAGTGTGTGCTATTGGTGAAGAGATTTCTGGGCAGAAATGCTGTATTTATCATCAACTGCATGTTACCCAGCACCTCCTACACACCAGCACAAGGTTTATTGATTTGAGAGGAGGGTGGGAATCCAATATAAACAAACCTTTAAATCAGGGGAGCATATTTCGGGGCATTTACATTTGAGAGCTGACTTTAGAGCTAGAGAACTAATGTCATAAAAGTTCCTGTTTATTGGGTTTTTCATAGGTACTACGCATTATGCTAAGTGCTTTGCAAAGCGCAAGAGGAACTTTGATTGTCTGTTATTAGAGGTATTGTATTGTCATCACTGTTTTAATAGTGAGGAGATGTTGACTTAAAGAAGTCAAAAGCTAGCTTAGGGCCAGGGAACTGAGTCTAGATTTGACCTGAGGCCTGATGCAAAGTTCATGCAAATGACCACTCAAGTTTTGGCCAATAAGTAGCCCACGTGCTGCCACTTGTTGGTGTAGGACTCGCTGATTGATCATAGAATTATTTCCTGCTCAGCTCAGATTTGGCTTGGATTTTCCACACAGTGCTCTAGATAGTTCCTATGACCAACTGACCAGCATTAGTACTTGAGATAAAGCCCGTCTGTCATCTTGTTTTTCTCTTTGTATTTGCTCAAAATAAAATCTTTAAGTCTGGAGACTTTTTTTGTTGTTGATTTCTACAGATCTATTTATAATCTTTTATTTCCTAAATACTTGCAAGCAATAGAGCATTTAACATCATTTCCTCTTCAGTCAGTGGAGACTCTGTATTCTTTAATAGGGGAATCCAACTGCCTTGGAGGGAAGAATGATGTTTTTAGGACCCAAAGCCTTGATATGGACAATCGGCTTATGTATTGGTGTCTGCAGTGATGAGTGGAAGATGGAGAATGAACTATAGGAACTCAGGCCATTTGTAGCAGTAAATCTTTCAAGTAGCCCTGTCTGATTAATTATGGCAGGATGGTAAAGTGGGGTGGGGGGATGTGGTATAAAAGCTAAGAAAGCAAGATAATGGGGCAGATTCTGGGGGAACACGCTCTGCTTCAGTTGCTGTGAAAAACATCAGCTCAGCACGCAAGCCTGTTGTCCTAAAAGTATAGCAACAGTTGGGGCTGGAAGTCCCAATGGGAGAAAAGAGCCCCTGAAAAGCAAACTCAGACAAAAGGAAGGGGAAGGCAATCTTCAGCTTGGTGGCAAAGGAAGAAACTGAGGACCCAGCCATGTAGCCGGAGGAGATACAATCCACCCAAGAGGAAGTCCATGATCAAGATGTAAAACTGGAACATTAAGAAATAATAATAGAAACATATTGCGTAGGCAGTACATGGAGGCTAGCATGATTTATTTAAGATTCCAGACAATTGAGCTAAAAAAAGCAGGGTTCAATAGTTGAAATGGATGGAAGGTAGTACATCATATGGATCACCAATACAGGGTACAGTTAAAAAAAAAAAAAGAAGAAGAACCTTTTTGCTATGCTTAAAAAAAAAAAGAAAAAAGGAAAAAGCGTCCCCCTCTCCCCCCAACTCAAGAAGCAATGGAAGCCTGTCAGCAATGGGCAGGATCTCAGTCGTAGGCTGGGGTTTAGGGTCAGGCCTCCTGGCACTGGGAATGGGATGGGTAAGAGTATATCAAGGCTCACTCTGAAATCAAAACTGGGATGTAGGTCAGGGCAGAGCTAGAACTGACACAAGTGTTGCCCAGCCTGGGTCCCCCTTGTTGAACAGCAACCCTCCTCTTGCTAATTTCATCTTGTTGAGCGTTTCTTCTGGGTGTGGGTATTATTCGAGCTCAGAGACCCTCTGGATCATCTGGGTCTAAGCCAGAAAAAGGGCTACCTTGCAGATGATTTTACCTTACCTCTTAAAATGCTGGTGATTTGCCAAGCAGGAATCAGAGACCTGATGGCTTCCCAAAGCCCTGTTCCTAAACACGTCCCATCTGGTCTCTCCAGTTTTCTCTTGCGCTCAGAAGCTTGATGGGGGGGGGGGGGGGGGCTGCTGAAGGAACCACGGTGTGTCTGTGGGCATGGGAAGGATGCAGAGGCACGAAGACAGCTTAGCATCAGCATGAGGGGGTACCCACCACAGGCCCAGTTCCCCATCCCTCACCCTGCTTCTCCCTCCAGTAGTAGTAGACATGGTGGGAGAGGAGATGGAGAATGGAGACAGTGGCTTGGAATTCTTAGGGTCTGCATTTAATTGGTTATGTGCTCCTTGGGAGTCCAAACAATGGCCTTAAGTTTACTCCTTGGAGCTTGGAAGTCCTGTGGCTGTGTCCCAGACTGGGCCCATAGAGTCCAAAAAAAAATCTAAGGCTGTCATCTAACTGGCCACCCCTGAAGCCCTACCTTTTCCCAGGCAGCTTCAGAGAAAGACAACTCCTAGCCTGGTTCTGACAGCTGACTTGGATGGCTGAGTTGTGACAGTACTGTTGCCAAAACCACTTGGATTGTTTCCCCAGGGGGGCTTAAGGAAGCAGCCAAGTGTCCTGCTTCACCCCGAGTTAAGCAGAAATCCTCACCTGCCTGGATATTGTTAGGTCTGTGTCACCTCATCATTGGAGCACATACATTTTTCAACCTCCTGCAGTTTATTTCATGAAACGGAGCACGGCATCAAAGAAATAAGATAGTCAGCATGACATCACAGCAGGTCAGAAATAGTATCATCTACATATTTTGATTATATTTTAAAATTCAGTTTACACACAATTGGAGTTCAGTTAATTAACTCCAAGCCATAATATCAGTCTGGGTTTGAATGGATCTGCATTTCAATAGCTTCTTCTTCCAAAATAATATTTATATGCCCAATAGCAGCCTATCATTCTAACACTGAAATCATGCAACTTGGTTGTTTTCTCCTCATTTTTCAACAATCATTATTATTTTTGCAGTAGTAATGAAATCAAGCAGTTATCATTGGACTTTTTTGTAGATGAGGTTAATTTGTCAGTTTCCTGCCAGTCTTCTGATACTTGCACCACACATTTTCCTGGTTAGCTGACAAATCAGAATGCTAATGATCACCGAGCAGAGAGGACTGGCAAAGTTTACTTCTGTGGGTTTTACCCAACTCATGATTGGTTGTTTTTTTTTTTTTTTCCTTTAGGTTTTCCAAGACAGAGGACTTAAAAATTTTTTTAGTAATTTTTTTCATTCAAAAACAAAATGTGAAATGTACAAAAAAGTGAGAAGAATGGAATAATTTAAAAGTGTTCAGCATGGGGCCTGACACACAATAAATCTTTTAATATTTTAAAAGAAAAAAAGTGTGTGTAATTTCAACACCAAACAAATTTGGGGGATTTTCTTTGCATAGATTGTATATGGTTATAATTATGCTCCATATAAATGTTACTTGGAACTTTTCCATTTAATGTTTTCATGAACATTTCCTCATGCTGTTGTAAACTCTTTATAAATACAATTTTAATTGGTTACATGATTGTTTGTTAGGAGTACATTTGGCTGTGAGTACCAGAAAATCCAAGAAACAATAATATAAGGAGATTTTAGTTTTGTGAAAGAAGAAATTGGGACAATTTGAGGCTCTTGGGACAAGAGAACTGCTCAGTGGGGACACAAGGAGCTTTTGATTCACTGCCCTTCTTGGAGAAGGCTGCCATGAGCCAGGTATGGGGTCTTCCTAGAGGAAACACGAAATTATGCCTCCTGCACACTGAGTCACATGATTGCTCTAGCTCAAGAAAAGCCTGGGAAGGTAGGTAAACTGGTAATTCTCCAGCTTCCATGGTGGAGGAATGTGGATTTCTTAGAAAAAAAGTGGCCAAAATTACTATGTCAAAGGGCAGTTGATTTTTGTGTTTTCAGAATTTCATCTGGATTGCCTCCCTGGCAAGTGGCAGGATTTAGAAGCCTGTGCTCCATTTACAACCATCTAATTTGATCTAGAAGCACAAATGTATAACCAATCATGAAAGTAGCGTCAAAACTCAAACCGGTGGATATTGGTTTCAGGGAGGCAGCTATTAATACAAGGAAAAATCCCTCAACATCTAGAGCTGGTCCAGTTTGGAACTGATTACTTCATGGGATGATGAGCAGCAACCTGTGCCAAGATGTAGAGACTGAACAGATACTTGGTATGTAGACAGGAGAGGTAACTTATGCATCTGGTGAAGTGGGCTAGGGAACCTCTAACATCTGTACATCTCCATGTTTTAAAATTAGGGGATGTTTGCTAAAATACTTTCCCAATCACCTAGGATATTGGCTGTGTGGTAGAGCCTTGCTCCAATGTTGCTTCAGATCAAAATATAGTTGCCTGAAATAGAGTAATTGCCTGAGGTGACAGGATTTGCCTTTCAGGCTTCAGTGCTGTAGGAGAGCTCTGCCCCGGGCTTGGGCCAATCATTACCTGATCCATAAACCAGCCTCATTCAAAGTTTTTTTTCTTTTTTAAAACGATTTTATTCATCTATTCATGAGAGACACAGAAAGAGGCAGAGACATAGGCAGGGGGAGAAGCAGGCTCCCTGCAGGGATCCTGATGTGGGACTCGATCCCAGAATCCTGAAATCATGACTTGAGCTAAAAGCAGATGTTCCACCACTGAGCCACCTAGGTACCCCCTCATTCAAAGTTAGACATCTTTTCCCTCATCGCCTGTTACCATGACTCTATTATTTTCCTCAATGCCATGGCTTTCCTCTTCACTGCCAACAAAAGTTACATGTTTCTTTCTTTCTTTTTTTTTTAAGAATTTATTTATTAATTCATGAGAGGCACAGAGTGAGAGGCAGAGACACAGGCAGAGGGAGAAGAAGCAGGATCCATGCAGAGAGCTCGATGTAGGACTCGATCCCGGGACCCCAGGATCACGCCCTGAGCCCTGAGTTAAAAGCAGACGCTCAACTGCTGAGCCACCCAGGCGTCCCAAAAGTTACATGTTTCTCATGTGGACTCTATCTCTGATGTTACTCAATTATGAAAATAAGGAGAAATTAAAAAAAACCACTGTTCTTTGATTTATTTGCAAGAGTGGTTTTACTAAAATAGGAAGTTTTGCTGATTAAACTTGTGTGAACAATTTAAAGCTATGAGATTAGGTGCAATCAGTAAACAAGTGAGTCTGAGTTTAGGCAACTCAGTAAACAAATATCTTTTGAACATCTAGGTGGTAGACACATTAGTGGGGGCTGAGGATGTTAGAGTAAATACAACACAGTTTCTGCCCACATGGAGCTTGCATTCTGTGGGGCATGGGGGTGGGAGGGACAATTTACAAATAGAAGAGTGAATATATACTGTGTTGGTTTGCAGTATGGGAGCCAGGGAGTGCTGAGGAGGGGAGACCTTCAGAGGCTGGTCAGGGAAAGCCTTACTAATAAGACCATGTTTGACACAAAGCAAAGGAGTGAGCCTTGTGGGTGTCTGGGGAGGAGTATTCTCCTGTAAACAGGCTATCAAGACCATTGGCCCTGAGTTGAGAACCTGTTTGGTGTGTCAAGAAGCAACTGGAAAGCCAGTGTGATAAAGGTACAGTGGTAACAGATGTGACCAAAGAGATGGTGGCCAGGTCTAGATTATGAAGGTATCTAAGATATCAGGATAAAGACTTGGGCTTTGACTTTAAGTGAGATGAGAATCCATTGGAGGATTTGGAGCACCATCTGACTTTTTTTTTAAGTGGATTACTCTAGCTGCTATGACAAAAGCAACTTAGGAGGAGGGTAAGCGTGGAGGCAGGGAGACCAGTTGGGAGAATATGATAGTAATTCAGAAGACAGATGAAACCTATCTTGTGGTAACAGTGGAGGTGGCAAATGATGGGTATATTTAAATGGTACAGCTTAAGGGGTTTTCTCATTGAGTAGAAGTGGAATGTGAGAGAAAGAAAGAAGTCAAGGATGCTCCAAGAGTTTTTGGCTTATGCAACTAGTAGGATGGAGTTTCACTTTAATGAGTGGAGACAGCTATGGAAAGGCCTGTTTTAGAGAGAAAATAGGAGTTCAGTCTTAGAAATGTTAAATTAGAGATGCCTGTTTTATACCCGAGTGGAAATATTGAGTGGGCAGTTAGATGAATGAGTCTGAAGTTCTAAAGAGAGGTCTGGGCTGATGACATAAAGATGGGAATCATCAACAGCTGCATGGCATTTCAAGCCAGAAGGTTGATATCACCAAGGGGGTAAAAGTAGATAGAGAAGAGGTTTGAGGATGGCACTCTGGGTTGTTGCTGGGGATGTCGAGGAACCAGCAAATGAAACTAAGAAAGAATGGTGGGTGAATTAGGAAGAGAACAAAGAGAAACGGTGACCTGAATTGAAGGAAGTATTTCTAGAAAGAGGAAGCGATCATCTTTGTCAACTGTTGCCAAGAAATTTGAGGCTTGAGGATGGTTGGGTTTTAGTGAGTAAGACAAGAGGCAGTAGCAAGAGAGTTGACTCTTTCAAGGAGTTTGGCTGTAAGGAAAAAGAGAAAGGGAGGTGTAGATGAAGGAGAATGTGGCCTCAAAGGAGCCTTCTTCTAGGGATACTAGAAGGGCTTCTGAGAATGGTCCAGAGACTGGGAAAAGTTGGTGAGGCAGGAGAGAGAAGAGACAGTTGCTGAAGACCGTTCTTGAGTTGGGGAGTGAGGACGCCATCCAGAGCACAAATGAAGGATCGTCCTCATGCCAGAGTGATGGCACAGCCTCTGGGACTCTGGGCAGGCTGGAACCTGTGGTAGTAGGGTATGGATGAGCCCTTTTGGCTGCTTCTGTTTTCTCAGTGAAATGGGAAGCAAAGTCATCCACTGGTAATGAGAAAGGGGGGAAGAAATATTGCAAGTTTAAGGAGATAAAAGGTGTAATATAATCTTCTGGGACAGTTCAAGAGCAATTAGTCTAGGGAAATGTTTGATTTCTGGATACCTCCGAGGCTTTTCTGTCATATGAGGTCATGAATTGAAAGAAAAACCAAACCACATTGTCATATGTTTTTCTCCAGCATTTTCAACTGAATATGTCGAAGTACAAATACACAAAGTGTTGGGTTTCATCTGAGTTGGTCTTTTCAGAAAAATGTGATTATAGTTATCGATAGTGCTATCTAAAAACTGGCCAAAGAGGGACGTGAAAGCCTGTGGTGGGTAAAGAAGCAGTGGAAGATTGATAGGATTAAAACAGTATAAAAAGATATATACTATAATATACTATATTATGCTTTAATAAACTGGATTCCTTTTTATAAACTCATCATATTTCCAATGCATGATGGAGAGTTACTGTATTTAAAAAAATCTGTAGTAAATTTTTATATATGAAACATCCTGTATAATAGTAAAAAAAATTATCTGTCAGCGTTGCTGCTTATATTGCAATTTCTCAAAGCAAGTTATGGTATACCTGGGAGAAACTGGTTGTAAGGCACCATGGATAAGTCCTGATGCAGTTGGCTGACTGGGAAGGATCTGTGTGGAGGCAACATGTGAACTGAGGGTCATTGGCCCAGCCTCCAGGGCTGGGTTTGAAGATGCAGCTGGTGCCGCACCAGCCAAAGGAGCAACAGTTTTGGTCATAGTAATAACCTGGTGATCAGTGGAGTGTCTGGTCAGAGTAATAGAGACAGCTAGTAAGGAGAGGACAGCCGGCCTCCTAGAGCTAGGATCTGTCCAATCCAGGACAAGAGAACTGGTAAGAATGGAGGACAGTGGGCAATGGGGAATGGGGAATCTGAGAAAAAAGCAGGGTAGTAGGGCCGTGTACCAGACAAAATGGAATCCAAGAGACAGCAGAGGTAGCCCAAGAGAAAGGGGAGAACCTGCTATGGGCCTCTTAGCTTCAGACACTCTCCGCACCATGGCCTGTGTGGGCTCGGGCATTGGAGAGGACTGAGCCCAAGGGTGGGGGCACTGACAGATCCAGCTGTGGAATCTGGGAAAGGCAGGGGCAGAGGAAGCCAGGAGGGGCTGATGAGGACCAGCTGCTCTCTTCCCCCAGAGCAGATGGGAAGCCAAAATACCAGCACACCATTTATATCATCCATGGCAAAGTCCACATTTATTTCCTCCATGGTCCCATTGTCCATATTTAGCATAAATCAGAACAGCATAAAGGGAAACTACAAGCCCTTTTCTTGGCCTCACTGGCTTTATTCTTGCCCAGGGCAGCTATGTTGGTGGGTCAGTGTTGTGAGGTGGGTGACTCTACAGGGCATAAGCCCTGATTCAAACCCAGCAGCGTCACAGCCTTGGCGCAAGAGCTTCCCATTTTTGAGTCTCCTCATCTTTGATAAGGAAATGACAAGACCTGTTCTCTCAGTAGCACCAGATACCAGACCTGGAAGGGCTCGCAGAGGTGCCTTGGAAGGCACAGCTGGGAGGCTTCCGAGGTATGGGATATAGCAGCCCCGGCCTTGCGAAATGAAGTGAGGTCAGCACAGACTAAGCAGACCAAATCAAATCTTTGATGGTTGAGTGATTTTTTTAAAATGATGCAGGTCTGCACAATTTAACAGGACTACCCATAGTGGCTGAAAACATTTTTCAGAGCAGATCAGATAAAGCCAAGTTAGAAATTGGTCGTCGCTGTAAATCAAGTGGTACGCTATCAATGACCCAGATTTCCCCAGAAGTTTTCCCACAGGAAGCAAAAGAAAAACCACTGTGTGGCTGCCGAGTCTTGATTTGTCAGGAGCAAAGAGATCGACACAGCATTAAAAGATGGCTCTTCTCTCAGCTTGCCCTAATGAATTGGGGTCCCCTTAATTCAGAAGCCAGTGAGATGTGTAAATCACTCCTATAGAATAAATGGTCAGATTTCAACCCCAGTTGGCAGCAATCTATAACGGCTCCTGGTTGCATTGTTCTCCTGTTAGCTTAGCTCACAGAATGCTTGGGTCATTGCTGAAGCCACTGCTTTTCAATGCCTCACACTGTGAGGTCAGTATTTTTCCCATTTTCTGCACAACCCCCCTCACCCACCCCAGGCCCAGGAGGGTAGGGATGAGAAATGGTATAAAAAGAGGACTTGTTATGGACTCTGAGCTGAAAGGCCTAGAGAGCTGGTCCTGAAGCAGAGATGTGGATAGGTGCTCTCATTTGCCCTATGGGAAACGGGGCCAATCACAGTGGTCTAGTCCCAGGAATCCTGGAAGAACTGGGAGCCAAACACTTCTCATCTGTACTGTGTCAGGTCTACAAAGCAACGTAACAAGCTACACCCTGCACTGAGATCCTCCTTGATCCACCTGGTTCCCCACCTGCTACTGTATCAACCTTATCACTCCCATGTTCTGAACCCTTGGGCCTACAGCCTACTTTGACCCACCTTTGGCCCTTTGGGTTTGTGTGACTACCCTGATTGGGCTGACTCACTCCCTGGCTCACATACCCTGAGGTGTAGGACGAATTTAGGGGGTCCTTGGTGATACCGCAGAGCTCCCAGTTCCACATTAGGACATAGTGGGTGAGCATAGTCAACACAAAAATAAGCACCCAGCACACACTTGTACCTCCACCTGAAATCTGCATGATTCCGTTGCACTGCTATGCTGTATGCACATGAAGTGTAAACACGTATGTCCTTAAATGTACTCTTGCCATACAAGTGTCAGTGATGGAGTTCTCAAGTGAAGAAAACTCTAGAAACACTAACGTACAGGCCTGGAAACCCTATGCGAGTGATTGTGGGAGGTTTCTAAGCCTCTGGATGCCAAATTTGAAGAACTTTGTAATAGCCAGATGTAAAGATGCAATATTTGATCCTAGGAAGAAGTGAGCTTCCTGTCACTGGAAGAATTCATTCATTCTCATCATTTACTCATCTGCAGAGTACATGTTGGTAGCCACTGGGTGCTGGGAATTCAAGGACGGCCCAGTGGAGTAGATGGACCGTGAGTATTCTGAAAGAGAGCAGCATGGTCACAAACTAGGAAGTGTCAGGGCTAGATTTGAACACACGTCTATATGATATTAAGACTTGTCTATCAGCCACTAAACTACATGATTTCCCAAGCATTTCCCTGTAACTAAGGGGAAGGTTTTGAGCTAGGATTGATGAGAAATGATGGGAAGATGGACAAGTTTTTACGAGGTAAAGTGTTTGGATTTTATCCTGTGGGTAATGGGAAGACTCTCAGGGAGTGATCGCATTGCGTGTGCTCTTCTGAAGGAGAATTCCACTGTAGTACCAAAAGTAATTTGACTTGGGAGAGAGGGGGGCTGGGCAGAAAGACCACTGAGAGTGATTTCACTGGTCTGGTAATGAAGTACTGATATCCTGAAGTAGGAGAGTAGCTGTGGAGGGGGTGAAGAAGGCTGGACGTGATAGTTATGAGGTTGAATTGACGGATCTTGGAGTGACTAAGGTGGGAGAGGTATGGAGAAAGACAGGTGCTAGACAGGTGTTTAGCCCAGATAAGTGGATGGGCTGTTGGTATTCATCAGGGTCGGGAAGGTATTTGCGGGGAAAGCGATGAGTTTAGTTTGGATGTGCTAAGATTATGTCGCCTTTGGGAAATGCATGTGAGATGCCTGGTAGGACATACGGGCCGAGAACTCAGGAAGGAGATCTTGTGTGGGGATTTTAAAGATCTGCAGATAATCGTAACTGTAGCTGAAGGAGTGATTGAGGCTATCTGGGCGGAGAATGTGGTACATGAAGTCAACCTGATGACTCATGTTTAAGGGATGAGGAAGGCCAGTGAGGTAGGCAGGGAATCAGGGCAGGTGGGAGGGGGGCGGGGAGGATGAAAGAGAAAGGTTTCAAGAAGGAGGGAGTGATGCACAACACTGAAGGTTGACAGGTAGTAATGTGATCTCTGGAAATAACGTAATGGAAGGAACCCAAGTGGAGGGTCACTGGTGGTCCTGCAAGAATGGAAACGCTGGTTAGACTGGTGGGGTGTGGAGCTGCATGGGGAGGAAGTGAATGAGAGGAATATTGAATGAAGCCTTTCTCTCCCCAAATGGTGTGATTGTGGGGAAATAAAGAAAAGAAGTGAATGTTCGGTGGGTGAGGGCAATCAAGATTATACGGGTAGCTGTTTTAAATGAGAGGAAGCCGAAATTCTGAGGGGCAAGAGCAAGTTGACAATAGGGAAACAGAGGGAACACTGCAGATGAGTGGAAGGAAAATTGATGGCACGCACTCTCTGAGAGATCATGAAGTGATGGAATTCAAGGTACTAGTGATTAGCTTTTTGTGTACAAGCAGAAAAGAAACCCAAAACCAAAAATAAAAATCCCATATGGAGTTCCTACATGAGCTAAGCATAGGCTTGTGCTGGAGAGGAAGTATCTTCTGCAGGCACCAGAGAACTGACAAAGAACAGGTACAAAGATTCTAGACAGTGTGGAGAGCCCACCTGAGGCAGCAGACCACAGATTGGGGGTAGCGTCCTCTTGCCCGGTGTTAATGATCTTCTCCAGCACACTATGGCACCCTACTGGGTTTTTAGTCTTGGGAAATCAGGATGAACGCCTAACTTGACTTGGGATTTTTCTGGGTGGGTATAGATCAAGGTTAGCGGAGAGGAGATCGTCAAGGAACTGTGGGGTGACTCATGCACGCAAACACTGAGGTCACCCAGCATGATGGTGGGATTTGATACGGATACTGGGAGCCAAGAAGTGAAGTCATCATCAGTAGAAATGAGGAGGTGCCTAGAAGAGCAGTTGGTGACAGAGATGATAAGGTGATAGGGTAGACCAAGGGAATGAGGGAGACTTTTTCCAAGAGGTCAGAGGAGTCACAGTCTGGAAGCAACATTAAGAAGTAAAAAAATTGCCAAACCCACTTCCTGATCTTGATACAGTCTGTTTTTTTTTTTTTTTAAGCCCTATTTTAAAAACTCTTCTGTACTGTTCACTGAATCTGACAACCACCAGTTTGCCTGGAGGTGCTATCAATATCTTAGAAAAAAAATGCTGTAGGAAGTAGCCCATTCTTAGCTTTATTCAACCAGATTTATTCACCTCTACTGAATTTTCCAAATCAGTGAGTCCATTTTTAAGGAATAAATCTTAGGCGCAAGAAATGGTAGGAGTTCAATGATATGCACCATCACACTAATCTTTTCATCAAACTAATCTTACAGATCTCTGGTTAAAATTTAGACAGCAGTGGATACTTAAACCTGAAAACATTCCAGTTGGCACTTTTGTGGCCGCTTGACTGACACTTGGGCACAGTTGCTGGCCTCTTGGTCTGATCTGAGGCCAATTTTGAACTAGGAATACCCCATGCGTACTCATGATGTCCTGTTATCTTTAACACACGCCTGGCATCTGAACCTGCCTGTTAGGCTAAGAATCATCAGACCAGAGAAATGTAAATAGCTGTGAATCACAGAGGTGGCAAATTTCCTGTAAAAAAAAAAAAAAAATCCTTCTAGACCGCTATAATTAAAGAGTTCATAGACCTATTACTCAGATTTTTTTTTTTTTTAAATCTGAAAAACAAAAGCAAAAAATCCCAAACCCACTGGGGTTTGTGGATGTGGATGATATAGGCTTGTGTACATTTGCAGTGGCAATTGGTACAGATGTTGAAAATTGGGACCTGGAAGCAAAAAGTTGGTCACCTCCAAGCCCATAGGGGTGCTCAGAACTCCTTAACACGTCATAGTGGTGACCACTGAAAGTTTTGTGACTTGACTTACAGCGAGGAAGGTAGCACAGCTGTAAACCAGCTGTATTTCATTTATGCTTGGACACAGGGCCCTTTTGTCTGTTCCAAATGTTCTTGGCCCCCTCCCTCAATTTCATGGAGTTTGGTTGTTAGTGGAAAAGTAGTTGTTGAAATATAGGTTCACTCTTGCTGAGCCTGCCACTCACCAGGACTTCTGGGGGGGACCTCTGGGTATTGGATTTAAGACAGCGAATCTTGCTTGTGATATGTGCCGAGGTAGGGGAATCATTCAGCGGGCTGACCATGTGTTCATCTGTGACTTCATTCATAGAAAAGCCTGGATTGCTGAGGTTAAGGGCTGGCTTCCCAGTTGCCTGGGATCACAAAAGGATGTAGCGCCGCCTGGTGGAGGTGATTTATTAGCATGTGTTCCGCCTCTTTCCTTTTTTTAAGAAATTTTTTAATTAGCAAGATGTTAGCAAATATGTTAGTGAAGGCATTTATCAAATGCGGGTAGCCGTAAAACAAAAAGATACAGATAAGCCATCAAAAAATTTTAATTGCACAATGTTTTAATGGCGAAAATAACGACTTTGAACCACAGCACCTTACAACCACAGGGGCTGTGGGGTTCATGATATAGAAACTAAAAGTTGTGGTTATGTGGTTATTTTTGAATGAAAGGAGAGGGGTTGAGATCGGGATGGAACTCATGGAGAGGCTTCTGGAAGAGGGTGACAAGTTCCATTGATTTTTAACCGGGTGGCGGTTATAAGGGTGTTTGTCTCATAAGAACTCATGTAGCTCAGTAATGATTTTATGATCTTTTCTGGGTCTGTATTTAATTTTTTTAAAACAAGTAAAAAATATATGGGAAATTTTGACCAATGCACCACTACCTAAATTTATAGCCCTTTTTAAGAGAAACCTCAAAAATGCTACGGGTTGTATGGTTTTGACACTATTTCATCATACTTTCAAAATGAAGCGTAGGTACTGACAAATACCTGCACCGACAGGTTTGGGGGCATCATTCAAACTTAGTAAGTTGTCTGCCTCAGTAGACGTATTGTGCTTTTTACTAGACTGTGTACTTTTGTCCTGTTGTGTGTTTGAATCTGAGCTTTCTTCTTCTCTGTGGCACAGATGTTCCTTGTCTCAGCTCCTCAAAGAAGTCCAAATTCAGTAATGACCTTAGAACATCTGGTTGCCATGGAAATGGCCATTTGGGTTATAAATTCATTTTTGTAACCGGTCAGAGAGAGAAACTAAGAATTACTTAGGAAGGCATGAGCCGGTTAGAAAAATCCTTCATAGAGCCCCAAATTCAGAAAAATTACATTTTGTTTCATAAGTGAGCTGTGAACAGGTGCATGAGTAATGCTGAAATATTTGACTGCTTCCTCTAATGGGGAAAACTCTTACCGAGCATTTTACAAGGAGGAATTATTTCCGAGTGATAGAAGTGATGGCAAATCAACATTGGGTTGTAATATCAAATCGAACACAGTTTAATTCTGAGTTATTCAGTCGTAACTAAATTTCTTCAAGACATAATGCATTTAAAATTTTACCTTAAAGAAAATCTCAGAAAAAAAAGCTTTCATGGGATCCAGATGAGGAATGAGAAAAAGGCAATGAAGTTGAAAGGCTCAAATTGATTCCAGAAGCACTTTGCCAAGTTTCTGTAATTTCTCATTAGCTATTTGGAGGTGGGGGGTAGTGATAGCTTGGGAAAAGCAAGGATTCTTATCTAGGTTCTCAGGGTAGGAAGGGAGATTTTGATTGGTCAGCCTGGTCTCTATTCACGTCTTCTATCTTATCCTGGACAGATCTGTCCCCCATAAGGGAAGAGGACACAATGATAGCACATGTTCCAGGGGCAGCTCCTTCTAGACCCATCATAGAACGCCACCCACCTCCTAGTGGTATGGATACACACACCCATCAGCAAACACTGAGTTATATGCATGTGTGTGTTCTGCATATTAAGCTGTGTGTTCCTTTTCTCATTCTTCATAGCACTGCTCATACAGAGGTTAGCCGCTGAGTTGGAATATACCGCCCTTATTCATTTGGCATTGTGAGACCACTCAATATCAAAAAAATCAGCTTTTAAAAAAATTATAATCAAAACGAGAGCACCCCAATAAACATGAACTAGAAAGGTTTTTTTTTAGCATTGTTTGTAATAAAAAATTGGGCACAAGTCAACCAAAGACAAGGGAAATGGTTAAATATGATATGTTCACAGTATGGAACATTATTATGCAGCAGTCTAAACTGTAAAGTCCATCTGTATGTACTGACGTGAAGAAAAGTGTGTAGACATGCACATGCCTTATGTAAATCAAGAAAGGGCCAAGAATTTTAGAGAAGGTAGAGGAAAGGGGCTTTGGTCTTTCCTCTATTGTTAGGATTTTAAAAATATCAAAATGGTGTTCATGTATTACTAGTGTTAATAAAAAAAATTGTCAGCCAGATTTAAACATCTTTGGAATTGGCTTTTTATAAGTTATCCTACACCATCTGGGGGTAAATATACCAAGGCAGTTGAAATTGCGACGGTAACTTGGATTCTCATTGGCCCTTTTAATCTAGACTTTTTCAAAGGAGGACTTAGGGGGAAGATCCCCTCATGTGTGTCTGTCTGGGGTGCTCTAGAGGTGGATGGATGTTGTAGCCTCAGTCCAGCCTGTTGGTTGATGGCTTACAGCTCGGTCCCATCCCCTCCTACCCACTGTTAGCTCAAGCCCCCTGGATAAGGAAGTGGAATCATTAAGGACCAACCCACCTCAGTGTTTCCTGGAACCATAAAAGCAGATGCTGACCTACTCTAACATTTCTTACTCAAGATACCACCAGCCCCAGATGAGCCCAACTCATCAAAGACATTGGGCCGATGTGAGCTGCTCCTTTGTCATTTGAATTCTGGCTTATGAGCAGATCTTTTGCCTGAGATTTAGGAAACCTCAAAAGTCTCTTTCAGTTGTCATCTTTGGAAGGATCCATGGAGTGACTAGAGAAGGTGGATCCAATCTTTTTCTTTGAACAGCTGTTTGGACAGTGTATACCAGTGCCTTTGTAGACCTGGTTTTCACTGCTGAAGTATTCTCTCCAGGGGCCCATGGAAGCCACCTGCACATTTCAGTTAGAACAGCACGCTGGAGCTCATTTACTTGTTTGCTGCCTGACGATTGTCCTGGCTGGGCTCTCATGTACCCCCAGGAACTCCTAGCTGTAACACAGCATCCTGATTTTAGCCAGAGAAGTCAGTTCTATGTCCATCACCTCAACTTCAAATCATTTCTTAAAGTGTTCTCCTGTCACCGCACCAGGCACGGATTACCACTCCCAACTCCTGTCCCCACCAGTGAAGGTGGTCACCTTGTGAGCTGCCAGGTGGGACCAGGCACAGCCCAAAGCAAGGCCACCAGACATCTCAGTTGGTAGAGTAGGTGCTGAATAGTATCCCTCGAATGGTTGAATGGACAGACATTCATATAACCTGGGTAAGTCAATGGCCTCCCTTCCCCACCAAAGACCCTTTGTAACTGAGCTCCTGGGATCCACCTCCTTTAGAAACCCCTCAGAGGTTATTGTGTATCCTTCCGTTCATGTAGTCGTTTAACAAAGACTGATTAAGGACGTACTCTGTGCCAGATACTACGCTTAGTGGTGGGGATATAGCGGTGAGAAATGCCATCATGGACTTCACAATCTAATGAAAAATATATTCTGGGATGACTGTAGGGTGTTGCATAACCCCAATGAATTGGTCACGATGTTCTCCTGTGTTCACTGATTAGCAAAGGACTGTGGGCACCTGCCCAAGGCCTCCAGCCCTGCTTTATCTTCATCTCCTCCCTGGATATGGCTCCTCCTAAGAGGGAGCCCATTCTCTTAAGTACCTTTGTAAACCGATCTTCTTGTGTCAAAAAATAAAAATGACTTCGGATTCCATTGCTTATAATAGGCATTTGGACCAAAGGCATTTTGTTGTTTTTAAATGAAAAAATAGTTTTTCATAAGTTACTGTTTTTTTCTCCTACACTGGATGCCCTTCTCTTATTCGTCCCCTGCCCATTGCAGCTAATCAGATTTGAAGGGTAAAATAACACCAGACTCATCATCAAATGTTTCATGAGAAATACATTACTTAGAAGCCTGGGGTTCTAAGAAATAGAGACCAGATTGAGCTTGCTCAAGGGTAAAGGGGTGGGGGTTGTTATTATAGAGATGCAGGGGTATCTCACAGAATCAGAAACAGATATATGCCTGGGCCTAAGGAGAATATTAAATCTGGAAGGCAGAACGTCACTGGAATCCTTTCTCTGTATTTTCTCATCTCATCTTCTTCATCTATCCATCTCCTGCCCTTCTCTCTTTCCCCTCCTCTTCTTCCTCTCTCTCGCTCTCTCAGTATCTCTCTCTACCTAGCTTCCTCGCCTTTGTGATGCATACAGTCAATCAAATATGATGGCCTCACAGTTTCTAAGTTCATATGTTATAGGCCCAGCCACACCACAGAGACTCCCTTCAAATCAGGTGTGGTCAGGGGTCAGAGTCCCAGTGTTTCAATATGGCTCCTGGAAGTCACTCTTCTGGATGTGGGTTAGCTTCTAGAGAAGGGGGACACATATGCCCAAAGGCATCTAGTATGCCTGGGTCTGCACACATAGACACACTTATAGCCCGTGTGCCAAAATCCCTTTCATGATTGCTATACATTTAACTGGAGATGGTCAGATGGGCCCTGCCCTGAACCTATGTGAGAGGATGTAGTTCTGACTGAAGCTGTAGGATTCACAGGGTTCTTGTGCGGTTCTAGGAACAGCCCTAGGTTCTAGTCACGGATCCACCATGAAATAACTCAAGAATCTTGGACAAGTCCTTCTCTTGGCTGAACCTTCAGAGAATTAGAACCAGCCTTTACTGAGTACCTACCTAATGGTGTGCTGAGCACTTAATGCTTGTCATCTCCTTTAAACCTCACTCCAGTCTTCCAAGGTCAGTAGTGTCACCAGCATTTTACAGATTTTAAAAAACCTTGAAATTCAGAGATTTTGGAGGGATTTGAATTGGATCACTTATTTAAAACCCAACGGGCCCGGATGTGTATTCTCCTAGGCATCTACAATGGTTTGTTTCATGATTCATTTTGTCACGGCAACTTACTCTCCAAATTGATGAGATACATTGCATTCATTCCAGTTTTCCTAATGTGATAGGCCATAATGCTTTCTATCCCTATTCCTTGAATTTTTATGCCAGGTATGGGGTGGCCACGTGTATCTCTTCAGGATTCATCCAGGCACGAAATTCCTTGCATCAGCACACTATTGTACAGCCTGCTTCTGTTTCACTCATCAACTGTCAGTCAATGATTTATTGACAGCTCAAACAAGTGGCTCATTCATGTGAGTTCGTGATTTGTGAGTGATAGCACACTTCCCTGCCCAGTGTCTACCTCATTTCAAGTGGGTTCTGTAATATAAAAGTGATAGATGTACAAATAACTCTACCTATTGTACAACTGTACCATCAGCCAGAGATTTTTATTTGACGTTTACCATTATTTCCCGAAATAGGAATTTGTTTCATAAAGAAGATGAGTTCACACAGAGAAATTACACCTTGGGTTTTCTTTTTCCTTTCTTTCTTTTTTCTTAAAAAATGTTTTATTTATTTATTCATGAGAAAAACACAGAGAGAGGCAGAGACACAGGCAGAGGAAGAAGCAGGATCCCTGTGGGGAGCCTGATGAGGGACTCAGTCCCAGGACCCTGGGATCATGACCTGAGCCAAAAGCAGATGCTCAGCCACTGAGCCACCCAGGTGCCCCAACCTTGGGTTTTCTTAAGAAATGGTGAGTGTTGTGACATTGGGTTCATGGGTTCACATTTTCTGATCCTGTGGAAAGAATAATACCAGTACATGAATCTAATAATGGAAGGGGGTAAAGTGAGTCTTCGGGAACCGACCTAAAACAAGTTCAATTTATTGTTATCAGAAAATGAATCTCAAAAGAGTCCTCCTGGAAGGTGGTGATGTGGCAATGTGGTGTACAGGTTTTCTCTGAATGGACTCTTTTATTCCAATTTGTCAGAAGAGATGGAAGAAATATGATTTGTTTTATAATGCTTTAGTTATTGACTTCATAGGAGTTCGCTTTCTGCTGCAGCTCTTGTTCACAGCCACTAACAAGTGTCCAGAGGAGATATTGCTTAATTATATAAATAATTTTTTTAAGAAAGTGAAAACTCCCTATGGTTAAACTTATACAGGTAGGCTCTGTTCTCTCCCTGGATGCCCACCTCACTTCTCCATTGGATTGGGGAGCACATACCGTGTTGCACCACCCTCTCCTATGAAGCTCTATGCCATCCTTTCTCCTCTCCTTTGTATTGCATAATACAAGGTGTGTCTTATATCCATAGCGCTTAGTGCATCTGTTGTCTTCTCATCTGCTTTCCTCTATTAGTGAGCACCTTGAGAACTAGGAGTGTGACCTGTTTATCTTGGTTTCCCCAGCACCTTGCCAAAGAGCACAGCATGTTATAGGCTCCTGTGGCAAATGCAATTCGAAGCATCATGGGACTGCCCTGCTCACTGTGGATGGAGGACTCAGAGGTTTCTGAGTTCTCTGCCTGCCACAAAATTCTGGGCTGAAAAAAATATGAAGTGTTCCTTTCTACACACAAAAAAAAGTCTTCCATTTCACAATCTCAGGACTGAGACAACCATCTTTGCTGGACAATCAGGTCCACTTATAAAAATCAATCCATCAGTCAATTAGTATTTTTTATGAAAAGAGTCAATACAAAATAAACCTTGATTTATAATTTGATCATGCAAACATTTGACGAGCTCAGTTAGACAAACAAAAAACTGAAAAAGACAAAATCAAAAGGAGAAAGAATGACCTATTTGAATTGTGTGAATGATTCTTCATGAGCATATATTCCGGTGGGTATGGAGTGGGAGACTGATGAATTTACTGAAATCCCTACTGGCTTCTGTTTATGATTTAGTGTTTAAATATTTGGATATATTTTTCATGCCTTCATGGCCCCTAGACATAAGCCAGATATCTTTATTTGGTGGTCAAACAGGCAGCCCGGGTGGCTCAGTGGTTTAGCGCCGCCTTCAGCCCAGGGTGTGATCCTGGAGACCTGGGATCGAGTCCTTTGTCGGGCTCCCTGCATGGAACCTGCTTCTCCCTCTGCCTGTGTCTCTGCCTCTCTCTCTCTCTCTCTGATGAATAAATAAATAACATCTTTAAAAAAAAAAAAAGATTTTATCTGGTGGTCAAGCCATGCCCTGGTTCACAGGAGAAAGAAAGAGGTGACTGTGTTGGACTCCAAGCAAGGCACTGTGCTGGAGGCATTATAAGCATTTTAAGGGATTTAATGGGCAATTTGGGTGATAGATGATTTTCACCTTATACACTGACTGGAAACTGAATGTGACTTTCTTGGAGAGGCAAAATTTGTTGTGCAGATAGACTTCAGGGTTGGCGGGCTTAGTGAACCCATCACGTAGATCAGTGGAGCTGAAGGGAAGGTTGGGGAGGGTCTGGTTAGCCCACCAACCCAAGGGCTTGTGCTGATGCTTGATCAACAAAACACATCGGAGCCTTGGATTCTGACCTTGGTCTGGCTGCCAGCTGGGGTTGAATAAAGCCTTTTCATGCCTGCCTTCCCTACCTCAGTTAATGGGGTGGGGTGGGAGTGGGTGGGTGGGGGAAGGATCAGAGGTGAGAACTGCTAAGGAAAAAGAGGAACAGCAGAAGCCAGGCAATGGCTCCATTCACTGAGGAGAAGAGAGTGTATATATTTAATTTTAACTGAAAAGGCCCAGCCAGTAGTTTTAAAGCTGGGTTGGAATAACAGAATGGCCTTGTGGGAGAGGAAGAGAGAAGAGGATGCTTGGTTTTAGTGTCTTCTCTGCATTGTGTGTTGTATTTAATACTTGTGACAGTCTTAAGTGGAAAGGAGACAGTTTTCTTCGTTTTACCCACGATACATCTGAAGCTCATGGGCTGTGGAAGGCCACACAGTCAGCATGATGGAGTCTAAATCAGAACCCAGGCCTGTCTATTCAGAGTCTACAGTCTTCTCACTGTAGACTCTTAAAATTGGCAAAAGTTGAAGGCCAGAGGGAGACTCCTGCATGCTACCCCAGATGCAGTCAGAACATCAGGTTAGGGGTTGTGTGTCAGGAGAATGGGAAGATTGTGAGTCTTTGGGTCCCCAGAGCCTTGGAAGAAAAAACCTGCCATTGGGATTAGGAAGCGTTCAGTCGGAGGTGAGGTGTTTAGTAGGAGTTTCCAATGAACCCTCTTCTTTCTCGTGGAGAGCTGTTTTTAGTTGTTTATAATTGATGCCACCTAGCATTTCTTGATAATAGTTGGAAAATATTGAGGTTTGCAGTGCTTAAAATAGTCAGTCCATTTTCTCTGATGAGCCAACTCTCTAAGTCAGTATAGAATTCTATCTTTTTGATTGCTGAACCAGTCTTTTTTTGCCTTGGTAGAGAAAATGACCTAAAAACTCCTTGTTTTGGGTGACTTGAACTGTCAATTAAATTTTAAAAGCCAATTATTTCTAAGCAGTAGAGCCTTACGAATTCCAGAGTTGCAGACTGGAAGCCAACCAACCATCCAAAGTGTAAAGATTTCCTTTTTGGGGGAATACTCAGATTCTTTCCATTTTATTCCAACTCCAGTGCCCCACCTCCATTCACAGACATAGACACAAGGGAAAGTTCATTCATTGGCAAGGTTGAGCAGGTAAGGATTCAGCACATGAAGAAGCAAGATCCTGAGCTTTCATGGGGGGAAGTGCAGAGCATGCTTGTGGAGGGTGGTTTTGGCTGCATGAAAGGTTCTGGAAGAGCTCCAGGCTCGAGGTTTGGCAAGTCTCACTGGCTGAGTTCGAATCCCACCCAGTTCAGTTACTTGCTAATATGTAAATGTGGCCAATTACTTAATGTTTCTAAGACTTGGCTTTACTCTCTGTGAAATAGGATTATGGTAGCCATACTCACTTCATAAGGATGCTGTGTTGCAAGGAGCAAATGAATGGTCCATGTGAATAGGGTAGCACAGTGCAGGGCTCACATTTGATGCTCAATTGATGTCAGTTATTAGCTCTTTGGAGCTTTCTTACTTCAGTCTCAGAGGTACATTAATCCTTCTTTCCTGCCAAATGGTAATCTGCCATTTTCAAAAGAAATGCTCAATTTTAAGTTAAGAAAAATGTACCTAGAAATCCAATTTCTGATTTCATTTCTATGCCTTAACAGAAAAGCCCAAATACCTTAAAAGAGTTCCACGAGGGGCACCTGGGTGGCTCAGTGGCTGAGCGTCTGCCTTCCGCTTGGGTTGTGATCCCAGGATCCTGGAATTGAGTCCCGCGTCAGGCTCCCCGCAGAGAGCCCACTTTCCCTCTGCCTATGTCTCTGTGTCTCTCATGAATAAATAAATAAAATCTTTTTAAAAAAAGAGCTCTGAGAAATACGGATTTCTGATCTAGAAAATTCTTTATCAGTAGCAGTGAAGAGCTTTTGCAAGCCCCAGAGTTCCCTTATGCCAACAAAACCATTCCCCAGTCACAGATAGTCTGACATAGTTTCATTGTAGTTCTCAAATGGGCAGAGCTTGTTTAAAATGCGTGTATCTGAGCCCCACCCCTAGAGAAGCTGATGGGAGCCTGGGCTAACTCTGATGAGGCGGTTAGTGAGACAGCACTTTGAGATATCCTGCCCTAGGCCTTTGGGTTCCTCGCATTCCCACAGCACCCATCTCCCCGGGGCAGGTGCCCTTTGGTTTTTCTCATGGTGGAGGAAGGTGAACCACTCTACTAAAGACAAACTGTCTCACCTTTTAAAATTGACTTCTCATCCATGTACTGAGCACCTACTGGGTGCTAGTCACCATGATGGGCCTGGAGTTGACAAAGATGAATTTAGCATGCCATGTGCTGACGTGGAGCTCACAGGCCAGCTGAGGACCCCCAGAAAAGGCCTTCCATGTATAACGAAGGTGCTCACAAAGGATCGTGAAATCAGAGCTGGACCAGACCACCCTGGCCCCCTAGGGCCAGCACATAGGTCCCAGGTTCTGGTCTATGGGCTCACCTAGTATGAAGACTCCCTTGAGCATCAAGGGATGTTTCAAGCATGACTCATTCAGGAAATTCTTGGTATACATGGCAGGACAATTATTCATTGTGTGGGACTGCGCAACACACCAGAGGATATTTAGCATCTCTATCCTCCCAACACTAAATGACAGCTGTGCCCCACCCTGTCATCATGACAGTCTGGGAAGGAAGTGCTACCATGCATTTCTAAACATCCCCTGGTGGGATGATACTGCCCCAGGTTGAGGACCTCCCTCCAGTTTAGCTCCTTCTCCCTCTGTCTCTAGCTTTGTCCCTCCTTAAGTGACCACCTCCCTCCAGGGGCATACTTTCTTGGGGCTGAGCTTGAAGTTGATATGTTTTAAAATGCAAATAAGTTAACATAATGTCAACCAAGGGGAAAGAAGGGTCATTTTATAGCAGAGAGAAGCCAGTTGGGATTAAGAAGTTCCTTAATCACCTGTGATTTTTTTTCTATAAAGAAAAATCATCTTACTTCTTTCCAATGATGTGCAGATGAGAGTCTTAGAGTTGTCTCAATCAGTAAATATAATTTATAATCATATAAATAATAATCAGCATTTCTCAGGATGTCCAGTTGTACAGAGTCTGAGGCCGACCGTTAGTTGATGTGAGGAGCGGGGCCAGGGGATGGGCCTTGGAGAAAGGAGGGGCCAGCCTGAAGCCCTGACTTGTGGGGTGTCTCCTTTCTGCCTGAGATCACCACATTTGGAAATCAAGCCAAGGTGACAGCTTTTGTCCACTGCGTGTCACCATGTGCCAGGCACTGTGTTGAGCATGGAGAAGGACCTCTTAAATCCTCATAACAGCCAAAGCTTTTGCATCTTACAATTGGGGAAACTGAGGCTTAGCAGCCAAAGTTGGACAGCTGGGAAGGATCGAACTGAGATTCATTTTAGGCTGTTCAGATCCAGATCCAGGACTCTGAACCACGGTACCATCCATCCACCTTCTCACCCATCTTTTGCTAAATTCGCCTTTTATTATTACTTACAGATTTAGTCTCCTTCCCCCCAATCTCAAATTCTTCAAAGAGGAGCAGCACTTTTCATATAAGCTCTTTGTTCTTATACGGGGGAGGGAGGGTTTGTTCACTTAGTTGCTGTTGCTGTTTCATTTAACCTTTTTTTTATTTGTGAGATCTGAGACCATACAAATCCTAGAAGAGACTGCAGGCATTAATTTCCCTGACATGGGAGGGGTCTCCACTTAGATGGCTCAGCTGTCACAATGCCATGGTGCTGGCTTCTCTGACTGCTCAGATTTGGGCCATGGAAGCTGGCATTTAATTTTAACAGCCTGATAGATGAGAAGAGGCAGCGAGACATGCTGGCAGGGGAGGAAGGACAGGGAAGGGTGACATAAAAGGAAGGCTGGAGCTGGCATGGAGAGACCTGAATTTAAACACCACTTTAAAATTTACCCACTGGATGACATCATGCATGCTCAAATTCTCTGGGTCAATTTCCTGTTCACATGTGAAGCAGGGATAGCATTATCCACTTACCTATTGGGCTGTTGTGATAATTCAGAGCAAGGAGACAGATCCAAAGAGGACAAATGCCCCCCCCCCCACCCAGGGGTGAACAAGATAATCCTTAGGAGTGGTGTGAGAAAATTTGAGCATTTCTTTCTTTTTCTTTTTTTTAAGATTTTATTTATTCATGAGACACACAACACAGAGAGAGACACAGGCAGAGGGAGAAGCAGGCTCCCTGCGGGGAGCCCAATGTAGGACTCGATCCCAGGACCCTGGGATCATGACCTGAGCCAAAGGCAGATGCTCAACCACTGAGCCATCCAGGCCTCCCAAATTTGAGCATTTCTATTTATTTTTTTTTTAGTAAGAAATTAAGCTGCACTGATATTCAATATAAGGATTGATGCTGATACCCACAGCATGCTGTGTGTTCTCGGCATGTCCTGAAAGGAAAGAGGGGAGTTCCAGAACCAGAAGGGGGTGGGCAGCTCTGTCCTCATTCAGCACATTGTGTTGTCTTGCAGTTCATCTCCGCAGGTGACGTGGGCTCACAGAGTTCATGATCCATTTTAAACTGCACCAAATTGGAGATGTGACTTACAAAAAGTTTTTGCACAGACAGTATGAATTAAAAGCTGATACTAATAATATCCATATAGACAGAGCTAACACTTCTCCTTCAGGATGGAATTTTTTTTGTCAGCTTCAGCTAGATGTTGAAAACAAAGACAGGCTAATCATATCTGATAAGAAGTTGGCCCCAAGAAATTAAAAGTTATCAAGACTCTTTGAAGTAAAGGTTTATATCTACTCTCATTAACAGTTCTCTTACTTGTTCATTGATTTAACATGTTGCTTATTTCATCTACAAATTATCCATTTTAAAAGCCCACTTTGTGCAGTCTATAATGTGTGCATTAGTTCAGTGGTACACATATATATTATGTTATATAATAATATATTATATTATTTGTATACATGCAGATGGTATGAACTGAAAATATTTTATGGATAAATGCGTGTGGACAAAATTGAAGGCCAGGGGCATCTGGGTGGCTCAGTTGGGTAAGCATCTGCTTTTGGCTCAGGTCATGATCCCGGGGTCTTAGGATAGAGCCCCACATCGGGCTCTTTGCTCAATGGGGGTCTGCTTCTCCCTTTCCCTAGGCCTGCCGTTCCACCTGCTTGTGTTTTCTCTCTCTCTCTCTCTGTCAAATAAATAAATAAAATCTTAAAAGAAAATCGAAAGCTGCTGTGTGTAATATATGTGCAGGGCCTGGCATAAATGTTAATTTCCATCCTCTTCCTCCCTGGCATAGAGTCTGTAATACTGAAATGGGCCTTCCTGATTTCTGGAAGACGGTGCATCTAAAGCTAACAGCTGTGCTCCCCGAGGCCTGGCCCCATCCCAGCTGCTCATGCTGAGCCAGGATGAGGCCAGCTGGCTGCCTAACGGTGGTCCTCCTCTGTCACCACTGCACATTTGTCACAACTCTGGCATTTAACCACCAGACACAGCCAAGAGGACAAACTAAGATTCAGTCCTGTAGTTCTTGTCTGCAGCAATCACTCCCAGTTTTCTGGATGGTCAGACACAAAAACTATACTTTTTCATATTTGGGGTCTACTCCTCAAACTAGCTTCGAACCATTCATTTCTTGGTAAATCTGCACTCGGGATGCAATTGCTCTTCCAGGTGATAAGAGCAGATTGTAGTAGCTCACATTTGCTGAGCGGGGAGTATGGCTACCCTTTGGCTTCACACTCTTCCAGAATGATTTAATTGTCACGACAGCCACATGATGAAGCTCTGCTGCTAGCTCCATTTTACGCATACAACTCAGAGAGAGGTTTAGTAATTTTACTAAAGGAAAGTAAGCTAAAGGTGGAAGTGAGGGTCTTAGAGTCTCATTGCTCCAAGAGTCATTTTCTGGTTGCAAAATCCGTTTTGTTAGGAACAGAGGGGATGTACCTCCTATACCCTCAGGTAGAAATGCCCTAAACGCAATGTGGTATCCTGGATTGGATTCTGAAGTGGAGAGAAAGGGCATCGATCTAAAAAAATAAAAATAAATTTAAAAAAAAGGTAAATCCCAAGAGTCCATAGTTAATTAATAGCTCTATGTTCCTGTGGACTTGGTTTTGACAATGGGACCGTGTCGTGCAAGATGTTGGCATTCTGGGAAGCTGGGTAGGTAACGCTTATAGGTGGACTTTCTGTACTTCTCTCCATAACATTTTTATCAACCTAAAATGACCCTAAAACTGAAATTGCAGGGGCAGCCCGGGTGGCTCAGCAGTTTGGCACCACCTTCGGCCCAGAGGGTGATTCTGGGGAACTGGGGTCGAGTCCCACGTCAGATTCCCTGCATGGAGTCTGCTTCTCTCTCTGCCCCCCACCTCTCTCTCTGTGTCTCTCATGAATAAATAGATAAAATCTTAAAAAAAAAAAAAACTGAAATTGCATGTAAAAATGGAAGCGCCAAGTTCCCATGTGTATGTTTGTGGACACGCATGGCTTGCATGTGTGCATGTGGATGGTTGTGCGTGTGCTAAGCTCTTGCAACCCACTCTGCACGTTCCTGTGCAGCCGCTGCTGTGCCCGTGGGCTACGTGACTCAAGCTGCAGGGCTTTCCCACCCAGCTGGGAACTACAAGGGGCCCAGCCAGAGGGAAGCCTGCAGAATGCACACATGACATGCCCTGTTGCTGTTGTGTCACACCTCACCTTTGCCGTAGAAACCCTGCTTCGTGGGTGCTAGTCTTGTCCCCTCGTGTAAATGTCAGGAAGGGGTGTGTGTATATGCTGGTAGGAGGTCATCATGAAGTCAGTCATGAAGATGGACTCAAGTAGGGCTCAGAATGACCAATTTGTATCTTAAACGCTGGTCCCAGGTAGGGCCATTTGCAGTGACCTTTTTGGGTGCAAGTGCATTGGAGGATTCCTCTGCTTTATCTTTCCCTCCAACTCCCAAAAGGAAACTAAGGGCCCCGGGCAATTCTGATCCAACAGGCAAGCCGAGGAGCGGCTGGCCATGGACTTTTGCTTTGTTTCTGAACATGTGTTGATGCCGAGAGAATGTTCTGATTGTCATTCAGCCAATGGCTGTCTCTTGGGCCGCATCGTAAAGCTGGAATGAAGACGGTGCACAATTTAGGCGGGAGCAGTCGCTTCCCCAGATGGCTAGGGGGCCACCATCAAAAGTGCTTGACTTGCTAGAAATTGCTCGATTAACTAGATTCAGGGCTTTTCAGGGTTTCTGGGTTAGACTGTGTTCATTTCGTACTGCTGCTGAGCGTAATTGCTAGAGGCCCCCGGTGAGCAGAGGAGATGGGTATTCAGGCTTTCCTGGGTGACTCTGAGCACGCAGGCCTGGGAGAGGAGGAAAACCCACTCATCTGCATGCTTTCCATGATGAGGTGGAAATACTGGGTGCTGAGAGCCCGGTAGGCTGAGCCCTCACTGGAAACGGAGGGTGCCGGCTGTATGTGTATTTATCCTCTACTACGAGCCAGACACCATTCTAGGCATTGAGAATATAGTGCAGGACAATCAGAAGGTTCAGCCTGGATTGGGTGGATCAGGGTGGTGACTTTGGAGTTGAGATCTGCAGGATGAGGAAGAGGCAGGAGGAGGAAGTGACAGCCCTGATGGGACAGCAGGTGTGTTCTCTCCTGCAGCTCTGGGACCCTTCCCAGAAACCGACAGGGATAGAGGAGCAGAGGAGGAGTTTGGGGTGGGAGGGCCAGGTCCGTGGGCTCAGGCAGCAGGAGAAGCTCAAGGCACCCAGATAGCAGACACCTGTCTCTAGAGGTAGTGAAGGAAGGGGCAGACTGGAATCAAGGCTGCCATGCAGATCAATCTAAAAAGCCCCCTGGGGGGTGGGCAGCCACCCTGGCCAGGGTTCAGCATCCTATGAGAAGTCTCTGGCCATTGTGGTTCTTTCTTGCTCGAGTCCCCCTCAGCCCCACACGGGCCATTTCTGGCCAAGCTTTGCAATGCAGAATGCAGGCCTTAGGAGGGAGAAGGCCCAAAGCCCAACTCTCCTTATTACTGAAGCCTTGCCTTTGGGGAAGACACAGTGAGAGATCAGGACAGACCTGGGTGCAGATGCCAGTGCCACCCCTCCTCCCTCCCTGTCTGCCCTGGGCACTCTACCCGTTGGCCTCAGTTCCTTCCTCAACAGAGTAGGGACGATGTAACCTTCTTGGTATTGTGAGACTTAAAATAACATCTGACAGTTCCAGGTGCAGGGACTCAGTGAGAATCCCCTCCCTCCGTCCTCCCTTGCTCCCTCCTTCCCTCTGGCAGCAAGGAAAAGACTTGTGAGACGTGATGATTTTCCTTTAATTGTGACTTATCTACGTGCATCCCCCCCCCCCACCACCACCCAGCAGCACCACTGCTTTCAACACTCCCACAGCTTGTTGCTCAGACTGCAGTCTCCTAGCGCTGTGTCCATAGCAGAGCTCAGGGGTGGTAGTCAGTTCTTGATGTGGTGTAGCCAGGGTCTGTAGACTCCAGCCTGTGGGCCAAATGGAGTACACCGACGTCCATTCGTTTATGTATCGCCTGTAGCTGTACAAGGGCAGAGCTGAGTAGTTGTGGCACAGACTGTGAAGCCAAAGATATTTACTATGTGGCTTTCTACAGAGCAAGTTTGCCAGCCCTTGTGCTGGAAGATAGAGGTCATAGGATATAGGCCCCAATATGGACTCCTTAAAAAGAGAGGGAGGGTGAGATAGGAGAGAGAGAGAAATCTCACTCAGAAGATTTCAGTCTTTTATTTCCTAACAAATGCAATGCTCAATATTAGGTATAACCTATGGGCACTTCCAGCCCCCTGCTTGAAGGCAGGAATCTTCCAAAGATCAAATGCATGGGCCCGAAGCCCCAGGATCCTGGGCTGGTGTTAGTTAATAACTTTGTGGAGAGGTAGACATCTCAAAATGAGCCTAAGCATAAAGCATCCAGCTGGGGATTTGCAGGTAGATACCTCTTCTCTGTTAAGAAATTACTATGTGGTGTCACTTAATATAATCTTGTTTGTTTCTTGGATAACCTGTGTGTGTGTGTAAGTTGGCATTCCCATGTCAAGAAACACGTAATAACACGGGGGCCATTTACGAAGTTTGTGCTTTCCCGTCTTGTCCGATCATTGTCCTTTTCATTCAATGAGACCTTTATCAAATGTCAGCATGAGCTCTTCAGTCTTCCCCCCCATCAGGAATGTGCCTTAACTAAATGCTAAGTTCATGGGAAGTGCTAGAACAAAGGAGAAGTGCTCATTATGTGTAGGGTACCCAGGGAGGCTGAGCCAGTTCAGAGACACCCGTGGGTCTCATGGGCCCTCAGTCGTATGGATTCCCTCTCCTCTTCTCAGGTTGTCATCAGCCTCCAGAGGAGACCAAATAGGGAATCCCATGAGGCTTTGGAGATGCCTGTGGGATCTACTGCCTGCAACTCAAACCTGGCAGAGAACCTACTCAGCTCACCTTTATTTCTTTCCCTCAGTACTCACCAGATGTTATGGGTGGAAACTGCATAGAAGGAATCCATTCTCAGGGATGATCTTTTTCCTAACTATGGTCTTTCTCAATTTTGAAATGTAGTGTAGCATCGAGGCATTTAAATAAATTTTCAAGGCACAAAACTTGTTTACTTTTGATCAAACCTGCATTTGAGATGTTTTCTGTGTTTCTATTTTGAACCCCATCCCCCCGACCTCGTCTGACTTGGTTTATCACCATGTTGTGGGGTACAAAATTGTAATCTAAATGAATTCTAGGAGCCTCACAGGAGGGCTCGAGAGCCCAGACAGTGAGGATGATAAATACTAAAAAGAAGGAGTGTTGACTCTTGAGAGACAGGTGCTCAGTATAAGCTCTACAGCCCTTGTGTCAAAAACCTACTGACCTGTGGCCGAAACCCAGATTTTGAAGAGCGAAGAAAGTAAGGACTTAATTGCAAAAATAGGCAAGTGACTGACCCAGTGCTGAATCCTCAGCAAAATTTAACCAAATAGCTTATTTTGGACTGATGAAGAGGAAGCTCAAACGAGCCAAAGCAGAAGGAACTGCTTCTGAGTCATGGGATTGCCATATGCCCTGCAGTGACTTTCCACCTTTGCTAACATTAAAACTACCTGGGAGCATTCACAGCTTCCAGTGCCTGAACCAATAAGACCAAAGTCTTGGGATGTGGGGCCTGGGCTTGGTACTTTGTAATGTTCTTCAGATAATCTTAATGGTCATCTCGGGTTGCACACTGTGGGGAGAATTAAGGTCAAGGCGTGGAGGCATCCAGCTAGTTTATGCATGTTCAGAACTGGATGAGACTGGAAGCCAGACGTTGGAAAGAATGAGGTCAGGGCACCACTTACATGGTATTAATAGCCAGACATCTTGAGTCTTGCCCCAAATTGTAGCCAAACTCTGGAGGGTTTTCTGGAGAGAGGTCATGGGGGATAAAGCCAAAGAAAAGCAAAGTCCCATATTTTTTTTTCCATTTATTTATTTATTTTATTTAAATTCAATTTGTCAACATATAGTATAACACCAGGTGCTCATCACATCATATGCCCTCTTTAATGCCCATCACCCAGTTACCCCATCCCCTCGCCCCTCCCCTTCAGCAGCCCTCAGTTTGTTTCCAATGATTAAAAGTCTCTCATTATTTGTCTTCCTCTCTGATTTTTCCCCATTCAGTTTCCCCCTCCTTCCCTTGTGGTCACTTTCACTATTTCTTATATTCCACATAGGAGTGAGACCATGTAATTGTCTTTCTCTGATTGACTTATTTCACTCAGCATAATACCCTCCAGTTCCATCCACATTGATGTAAATGGCAGATATTCATCCTTTCTGATGACTGAGTAATATTCCATATATAATATATATACACACTATATCTTCTTTTATCCGTGTAAAGTCCCATTTGATTCTGAGGCACACTTGGCACAGATTCCCCACCCACCTCCCTGGCCTCCATGCCACAGCCAATCTCTGGTTAAAGCCAGTGTGGCCAGAGTGGGAAGTGAGCAGGAAAAAGAGACAAGATGAGGTGCAGGAGAGAGGTAGTCAATGCATCATGGGTGCGCTTGCTTTGATTTTATCCCAAATGAAAAAGGAAGTCATTGGATGGTTTATAAGATGCATCGTATTTAACTAATCACTAGCTGTTTAATTTATTATTTTTTTTTGTGTTGCATCTATCTCTAGGTTGAATATGCTTTCCAAAAATCTTTGAGCCTATCAAAGATAATTTTCTCTGCATAAATTCTGTATGATAAATGCAATCAATACCTTTGTAATGACCTTCCAGAAAGACCATTCTTATTTGTAATTCTGACCGAGATTAAAGAGAGGGTCTCTTTCTTCACACCCTCTCCAACACAGAACACATGATATTTTAAAATACCCTGTGGGTGTGTAGGAAGGAAGAGAGTACATTTCATAGGTGGCAAATGGCATCCCAGTGCTTAATTTGCATTTCTTTGGTTACTGATAATGTTGAGCATTTCCCCTATATTTTGTTCTTTTTCTGTATTTCAGTGTTCATAGCTTTATTTACAGATCATATAGTTTTGTAAGAACCCTTTATTTACTAACAGTCTTAGCCGTTTGACATATATATTGAAAATATTTTGTCCCAGATGGGCACTTGCCTTTGAGTTGTATGTTTCGTTGGTACTATAAAAACCACATTTTTAAGTTTTATGTAATGAGGTTATATAATGAAGGTTCATACTTTGTGGTTTCTCTCTATGCTTTATGTTTTTAAAGTCTTTTCCCTAAAATCAGATAATGACTGTATTTTCTTATGTTTTCATTTTTTATATTGCTGAAGTCCATCTAGGAATTATTTTAGTAGATGGAAAATTTTGTACTTTTAAACCATGGAGGATGGCAACCACAGCAGAAGAAGTAAACCTTCTTTCATTATAAATAAGTGGGCACAATCCAGCTGTATGATAATTCTGACATTAACAGTGCAAGGAAGAGGGGTATAAACCTGAGTCCTTCTAGAAAACCAATGGAGCCGTGATAGACTTCTGTTCATCAAGTAGAAAAACATCACTTTATTTAAACCTGAAAAGTGCCCTTTTAGGCCCCCAAACACAGAATAATAGTCTGTGATAAATATAGATGACACAAGGATGTTTTAAGAACAGCTTGCAGTTTATTCACAAAGTGGTAGATACTTTCTCTCATTTAAACTCCCCCTGGGTCACTACAGATATAGCTAACAAAGGGGGAAACTGTCAAAAACCCTTGTTAGGTGCTTAAGTCTTATTTTCAACTCAGATTTATGCCATTTAAAACACAGAGAAAATGGTTTGGAGAGGGCAGTTTGGCCTTATTAAAATGTTAAATCCTCATATGTTTTGACTTGGCAGCCTTCCTGCTAGAGATTTACCCTGTGGACACAGCCACAAAAATACATCTAAGATGTATGTAGAAAAAGATTCATTACAGTCCTGTTTATAATAGCAAATAAAATACTGGGAACCCACCTAAATAATCTATCAGCAGCTGACCAGTGATATAAAGAAAATATAAGCAGAAGTTACAAAGAATGAGGTGGGACCCCCCTGTGCCGAGGTAGAAAAACCTCTAAGATACATCACTAAGAAAAAAGGAAGGTTTCAGGAAGTATATTTTGTAATTCCTTTTATATAAAGAATAAGAGATCTCTATGGATAATAGGCTGGCATACTTGTGGGGTTATTTCCCCTGGTAGGATACATATAAAACGTGAAGGATACCCTCAATTAATGGGGGTGGGGTGTAGGGAGACTCAGCTATTCATTTACTTCTTTGTGTATTGTTTGAATTTTCTCACTATGCACACTTATTTGATATTTACCATGTTTTTATTTTTTTAAGATTTTCTTTATTTATTAGAGAGAGAGAGCGCACGAGGGAAAGCGACAGAGATAGCAAGAGAGAACATGAGCAGAGAAGAGAGGGAGAAGCATGCTCCCAGGGAGCCCAGTGCGGGGCTTGATCCCACGACCTCAAGATCATGACCTGAGCTGGAGGCAGACCCTTACCCTACTGAGCCACCTGGGCACCCCATATTATGTTTTTATTTATTTATTTATTTATTTATTTATTTATTTATTTACTTACTTACTTACTTACTTATCTATTTATTTTTTCATATTATGTTTTTAAATGCTGTATTTATCTGGGCTATTTATATTTCCTCCTTCTGTAGCTTTTCTCGGGGATATAGGTAGATGTAGATATAGGAACAGATACAGGTAGATGGTCACCAGATAGTGACATCTAACGAAACAAACAACATAATTGGCGAGAGTCAGAAAAGGTGTGTACGTCTCTGTGGGGAGTGATGCTCGTCTCTCCAAGTAGGCTTCCTTTGTTGTCAGAATGCCCCACATTGCATCCACGTTCTATTTTTGTGCATGCTATTTTATCTCGTATTTCCAACAACCACAGCTCTGTTTGGTGGCATCCCAGCCCCGCTACTCATCCATGGGCTGCTGCTCCGAGACCTGCAAGCAGCCAGGGGGGTAACTGCTTCCTGGGAGGTCTGTGCAGGGTCCGCTCCTGCTCCTGGCTGAGGGACATTTCCTGCAGGCCTTGCGCTTCTTCCCACGATAGGACTGTCAATTTAGTGCATGCCTCTGCCCCTTACTCTTCCTGTCATCTAATTTTAGAGAGATATATTCTAGTACCTAGAAGCCCCAGATTTAGAGAGTGTCTCCGCTCATGAGCCTGACATGGTAAATTGAGAGCTTTCCCAGCTGCAGCCCCATTTTGCAACCATCCTTCTCAGATGAAAAGTTCAAATGGGGGAGACTTATTTTGCATTTGCCCTCCTGATGAAATCGTTCAATCCCCTGGAAGTGTCTGCTGCAGGAATTGAGAGAAATGAATAATATACTGGCTCACGGAGGGATTGCTGCAGGTTCCAATCCAGCCTCGACCGATTTCTGTTTGGAATTGGGAAGTGCTCACAGATTTTGTAAAAGGTCTCCTGTCTGGGGGGTTTGGGGTGGCGGTGGAAAGACTTGACATCAGAATGTTTTGCATCCTCAACATCTCCTATGTTCTGGAAGGTTTTGGCACATGGGCGTGAAGGTGTGTTCTGTGTGTGTTGTGTGGAGCTCTCTCAGAGCTAAGCAAATGTTAGTAGCCAAAACACATCTCTGTTCACAATAATGTGCTCAGGAGTCAGATGATCTGGGCTTCAGCCCCTGCTTGGCTACTTCCCAGCCCATGTTTACCCACTCATGCTCAGTTTTGACTATTGTTGTCCATAAAAAGGGGATAGTAAAGGAACCTACTTGAAAATGTCCTAGGGGCGCTTGGGTGGCTCAGTTGGTGAAGTGTCTGCCTTCAGCTCAGGTCATGATCCCAGGGTCTTGGAATCAAGCCCAGTGTTGGGCTCCCTGCTCAGAGAGGAGCCTGCTTCTCCCTCTCCCTCTGCCTCTCTGCCTGCTTGTACACACACTCTGCCTCTCAAATAAATAAATAAATAAAATCTTAAAAAAAGAAAGAAAGTGTTCTGAGGATTAAATGAAAAACTGGAGGGATCCTGGCACATAGCAAGTTAAGTCAACAAACTTAATTACCATTATTATTATTGTTTTTGTTGTTGGTATTTTCCCCACCACCACCGTCGTTATTCTTATGTTCAGCCAGTACAGATCTGAATTTCGGTTCCATGAGTAGTTTGCAGTTGGCTAGAGAGAACCCTAAGTCAAAAACTTCATACCAGGTGCAAAGGAAGCACTTTTCCCTATGGAGTTCCCGTACTGTGTCGGGAAATGTGCTTCTATTTTTTGTTGTATTTCATGTAGCCCCATAAGACATTTATATTTCCATTTTTCATCCTGGGTTCAAATTCTGACACGAGCCATCTGAGCTCATCTCTGTATCTCCCTGCACCTCAGTTTTCTCCTCTGTAAAATGCAGATGATGATCATACCTCATGCACTGGGTGGTTGTGAAGGTTAAAAGTGTTAATATTTACCAATCAGAACAGTGCCGGGCACACAGTAAGCACCATGCAATGTTTGCTGGTATGACTTTAGAGCTGGGGAAAGGCACGCGACCGTCTAGAATGTAAAGCCATTGTTCTCCCTAGTGTCACGGATTCTTCGAGATGGAGGAAGCTCACAGTGAAGTTGGTCTAACCTGCTTATTTCACATGTGGGGAATCCAAAGCCCAGAAACAACAGACTCATCTAAGTCACCCGGGGGCCAGCAGTGGAACCTCTACCCAAAGCTGGGTCTCCCGACTCCTAGTTCAGTGCCCATGTGGCTTCATGGTGGGGAAGAAAGCAATACTTTGAGACTGATGATATGGAGATTACATTCTGTGGATGAATTTAGTTATGTTATTTCTGGCATTTGGGACTTTCTCAGAGCTCTCTACCATTCCATCTGTATAGAAAGTGCTCGATTTTTTTCTTCACAGTGGACTTATCTATATGATACCGTAAAACAGATCTTAACTTTTCATCAGAGCTGTGTCAGACCACTCTCCTTTTTGGTTCCCAGAAAAGGACACTAAAGGGAAGCATGCCTCGCAAGGAATTTGATGTTATGACCATTAAAGCAAAACTATAGCTACGTGGTTCAATAATTATTTAAAGGGTAACACTGAGGGCAGATCTTAAAAATAGACTTAAGACCTAATCCATATGGACTATAAAGTATCTACCAAAGACTTTAGACTAAAACTTTGCTGTGTCGTGCATTGGGTTTGTCACTAAGAGGCTAGCTATCGGAACTGTTCAATTTTGCATTTAAGCTCTGTATAATGTTTGTTAAGATTTTAGGTGTGAAAGTATCCTTTCGAAAACCCATAGTGAAAAATAAAACCCCATAGTGAAGTTTGAACTAATCAGTGGCTTCTTTCTTGTTTAAAATTCTTTTTCTTAACTATCATTTCTGTTACAAGCAAAACAAAGTTGGCAGTTCCTTCTGTTACCAGTAGATGGCAAGTTCAAGGCCTAGTAATCAGTTGGATAAAAGATAGTTACCTAAATGGGAATGCTGGTCCAAACTAAGCCATGGGGGATGAATAGAACTGTAGAATCAAAAAAATTGTTGGGTGAATGGGTGCATGGCTGGGCAGAGCAGTGTGATTATGGAAAATGTAGTTTACTTGTCCTTTTGACCGAGCCTCTTGAACTGATGCCAGATTCTGCTCCTTAGATTTGTGGGATCAGAAAATCACATAACAACTTCGCCTTCCATACACTCATCAACCTAAATCCAAATGCCATGTTATTCATTTTACAGTGGATGGACATTGCAAGGGGCTTAACAAGTATTGCCTCTCCATTTAGCTAACTTGGGGAAGCTGAATGTAAGCAGAATCGTGATTGGTGACCTTCAAGTCAGAACCAGGAGAGAGAGTTTTGATACCTGGTGGCATTGAGATCGGATAACGGATCTCTCGTACGGATGTGTCTGCTGAGCAAACCCAACATTCAAGTTAGCTGGACAGGCGGTTGGGCAGAGATGAGTGGGTACCTCCTCGATTGTTTTATACATGATCCCTCAGGTATCTCAGTTATCAGACCGACCACCCTGCTTCTCTTTCCTCAGGTATATAAGTAACACTGGTTCCACAGCAGCGTTAAACAGGTAATTATAATTCAACCACGACTGAGATGACATTCTGATTCCTTAATAGAAAAAGCTCACAGGGCCTCCATTTGCAAGTTGATTTTCATAATTTAATTCTCACAATTACCTTACTACTTAGCGTAACCCATATGAAAGCTGGCACCCTGGCGATTCCATTTCAGCTAGAAGGCACCAAGAAGCACAGTCTGAAGAAAAGTCCAGTATTCTTACTGGGATCTTTGGGAATACAAAGAGGATTCATTTTATAAGCCACAATAAAATACTGCAAGATGCTCTCCTCCTGATTTTCTAGTCTTAATATCTCAGCTCCTTTTCTTTTTAAATGGGTGAACTTCAAGCTGTCCCTAAGCCATCTCAGTTTTTTTTTTCTTCATTCCTTCTCTCCTCTCTGATTTCCCCCCTATCAGCTATCTACCCTGTTCCCTTTCCAAGTGCAAACTATTTAAAACAGTCCAGGTCAGCAGTTCAGCCTTCTGCCCCTTTCTCTGAGTCTGCACTGCAAAGCCTATGAAGCAGCTGGCCCAAAGTCACTGAAAGGCCTCTGTGAGCTCAGGGGAGGAACACCCAATTCCCTTTGGCTCACAGTGAGAGGCATCAAAGCAAACTTCTCTTTACCTAGCAATAGCTGGAGGAAAGGCTGCAACATTTACATTTTAACATATTTTCTTTTTTTTAACCCTCTCATCTAAATTCCGGCATCTCTTGAAGGCAGTAGTGCTCTGAGTAAGTAGGTCTTCTGGTTCCTTCCCACAGATGCATGCTGGGGCTCTAAGTATCTGCTCAAGTCAACGTGGGCCTCAGGGGAGGACAGGAAACTCCCTGTCTCTGCTCCTTACTGCCCTCCCTGCTCAGCCTCTTTCCCTCTCTCACTGTTTCTCAGACTCATCTGGGATACCTCCCCAGCCACCACCACTGTGCCTTGGTAGCAGCCCGTGCTGATGAGGGAAGAGAGGGCCTGCCTCTAGCTGCACCAGGGTGCACATAGACTTCCTAATGACTTCCTATTATACTTACCAACCACCTTTGAGTAGAATGTGCTCCATTCCATGGGTGCTCCTTACTCTGCAGAGCCTGCAGTTTCATAATGTTGCAATACTTCCAGAAAATACTTGCCAGGAAAATATACAATTTACATAAAGACAATGAAAGGGACTTGCTAGGCCTCCCAGATAGTAGAGGGATCTGGAAAACTTCCTAATGGATTGAGATCACTTCATTCCAGATGTCTCTTGAGTCACATTCCCCTTGAATGGTTTGCTACTGTCAGCTCATTATACTTTTCCTGGAATTTCCCTTACCCCAGCTTTTCTCCTCAGAATGAGCTTTCCATGATTCCTTCTCAGAGCTAGCCTTTCCAAGTCTTTTTTTATATGCATGGCAATAATGGTCTATTCCATATGGGCTAATGTCTCCAACAGAAAGATACTTCTGGTTCTGTTGACTGATTGCTAATGTGTTTTCAATGATATATTTTACTGCCATTGAAATTATAATGCCTTTGAGGGAGGGATTTCTACAAACAGAAAATGACCAAAAGGGAGCAAGTATCTCAGTCAGGTAGATGTATCTATTACATGTCTTCATAATGCAGTGCTCTAGGCTTTGGAGATGCATCAGCCAAGATTTCTTTTAAGATTTATTTATTTATTTGAGAGAGGAAGAAAGAGAGAGAGAGATGGGGGGAGAGAGAGAGTGGGGGCGGGGAGGAACAGAGGGAGAATCTCAGGCAGACTTCCCGCTGGATGTGGAGCCCAGTGCAGGGCTCAGTCTCTATCTCAAGACCCTTGAGATCATGACCTGAACTAAAATCATGAGTCGGACACTCAACCAGCTGAGCCATCCAGGTACCCCTGCATCAGCCAAGATTTTTGTCCTCAAAAAGCACATAGTTTGGTAAAAGGAGATGATATGTAAATAGTTAAATGTATAAGTGCTAAAGTGATCAAGGTACTAAAGCAGAAAGACCCACAGCCTGTAGAGGGAGCAGAGAAAGAGGGAGTGATTAATTCTATTTGGAGGGAACAGAAAAGACTTCTGTACTTGTCATTATTCTTTGAGTTGCAAGTGACAAAATACTAAATATTCTAAACAAAGATTTCTTAAGAAAGCTGTATATATCTCACTGCTCTACTAGAAATTATTTTGAATTTTCAGGTAATTAAAACATAAAATACATGGAAAAATTTTAAAAGAAGCACCACTCAAACCAGCTTAAGCAAAAGGGAGTATATATAACTTAAAAAGGCCAGGGATGGAGGATCCCTGGGTGGCTCAGCGGTTGAGCATCTGCCTCTGGCTCAGGGTGTGATCCTGGAGTCCTGGGATCGAGTCCCACATCAGGCTCCCTGCTTGGAGCCTGCTTCTCCCTCTGCCTGTGTTTCTGCCTCTCTCTCTCTCTCTTTTCTCATGAATAAATAAATAAGAATCTTAAAAAAAAAAAAAAAAGAAGAAGAAGGCAGCCAGGGATGGTTCTGGCTTTGGTGTAACTAGGCCTGGGACTCATTGGTGTCATTAGGATCCTTCTTTCTCTGTCTTTCAGCTCTGCTTCTCTCTGAATGTTTGACCTTTCTCCAACATGGATGCATGTCTTCCACGTGGCTTGGGAAAATTGCCACTCAGATGTACATCATTCCAGCTTAACCTTAGTGGGGAGGAGTTTTCTCTCCCAGTATTCATGTATATATCCCTAGAAATATTTCTTATTGGTCCTACTTGGGTCATTTAGCCAACCATTGGCCAAATTGCTATTGCAATGACATAAAGTAGTATGATTAGCTCAGCTTGTGTCACACACACAAGTCCTTGTAGCAGGGATGAGCCTGGCTACATAGATTAGCCTTTGACTGCCAAATCCACCAGCTCCATTTATAGTGAAGGTAGGTCAATTTTCTGAGGGAAAGAAGACTGAGCAGATGGTTACTCTAGTTTCATTGATACTTAAGCCGTATTGTCAAAGAGGAATTCTTAATTTAAGAAAAGATTTTATCTATCTATCTATCTATCTATCTATCTATCTATCTATCTATCTATTGAGCTCGAGCAGGGGGAAGGGCAGGGGGAGAGAGAGAAAGAGAATCTCAAGCAGACTCCTCATTGAGTTTGGGCCCAATGCAGGGCTTGATCCCATGACCCTGAGATCATGACCTGAGCTGAAATCAGGATTCAGACACTTAACCAACTGTACTACCCAGGTGCCCCAGTACTTTTTTTGTCAGATGAAGCAGTGAGGGAGAACTTTCTATTTGCCATTGCAGGCAATGGGATTTGAAGCAAGGGATGGAGATATACTTCCATTCTAGAGTATCACTCTGGCAGCCATGCAGAGGGGGACTTGCTCAAGAGCCAAGACGCAGAGACAGGGAGACTAGTGAGGGCACCCCTGCAGTAATCCAGATGGAAATTGAGTGTAACAGTTAAGTGCTGTAGAGTGCTGAAGATACTCTTGTAGAATATTCTACATGTGCAGGTGGGGAGATAAAGGAGGGAGTATTAAGGTAGTAATAAAGGTTGTATTAGGGAAGCAGAAGATGTAGACAATGACAAGCAGAATCAACAGGAATTGGCCTTTCAAGAATGTGAAGTGTCTAGAATAACTGCAATTTCTGACTTGAGTAGTATCATTTGCTGAGATGAAGAACACAGAAAGAACAGATGTGAGGCTAGGGGAGGAGGGATGGCTGAGATGATGCAGGCAAGTGCTAAGTTTGAAGGAATGGGTATGAACTGTTGGTGGCTGAATATGGGAATCTGGAATTCAGAAGAGAGATCTAGGCTGAAAATACAGATGGGGAAGCTATCAACATAGAGTTATATGGTCGATGAGATGAAAGGGAATCATGTAGTCTAAACGTCTGGAGTGGGAAGAGAGTTAGTGGTTTTGCCTTGATCAAAGGAAGGGGAAGTCTGGAAAGCAGCACGCTAGCAGGTGAGGAGCACAGCTCACACCTCAGCAGCCCAAGCAGGCGATACCAGGAACCAGGAACCAGAACTTGCCAGATGTTGACTCATAATTGATTTTATACAGAGGCTGACTGCACATCTTACCTCTTTTGTCAGGTTAGTGGTGACTTCAGGACCTAACTCCCATCACTGTGGAAGGGGACTCAACTAATCAAAGAATCTTGTAACAGCCATGGATGTACAAGGGGGTCCTTGTGACGGGGCCAAGCCTGAGTCTTCAGTAGACAAAACACAGATGTGAACATGCTGATGCTGGTGCCTGGTTGTCTATATTAACACTATTTGGTTTTGAGTTTTAACCTAATAAGGAGTTTCCTCAGGGAAAATATGAATACAGCACATGTGGGAAAGTACTGGTTTCCCATTACTGCCCATTCCCGCACCAGTATGCTTTGGTCTGTGTGGCTAAAAGCCAAGACACTGCCTTGCCTACCCCCCTAAATCCTATTAGTCCTGAGTCTCATCAGTTCTGGTTCTTATATTTGTCCTTTTCTTTCCATTCTGATTGGAGCAGCTCTAAGCTAGGGTGGGCTTGTTAGTTTATCTGTCTCCATCACACTGCAGCATCCTCTTAAGACACTTCATGATCTTTTCATCCAGAAGTCAGCAAACTAAGACTACAGGCTAAATCTGGCCTACCACCTCTGTTTATAAATGAAGGTTCATTAGAACACAGCCACAGTTGGGGTGTCTGGGTGTCTCAGTTGCCTGGGCATCTGCCTTCAGCTTGGATTGTGGTCCTAGGGTCCTGGGATCAAGCCCCACACTGAGCTGATTGCTCAGTGAAGAGGCTACTTCTCCCATCCCCCACTTGTGTGCTCTCTCTCTCTCTATCTCTGTCTCTCAAATAAATAATGAAATCTAAAAAAAAAGAACACAGACTAACTGATTCATTTATATTTTATCTAAAGCCATTTTTGCATGGCAATGACAGCTTTCAGTAGTTGCAACAGAGATCGTATGTTCTATAAAACCTAAAATATTTACTGTCTGGATCTTCATAGAAAAAACATCCTGACTCCTATTAATCTATCCTGTATACCAGTGCCAGATTAATATTCCTAAAATGCCATTTTACCACATCACTCTCTTGCTTAGAACCCTGCAATATTCCATTGCCTATAGAATAAAATCCAAACTTCTTGGCCTGGCATTCAGGGTCCTCGATAGTCTCATCCTAGCCAATCTTTTGAATCATTGATTTCTATTCCAAAGAGCAAGCCCTACACTTCAGTTGAATTTCCCTCCTCATTGTCCCTGGAATGTGCAGTAAGTTTCTACCCTTGTTCACACAATTCCTTTTGCCTGGAATGTGCTGCTCATTAATTTATATCTGTCTAATTCCAACCCATTCTTTTTTTTAAGATTTTATTTATTTATTCATGAGAGTCACAGAAAGAGAGAGAGAGAGGCAGAGACACAGGCAGAGGGAGAAGCAGGCTCCCTGCGGGGAGCCCGATGCAGGACTCTATCCTGGGACCCCTGGAATCGTACCCTGAGCCAAAGGTAGATGCTCAACCACTAAGCCACTTAGGTGCCCCAGTTCCTACCCATTCTTAATGAACCAACTTAAAACCTGCATCTTTCATGATCATGTCTGTTCACAGTGACCACCAATGAATCTACTCCTTGGGCATTTAAGGTTCACTGCCTGTACCATCGGTAATATTTTTTCTATTTGAGGCATAGTTCATTCATATCATGGCGGGCAAATCTGAAGTGAGGCTTTTCTATATGAACAAAGACCCAGAGGTGGGAAAACCCAGGTTTGCAAAATGACCAGGCATGTAATTAGAACACTGGCTTAGTGCATTGAGGTTTCTTTAACAAAATACCATAGACTGAGTGCATTATATACACCAGGAGTTTGCTTCCCACAATTCTGGAAGTTGGGAAGCCCAAGATCAAGGCACTGGCAAATTCAGTGTCTGGTGGGGGCCTGCTTCTTCGTTCAGAGACAACTGTCTTTTCACTGCGTCCTTACATGACAGAAGGAGCAAAAGAATACTCTGAGATTTCTCATATAAGGGCACTAATCCCATTCAGCCAGGGCTCCATGTAATCACCTCCCAAAGGTCCCCACCTCCTAATTACCATCCCTTTGGGGATTGGGTTTCAATGTATGAATTTTGGGGGAGGACACCAGTGTTCCATCTATAGCAAACACGTAGCACTCAGTTAACATGTATGAAAGCACCATGTCATCTGCATCTTGTGTCTGTGACACACTAGATGGGTTCTGGATTTAAATGTGGACACCTCTATGTCTTGATAGCCAGTGGGAGTGAACGTTAAAGTCCAGTAAGCCTACTCTTGAGGAGCCCCAGGATATAGAGATAGTGGCTGGTTCCCGAGGTCCTTGCTTTATCATGTGGCACCTCTGAGGGACTGGATAAGTGGGCTCTTATCATTAGGCCTCATTTTCCATCCACTGTCATATATTATATGTTCTTAGATGTACTCTGGGAGCATCCATAATGCACCACTGATTGGAGTTGTTTGGTAACTGGTAGGTCCTCGGGCCTCCCTTTGGCAGGGAGGTTATGTCCTTGACTCGGATATTGTGTCTCCTAATGTCTGGAGATTATAAACTAACATTTCTTAACAGTCTGGGCATCACACAGAAGAACTTGGTTATAACCCAAATCATTGCTACGTTGGCTTGAATAGCAGTGGTGCCGGCACATCCCCAGACACGGCAACTCCGTAAAATAAAGGCTTCTGTTAATACAGAGCACCCCAGCCAGCCTTCCACATTATTGTCCTCTCCAGGATTTGGCTGTCGTTTTGTAGCATGCCACTATGTCTGTCTAGCAAGTTTCTCCCTGCATATGTGAATAAAGGAAAATAATCCAGGGCAGTAAATGTCCCAGCAGACCTCCCCACTGTGCACTTTGGAAATTAAACATGGAACAAGCAAGCTATCATTAAAGGCAGGCCTTTCTGTTCTTAAATCAATCCCATTTATAGGACGTCTATTGTCTGCATCTGAGAAGTATGGAGAAGGAAAGCATTAAGTGTGCACTCCAGGGGAAAGGTTATGATCCCAATAGGGGGGATTTACGTCCCTTTAGAGCCAGTGTCTAGGCATTACCTAGAAGTAAGCATGTGGCAATAAGTATAATAACAAATAACATTTATTGAGCGTGTACTACGTGCCAGGCCATTGTTCCGAGTCCTTTACATGATCATCTCATTTAATCCATGCCCCAAGCATCTGGTCTAGGTACAAATTATGATCTCTTTGTGTGAGAGTCTAGACCCAGGGAGGTATAAGAACTTGCCAGGGGTCACACAGGTAGCAAACGGCAGAGCTGGGAGTTGGATGCGGCTGGACCAACTTCAGATTTCAGGTTTAACATAACCTCAGCGAGCCCCGCCCACATGCACTGCTCCCCCCTCCAGCCCCCCCAGACTCGTTTCAGCAAAGACCACCCATCGCATTTGCATTGTTTGTGATGTCCAACAGGATGATTTGTCCTACGAGATTGGGAATTGTGTTAGATCCTTTGCATCTGTGATTTTGATGAAAGAAAGCTAACCCTCCTCGAATCCCCATGGTTTCATTCTGTCGTATTTGCAGTTTATAACAACCTCATCTTTTCGATTGAGACATTTTGATTCTTTGTCTCTAAATTAGCACTGCATAGAACATGACTCTGTGAGTGTGTGCATGTGTGAGTGTGTGTGTGTGTGTGGAAACCGCCTTTTCTTCTGGATGAAATTGCTGCAGCCCGGCTGACGGAGGAGACTCTCCCACTCGCCGAGCCCACAGCAGGCAGGTGGGGAGAAAGCCGCTGGAGGCGGAGGGGCAGGTGACACTGCGTGTGTGCCCAGCATCTCTGGAAGTGTGTCTCCAGATGTGTGCTGCTGCTGCCGCTGCTGCTGCTTCCGGCCTTAAGATTCTGGGAGCCAACACCCACCTACTCTTACAGCCTCTCTCTCTTTATTTTCAAGGAAAAAAGAAAGAGGCAGACTGAAATAGAAGGCAAGCGGCAAGAGCTCGACGAGCAGATACTCCTGCTGCAGCATTGCAAGGTAAGTGGCTGATCCCAGGAACCTGTTCCAGCATTAGACATGCAGGTCACACTCCGGAGAGCGGGGCCAAGCCCGCCCTGGCGTGAAGGCACTGCCGCCGACTGCACGAGCCCTTTCTCGTTCCATCAGGAAAGCCACCTCTTGGCTTCTCTTGTGCATTTTTCAAATTCAGGGCATTGTTACAGCATTCCAGTTTCTGCGAGCATGATGCGATTATAGTGTGCATGGGGACGGGTTTGGGGGCTGGTGTGTGCATGTGAAATGTGGTGGTTATATATAGAAATCGGATGAGAATTTCCACATGGTGGGTGAGGCAGTGTTCCGGGGCTGCCTCTCCAGCGCAGGAGGTGCCGTGTGTGTGTGTGTGTGTTTGTTCCGAGGTTCCAAGGGACACATTGGACATCGTGTTCTTTTAGAGATTAAAAACCTTAATATCTTCTTTCTGAGATGGAGAAGAGGGAGGTGAAAGCGCCGTGCTCTGATCCAAAGAGCAACAACCCTGTGTGTTTCCGATGATTCATTCGTTTTATTCCTACTTGCACGATTTTGGAAGTGTTCTGTCTCCGAACGAGCAGTTGGTCAAAAGATGGCATTGAAATGATCTGATTTAGTTGAGTCTCCATTGCACACACACACACACACACACACACACACACACAGAGAAAGAGAGAGAGAGAGAGAGATGTTTATTTATTTATTTTTCTTTGAAACATAAGCACTTAAGCATCATAATTGATTACAGCCCACGAGAAAGCTCTGTCACTGTCACCAGGACTCCACAGGCTACAGAATGTTGCTTTCTGCAGGCTTGCAGAATATTGTGAACACATTCCAGTGGCCATCTGGGAGTTGCTGCATGCCTTCTACTGCTCTGGGCTTTTTTAGGAAAACCTTCTCCTGCTCACCTCAAGTTGCTGTGACATTCATGTACAGATTTGCATTGCTCAGAGGGCTGGTTGGGAAGGTGGGGCTGACTTTCAGGGTGATGCTAGGTGTGGATAATATAGATTCTTTTAAACAAGATGAGTCTTTATGATTGTATTTCCCTTTCTTCTCTGGAAGATGGGATTGTGCTAACTGAATCGTTAGGAGCAGAATTATCAGCAAGTTGGTTTCAAACAGCAGCATGACCTAAATCTGCTTAGCATATTTATCAGTTTACTATCAACTTTAACCAGAGAAATGTGTTTGAAAGGAAGAAAAGCAGCATGGTAATGAGAATATTGCCCATTTATCTTTGCTCTTGTAAATCTATTAAGAGCTTACAGTATATCCCATATGCTATTATTCCCTCCTTACAACATTTCCGAGGAAGCATTGAGACCTAAAGTTACTATTTTCTTCCTACAGAGAGAGGGACTTAAAAACACTTAATAGAACCAAGTGAATTTTTCAAGGTCAATCTGGACAAAGCTGGGACTCTGGCTCCGAGTACAGTCAACTCCTTACAAGAGACCAAAATGTACTAAAACCTCAGTGAATTCTCAGTTAAAGGTGGCTTTTTTTTTTTTTTTTTATGAAGAGGACTGAAAAAATGAGAGGCTTTTTGACTAGAGAGCCCCACTCCTCTTTAAAATTAACGTAGTTCTTTGCTTTTGCATTCCTTGCAAAACATATATGTCAGAAGATTAAATTTCTTTTGTCCCATTTCTTACCCTGGGCCAAATAAGATACCCAGGACTCTCATTCGTTGCTGATTTCCAGCACAATATCCATCCATGTATCCATTCATTAATGGATCTATCCATCCATGTATCCATCCATCCATCCAATTAACAGAAATAGCAATAAAAAGGACTTAGTATTATTGCATATGGAAACAGTGAGACTCCTTCAGAGACTTGGAAACAAGGGAATCAGATAGTTCTTTATGGTTATCCTGGTAAAATTCGCTATCTCAGGGAACATCCAGCACTTTCACCTAAGTAATCTTCCTATAACCTGCAGAGAAAGGACTGGAAGTGATGGTAATTTAAGAAGTGGAGACCAGTGGATTGTAATTTTCTCTCTTTGGGGAAAGCCCAGGTAGACAGAACGAGGGTGGATTGCTAGCCTTGAACAATGAAAACAAAACCAAAAAAACCTCAGAGGCCCCAAAGGTGGTTTATCTGGTACTTTTCCAGAGAAAGACTCCACCTCTGGCAGATACCAAGTTTCTATGCTCTGGTGAGGTGGGGTCTGAGGTCAGGTGAGGAGTGTCATCAGGTCCCACCTCTGCTCAGGTGAAACTTCTTTCATGAATCTTTGCCTTTGTTCTGAGTCCATTATTCCTAAAAAAACAACTGAGTTATTTTGGTGGTGCCTGACTGAGAGGCATGATCATTCAAGCACCAGAAAAGAATATGTTCTACTTTCAATCAGTTAGCTGTTGACTGAACTTGAATAGCGTGAGTCATCTTCCCTGTGATCATTCAGTTTTGAGCTTGGCAGCCTCACCCCTGGATGGTAGTAAATTCATTGAGGTTATAGTACCTCTGTGAACCTCTTGGTAGGGACTCAGCCAGTTTTCTCCTGGCAGCATGGCAGCCTTGTCATCCCCTTGTCCATCCTTGATAATCATCATTTTTTTGAGGGCCTAATATGTGCCAGGTACTTTAAATACATCCCCTCAATAACGGCCACAAGGTAAATATTATTTTCCCTGTCTCTCCTTGAGGAAACAAACTCATGAGGTCAAGTGATTTGCCCAAGAACATAGAGACTCTAAGTGAGGGAGCCTTGGTTGAACCCTAGGGCTTGTCTGCCTTTAAAACCAAGTCTTCTCCAGCTCACTGTTTTCTTCAAGTGAAAATTTCCATTTTGAGTAATTTGTTTAGAGAGATGCCAATTACCATCATCATTGTCTGTTTACTCGAGTTGTGCTTTCATGGACTCCTGAAAATTTAGACCATGTGGAAGCATAATTGATTATTGGTAGTCCCTTGAAGTAGAAAATATTAAGAAATATGTCAACAGTTAATATTTATTTCACTAATTTATAAAACCGGAGATGCTGCTCAAAAAAATAATATATGCTTAGTGCAAAGTTAAATGGAAAGGCACAAGAATTAGATTTTGTAGTTATGAAGATATAATTCTCACTGTCATATCGTCTATGGACACTTATTCTCATGCAGTGAGATATGAATTATTTAGATAAATTTATGGTCTCTTGTCAAAGCAAATGAATAGAATGCAAGACAACAGTTTTGCTGCTGCTGCTTCTGCTTCTTCTTCTTCTTCTTCTTCTTCTTCTTCTTCTTCTTCTTCTTCTTCTTCTTTTTTAAAGGATTTTATTTATTTACTGGAGAGAGAGAGAGCCCAAGCGGGAGGGAGAAGCAGGCTCCCACCTGGCAGGGAGCCCAATGCAAGGCTTGATCCCAGGACCCTGGAATCATGACTTGAGCCAAAGGCAGACACTCAACCACTGAGCCACCCAGGTGCCCCAATACTTATTTAATATTCTTGGTAATTGTGATGTGGAGGGCTATGCAGTGAGCTATACCACATAATAAAAATATTGTTACTTTATAGATGGATAATAAACAAATTCTGCAATGCAATGAAAGGCCCAAGTATGAGATCTTGAAAGAGCTGCTACACTCCAGTGACTAGGAAACCTCCAAGTACTTTGAAGTCCTCGCCCAATTAATCTCAGATTTCCTTTTACAGGATTCTTAGCTATATTTAGTACCTAATATTTATGATGTAAGAATTTCCAAGAAGTGCTCACATATGAGACCAGTAAACAATTTTAATGGTGAATTATTTTTGCTGATTGTAAAAGGAAGGAATGCACAATCATTGCAAAAGCAAATTTTAAAGTACACGAAAATATAAAAGAAAAAAATATCAAGGGATCCCTGGGTGGCGCAGCGGTTTAGCGCCTGCCTTTGGCCCAGGGCGCGATCCTGGAGACCCGGGATCGAATCCCACGTCGGGCTCCCGGTGCATGGAGCCTGCTTCTCCCTCTGCCTGTGTCTCTGCCTCTCTCTCTCTCTCTCTCTCTCTATTATGACTATCATAAATAAATAAAAATTAAAAAAAAAAAAAAGAAAAAAGAAAAAAATATCAACTGTGTACTTGTCACCCAGATGAAGCTCACACGGAGGTATATCCTTCTATGCTTTTTCTCTAGTGTATTTTTATGGATTAAGCTGTGTGACTCTTGTTCACAGACCTTATCAACTGGTGAGTAAAATGAAATGGTATTAACATTCAGGTCCAAAATATATTCATCTTTACCTCTTTTTTTGATTTTAGTTATATGGGCTATTTTAAATTCTCATAAAAGGGCCACCTGGGTGGCTCAGTTGGTCTAGCATCTGCCTTCGGCTCAGGTCATGATCCCAGTGTCCTGGGATCAAGCCCCATGTCACGGTCCCTGCTCAACAGGGAACCTGCTTCTGCCTCTCACTCCCTCTGCCCCCGCTCATGCATGCTCTTTCTCTCTCTCAAAGAAATAAATAAAATCTAAAATAAATAAATTCTCATACAAAGCGTTGCAATATTTGTGACACTACATCTAACTTTCTTTTGCTTTATGGCTTCTGACTTTGTTATGGTTCTTGCAAAGAACATCTCACACACTTACCTATGAGGTTTCCCGTCCTTCAGTAATCTTAACGCATCTATAATTTATTTTTCTATATAAAATAAGATAGGAATGACTTTGCTTTTTACTGATGGTGAGCCAGTTGCCTCAATGTGATTTATTGATGAAATCATCTTTTTCCTCACTGACTTAAATGTCTTCTTTATCATATACATAGTTTTCCCTTATACTTGAGTTCACCATTTGCGGATTCTTCTTATGCCATGAATCTGCCACTCCTGTGCCAATACCATCCTCATTTAGTCCCTCTAGCTATTTAATATATAATATGTATTAATAATCTGTCATAAGGCAAGAGCCATCATTTTTCCTCTACTGAAAGATTGTCTTGGCTTTTTATTCCATGGAAACAATTATTTATTTTTATTGTTTTTATTATGTGACTTGTGATAATGTGAGTTTACAAAATAAATCAAGTATTATAGTATACAAGACAGACTATATTTAATATTCCCTTTGCGCTCTTGGTTGAATTACCAGAGATTTGTCTATTTTATTGGTCAGTCCAAGGCCCTAGCAAGAATAGGCATGCAGTATGTATTGCCGCATAAATCCCTTTGGAACTGTCACATTTATAAAGGTTTGTATGACCGAGTCAGCACTGTCAGAATCAAATTGCTAATATCATATCTTCAATACATAGGCTGCCTTTGAATGATTTATTCATGAGCAGGGAACTCTGACTAGAGTTTTTTTCTAATCCAAGCTATAAAAACTGTCATTATATTTTAAAAACCACAGCCTTTTCTTTCAAGAAGATTGAATGGGGAAAAAAAATCAAAGACTGAATTGTGACCCTGTGAGATATTTATTGTCAACCCACCAAGGTCATTTGCTATATAGCCTGAAGGTACCAGAGGTCTTGCTGCAAACATGTTACAGTGTCTCTCACTATTGTGAACCTTTAGCACTGATTTTAGACTTCCCTTGGTTATTAGTATGTGTGAAAGGCCAATTTCAAATTATAAAATATTGAATAGACAGGCAGGGTACACAGTGTGAAGGAACTTTTACATCTCCCCCTTTTCCCCATCATGTCCCCACTGGCCCTGTAAACAGAGCTTGAGTAGAAGTTACAACTTGGTTTCTTCTATCAGAAGTTTGGGGTTGGCTTCTTTGTGGACTGAAATCATGTAACAAAACTCAACACCAAACCAAGATCTTACCAGGAGTGGGTGGGGAGGAAGGGAAGTATCCCAGGGAAGGAGAAGAACAGGGATAACACAGATGATCAAGAACACAACACAGCTACTGCCACACGTTGTAAGCCATTTTCTAGTAGAAGGCTGAATTTCCCCGATTCCCGACATCATCCACCAACACAGCCAGTGTGGCTTGAGCCAGATTACAGGTGGAAAATGCAAACTCACAGGTACATATTTTCATACTCTTAGAACGAGGAAGCTTTATGTAATTATTACATCAAAGCCAGAAATATAAAGTAAAAAGATTGGTGGATATGACTTTATAAAAATTACAAACAAAAAAATTTGGAGACTGACTAGTCCCACTTATCTCCCACTGCCCATTCTTCACCACCGACCACCACCCAGACAGTCCTCATTGCTTACCTGGATCACCTTGAGAAGTTGCCTAACATCAGGTACCTTACCTGTAGATTTAAAAAAGTTTGCATAATCATGTTGTCCCTTTAAATATTTACAATTTTATTTGTCAGTTGTACCTCAGTGAAGCTGGGAGAAACATTTTGCTTGGATGATCTCTAATAATAGTCTAAGATGAATAATCTAAGATTAATAGCCTGAGATTTTATATTTGCTAAAATACAGTGCTTGTGCATGGTTTTTCAATAATTTATTCATTCAACAGGTTCTTATTATCACCAACTATAAGCTTGCATGTCAGCCATTGTGGGCGTGTAAAGGTAGAGCACCTGGCTGTGGGAACCCAGGGATGAGTGGGAGAGGAGCCCACTGTCAGAGAAGCTGGAGAGGAGTTATCCGAGTTGGGGGGTAGGTCAGCGGTGCCTGTTTTACAAATCCTATCTGAGAAAAAGAGGGTTCTTGGGGATCTTAGCCAGAGTGCACCATTTGGCTTTAAATCTCAGAGCCACGCCTTACTAAATGGGTGCCCCTGGGTTAATTACTTAACATTAGCACCTATCATGTGGGATTTTGGTGAATGTTTAGTGAATTTATATATAAGGCACTTAAAAGAGCAAGAGCTGTAAGAATTATCATCAGCATCACACCATCATCATTCAATACCGTGGCTTCAAATATCATTTATGTACCAATGACCCCCAAATTGGTGTCTTCAGCCCTGATGGCCCCTGAACTCCAGGCTCTTGTATTCAGCTGTTTTCCTGACATGTCCACTTAGATGGGTGTCGCTTCCACACACACATGTCCACGCTTCTATTCAGGGCATGAATAGAAGTTTTGGTTTTCTGCTCTTCTAGTGCTTGTTCTTCCTCTAGTCCTTCCAATTTCCAGGTGTTGAGACCACCATCCACCCTTTTGCTCAAATCAAATATCTATGTCATCTTTAATCCCACCCTTTCCCTCATCTCCCAGATCTAAGCTATCAGCAAGTCACATTGACTCTACCTCTAAAATGCACCTCACACCTTCCATTTCTTCTGCTGCTCCTCTGTTTTAAGCTAACATTTTCTCTCCCCTGATTGTGTAAGAGGATCCAACCACTCATACTTTGTAATTCTGTCCCTGCCAATCTGTTCTCTTCCTATGGTGCTTAGTACAAATGCCACACTCCTTAGCAAGTCTGCAGGACCCTGCCTAATCTGGCCCCTGCCGTCCTCTCCATCTCCAACTTATGCTAGCCTCTTCCCCACCCCCACTCACTGTAGTCCAGCCACTTGTCATTCTGTCTGGTTCACAAACACGCTAAACCCTGCCCCACATCTGGGCTATTACACTTGCCAGCCTCTCCCACCTGAAATTCCCTGCCTCGGATCTCAGATCTCAGCTTTTCCCACCTCAAATGTCCTCTGCGGGTCCCTGTTTGAAATACTGTCCTGCCTACCTCCTGCCATGGGTGTATCACAGTCTGAAATGATCTTGCATCCTTGTTTATTGGGACAAAAGCTCAGTGATACTGGGGACTTGCCTGTCTTCCAGAGCAGTGTCCTCAGGGCCTGGCAGTGTGTCTGGAGCATAGGGAATGGATGGGGACACCACTGCTCCTGAGATGGGGATGCAGGAGGAGAGACAGGTTTGTGTGAGGATGATGAGCTTCTTGTCGGATCAGTGTTTGGCTAGCCAGTGGGAAAGCTTACGCATCTCCAGGCATTTAGATAGTCACAGGTTCTCATGCGGGGCTAGTCACATTGTGGTCCGTGGACCAGCAGCATCATTGACAGTGTCAATGTGGGAGCTTATTACCATTCAGATTCCTAGGCCCTATCAACATCTCTAGGGGTTCGGGTGGGAATCTGTGCTTTAGGAAGCTTTCCTGGTAAACCTTATGCCTACGGTCATGTGAAGGGCCTTGTTCTCCTTTTGTTTTCCAAAGCTGGACAGACCTGTAGAGCAAGAGCCAGATGAACCCGAGGGTCTCCATCCTACTCTTCAGGAGCCCCTGCCATGGCTCCCTTTACCCACTGCCAGCTCTCTGCTCCTCCCTTGTCTTGACTCTTCAGAGTTGCATCCAATGGACAAATGTGAAGTTTGATAGTTTGATAGTTAATACCTGTAAGCTATGATGCTTTTTTTTTTTGCTATATGTTGTTTGCACATAAATGAAAGGTTGGGCAGCCCGGCTGGCTCAGCAGTTTAGTGCCGCCTTCAGCCCAGGACCCGATCCTGGAGACCGGGGATCGAGTCCCAGGTCGGGCTCTCTGCATGGAGCCTGCTTCTCCCTCTGCCTGTGTCCGTCTGTTTGTCTGTCTGTCTCTCTCTCTTTCTGTGTCTCTCATGGATAAATAAATAAAATCTTTAAAAAAAAAAAGGTTTTATTTTTAGTTTTCACTTCTGCTGTGCCTTGCCTGTCACTTGTCTCTGGAACACTCAGGCAGCCAATAAGGGCCAGAACAGTATAGGGAAACAGGTGCTTTTGATGGGCATGTGTGATCAGAATGAGCAAGTGCATTATATTACAAGGCCCTGACACAGCTGACCCTCAGAGACAACAGGAGGGGATCTGGGGTAGGGATTTGGTGGTAAATGTATTTGAATTGGCATGTTGCCCTAGCAGAATTACTTTCAGCCAAGTGAAAAAAAAATCAACTTTCCTTTTCTGTTTTTGTGATGTACAAATGCTTTAGCAAATGTCTTGTTTTGTTAGTCTCTCTTCTTGGCTCCAGCTGTTGGGGATGTTTTGGCGACATCACTGCCTTATCCAGAGAAGAGACAGATCCAAGGGCACATGTACTTTCGGTGTTCATGGTCACCAGGCTGCTTTTGTCAGAAGTGCTGATGGATGGCTAGGGCTAAATCAGCCAGAAATGAGGGGCTAGACCCTTTCCTTGGTGGTAGGAAGCACAGTGGGAAGAAGAACTGAGACCACATTTCCAGGAGCAGCCACGGTGTCATGTTTCAAGAAGCCCCAGCTGCAGAGCATCCCTGCTGGGGCAGAGAAAGCTCGGTCTGTGCCATGGTGCCATGGCTGCCTTTCCAGAAGGGTCCACACACCAAGACCGAGGTAGCCAGTAGATCTGTCTCCCAAAATCCTAATAGGGTTTTTACCCTCTCTGGGTTGAACTAGGGGAGTATCAAACATTTCAGCTCAGGGAGCACTGTGGAAGTGTGACACACACCCTCTCCCGAGTAATTAGAGTGACAGAAAGTCAGGATTTTCCAGTTCACCCATTTATTCATCCATTCCCTGATACTGGGCTAGGTGCAGCAATGAAATCCAAAGGCGAATGAAGAACAGTCCCAGCCTTTGAGGAGCTGGGGGTGTTGAGGAGGAGAGACACAGAAAGAAAGAATTGGAGAACAGTGTAAAATACTCCAGAGCGTACTGGAGTATGTTCTCTGCTAGATGACACAGGGCAGAGAGCCTGTGGATCCTGCCACCGGGAGAGGGGAAGGCTTCCAGGTGACATTTTACCTGCACTTTCTCAGATGAAGGGAGGAAAGGCCAGGGGAACAGTTCCATTTCTCTGGAACTAAGTGTGGGTTCGGCACTTTTAGCCTATGAACTCATTCAGTTCTCAGGACAAGCCTGGACGGGGCTCTGCCGTCATGTCCATTTTACAGATGAGAAAAGTGAGGCATGGTGAGGTCCATGAGACTGTCTGAGGTCACACAGCTAGTAAGTGGAAGACTGATTCCAGAACTCAGGCTGTTAACCACCGCTTGACCCAGCCTCTCACTCTCTGTGAGCGTGATGTCTTCGGAATTTTGAGCGGAGAACAGTGGTTTCAGATTTTTTTCCTGGTAGCCCACTTAGGAAGAGAAACCAATTTAACTTTGCAGTGGAGAGAAGCATCTCTGGGACAGAGCTTTGGAGAATGTCGTAGTTTGCTAGGGCTGCTGTAACAAATACAGTGGCTTACACAACAGAAATTGTGTTCTCATCATTCTGGAGGCTAGATGTCCGACATCAAGGTGGCAGTAGGGTTATCTTCTTCTGGTCCTCTCTCCTTGGATTGGAGATGGCTGTCTTCCTCTGGTGTCGTTACATGGTTTTCTTTCTGTGCATGTCTGTGTCCTGAGCTCCACTTCTTCTAAGGACACCAGTTATGCTGGGTTAGAGCCCATCCCAATGACTTCATTTAACCTTAAAAGACCCTATTTCCAAACACAGGCACATTTATGGGGTTAGGACTTCAGCATATGAATTGATGGGGGATGAGGGCCATAATTTAGCCCATAAGGAAGAGCAACCAATGTAAACAAATTGTACCATGAGCTTTTACACATGATTTTATATTATTAAACAATGCTCTAGAGATTTTTATTTTTTTTTAAGATTTTATTTATTTATTCATGAGAGACACACAGAGAGAGAGAGAGAGAGAGAGGCAGGGACACAGGCAGAGGGAGAAGCAGGCTCCATGCAGGAAGCCCCATGTGGGACTCGATCCTGGATCTCCAGGATCAGGCCCTGGGTCCAAGGCAGGCACTAAACCGCTGAGCCATCCAGGGATCCCCTGCTCTAGAGATTTTTAAAATACTTTTTTTTTTTTTTTACACGATCCATAGTGGTAGTTGTAAATACACTCACAGGCACCATGTTACCAATGATGTATAGCTGTTTAAGTCTATTGGGGTGAGGGTAGTTCCTGCCTACAATCACGTTAGCATAGAGTCAGGAATAACTTACAAATGAACAGACTCACATCTTTGATTAATGGAAAGCCACAGGTCAAGTGCTATAAATACGCTTCTCTATGCACTGGTAAGAGTAACCAGAGTAACCAAACAGACATCCACCAGTGAGTTATAATTAAAAACCAAGAATAACACCAGTGAGAACCATGGCTACCTGGACACCACCCTGATGTGTTGCTAACAAAAAGCCTGTTCAGAAGTGTAGGAATTCCAGCCATTGGGACTTGCTGCTGTACATCCAGCAGGGGCTTCATAGTCCTGTGTGGCCGCTGGATTTCTCTGTTGGGATGGTGAATCAGAACCGTTAATGAATTCTAACTTACTATAACTAAATGTAATTTTAGTAACTCATTTTATAGCTTCATAATAAGTAGCTCTTATTTCCTAATCTCAAGAAAAATGGTGGCCTCTCGAATTGTCTGTTGCTTATAAGAGCTACAGAAAGGAAACTGAAGTGAGTGTGAATTCTGTGTCCACAATGTCAGACAGATTCCACTCTCTCATTTCTGTAAATTGTGTTTAATTGCATAACCTGGCTCTTAGCCATTATAAAGGCTCCCTTTCCTTTGCCTTGCTCAGCCTGTCTGATGAGGTCAAACCAGATTCTGATCTAAGTGAGGCCGGCAGCCAGCAAACCCAGTGCTTACTCCATGCTTACTCTATGTTGACTGGCTTTATAGCCCTATGGGACCAGGCTGAAACTGGCCACATGCCCTGCTTCTGGCCGACTCGGTGATGCATCCTTATGTACTCCATTCCCATGACCCCCAACCTGCCCAGGGTATGCTCAGCTGTGATGCTCAGGGTCAGGCCTCTGCAAATATCCAATAGCCACCGTCTGCCATCTAGGGACTATGTAATGGAAATCCAAATTAAAAAAAAAAAAAAAAATCCCCTCCCACGCCTTCCTTGCCTGGCTCTTTGTTTTAGAGAGTTTCAGCAGGCCTTCTTTCATGCTGTTTTGATTTCCCTTGTCAAAGCAGTAATCACTCCCTCCAAGCTATTGACCTGAAACTCAAAACCTCTTTATTTTGGGGTGCCTGGGTGACTCAGTCAGTTAAGCGTCCAACTCTTGACCTCAGCTCAGGTCTTGATCTTAGGGTCGAGAGTTCAAGCCCCATGTTGGGCTCCATGCCTAGTGTCGAGCCCACTAAAAAGGAAAAAAAAAACCCCACCTTTTTATTTCACTCCACAATATATTAGTACAGTGGCGCAAATGGGGTGCATGATTTTATTTTATTTTATTTTATTTTATTTTATTTTATTTTATTTTATTATTTTATTTTTTAAGATTTTATTTATTTATTTATTTATTTATTTATTTATTTATTTATTTATTTATTTATTTTTTAATTTATTTTTTATTGGTGTTCAATTTACTAACATACAGAATAACACCCAGTGCCCGTCACCCATTCACTCCCACCCCCCGCCCTCCTCCCCTTCCACCACCCCTAGTTCGTTTCCCAGAGTTAGCAGTCTTTACGTTCTGTCTCCCTTTCTGATATTCCCCACACATTTCTTCTCCCTTCCCTTATATTCCCTTTCACTATTATTTATATTCCCCAAATGAATGAGAACATATAATGTTTGTCCTTCTCCGACTGACTTACTTCACTCAGCATAATACCCTCCAGTTCCATCCACGTTGAAGCAAATGGTGGGTATTTGTCATTTCTAATAGCTGAGTAATATTCCATTGTATACATAAACCACATCTTCTTTATCCATTCATCTTTCGTTGGACACCGAGGCTCCTTCCACAGTTTGGCTATCGTGGCCATTGCTGCTATAAACATCGGGGTGCAGGTGTCCCAGCGTTTCATTGCATTTGTATCTTTGGGGTAAATCCCCAACAGTGCAATTGCTGGGTCGTAGGGCAGGTATATTTTTAACTCTTTGAGGAACCTCCACACAGTTTTCCAGAGTGGCTGCACCAGTTCACATTCCCACCAACAGTGTAAGAGGGTTCCCTTTTCTCCGCATCCTCTCCAACATTTGTTGTTTCCTGCCTTGTTAATTTTCCCCATTCTCACTGGTGTGAGGTGGTATCTCATTGTAGTTTTGATTTGTATTTCCCTGATGGCAAGTGATGCAGAACATTTTCTCATATGCATGTTGGCCATGTCTATGTCTTCCTCTGTGAGATTTCTGTTCATGTCTTTTGCCCATTTCATGATTGGATTGTTTGTTTCTTTGGTGTTGAGTTTAATAAGTTCTTTATAGATCTTGGAAACTAGCCCTTTATCTGATATGTCATTTGCAAATATCTTCTCCCATTCTGTAGGTTGTCTTTGAGTTTTGTTGACTGTATCCTTTGCTGTGCAAAAGCTTCTTATCTTGATGAAGTCCCAATAGTTCATTTTTGCTTTTGTTTCTTTTGCCTTCGTGGATGTATCTTGCAAGAAGTTACTATGGCCGAGTTCAAAAAGGGTGTTGCCTGTGTTCTTCTCTAGGATTTTGATGGAATCTTGTCTCACATTTAGATCTTTCATCCATTTTGAGTTTATCTTTGTGTATGGTGAAAGAGTGTGGTCTAGTTTCATTCTTCTGCATGTGGATGTCCAATTTTCCCAGCACCATTTATTGAAGAGACTGTCTTTCTTCCAATGGATAGTCTTTCCTCCTTTATCGAATATTAGTTGCCCATAAAGTTCAGGGTCCGCTTCTGGATTCTCTATTCTGTTCCACTGATCTATGTGTCTGTTTTTGTGCCAGTACCACACTGTCTTGATGACCACAGCTTTGTAGTACAACCTGAAATCTGGCATTGTGATGCCCCCAGATATGGTTTTCTTTTTTAAAATTCCCCTGGCTATTCGGGGTCTTTTCTGATTCCACACAAATCTTAAAATAATTTGTTCTAACTCTCTGAAGAAAGTCCATGGTATTTTGATAGGGATTGCATTAAACGTGTATATTGCCCTGGGTAACATTGACATTTTCACAATATTAATTCTGCCAATCCATGAGCATGGAATATTTTTCCATCTCTTTGTGTCTTCCTCAATTTCTTTCAGAAGTGTTCTATAGTTTTGAGGGTATAGATCCTTTACATCTTTGGTTAGGTTTATTCCTAGGTATCTTATGCTTTTGGGTGCAATTGTAAATGGGATTGACTCCTTAATTTCTCTTTCTTCAGTCTCATTGTTAGTGTATAGAAATGCCACTGACTTCTGGGCATTGATTTTGTATCCTGCCACGCTACCGAATTGCTGTATGAGTTCTAGCAATCTTGGGGTGGAGACTTTTGGGTTTTCTATGTAGAGTATCATGTCATCGGCGAAGAGGGAGAGTTTGACTTCTTCTTTGCCAATTTGAATGCCTTTAATGTCTTTTTGTTGTCTGATTGCTGAGGCTAGGACTTCCAGTACTATGTTGAACAGCAGTGGTGAGAGTGGACATCCCTGTCTTGTTCCTGATCTTAGGGGAAAGGCTCCTAGTGCTTCCCCATTGAGAATGATATTTGCTGTGGGCTTTTCATAGATGGCTTTTAAGATGTCGAGGAATGTTCCCTCTATCCCTACACTCTGAAGAGTTTTGATCAGGAATGGATGCTGTATTTTGTCAAATGCTTTCTCTGCATCCAATGAGAGGATCATATGGTTCTTGGTTTTTCTCTTGCTGATATGATGAATCACATTGATTGTTTTACGGGTGTTGAACCAGCCTTGTGTCCCAGGGATAAATCCTACTTGGTCATGGTGAATAATTTTCTTAATGTACTGTTGGATCCTATTGGCCAGTATCTTGTTGAGAATTTTTGCATCCATGTTCATCAGGGATATTGGTCTGTAATTCTCCTTTTTGGTGGGGTCTTTGTCTGGCTTTGGAATTAAGGTGATGCTGGCTTCATAGAACGAATTTGGAAGTACTCCATCTCTTTCTATCTTTCCAAACAGCTTTAGGAGAATAGGTATGATTTCTTCTTTAAACGTTTGATAAAATTCCCCTGGGAAGCCATCTGGCCCTGGACTCTTGTGTCTTGGGAGGTTTTTGATGACTGCTTCAATTTCCTCCCTGGTTATTGGCCTGTTCAGGTTTTCTATTTCTTCCTGTTCCAGTTTTGGTAGTTTGTGGCCTTCCAGGAATGCGTCCATTTCTTCTAGATTGCCTAATTTATTGGCGTATAGCTGTTCATAATATGTTTTTAAAATCGTTTGTATTTCCTTGGTGTTGGTAGTGATCTCTCCTTTCTCATTCATGATTTTATTAATTTGAGTCTTTTCTCTCTTCTTTTTAATAAGGCTGGCTAATGGTTTATCTATCTTATTAATTCTTTCAAAGAACCAACTCCTGGTTCTGTTGATCTGTTCCACAGTTCTTCTGGTCTCGATTTCGTTGAGTTCTGCTCGAATCTTTATTAACTCCCTTCTTCTCTTGGGTGTAGGATCTATTTGCTGTTTTTTCTCTAGCTCCTTTATGTGTAAGGTTAGCTTTTGTATTTGAGTTCTTTCCAGTTTTTGAATGGATGCTTGTATTGCGATGTATTTCCCCCTTAGGACTGCTTTTGCTGCATCCCAAAGATTTTGAACGGTTGTATCTTCATTCTCATTAGTTTCCATGAATCTTTTTAATTCTTCCTTAATTTCCTGGTTGACCCTTTTATCTTTTAGCAGGATGGTCCTTAACCTCCACGTGTTTGAGGTCCTTCCAAACTTCTTGTTGTGATTTAGTTCTAATTTCAAGGCATTATGGTCCGAGAATATGCAGGGGACAATCCCAATCTTTTGGTATCGGTTCAGACCCGATTTGTGTCCCAATATGTGGTCTATTCTGGAGAAAGTTCCATGTGCGCTTGAGAAGAATGTGTATTCAGTTGAGTTTGGATGTAAAGTTCTGTAGATATCTGTGAAATCCATCTGGTCCAGTGTATCATTTAAAGCTCTCGTTTCTTTGGAGATGTTGTGCTTAGAAGACCTATCGAGTATAGAAAGAGCTAGATTGAAGTCACCAAGTATAAGTGTATTATTATCTAAGTATTTCTTCACTTTGGTTAATAATTGATTTATATATTTGGCAGCTCCCACATTCGGAGCATATATATTGAGGATTGTTAAGTCCTCTTGTTGAATAGATCCTTTAAGTATGATATAGTGTCCCTCTTCATCTCTCACTACAGTCTTTGGGGTAAATTTTAGTTTATCTGATATAAGGATGGCTACCCCTGCTTTCTTTTGAGGACCATTCGAATGGTAAATGGTTCTCCAACCTTTTATTTTCAGGCTGTAGGTGTCCTTCTGTCTAAAATGAGTCTCTTGTAGACAGCAAATAGATGGGTCCTGCTTTTTTATCCAGTCTGAAACCCTGCGCCTTTTGGTGGGGTCATTAAGCCCGTTCACATTCAGAGTTACTACTGAGAGATATGAGTTTAGTGTCATCATGATATCTATTCAGTCCTTGTTTTTGTGGACTGTTCCACTGGACTTCTTCTTAAAGGGGAATTTTAAGAGTCCCCCTTAAAATTTCTTGCAGAGCTGGTTTGGAGGTCACATATTCTTTTAGTTGCTGCCTGTCTTGGAAGCTCTTTATCTCTCCTTCCATTTTGAATGAGAGCCTTGCTGGATAAAGGATTCTTGGTTGCATGTTCTTCTCATTTAGGACCCTGAATATATCCTGCCAGCCCTTTCTGGCCTGCCAGGTCTCTGTGGAGAGGTCTGCTGTTACCCTAATACTCCTCCCCATAAAAGTCAGGGATTTCTTGTCTCTTGCTGCTTTAAGGATCTTCTCCTTATCTTTGGAATTTGCAAGCTTCACAATTAAATGTCGAGGTGTTGAACGGTTTTTATTGATTTTAGGGGGGGATCTCTCTATTTTCTGGATCTGAATGCCTGTTTCCCTTCCCAGATTAGGAAAGTTTTCAGCTAGAATTTGTTCAAATACATATTCTGGCCCTCTGTCCCTTTCGGCGCCCTCAGGAATCCCAATTAAACGTAGGTTTTTCTTCCTCAGGCTGTCGTTTATTTCCCTTAATCTATCTTCATGGTCTTTTAATTGTTTGTCTCTTTTTTCCTCAGTTTCCCTCTTTGCTATCAACTTGTCTTCTAGGTCAGTCACTCGTTCTTCCACCTCGTTAACCCTCGTCGTTAGGACTTCTAGTTTGGATTGCATCTCATTCAATTGATTTTTAATTTCTGCCTGATTAGCTCTAAATTCTGCAGTCATGAAGTCTCTTGAGTCCTTTATACTTTTTTCTAGAGCCACCAGTAGCTGTATAATAGTGCTTCTGAATTGGCTTTCTGACATTGAATTGTAATCCAGATTTTGTAACTCTGTGGGAGAGAGGACTGTTTCTGATTCTTTCTTTTGAGGTGAGGTTTTCCTTCTAGTCATTTTGCTCAGTGCAGAGTGGCCAAAAGCAAGTTGTATTGGGAAAAAGAGAAAAAGAGAGGAGAGAAAGAAGGAAAGAAAAGAGAAAGAGAAAAAAAAGGGAAGAGAAAAAAAAACGAAAGAAGAAAAAAAAAAGAAGAAAAAGAGAGAGAAAAAGAAAGGAGAAAAAAAAAGGGGGTGGTGGTGGAAAGAAACAAATCAAAAAGCAAAACAAAACAAAAAAACAAACAAACAAACAAACAAAAAAAACCAAAAAAAAAAAAAAAAAAAAGAACCACCGGGGAGTATCTTCTGATTCTGTGTTCTTTAAGTCCCTTGGCTTCTCCTGGAAGTTGTCCGTCTAGCTGATCTTCTGGGGGAGGGGCCTGTTGTGCTGATTTTCAGGTGTTAGCACTTGGGGGAGCTGCTGTGCCCCTGCCTGGTGCAGGGCTCGGTGGGGGTTGTTTACCCCGTGAGGCCGCAGGAGGAACAGCCCCAGTGGCGGGGCAGCTCTGGAAACCTGGATTCAGCTCCGGCAGGAACTCCGTCTGCAGGGCCTGGAGGCTCCGGGGCGGGGCCGCTGATCTGCTCAGCTGGGGGAGGAGCGTCCTTGCTGTCCTGGGCCCTCCCGGCCTCTGCCTGTCCCGGGGGAGGCCGGATCCTGGGCTGTGTCCCGGCGCCCTGTGCTCCGGAGCCTGCGCTGGTGGATTCGCGCTCCCGGGCCCCGCAACCCCCTCCGCGGAGCCGCCGCCCGAGCCCCTCCGAGCTGCTCCTGGAACCGCGCAGCCCCCTCCGCACGGAGCCTCTTCCTCTGCCCGAGCCCGGTCGAGCTGCTCCCGGGGCCGCGCAGCCCCCTCCGCGCAGCCCCCTCCGCGCAGCCCCCTCCTCGGAGCCGCCGCCCGAGCCCCGCCCGAGCTGCTCCGGGTCCCGCCGTGCGCGCTGCAGCCCTTAGGGAGCTCGGCGCACTCTCCTGGGCGCGCAGTTGCTGTTAGTGTCCCGGGGAGCCCGAGGGCATCTGCTCCCTCCTGGGTCCTGCTCCAACTCCCCACGAGCCCCTTTCCGCCCGGGAAGGTCGGTGCAGCTCCTGCGTCTCCGGGACGGGGCTCTCCTGTCCTGGGGACACTCGCCCCGGCCTCAGCCCGGCTCCTCGCGGGGCCCCTCCCCCTTGGAGGCCTTTGTTCCTTTATTTCTTTTTCCCCGTCTTCCTACCTTGATAGATGCGCGAACTCTTCTCACTGTTGCATTCCAGCTGGTCTCTCTTTAAATCTCAGGCCGAATTCATAGATTTTCAGGATAATTTGAAGGTTTTCTAGGTAGTTTGGTGGAGACAGGTGATTTGGAGACCCTGCTCTTCCGCCATCTTGCTCCTCCCCCCAAGATTTTATTTATTTATTCATGAGAGACACAGAGAAAGAGAGAGAGAGAGGCAGAGACACAGGCAGAGGGAGAAGCAGGCTCCATGTAGGGAGCCCGACGTAGGACTCGATCCTGGGTCTCCAGGATTAGACCCTGGGCTGAAGGCAGGCGCTAAACCACTGAGCCACCTGGGCTGCCTGATACATGATTTTACTACCATTTGGAGACCACTGCTGAGGATGGTTGGGAATTATTAAAAAGCTTCTAAGAAGCATAACATAATTTTTATAAAGCATTTTAAGATAGACTCGATAGTGGGTGATCTTAAGGAATTATATAATGGAATTGTACTTGCACAGCAAAATGCCCTCTATATTTTATTTTATTTTATTTATTTATTTATTTTTTTTGCCCTCTATGTTTTAGAGATTCATACTGAAATAGTTATGGGTGAAATGTCATGATGTTTGTTATTTCTTAAAAATACTTTTTAAAGATTTTATTTATTTATTTATTTATTAGAGACACACACACAGAGGGAGGCAGAAACACAGGCAGAGGGAGAAGCAGGCTCCATGCAGGGAGCCCGATGTGGGACTCGATCCCGGGTCTCCAGGATCACACCCCGGGCTGAAGGCGGTGCTAAACCGCTGAGCCACCCGGGCTGCCCATGTTTGTTATTTCTTTTAAAATGCGCTGGTGAAAAAATATGGGAAAATGTGGCGGACTGTATCATTGTGAAGCTAGATGGCCTACACTGGCATTCATTATATTGCTTCTTCTGTTGTCCTGTATGTATTCAACAGCTTTTTATAGTAGAAAATGCAGAAATAAACCCCTCTGGTGGCTCTCTAGGAGCTGGGCCCGAGGGAAGTCAGGAGCCAAGTTAGTGAGGAGGCGAAGGTAACAATCCAGGTGGACACTGATGAGGGGCGGAGCTCATGCTGTGGACTGAAGGGTATCATCTAGTATGTTCTCTTCCCTCATTCCCACAGTCCAAAGTGCTCCGGGAAAAATGGCTGCTGCAGGGTATCCCGGCTGGAACTGCCGAAGAGGAGGAAGCCAGGAGGCGGCAGTCTGAGGAGGATGAGTTCAGAGTCAAGCAACTGGAAGATAACATTCAGAGGTAGGTGGTTCCCAGCGCCCCCCACCCTGACCCCCATCCCCATCCCCTGCTGGGGTCTTACAGTGCAAGTGACCACTGCTGTCCTCTAGGGGACCCTTCTCGGTGCTGACCCCTTTGCCCAGAGCTTGGGATTTGTCTTCCTAAACAGAGTATGTTGATATCCTTTATAGACTTTTCCAGAGAACCCCGAGTTATTACTCTGAGTACAAATTATTGTACTGGACTGACCTTCGGTAGAGTGATGTTCTCCTGGAGCAGGGAGCTGTTGGAAGCAGCTTGCCCCTTCGCTGAACGCCCACCTTTTGAGTTCTTCCACCAGCTTTGTCTTTCTCCTCCTACCAGTCAGGCTGTTGGCTGTCCTTGCTGCTACAGTGGGTCTGTTGCCTCCATTTGATCAAATCTGAAGTGGGGAAACTGTAGCCGGGGGTCTTAGAATCATAGAAGGGCTGAATGAGGAGGGCACCACCGTGAGTTATGTGCCTGCGCTCTAGAAACTTGCTTTGTAGTGTCTGTTTGGCCGGCTCAGAGGGTGAGTTGGGTTCCTTTATGGTTTTCCCCCAGGTTCTGAACGTTTCCATCTGGGAGACAAGTGACCTGCCCGTGGCCAGGCTCATTTAGGAGCAAAAATATAGGTTTGCACTTGCAAACTGTCATCGTCCCAGGTCCCAAGTCCCAGGACACCTAGCCAGAGATCTGGGATGAGGGTGGAAGGTGGTGATCAGAGATGCCTTAGAACCAAATCTCCCGCTCCGCCCCATTCCACCAAACCCTGTCTCAAATGTCAGCCTCATGAGCCTCATCTCTTTCTCCTGAGGTGCGAGCTCTTTTAGAATATAAAGGGTAAGAGCTACCTCACTGCCAGCCTTCAGACCCAGGCGTGAATGAGGACTGTGTGAGTCCCTGGGGACTCCAGTAGTGTCACTGGAGAGAAAAACGAATTGGCCGTGAGCCCTGAAGGCCTGAGTCCCTATTTGCTTAGACCCTAATGTCCCTTAAAGAGTTCTCAAGAGCAGCTTAGCTAAGTTTTGCTTGTGGGGGAAACTAGCTAAGAAAAAGTTTGTATGTGATGTGCATCTGTGCATAGACATACACATATACATGTATGTGAATATACACATACATGTGTATATGCACACACACACTTTTTTTTTAGCACGCAGTGGGTAAAAGCTGAACTATTACCAGCCCCTTTGGATAGATAGATCTCTATATATCATTAGAAGAAGAAAATCTTAGTCCTGGAAATAATAGCATCAAGCTCGTGAGGACAAGAACTTCTAGAAAGTGGGAAAGGTCTTCCCATCAGAAGCCCAGAAGGTAGAAAGGGAAGGGGTCAGGATGAAGTCATGAGTCCTGAGCCTCTAGATTCCTCTCCTCCCAAGTGGCTCAGCTGACCGCGTCTTAGACAAGATGAGGGGGCCAAGGATTATTGAAAATGTTGACCGTAAGTGGAGGAGGAAAAGGCCACTGGGAGAAGTGGTTTCATAGGAAGTCTCCAAGGGGGCAAGTCCCTGGTGCTTTTGGCTGTAGTGACGGTTGATATCATACAGCAGCATCACTTTGTCTTTACTCTTGTTAAAAGGTCCATCATTTTCTGGTCTCTTTCTTACTAGTTTTACATGATCATGACAGACAGATCTGGTGCAAAGCAGAAAGCTCCACAACTATTTGTTGGATGAAAAATTGGGGAGGGGTATACCACATATCAGGGGAGCTCTGCCGGGCAGAGGAAGCCTGGAAGATTATTCTCCAGGCTAACCTGGCAAAAATCCTAGGAGCCAAGTGGCTTGAGCACAGTGTTCACTACTTTGGATGGGAAGGGAGGCAGTGTATAGATGGGCAGGAAATGTTGTTTCAAGTCATTTTTTCAAACCCTGAATATTTTTTCTCACTGAGCCTCACACGTTCATTCATTTCATCCCATGGGTGTTATAGGTGGAAGACAGCAAGGATTTAGAAAATAGGATCAAATTAGTTCTCTGACCTCTTCTATTCTCCTTCTTCTTTTTTAAAATGACATTAGAAAACATTATCTTTCCACCAAATGGGCAGTTTTGCTTTGGCTTGTGTACACGTTTACCATTACTCTGGCCTCACGGTGGTAACCCTTACCTGTGGGATGAACCATCACATGGAGAGGCAATCTTAAATCATGGACAGTTTTGACTACATTGACCATGGGAATGAGGTAGAAGAGTTAGGGCTACTTTATTGTTCATGTGGGCGTCACCATATTCAGAAAAATAAGGAAAATCTCTTTTTATCTTTTGAGTCGACAGAATAAAGAGGTCACTGATGTATGCAGGCCAACCTCTTGGATCCCACTAAAGAGACAGATAGCCAAGCCAGGAGGAAAGAAATCCTAGCAGCTTAAAAGGGTACGGATGCGGGTGATTGGGTCTAGATTCGGAGGGCGTTTCCTTCTGCCACAATCATGGTCCTGCTGGACATTGGCCATTTGCTGGGGGATGAACTATGTTCCCTGGAGCTGCTTTTCTGTAGGAGCAGGGCTGCTGGTGGGCATCATTTCCTCCCCAGGGCCCCCGGAGGGAGAGGTTTCTTCCTATCCCGGAATTCAGTTTCTACTTCTCCTCATTTTACTCACAGCTCCTCTGCTGGACCGGTTAGCATCTTTAGGTTCCAGTGCCAAGGGAAGAAGGGAGCTGCCCTTCCTCTTCCCTTAAAGGACTCTGAGCCACCTAAGCCGCTTTCCTTAGGCATGGTTTGGTTCTCTCTCACAGTCCTACAGCTTGAACACGCCCTACAGGCTCCTTGGAAGCACGGGCCTCCTGCAGTCTTACAAGCTATGTGGACGGGCCTTCCCGGCTCTGCTCACTTTAGCTGAGCTCAGCCAAGTGACTCCAAGGCATAGATAGGTTGGACGAGTCTGAGCTTCCTTCCCCCTGCACTAATGAGCTAACCATGACTGTTTCCTTTTATGGCCATGGCAGGGGAGCAAGAAGACTGAGCAGAGACAGAACTGCCCAGAAGGCATTGGCCATAGCAAGCCAGCCCCCCCCTCCAAACCAAGGCGGGGAGACAGACAGTCAAGCTTTATTTGAGGGAACCTTGGAATTGTGTGGCAAAGGGCACAGATTCAGGGAAGGGTAAGAATGGGTCTAATAATTCACACTTCCAGAAGTGTGAAATTCCATTGAAAACTGCAAGCAATAGAGAAAGTCTAGAAAAACGAATTCACGAGGAGGAAGATGACCTAACACAACTTGGGGTTTCAGGAGGACAGAGAGAAGAGAATGAGAGGAAACTGGAGTGACTTTGAGATCAAAATCAGAATCTGATCTTCCTGTGGTTAGGAATCCCGGAAATTGGCTACAGATCAAATGCAGAAGAACCACAAAATAAAGGAATTCTAAAAGGTGACTTGCTTTGTTTGAAGCAGAATATCAATCTTTAGATCTTTAGATTTGGGTCCACTAATCTAAGTCACTCCTGTGCAGTAAATTAGATTCCCCTAAAGAGAGATGCATGGGGCGCACGGGTGGCTCAGTTGCTGAAGCATCCGTCTCTTGATTTCAGCCCGGGTCATGATCACAGGGTCCTGAGATCGAGCCCTGTGTTGGGCTCTGCACATAGTGTGGATCCTGCTTAAGATCCTCTCTCCCTCTCCTTCTGTCCCACCCCTCCCTCCTCTCTCTCTCTCTCTCTCTCTAAAAAAAATCTAAAAAATAAAAAAGAAGAGAGAGCAATGCAAACTGTTTTCAAACCATAAAGTATATGAGTACAGTTGTGCCCTGAAGGTATTACAGCCCTTGCTGGTGAACCAAGAGTAGCTTGAAAAACCTGCAGGAACAGTAGAGAATAGAAATCAAAAAGCAGGGAGGATGCATACAAGGAAAGATTAAGGGAAATCTGTGTCATTTCTTTTCTTTTCTTTTTTTTTTTCTGTGTCATTTCATTTGGAAAAAGAAAAGGTATTAGCAGCCTAACTCGGAACTTCAGTGTCTGTAGGATTTAGGCCGTGTCTTAATTCTTTGTGTCTGGGCCATTCTGAATATAATAAAGACTTCACATAAAGCATGAGACTTTGCACTTAAACATGTTTCTTTCCCTAGATATCTTCGGGAAGAAAGAACATAAGCATCTTTCCATTTCTGAGTCTAAAATTCTTTAATAGTGCCAGTAGTCCTACAGTAAGTTCCAGGTTTACAGACATGTTGTTGTTGTTGTTGTTTTTTAACCAAAGTGTTATTTGTAAATTGGTTGGTTGTTTGGAACTAAGAATGTTGTCTCTCTTCCAAGACTGTTATATGTGGTGCTTGGATTTTGAGGGCAGCCAATAAAGAGGGAGGGAAGAGGACAGAGGGAGGGAGGAAGGGAGAGAGGAATGAATGAACTAGACTATTAAGTGCTGGGCATTAGAATCACTGGGGAAGCTTAAAATATATATATATATATATATATATATATATATATATATATATATATATATATTTATTCCCAGGACTTATTCCAGGAAATTTGGATTCAGTGACCCAGGTGAGAAGCCCTGGAATTTATGGTTTTTTTAAAGAGTGCTCCAGATAATCTGTGCAAATCACAGTCAGGTTCAAAAAAGATTGCTGTAAATGGGAAAAAGAATAGCCCACAAATAGAAAGTAATTAAGAGCACTATAGCACTGCAGTGATTCTATCTGGAAGAAAAGAGGGAAAGGACTGGTCACTGCAGTGGAAAAACAGATGGTCGTTCTTTTGTACAACTTTTCCCTGGGCAGTGTCAGGAGAACCCAGCCTATTGATTATATTCTTGGCTCTCTAGAAACCAAAAGCAAAAGGGACTAAATATGGTCAGAATTGTTGAAAGCAAAATCTGTACAAAGATTTCCTTCTTTAAATGTCGCAGCTTCTTTCTGTTTATTTCCTATTGGAGTGCTGTACTGAGAAAGCTCAAAGGATTTTTTTTCTGGCTTGGGCCCATTGTCAACCGCTGTCAATGTTGTCACTGTGTGCAGTGGGTCGCAGGGACCACGTGTGGGCCTCGCATTTATACTCTTGGAGACTTCTGGCAATAAGGCCCACCCTAGCCTTGTGTATTTCACATCTGCTCCAGTCAACAAGTCTTGCTGCTTGCCCTCTGATTTTCCCACTTAATGATTCTCTAATTTCATCAGATTTTATTCACATGTTGGAAACAGCACTCTAGTGCTCGCTTCGGCAGCACATATGCTAGAAGTGGAATGATACAGAGAAGATTAGCATGGCCCCTGCACAAGGATGACACACAAATTCATCATGCTCTGAAATATAGAGTTCTTAGCTTTCTTTGCTTAGTGAGAAATATGGGAGAAATTTGCTCCCCCGCCCCCCCTTGGAATTACCCCAGTGAAGTTGAGAAACTTCAGGGAGTAGTAGATTATCTAGCTCTGCTGTTATCTTGCTGTGTGACTCTGAGCAAGGCTCTCACTCTCTCTGGTCTCAGTTTCCTCATCTTTTCAGAGTCTTGATCTTTCAGCTCTGGTATTCTGAGAGTCTCTCTTTTTTTTTTAATTTTTTATTTATTTATGATAGTCACAGAGAGAGAGAGAGAGAGAGAGAGAGAGAGAGAGAGAGGGGCAGAGACACAGGCAGAGGGAGAAGCAGGCTCCAGGCACCGGGAGCCCGACGTGGGATTCGATCCCGGGTCTCCAGGATCGTGCCTGGGCCAAAGGCAGGCGCTAAACCGCTGCGCCACCCAGGGATCCCCTGAGAGTCTCTAATTTAGGAGGTTGACTAGAGATGCCTTTTCTGAGCAAATATACCTGTGCAGAGAAATGCTCCTGCTGTAGAAGGAAGTGCTTTTAGAGACAGGCCAGAACTAGGGAAAGAGGTGAAGTTCTCAGGAGACCAAAGCCCCATGTGTGAATCACTGACTCATCCCGGCAATGACTAATTCATCTGATCAGCTGTCAGTGCTAAAATATGTCCCATAAAATATTGATTGAAAAAATATCAAAGTCCCAGCTGCCAACCTAGGGAGGGGCTTTACAACTTTTTAAAAAGAAACTTCAAGATGCAAGTGGACCAGCTCATTTCTGCTTCTGAATTAAGATTCTTGGAGCGCTTCTGTTGGCCTCTGATGGATACTAGAATTCACTTAGTTTTCCACATTCTTAAGAGGCTCAAAGCAGAAGACTGGAGGCATTAGGCAGAAGCATGTGTGTGTTATATGGTGGGATTTTGGCAACCGACGAGATGACAGCCATCCACAAATAACTGTTCTAGAAAAGGCAACCACAGAAATGTTCATTGGAATCACAAAGGACACTTGCTTGGGATTCATTGCTATTTTTGACTTCATGAAGCACTGTTCTTCCACAGCCAGGTACAGAGCACTCACATGGGTAGTCCACATCTGTGCACTCCCACCCTCCACAGCCACATCTGGCAATCCAGCCCTGTCCTCCTTCCCATTCTTTGTTTCACCATAACGAAACTACGTTATACTATAAACAATGTAGTGGGATCCCTGGGTGGCTTAGCGGTTTAGCGCCTGCCTTTGGCCCAGGGCGTGATCCTGGGGTCCTGGGATCAAGTCCCACATCAGGCTCCCTGCATAGAGCCTGCTTCTCCCTCTGTCTGTATCTCTGCCTCTCTCTCTCTCTCTCTCTCATGAATAAATAAATAAAATTAAAAAAAAAAACAACATGTAGTGATATAGTGGCATCGCCATTCATCTAATACTCATTGGTCTCTTACTCTCTTCTGGGAGTCCCTAGCTTTTTGGCCTCCACTTAATTCATTGATTTTCTTGTTTTTATCCTCATAATACTCCCATGAAGTAGTGGTGATGACCATGATGCCCATAACACAGGTGGGAGAACTGAGGCTTAGAAGATAAAGTAACTTGTTGCCCCAAACGACCCCATTAGTAAGTCGAAAAGTGAGGGGCACCTGGCTGGCTCAGTCGGTAGATAGAGCATGTGACTCTTGATCTCAGGGTCATGAGTTCAAGCCCCACATTGGGTATACAGCTTACTTTAAAAACAACAACAAGAGTGAAAAACGAGTATTTAAGCTGGGATCTGTCTAACTCCAAAGCACGTTCTCAAAAATCTGAACAAAAGTTAAGTTCAAAGTTTTTGAGACAGGTGAGATTCAGTAAAATCACAGTCAATGAGTTCACCTCCTGATATAGGCAGATGCTCCTTCCTCCTCAGACCCCAGAGTCTCCTCAGGAAGCAGGTAGCCAACATGCTGGGACCCCAGAGCGGTTGGGCTGGGATCCATGGAGAGTGGTCATGTGGTTCCGGAGGCCGCCCCTTCAGGTTCTCTCCAGAAGTACAGGCTCCATTTTAGCGGTTCCTTTGTCTCTTTCTTTCTTTCTTTTTTTTTTTTTTTAATTTTCTTTTTGTTTTTTTTATTGGAGTTCAATTTGCCAACATATAGCATAACACCCAGTGCTCATCCCGCCGAGTGCCCCCCTCAGTGCCCATCACCCAGTCACCCCAATCCCCCGCCCGCCTCCCCTTCCACTACCCCTTGTTCATTTCCCAGAGTTAGGTGTCTCTCATGTTTTGTCACCTTCACTGATATTTTCCCTCATTGTCTCTTTCTGAAGCCCTTTGCTCCTGCGTGCACTCTCTCGGCTCTATAGAGCCTGAGTCTCTGCTCCAAACAGTGTGTAATTATGTAGAAGGCTCCCAGCAGGAGCCTAAAGTCAGGTCAGGAACCTGGACCTTAGAGTCTGACTTGTATTTGCAAGTTGTTTGTTCTTAGACGTGATATAACTGTCTGCCCTTGACACCTGTCCCCTGGCAATAGCAATGCCCATCTGGAAGAGTTGTCGTCGTGTGTACAGATCATGTGCTTTTGTGAACTGCCAAGTACAGTAGGTTGTCAGTAAGTAAGAGTAGTGCTTCTGTGGTTCTTCCCTCCTCTATCCTTCTGGAACAGGATTTCTCAATAGCAATGCTATTGACATTTGGGCTGTCCCACGTAGGAACAGAATCCCTGGCCTCTACCGAGAGATGCTAGCAGCACCCTTCCACCCCCAACACGACAATTAAAAATCTCTCCAAGCATTGCTAAATGTCCTCCAGCTGACAACCACTATGCTAAAGCCTGGGATTACAGGTGTTGATACTGAGATAAAATCACTCCATCAAGTAGCTTCAGAACACTGAGCCCTGGGATCCCTGGGTGGCTCAGCAGTTTAGTGCCTGTCTTCGGCCCGGGGCATGATCCTGGAGTCCTGGGATCAAGTCCCACATCAGGCTCCCTGTTGTGGAGCCTGCTTCTCCCTCTGCCTGTATCTCTACCTCTCTCTGTGTCTCTCATGAATAAATAAATCAATCTTAATTAAAGAAGAACACAGAACCCTAAAAAGACTTATGTGGCAAAAAGACAAGAGAGACATGCCAGCATAGATATGGGGAAAAGGGAACGTATGAGCACTATTGGTGGGATTGTAAATCGGTAGAAAGTGGTACGGAGGTTCCTTAGAAAATTAAAAACAGAACCAAATGGTCCGTAATTCCACCTCTGGGAATATATCCAAAGGAAATGAAAACATTAACTCAAAAGGTATCTGCACCGGAGTGCTGGGTGGCTTATTCGGTTAAGTGTCCAACTCCTGATTTTGGCTCAAGTCATGATCTTGGGGCTGTGAGATTGAGCCCCAAGTTGGGCTCCATGCTGGGCGTGCAGGCTACTTAAGATTCTCTTCCTCTCCCTCTGCTCCTATCCCCCCCACTTTATGCACATATGCACGTGCACACACGCACTCTCTCTCTCCCCCCTTCTTAAAAAAAGATATCTGCATCCCTGTGTTATAAATAGCAGCACTACTTATACTAGCCAAGACATGGAAATAACCTAAGCGTCCATCAGTGGATGAATGGATAAAGAAGATGTGATATACATACATGGAATATTCTTCAGCCATAAAAAATGTAGAAATCTTACCACTGGGGACAACATAGACCTTGTGAAGACATTATGCTAAGTGAAATAAGTCAGAGAAAGACAAATACTGTATGCTCTCACTTATATGTGGAATCTTAAAGAAACAACCAACCAAACAAACAAACAGATAAAACAAAAGCCCAGATAAACAGATGAAACAAAAAACTCATCGGAAAAGAGATTGGGCTTGTGGTTACCAGAGGTGGAGGGTGAGGAGGAAGGGGACAGTGGAAGGTGGCCAAAAGGCAAAATTTGTGATTGTAACTAAATAACTATTAAATAACTAAATGACTACACATAGTGCACAACACGATGCCTGTAGCATCCTGCCGTGGGATATATAGGGAAGTTGTTAGCAGAGTAGATCCTGAGAGTTCTCATCAAGAGGAGAAGTATTTTTCCTTTTTTCTTCTGTCTTTTCTTTTTATTGTATGAGAAGGCGGATGTTAGCTGAACCTATTATAGTGATCATTTCACAATATATGTAAATCAAACCATCCTGCTGTACACTTGAAGCCCATACGGTGACATATGTCAATAATTTCTCAATAAAACTGGGGGAAAAGATTTATGAAGATGACATTAATGATTTTCAGTGCAGAATGACATAAGTGTTTCAAGTGCTTGTCGTGTAAGGCTTCTCTCAAGCACTGAACCGTGGAAGTCAGTTCTGAGTTAAAAAGACATGATTGCTTTTTTAAAAAATATTTCTTTTTGCATCCAATGCTGCACTGATTTTGCAAAGGCGGTGATTTTTATGACAGCTCATAAAACCATAGAATCTTAGAGTGTACCTAACTGAGGTGTAATCTGGATCCACTGCTGTCTGACACTTGAATTTGCAATGAACCCAGTGAGTGGGAATCAATACATAGTGTCTCCCTGGGGCTGAAAGTGACAGGGAACTCACTTCCTCACAAAGTAACACCCACGTCCACATGGGGACAACTTCCCCTATTACAAAGGATCCTCCTTTGGGGTGAAAGTTATGTTCCCTGCAATTTCCATGGGTTCTCTGGTCCTTGCTCTCTGGGACCATATAGAAAAGTCCCTCTTCACAGACTGAAATATGAATGCTTATGATCTGTGGTCAGCTCTGGAAGCTGGGACAGGTCAGGGAGGACACACTCTCCTGGTGCATTCAGCACGTCCCCATCGCCCGCGTGTGTCTTAGTGGCAGTGGTGGGAGCGCCTACTTCCAAGACCCTACTGTGAGATCCCAAGCCATCTTGCCTTATTTGGGTTTTGTGGGCTCCATTGTAATTGCCTCATTATTGGTCAGGTAAACCGTGTTTAAAGTATCCATAATTACAAAAATAATGGGAGATTTTTTCCTCATACACTGAGATCACATAGGAGCCACATTTGGGAAATGCTTGCATTTTCCAGCCCCTAGAACAGTTGCTGTAGTTGAAGAAATTGTGCAAAGTCAACTTTCTTGGCAACCGGCCCCAGGCTTTTTGGCCTACAAATGCCCTGCCTCAGGTCTCCCCTCTACCAAAAGTATCCCCTCTGAAAATAGCATTTTTCTGCCCTCTTGCTGGTAAGATGGTCACTTGTAACTGCTCTATATTCTTGGTGGAACAAAGACATCAAGTGTCCTGTTGATATTTTTCTCCACGGTTTTCACTATTGTGCATTGTGAAGGCAGTGGATGGTCCTTTGGATCCTTTTCAGCGAGGACAGTCTATGATCTTACAACACAGAGTCCTGCAGTGGAGTCTGGTGGCTGTGGTCTGGTGGCCATGGGGAGGCAGGCAGGCTCTGACCTGGGCAGGAAGCAGGCATATGTGGGCAGGCTGGTTTGACACTGCATCGCCAGGGGCCTGGAGCAAGCCAATCTCCTAAGCATGCCTCTTTCATGTTTCCCCCTCTTTTCACTGCTGAGGCCCCAGAGAAGAGTTTGGAGGGACCTGCAGCCACTGGAGACTTGTCACAGCAAGTCCTGCCCCCACCAGCCATGCTAGTTTCTCCTTCCCTCACCTCCAAGCTGGAGCTCCCACTGCAGCAGATGGGAGATAAGTGCACAGACCCACTCCCGTTCTAGGATTCCAGTTCCCTAGCAAGCTCATGCCAGGACATTAGAGGAAACATCCCCCTTCTTTCTCCCACCCTGAAAGCGACTTCTGCCATCAAGGATTCTTTGACTGTCTTACCCAGGATGTACACAGCAGCTGTCGGAGGGTCAGGCCAGGGGAGAGGGAAGGGGTACAGTAATAGGTGAGATAGGTTGGGGCACAGCTATTATGAGGGATTTGCCTACATCCTCATTCCTGTCCCCTTTTTGAGAAACTATTTTTAGTCCATCTGGGGCACATGTGCAGTTATATTTGCAAAATGAATAATTCAGGTTTATTGCGCTCATGGATTCTTTTTTTTTTTTTTTTTACTGAAATATAGTTGACACACATGTTACTTTGGTTTCAGGGGTGCAACATAGTGATTCAACTTCTCTATACCTTACGATCTGCTCACCTCATGTGTAGCTACCATCTGTCACCACGCAGTCCTATGACAGTACCATGGACTATGTTCCCTGTGCTGTGCCTTTTATTTTCATGACTTAGTCTTTCCAATACTGGATCCAAGCCTGTGTCTCCTATACTCCTTCACCCATTTGTCCCATCTCCCCACCCAACCCCTCTCTGGCAAGTGTCAGTTTGGTTTCTGTATTTATGGGTCCGCTTCTGCTCTTTGTTTATTTGTCCTCTTGGATTCGAAGTAAGGAATTTGAGCAGAGAACAGTAGGGATGACTTGTCTCTGCTCCACAATGTGTGGGGCCCCAGCTGGGATGGCGCAACTGGCTGGGGGACTTGAAGAGCTGCATGCTGAAATCACCTGGACACTTCTTCACTTGCATGTCCAGGGCCTGAGCTAGAGTGACTCAACGTCTGGGACTAATGTCCAAGGCCCCTCCACAGGCTTGGCCTCCTCAGTACACAGCAGCTGGATTCTGACAAGGGGGCACCCCAGGGGAGAGTGTCTGGAGCACAAGCATCGCAAGGGACCCAGCTGGAAGCTGCAAGACTTCTGTCTTGGCCCCTCGGAAGTCTCATAGCATCGCCTCGTTGTATCTTATTAGTTTCACCTGAGCCACCAAAGTCAGCTCAGACTCAAGGAGAGGGAAATTACCCTATTTTCTTTTATTTTTTTAAAGAGAGCATCATTCAACTAACATCTTTCATGAAGCTAGAAGACTTTATTTTTTAATATTTTTATTTAAATTCAATTTAGTAAACATATAGTGTATTATTAATTTCAGGGGTAGAATTTAGTGATTTATCATTTGCATATCACACCCAGTGCTCATTACATCAAGTGCCCATCACCCAATTATCCCTGCCCCCCACCTCCCCTCCAGCAACCCTCAGTTTGTTTCTAGAGTTCAGCATCTCTTATGATTGGCCCCTCTCTCTATTTTCATCTTATTTTATTTTTCCTTGCTTCCCCTGTGTTCATCTGTTTTATTTCTTAAATTCCACATAAGAGTGAAATCATATGGCATTTGTCTCTCCTGGCTGATATATTTCACTTAGCATAATACCCACTAGTTCCATCCACGTTGTTGCAAATGGCAACATTTCATTAGACTCTACTTCTTGATGGCAGTGGGCCACCACTTGGAAAGACCACTGGGTAGATTCCAGCCTGCTTTGCTTCAACTCCCTCCTTGGGCAGAAACAAGCTATACAAACATGTGCAGTGGCCCTGCCTCTTTTTGGCCTCCATATACCTCCTTCTTGTTGGTCATCATGATATTTCCAGTCTCCTCTATTCTTACATGATCGTGGGTAAGTCTGGACGAGATGGACATGAAACTTTTTATAGGTAGCTGGGGAACACAGAATTATACATGGGAACCATCAATCAATCGTATAATGGTGGGAAAGGTCTAGTCATGGAAGTTCTAGAGGAGTATATAAGGGGAGGGGTAGCTCACACTCAGGATAGGAAGTGCAGGTAAGACTTCCCGGAGAAGGTTTGAGAAGAGATGCTTTTCAGCTGTTAGATAAGTGTTTTTCCATTCCATTCCATTCCATTCCATTCCATTCCATTCCATTCCATTCCATTCCGTTGGTTCTTAGCTAGGATGTAAATTCTATGAGAACAAGGACTTAATTGGTTACCCTTGTATTAGTTTTCTGAGGCTGCTATAACAAGTTGCCGCAAACTCAGTGGCTTAAGACAACAGAAACTTATTTGCTCATAGTTCTAAAGGCCAGAAGTCCAAAAATCAAGGTGTTTGCAGGACTATTCTCTGTCCAAAAGTCCTAGGGGAGGATCCTTTCTTGCCTCTTCCAGCTTCTGGAGGCTCTCGGTGAGCCTTGGCTTGTGGCTGCCTCCCTCCGGTCCCTGCCTCTGCTTCATACAATCTTTGCTTCTCCCTTTGTTTTCTCCTCTTCCGTCTCTTATAAGGACACTTGTCATTGGAATTAGGGTCCATCCAGATTATATCAGATGAGCTCATCTCAAAAATCTTTCAATTAATTGCATACACAGTGACCCTTTTGTTTTCAAATAAGGTCACATTCATAGGTCCCAGGGGTTAGGGTGGATAGACATATCCTCTGGGGGCCGCCATTCAACACACTACATCCTCTGCATGTATCCCAAATGCCTAGAATACTGCACAATGCCTAGTGGGTTGCTCAATAAGTATTTTTCAAGTTAAATGATCTGCATCAGCCTTAGATCATCCATAAGATTGTCATGAGATTCAAAACCAACATTTGCATATAGAGACAGTATCAGCATTACACTTGCTGGGTTCAAGTCCAGGGACTCCACTTGCCACCTGTGAAATCTTAGGCAAGTTCCTCTAGCTTCTCTCTATTTCAGTTTCCTCTTCTACAAAAACAAGATAATAATAATGAGGTGAACTTTCTTTTTTTTTTTAAAGACTTTTCATTTATTTATTCATGAGACACACACACATACATAAACAGCAAGAGAGAGAGAGAGGCAGAGACACAGGCAGAAGGAGAAGCAGGTTCCATGCAGGGAGCCTGACGTGGGACTTGATCCTGGGTCCCCAGGATCAGGCCCTGGGCTGAAGGCGGTGCCAAACTGCTGAGCTGCCCGAGATGAACTTTCTTGAGTAGTGGTGGTGGTTAAATTAATATATGGAGAGTGCTTAGAAGGATCTAGGACTTGGTACCCAATAGATTCTAGATTTTATTATAAAAATGAAGGGTGGAGCGCCTGGATGGCTCAATGGTTGAGTGTCTGCCTTTGGCTCAGGTGGTGATCCCAGAGTCCAGGGATGAGTCCTGCTTTGAGCTCCCTGAAGGGAGCCTGTTTCTTCCCTGTATCTCTGCCTTTTTTTGAATAAAAAAAGTAAAATCTTAAAAAAAATAGTGATGTGACAATGTATCATATGTAAATGATCCCAATTGTTTGATTTTACCAGACCCCCCCTCTTCACTTTCAGAAATAGCTGAGAGGGATGCCACACCCCTAAACTTAGCACGCTGTTTCAGAGGTCAGCTGCCACCGGCCATATGAGTCCAGTGGTGACTTGGAAGCACCAGCCCTCACCACTGATGGGTCCAGGGCAGTGGAGGGAAGGGGGGCTGGGAGCACAGCCCTGAAAGTGAAGTAGCTGCTGCCTTACAAGCGTGAGAAGCAGCTTCTGTCCCCAGGGCAGCTGTCCGCCCCTTGCCTCTTGGGTTCCCTCCTACTCTATGATCAGTTCCTGTCTGTTACCCTGAGGCCCTCAGCAGGAATTCTGGGCTGGCTCAGGTGCAGTGGAGGATGATGAAGAACAATTCCAAGGGCAGGAGAAGTAGGACAATATGATAGATGGATTTGAGAAGAATCCAGAACAGCTGGGGGGCAGACCTCATTGAAAGGGTGAGGGACAGGAGTTGTTATCTCAGCAGGTTATTTAAAAGAAAAAAGCAAGAAAAGATACCTTGTGCTTTCTATTTGTTTATTTTTTTAAAAAAATCAGGGCACCTGGGTGGTATAGTTGGTTAAATGTCTGACTCTTGGTTTCTGCTCAGGCCAGGATCTCATCATGGTTTTGAGATCAAGCCCCACATCGGGCTCTGCACTCAGTGAAGAATCTACTTGAGATCCTCTCCCTCTGCCTCTCCCAGTCATGCTCTCTCTCTCTCTCTCTCTCAACTAAATAGGTAAATCTCTAAAAAGAAAAAAATCATTTAGGTTTTCCGAATGATGCCCTGCTCAGATCTTTAGAAGACTTGCCTTATTAGAGGAAGAGGGCTAAACCCAGTGGTGTTCAAAGTATGGGCCATGGGCTGCTACTTGTCAGACACCTGTTTATTACCAGTCTACGACAAGATAAGGACAGAAATTGCCAGTAAAATGTTTGAAAACTTTAATAGCAATTTGACATTGCCGTGGCCACCAGAGGGGTGATCAGTGGACCCGTCTAACCACACAGACCAGTTTGGGTGTTGTCACACTCCCATGGTGAGTGGCATGTGTCCTGAGCCAGGTGCTAGTTGTGGTGTGTGAGGGGTTGGGGTGAAACCCCCGTCCCTGACCACAGAGGATCTGAGAAGTTCTGCTAGGACCCTCATGGCAGAGAGATGATGTGCCTCCAAACCACATTTTTTGCCTAAATGTTTAAATATCGCCATTGCCATCTTTGTGTGTCATTTACCTTAAGGTTTAGTAAAGAACTTGGAAAGTCCTTGGACTAGCCCCTCCCCTGCACTTCTCACCTTAAAGGTGAAGAACCCGAGGCCAGGGCCAACCACAGGACTCTCAGAATGACCCAGCCAGCCAGTGAACTGGGACTAAACCCAGGTCCCCAGTGCTTTTTCAGAGCTGCTGTTCTTTTTCCTGCGGCTAACGCAAAAGCAAAATTCAGCCCCTAACAAGGAATCACAAATTCCAAATTAATACCCCAGGATGATAGGGTTTTCTTGGGTGCAACTGGATTATGAGCACAACTCAGGCCTTCCATCCAGGGTAATCTGCTGGTGCTGTGGTCTGTTCTGTTAAAGCAGAGGGCGGGAATCTAAGACATTGACATTTTAATATTAGCCCCACAGATGTCTTGGTTTGTGATCTTGAGAAAATCAGTTAATGTTCCAGCAGAATCTGTAAATAAGAGCATCAATAGGGCAGCCCCCGTGGCGCAGCGGTTTAGCGCCGCCTGCGGCCTGGGGTGTGATCCTGGAGACCCGGGATCGAGTCCCACGTTGGGCTCCCTGCATGGAGCCTGCTTCTCCCTCTGCCTGTGTCTCTGCCTCTCTCTCTCTCTCTCTCTCTCTCTCTCTGTCTCTATGAATAAATAAATAAAATCTTAAAAAAAGAGAGCACCAATAAAATTAGCTCTCCTTGGGGACATCCTAAGAATTTTTGTCAGGCTATAAAAGGAGGCCCAGAGAGATGATTTGGTCTGGGAAAGCAGGAGTAATACTTGGCTCTTCGCCCTGTAAGACTCCCCATGACTTAAAGAAACCACGTGAAGCTGTGGGGGAGACCCTTGGCAATTGGCTTGTTCAGCCCTCTGCCTCCGGGTAGGACCTCACTTACACCATTTCTGAGTGATGCACTTCTCTCCTATTTTTCAAGAAGGAAAGGGAGATTCTACAGTGAAGTGGATTTTCCTTTGGCAAAGGGGGTCATGGCCTCAAGAGCATTACTGCAGCCAGGCAGGGAGGAAGTACAGCTTCCTCAAGGCCCAGCGCCTGCTGGTGGGGAGCCGGAAGGGACATCCTCCTATCTCAAGAGTGCTGGCACTTAGGTTCTAAGTGTGTCCTATGTCTAGGGGAGTCAGATGCAGGCCTGATAAAAGACATTATTAAGATCTCCTCAGGCTTTTCTTCGGATGGTATAATTTCCTGGGCTTTCAAACGCCCTAACTGGGATTTTCCCCAGCCAACTTTTGCTTCACTTAGTAATTAGCTCCAAGTTCTTTTTGCCACTCCTTAGATGTGAACCCCATGCTAATAACAGGCAGTGCAGATTTTGCACAAGGTTTAAATAAATATTCACCACGCAACCTTTTTAGCACAGAGCACTGGGGCCACCCAGGCTTCCCCCACAGGAGACAGGGTGGTGTGGGTGGGGACAGTAGCAAACATTCTCACTGGTTTGCTTCCCCACCTCTGATGGCCTCGGACTAGTTACTTAATTTTTTTTTAAAGATTTTATTTATTTATTCATGAGAGACATAGAGAGAAAGAGACAGAGGCAGAGACACAGGCAGTGAGAGAAGCAGGCTCCATGCAGGGAGCCCGATGTGGGACTCACTCCTGGGTCTCCAGGATCACACCCTGGGCCAAAGGCAGGTGCTAAACCACTGAGCCACCCAGGGATTCCAATATTTTGTATCTCAACTTCCTCATCTCTAAAATGGAAATATTCATAGCATATAATCTGAGAATTGTGAGGATCAAGTGAGTTAACACAGGTAAATTGCTCAAAATAGCATCTCGCAGTGATGATAGCGGCATTATTGATCATGACCCAGACAAAGCCTGTGTTTGCTTCAAGCAACTAGAATGATTCTCAGACCAAGTATTTTCACGATCCACTTGTTGGGGGGGGGGGTAACTTGATTTTCAATTATGTGCCAAATCATACTCATTTTGTTCAATGTAAAAAAGAAGTAGAGGTACACAGTTGCGGTTTCTTCTTTTGGAAGGGGAGTGGGAATGATTCCACACTGCCATCTTAGAGGTGACTTCCGTGGCTTAAACTGTTCATCTCTCACCAAAACTTCACTGTGTGTGTTACCAGCTCATTCAGTAAGACAGAGGGTATAGAGGGGCCCACTTACTGTTTAGATGAAATGTCCTTTAATCATGGGAGTATGGGAATTTGCATTCAAATAAATTATAGGTAATTACATTAATGAACAAAAAAATTGTGATTCAATAGGATAAAATATAATTTACTGACATGTCCTATGAAATCTATTTGTGATCGTCTCTTATCTCTAAGAGTTGATATGGATACACCTTTTAAAAAAAAGAGAATTTAAACAAAGAGGTCAACAAGCAGTGGTACCCTTCTTCCTTTGCAATAGTTATATCCTTCACACCTGCCCCAGGTCATAGCAAAATATCAAGGTCAAGCTCCCAATATTCCAAGGAAAACTAGAACTTCACCTATACACACAAAGGTGCATACATCCTCCTGTTCTCCAAGTGTTCTTTCCATACTGTTTTAGAGATGAGGACGCGCATCTCAGAAGTTCTCTCTTTCTGTGCTATTTGAAGATGTACTCTGGAGAGTGCTAAATCATGGTTCTGCTTTTATTATCTGTTGGAAATATCTTTTGCCTGGACTTGTTTATGTTCATATTCATAGAAACCAATAAGTATTTCCTTTATTAGGAGGTACTCAATATTACTTGTTGAATTATTGTACCTTTTAAAAATCCATCAAGAGATTAAATTTTAGGAGTCTCGGTAAACACAAGACAATCTGTGTGAAAGAGCCTAGGGATGTGTAGCTGACTTTGGAAGAGCCATTTCTTGGTGGTATCATCTGTTCCCATGGCTTTTGAAATGCATTCTTTCATCCCACCTTTTTTCCCCTGAGCTATCCATACAGCCACCCACCTCATGCCTGTATTCCCTTGGATCTCCCCCAAACACCTAAAACTCAACATGTCAAAAATTGAACTGTTTACTTTCTCAAATTTGTTCCTCTCTTTGGTTCTTTGTTTCATTGAAAAGCACCACTGTGCGCCCAGTTACCCAAGGCTAAAACCCATCCTTGGTTCTTCTCCCCCTCTTGACCCCAAATCTATTCAGTAATTTTATATCACAAATATTTCTGGAACCCTTCCCCTCTTTTCTGTGCCCACTGCCATGACACTAGTCCAGGTCACCATTATCTGTCAAATGGATTGCTACAATACCCCTCACCCAGTCTCTCTTCCTCTGGCATTATGTCCTTCTAACCCAGACTACACCAAGCCACCAGAAATGTCTTGCAGAATTTATATCTGATGGCTTCATTCTCCAATTAAAAGACTTCACTCATTCCCCTTGGACTGTAAGATAAAGTCCAAACTCCTTAATATGGCTTAGAGAACCATTTATGATATGGCCTCTGTCTCCTTCTCCAGCCTCATCTCTCCTCTTCCTCGCATCGCTGGCCACCCCAGTGATCTCTGCAGTTCCTTGGAGGTGCCGAGCCCTCTCTGGGTCAAGTTCTTTGTATGTGCTGTCCCATTTGCCAGGAACTCTTCAGCTCCTCCTAGCTGACTCCTACTGATCCCGCAGGCCTCAGTTAAGACTTTACTTTCCCTGAATCCTGGTTCATTGCCCCCGTGGGCATTTTTAACCAAGAACTTACTGTATCACACACATGAAGTTGTTTTTTCGCTCTATCCTCCTCCAGCTTCGGCTTCCTGGAGGTGAAGAGAGTGTAGTGTTTACTTTCGTATTCACAGATCCTAGCGCACTGCCTGGGACAAAGGGCTTCATTTTATATTTACTGGAAGGAGGAAGAAAAGAATGAAAGTAGCAAAGTGACATACCCACAGTTGCTCTGAGTATAAGTGTATTATTTCTTTCTGCATAGGCATTTCCAACTGCAGCTTGGGCCTTTGTCTCTCTTACTTTGATTGACATGTAATCATGACGTAAACTAAAGGAAGGAGACTATTTTCTTGCCAAGGCTTTCATTTACCTAGAAGTATGGACAAGTACTCCTGTGAGCAAACATCCATGCTCACAACTGATTGCTCTAAGTGGTTGGCATAATATTCATTTGGAACAAGATTATTAAAAATATGTTCATTGAGCGTCATATCTAGCAGTGGTATGGTGTTGGAATTGTAGACAGAAGGGCAGAGTCCTCTCCCCTGCCTTTATGAGTTTAACAATCTAGGTGCCTGATGGGTGGCATATGCATATGAAAGGTGCTAGGATTCATCATAACTGTTCTGAAGATAATAGATGTTCAAAGAAGGGAATGATCATTGAGGGCTTTAGGATTTGGGCTTTCATTTCAGTAGGATTTCTAAGACTGATGCATTCATTCAATAAACTTATCAAATGTTTATGATGGAGCCGAGCTAACAGATTGACAAATGAAGATGACACAAGTGCTACCCTTAAGAGATTTATAATCCACTCGGTTATAATAGAGCACAACTCTTCTAAGTCCCTTAACTTTGGATATCCAGAGATCCCCTGAAGCTTTGGATTTAGGTTTCTGTTGGTCTCGAGGCCCATCATTTATTATAAGAAATTCCAAAAAATATTTATCACCCAAAGAGAGTTAAGTTTGACTCTAGACAGTAGATTATGGTCCTAACCTGGAACCTTTAATACCTGAATGTTGTAAGGCAGTCATGGTTCCACTTCTCAAAAGCAAAAGATACTAGGTCAAATTTAATATGTCCCCATTAAGTAGAAGGAAATTCCAGGCTTGTAGGAAACAAGCTATGAAGGCTGGGTTAGGATGTACACTGTATCGCTGCCATTGAGGTAGAGCAAAGGCTTATGGATATCATTAGATATAAGCAGACTGGAAAATGGGGGCCCTTCCTTGACCTCAGTTGGGCCTTGGCCCCTAGAACCCTCACATCGGGTCCCAGCTCTAGAGCTGGGCTTGAGCTACTGGATGATACAATCATTAGAGACCGTGGCCACAGGCCTGCTGGCATGGAGCTTTACTGGCAAGGTCAGCTGGTTGTCATGGACGCTCCGTTTTGGCCAAGCTCATTTGGCTCTTCACAGCTCGGCCACCTGTTGTAAACAGCTGAAGGGGGCCTGGCTCCATTTGGAGGTTGTCACTATCTCTGGTATGTCGTCCCTCCCTGGGAAGAGAAGGGTGTGTGGAAACAGGGAGGGCAGTAAACAGTTGCTTCTCTCACAGAGTCACTCTCTTTATCAAGAGCAACGGTCCAGACATGGCCAGTCATGGGTGGTCCTTCTGCACAGGACCTGCCAACTCTTTGAAGACAGGATAGTCACAGACCTAACTATAGAAGCAGCTCTGCAGAAAAGACTAGAATAGCAGGTTGGAACCAGATCACAGAGGGCTTTGAATGCTGAGGGATTTAGAATTTATTCTAGAAACTGTGGAGCATGATTGAAGTTTCAGAGCAGGGGAGTTATAATAAACCCAGAGATGGAGAGCGGACACCCAGGACTCCAAGATGACGTCATCTGTACCAGTGAAGGAAAAGAAGCTCATGGAGGTGAAACTAGGAGAGCTGCCAGGCTGCATACTGATGCGGGATTTCACCCCTAAGGGCATTGCTGGAACATCTCAAAGAGTTTACTACCGGTATTACAACAAGTATATCAATGTGAAGAAAGGGGGCTTTGCTGGGATTTCTATGGTGCTGGCTGCTTACGTGCTTTTCAACTACTGTCGTCCTTACAAGGAGCTCAAACATGAACGGCTACACAAGTACCACTGAAGAGGGCCCAGTGTGGAAGCACATTTGGCATTCCTGATCATGACTTTTGCCTGGCATCCTTGAATCCTTCCATTGCCTAATTCACAATTAATATCCAATAAGAGTTGACTGATAAAACAAACAAACAAACAAACAAAACAAACAAACAAAAACCCAGTGGTGAAACTGGGATGCTGGCTCAGTGCTGCAACTAGAGAAAGAGAGGGATAGATAAGGGTAGACTGGGAACCAACTGGGCAAGTGGCCAGTTTAGGTTGAAATGAGCAGGATAGAAGAAGACAGTCCACCGACAGAGGATGGACCAGGACACAGAGCACAAATAAAACAGGTCACTCAACATTCCCATGATCCTCACTCATAGGACCAGAGAAGGCATTGCGGAGGCTGGCCAGGGTTCTAGAGACTTCCCAGGGAGAGGCACTGTTGCACCATGAGGGAAAACTTCTATCTTCTAGACCAGCTCAGCTGTGCTTTTTTTTTTTTCTTTTTTAGTCTCAACAATATCTTAGGCCTGAATAAAGTTCTACTGGGGGTTCTAGTGAGGGGTTCCTCTTCCTTCCCAGGTTCCAAAGGCTGAGGAGGGGTTTATAATGGAAGCAGTGAAAAGGCTATGTTCTTCAGCTTCCACTGACGTTGGTCTGAATCTCAGCTCTGCACCTCATTAGTTGCCTGGGACCTTGGGCACACTCTAACCCATCTGTAAAGCAGGAATCAATAGCAGGTATCTCATTTGGTGGCTGCGAGGCTTAACTTAGTTAATACAGTAAATATATGTAATATATGTTGGCCACGTAATGGGTTCCCAGCTCCTGTTGGCGTCCTTTTGTCTTTCTCTTCTTACAGCACAGAGTTTGTCTCTGTGGATCCTGTTTCCCTCTTAGCCAGAGGCAGACCCATGATGGGAGGGGTGTCATCAGAACAGTAGCATCTTCCCTTATGAAGTCGGTTCAGCCACACCTCATATTACTTGGCACTGGCTCCTGGAAAAACCATGTAGTAAATTATCATTTTATGTATTTATTTATTTTAAAGATCTTCTTTATTTATTCTTGAGAGACACACAGGCAGAGGCGGAGACACAGGCAGAGGGAGAAGCAGGCTCCTTGTGGGGAGCCAGATGCGGGACTTGATCCCAAGATCCCCAGGATCATGACCTGAGCCAAAGGCAGATGCTCAACAACTGAGCCACCCAGTCATCCCTAAATTATCATTCTAAGGCAGTGAAGTAGTTGGATACCCCCAGGTATAGTCCTGCTTGTAGTCCTTTGTTAAGTGAGATAAGTCATCATTTGATTTTTTTATGTACGTTGATTCCACCAAGGTTAATTCATGTATAGGTGGGGTGCACCTATAAACTCGTTCAGCTGCTCAGCCACTATTCAGACAGCACTCAGAGTAAAGGCCCCATGACCTCATCACAGAGTCTGTTTGTCTCTCCTCAGATACTCACTGTGCCCTGGGCACTAGCTGGACTTGAAAATTCAGGATGCATATAACCAGTTATCTCTGGGTGGAACTCCCTGTCCAAAAGGGAACACAGCTATCCCCTTACCCTTACCCTGGCCCAAATGAGAGAAGAACTGGGGGAGTAGGCCCCCACTCAATTCCACAGGGAGCCAGGGTCTCCTTTTCCAGGTCCTTCTGTTGGGCTTTGGGGTTCCTGAATTGACAAAGGCTCAGTCTCTGTACTTGGAACTTCACAGACTTCATGAACCCTTTCTTGTGCTTGATCTCATGGGATAAGTATCATTCCTGGCCCTGGTCACTGGGTTACCAGATGTACAGGTAAAAAGGTGCTCCTTAAAGGGAAGTACTGTAATTCCCTAAGGGAAGGGCCAGGACAAACAGATCTGGGAAAATGTGCTAGGACAGCCTCAGGGAGGGAGCCTGCCTGGCAGGGCTTCACTGCTGCTTTGCAGAAGCGAGAAGAGTCATGGGCCTTGGGGTCTGTGTTTGCACAAGGACTGGCCTTCCGTGGAAGGGAGGACACTGTTGGGAGGGGGTGATAGACTGAGACTTCTATTCCTAAGTAACCACACAGTACCAAATCTACAGAATGGCAGCAATTTGCTCCTAGGAGCTTTATCTAAAGTCCCAAACATACAACCTTAGTTTGTGGAGTGTGACTATTACCTGCCACTAGATGGCCCCCCATGTACGCATCAGCCTTTATCACGTAGGGACCTTGGAGTAGATTTTCTGGTGTTTTTCTTCTTTTTTTTTTCTAAACGTGTACACACACATACACACACACAATCTTTACTTTCATCATCTTTGAAGCTGATAACCGATTCATTAGTTTTCCTTTTAACATTCAAATGATAGAACTTACATTCTCTGGAAAGTTGGTTTAACATAAAAATCTATGGGTGTTTTTTTTAAATGCTCTGGGCCATAAACTGTGTGACTAAGATGTTGGATTTGAATCTATTCTATTAAATAGTATGTTTTGGTTCGTCTAAAGTAATACATACAGTGTATAACAAAATAGTCTTTAAGTTCAATTTAAAAAAAAAAAAAAGCATTGGAAGAGAAAGCAAAAACAAACATTAAACCATGCGTACTTACTCCCTGGCAGAAAGTGTTCTGAGATCTTTTAAATATTAGCTTATATTATTTCATAGCTTGGAAATAGCTCTTCTGTTCACATCATTATAACCATCCGATAGACAAGGGAACAGACACTATGAAAAGTGAGGAGCTTACTCCGTGTTTCAACCAGTAATTGCCAGGCCCATCAACCTCCTGTCCTGGCTCATTTGCGCTATGTCCTTCTGCCTCCCACTGGTCTAAAACAATCAGGAGGGACTTAGCAGAAATCCAGTTGTGGCATGAAAGACGTCAGGATTCTGATTTCTCTTTTTTCCCTTCCTCTCAATTTTCTTATTGAAAACATAGAAAACAATCTCTAATTGCTGTGAAAGGACTTTGTGTATTACACAAACCTCTGCTGCTGTTATGGGTGTATTTGGGGTTTGGTGGGGATGTAGAACTCTCGTATGCGCCCAGGAGGTGGGTGGTCCTTCACTCATTCCACAAAAAGTATTTATTTTGAGGTCTCCCACACCCAGGTGCCCGTGCTATTTCAACAAGAAACTTGGTCCTCCTTGAACTGTTAGACTTGAGCATTACAATGTGGTTTCCCTGTGCTTTAGCCTCCCTTAGCCTCGGGATTCAGGAATAAGAGACAATGGTAGGAGAACTGCAGAGGTGGGACCCCAGCGGAATAGGAACATGGCCAGCGCCACTTCTGCATGAGCCAAACCACCAGCAAGAGGCAGATGGGTTTCTTAAATCATTATTTTGGAACACAATGTTTTGTTTCCGTATCCAAGAATTTCCACTTCAAATGGCCAGTCAGATCATCTCTCTGACAGAAGGCTTCAGCTACAAGCCTCTGGATAAATTGCAAAGGGCCTTCTTCTTCTTTGGGCCTGAGGCAAGCCACTTTCGTGTTGCATCTAAGAGTTTCTCCAATTTGGCTTAAGTAATGCTGTCCGAGACCCAGGCTTTGATCCCTATACATGAATCATTTAATATCTGGAGGGGGTCATTGGCAGGCTCTTGGTGTAAGGAAAATTCTGTTTTCCTCCTGGATTGGAAAACCCAGCAATAGACATCACTCTTATTCAACTTCATTTTTTTAAGATTTTTAAAATTTATTTATTCATGAGAGACACAGAGAGAGAGAGGGGCAGAGAGACAGGCAGAGGGAGAAGCAGGCTCCACTCAGGGAGCCCGATGGGGGACTCAATCCCCAGACCAGGACTACGCCCTGAGCCAAAGGCAGATGCTCAACCGCTGAGCCACCCAGGCGTCCCTCATTCGACTTCTTAATACACTAACTGTTGTAAAACAGAAGGAGGGCTGATGAGTCTACAGGGATGAAGTTCATCTGAGAGAATATTTGTTATCTTATTTTTAGTTCCTCAAGTTTTTCTCACAAAACCCCATAATAAATGTGGGGTGCCTGACTTTGTTTACTTCTGTAGGGCCTCCTTGGGACATTGGCCCACACAGCAGCCTTAAACCAGGTTTCTTAGAGCTCGTGGGCTCGTGATGCACCGAGACCCTTCCATCCCTACCTGCACAGCTTCTAGGGCAGCAGGGGGCATGCACGAACCAGAGATGGGAGATGTAGCTGTTTCTGCCTCAGAACCTTCTGTGCCCTTCGTAAGAGGGCCCCAGAAGCCTTCTTGATGGCATTTTGGACAGAATGTCTGTATTGTAAGAAAGGAAAATGATGGGGGGGACGGGGGGGGGGGAGAGCACCAGAGGGACTCCTGTCAATGTGCCAAGGGAAACCAGTAGCGCAGAACCACTTTGTACCTGCAAGCCACGCAGGATGCTCAAGGAGGAGTGTTCAGTGTTGACTCAGCCTCTCTGCCATAAGGAAGAGGGGAAGTCTCAGCATCATTTGCCCAGACCCCTGAGGATCTGATAATGTTACTCTGAGCCCTTTCCTGCTGCAGCCATGTGGGGGCAGTGATGCAGCTAACCAGGCTGGTTTCCCTTGTAGGAACTCATGGCTTTGAGACCATTTCAATCCTTGGAACTTCTTAAATTGGGGCCTCTGGGTTCAAATTCATTTCCTGGACAACACAGAACCACAGACCATCAAAGGGAACAGAAATGGCTGGCTTTGGCTGTATTTCCTCCCTCTCTCCAAGAAGAGGAGCCCTCTGATACCTCTAATAGTTTTGCAGTCTCAGTGAAGTGGCTGAGAGAGAGGTGGGCCGGAAGGTAAAGGCCCGAGTCTCACTAACTCATGCAGACTCTAGCCACTGGATTACCACAGTCTACTTTGGGGCGTAGCTTCACAATTTAGTGTGCTCTTTGGTTTCAGCCCAGCCTGTGGGGTCATGACAGTGCCAAAAGATTGATTTAGAAAGACCTTGATGTCATTGGAATAAACATCAATAAACGGAGCCCCTTTTTGCTCCCCACGGTAGATCTCCCCATCTCTTACCTGGACAACTCCTAATTGGCCTTCATGCTTTCATTCTGCACCTCTTCTACACACCGACATCCATTCTCATACAGCTGCCACAGTGAACTTTCCAGAACATAGCTGATGAAGGCACTCCCATAAAACGGACAAATAGACAAGAAGCTTAAGTGGCTTCCTATTGCCTTCAGGATCAAATCTCAACCCCAGAGGTAGCATTCAAGTGCCATCTCACCCTGGACTGACCTTCTCGGTCACCCTTTTCCCATCATGAGCACACTTGGAGTTGTCCTGTCTGACAGAGGTCTTCACTCACTTGCTTGAACTCTCCTGGCACATCGAGCTCCTTTGTCCATGCTATTGCCTTAGCCTGGAATGCCTTCTAAACACCTCTCTGCCTTGAGACTTTTTCTCATCCCTCAAGGTCCCACTGAAATGTTCCAAACCCCTGAAATCCTGCCCTCCCCAGTCCCTCAGCAGTCAGGCTCTCTTCTTTGCATTTCCACACTCTTGTGCCTTCAGTTTGAGCTCTGCTGAGCACTGCTTTGTAATTGTTCATACATGTGCCTCCCCATCAGATGATGAGTTTTTTAAATGTAGAGACTAGGCAACTGTCACTGCATCTAACACAACACGTGCTTGATAAGCAATGAATGAACGATCCAGAATATTTCATACCTCCCTTCGAAGGCCAAAGAGACCCAAACGCTGTGCTTTCTGCTCTAGCCAGCAACCACCCCTGTTTTGATTTCAGACCCTTTTCTCCTGGCCAGGTGCCTGATCTCAGAGTCTCATACAACTCAACCCATAGCCATGACTGTGGCCCTTGGCTCCTGAGAGGAAGGGGCAGGGTTCAGTGGCTGTGTGTCTGAGAACATGCTGGAGAACAATGGCAGGAAGTGTGCAAGTGGGAAACAATCATTGGGCTCAGCCCATATGGAGGAGCTTCCTGATTGGCTTGATTTGTTCTGAGCAGGAACTCTTAGAATAACTTTGGAATTATCCCAGTGGGATGACAAATTTCTCCACCGAGGAGGAGCTGTCACCTGGTAATATCAAGCATGGAAAACATGGTTACAAAAAAAAAAAAAAAAAAGTAAGAGGAAGGTCCCTGTAGGAAGACCATTTGGATTTGCCAAGTGTCTGAGCCCCTGCCACAGTGCCCTGGGCTAACCTCCTTTTGAGACGCCACTTTAGGCACAATTCAACTGTCACCTATATCTTCCAGATGATGGCATTCTCTCCTCTAAGGCTCAAAGGCCAGAGGTGCTTTCTGTTCTTTGCTGGTCTGTCAGGAAGCTCATGGAAACTCAGACTGCAGGTGGCTGTAGGCAGGAATGCTCCCTTTTAGAATCACATTCCTGTGGTAGACATTGATTGAGCATTGGCTGTGTACAAAGCACTCTTGTAGGCACTTGTGGGGGCCATAGACATACACAGTCATACGTAGTCATACAGAAAGGGCATGGTGATACCTTTTCTACTCTCATGGAGCAGTAGTTTCCAAATCATGTTCTGTTCTGTGGAAAGGCCCAGTTGAGGCAAGGAGGGGGTAGGAGAAGCAGGAGGGGCTCCCAGCTCCCAGTCCAGTCAGGCCTCAACCAAGGCAGATCTCTTTGATCAAGATACTAGAAAAGAAAATTCTACACCCGAAAAGGGAAATATGAAAACCTTTGGACTAGGAACAGTTTCATTTGCTCTTGGAAGGAGGCAGCCCAGGGCAGCCTAATATCCAAGGCTCCAGTAACAGGCAGACCTAAGTTGGGGTCACAGCTCTGCCTCTTACTAGTGATGGGCCACAAGTCTCTGAACCTCCCGTACATCATCAGTCAAGTGTGGATTTATAGTAATAGCTACTACACAGATTGCAGAGAATTGAATGAAGCTTATAAACAACTTAGCACATTGCCTAGCTCATGCTAAATACCCAATAAATAGCTATTTTTACCACTACTACTGTTGGGACATTAAATAATTGTTTCTGAGGAATGACTCATTAAGATGCTGACTCAAGGATCTTGAAAGCTCCATCAGTCTCCTCAGAGTAATCTCCAATACAGACAATAGGCAAAAATGTGTTGATTATCCCCAGTCTGGGCATTTATAAAAGCTGTGGCTAATGCCATGTGGATACATACATGTGTACACACACACACACACACACACACACACACACACACACACACACTCAGGGGCTAATGGCGAACTCTAACTCAGCAAGAAAACTATCACAGAGCGCTGGATTTAGACACAAACAATGAGTAAACAGGGATCTGGATGGGAGGAATGTGCCACATAAACAATTTTCACAATCAGATATGAAAGCCCAGATGCTTCCTGCACGAAGGGCAAACCCAAAGAGAATCACAGGGTGAAACAAAGTCGATGCTCAGACTCTCCATCATTCAGGCCCAATTCCTGCAAAGCTGTGTGTCTTCTACCTATAGTTTTACATAGGTGAGCCCCAGAGTAAATAAGAAGAGTACATTACACGTGCACATGAGGGCACACATGCACACACACGCATGTGCACACACACACACACACACACAAACACACCCCTGGGGTGAAGTGAAATTATGTATTTGACATATTTGGGGAAGTTAGTGAAAAGCCTAGAAAACACGATAGTGCATTTTCTTATCTAGAGAAAGCAAATAAGACAAGGTGCTTCTCAATCAGTTCTTTTTACTAAGTCTAGCCATTAATTTGAATTTGTTCTTTTGAGAATCATTTTTGGCAGAAGGCATTGCACCAAAGGGTCTGCCTTGAGGCTGCTGCCAGTTGAGAAACAGTTTACACATCCACTGAAATGTGTATTTCCTCAACCAGCATTTCTTGAGAACTTTCCCTGAGCCATGTTCCTTGCTAGATATAAATGAGCTAGATGCTAGAAGCCATGCTCACAGAAAGCTAAAGAAGAGGTGATCGGGGATCCCTGGGTGGCTCAGCGGTTTGGCGCCTGCCTTTGGCCCAGGGAGTGATCCTGGAGTCCCGGAATCGAGTCCCACGTCGGGCTCCCGACATGGAGCCTGCTTCTCCCTCTGCCTGTGTCTCTGCCTCTCTCTCTCTCTCTCTATGTCTATCATAAATAAAAATAAAAATAAATCTTTAAAGAAAAAGAAGAGGTGATCATTATCCTCAAGGGGTTTGCAAAAGGAAGTTGGGAAAGGAACCTCAAATCTATAAATAAGTGATTAAAATACAATAGGAGAAAATTGGTGATAGAAATATGTCCACAGGATAAGGCAGCAAAGAGGAAGGACACCTTCATGGGAAAGGTATCAGGGAAGGCTTCCAGAAAGAGATGATACCCAAGCAGATGCTTAATGAGCAGTAATTACCCAGGGGAAGGAAAAGAGGGAGAACAAGTGCCATTCGGGCAGATGGTGGTAGGAGCAAAGGCACTGAGGCAAGGAAGAGCACCCTGTGTGCAGGGATCTTCTAGAAAGTCATGTTCCTGGAGATACATGGGAGGCCGGGAATATGTAGGCTAAGGAACTTATAGCAGGGAGCCTGCGAGGGGCTGCCAGCAGGGGAATGCAAGTGTGGTGTGTCCACACACATTCTGGATTTGAGGGTGATAGGGCAGGGTAGATGCAAAGAGATTGATGGGAAGGTTGCTGTAAGCATTTAGGGGAAAGGAGGTTGCTCTCACAGGGCTGAGGAGGAGGAGATGAGAGATTTGTGGAACAAAGTGGCAGGATTTAGTGGCTCATATACATGCGTGGTGTTAGCAGAGAGGGGCAAGTCAGAGGCCAGGATAACATCCAGGTTTCTATCTTAAGTAGAATGGACTGGTGGTGGTACCAGGAATGGAGGTAAAGAATGCCAGAGGGAGCAGCAGCTTTTTGGAGAGAGAGGAGTTGGTCCTGCATATGTTGGGTTGGGGTAGCTGTGGACTATCCACATGGAGACACAGGACATGCAACCGTATACAGAGGCTGGGGTCTAGGAGAGAGGCTCGAGGGTGTTGCGGAGGTAGATGTCAGCACGTCGTGGGAATTAAATCGTGAGACTTGACGTGATTAGCCAAGGATAAAATGTGTAGCGAGGACAGTGAGCCCAATGAACATTTAATAAAGGAGGGTAGAAGAGGAACCCATATGGGGAATCTGGTGCCATGGCCTCTGAAGGGGAAGAGGAGTGGTCCACCGTGTTTTAAAAAATGGAGAAGTCAATAGATTCACCCTGAAGAGTATCCATTAGACTCAGCATTTAGGATGTCAGGGACCTGAACGAGACCAGATGCAACAGAGTGACATGGGCAGAAGGGGAAGTAAGTTGGAGGGTGGCTGGGATATGAGGATGTTGAAGCAGCCAGAGGGGAGCGCTGCTGGGGGAGTCTGGGAGAGAGATTCGGTAGTAACTCAAACAGGATGCAGGGTCGTAAGAAGTTCACCTATTTTTAATGTGAGAGAATTTATTTCTGCTTAGGGACTAGAGGAAAAGGAGGCATCTGGGGAGAGGTGGAAGCTCTCGGGGGAGGGGATAATTGATGGAGTGCCATCCCAGAGGAATGTGCGGGGTCAGGTGCACAAGTAGAGCCACTGGCTTTGAGCAGGAGAGTCTCTGAGTCAGAGTCGGGAGGTGAGAAGGCTGGATGAGACTTTTTGTCTTCCTACAAAAAGGGACATTTCTTGGGCAGGAAAGGGTTTACGCCACTGAGAAGTGTGTTGCTTTGAAAAGAGATTCATCTCGCTGTCATGTAATCAAAACTCTTTATGTCTGATGAAACAGGCTCAAACAAGAATCACACCCAAGAAATCAATGCTCAGCACAAGGTTGGAAATGATTTCCTGTAGCAGAAATCAACTTGCACAAATTCTTTTTTGTTGTTGTTTTTTTTTTTTTTTGCTTGCACAGATTCTGATGGTGTGAGCCACATGATTCCAGATGGAATCAACACACAAGAGAAGGAGAGATAGGCTGGCCTCTGTGGGTGAAGGAAAACTTAGGGAGGGAGAAATTTGCATTTATACATATATTTTTAAAGATTTTATGTATCTATTCATGAGAGACACAGGCTGAGGGAGAAGCAGGCTCACTTCGGGGAACCCGATGTGGGACTCGATCCCAGGACTCCGGGATCACGCCCTGAACCAAGGGCACCACTGAACCACTCAGGCGTCCCAAAGTTGCATTCATATTTATTTGCAATTAGATTTGGTTTAGTTGCACCAATATCAGTAATGAAAAGTGTTCATAGGTCCCAGCTGTATACTTAGATTAAGATATAATTAGTCAGGGGATCCCTGGGTGGCTCAGTGGTTTAGCGCCTGCCTTTGGCCCAGGGCGTGATCCTGGAGTTCCGGGGTTGAGTCCCGCATCGGGATCCCTGCAGGGAGCCTGCTTCTCCCTCTGCCTGTGTCTCTGCCTCTCTCTCTCTGTGTCTCTCATGAATAAATAAATAATTTCTTTTATAAAAGATATAATAGGTCAATCTAATATTAATTTGTTTTCTCAATGAGTATACAAATTAGTATATTTGGAGAAGGGAAGTAGCAAAACCAGGTGGGGTAGGGTAACCTTTTAACATTCATATCAGGTGGTGTATACCGAGTACCTAACAGGGCTAGAAACGCTACGGAGAGGAGTGAACACATCTGGTTGAAGTGACTTAAGGAAAACATTACTAAAAAGATAGGATTTGGGTTGGGTTTTGACTGTTAGTGTGTGTTAGATGGGGTTGAGAGTAGGGAGTCATCCTTGGCTTTTTCACAGGGCAGCGTACTCTCTGTTCTTGGAACACAGGGGAGGGCAGAAGGCCAGGGAGGGGTTCGAGCAAAGCAGAGAGGGTGTGAACTTCCAGCCTAAGAAGCTTGGGTCCGGGAAGGAGGTGATGAAGAGCCACCAGGAGCTTTTTTTTCAAGGATAAGGGAAAGGATATGGGACCATTCTCCTCTCTGCCATAAAACTGTCTTAGTGATGACATGGAAAAAAAAAAAAATGAAATGGGCTTGAGTTTCCACTGACACCTTGCAGTCAAGGAAGGTCCTGTTCTGTTCTAAGGAGAGGTGGAAATCCTTTGTTTATTTAAGGGCTGTTAACCTTTTTTCACAGTAACATACCAAACGATCTGGGGTGATTCCAGATATGCTCATCTAAGTAAGAGGAAGCTGTTTCCTTACAAATTGAGTCACAAATGAAAAATATTTGGGGAGTGCCATAGAAACAAATGCAGTGTCTTCCTGAAATATGGAAAAGGAATTTTGTAGCTTCTAGTTGTGTGAAAACAAACAGTGTTCTTCCCAATGCTCTACCTAGGATATAGAAGCAGGGAGGGATTGAGGGATTGAGAGGGACAGGGTAGAGAGAGAAGGGGAGGGTGAGGGAAGAGAGAGAGAGAGAGAGAGAGAGAGAGGCTAAATTTTATAAGGATGGAGGAGGGGTCAGATGATCAGGCCTCAGGCGGAACTAAGGACCCTGGAAGCAGGAACTAACGGGCCACTCCAGAATTGCTGTGGGTGTGACTCACCCTTGATGAGTCTCCATTCTGGGGTCATTCCTCTCAAGATGCAGTCTGGGCAAGAGTTCAGGCAACCTTACTTATATTTCTATTCTGTGGCTAGGGAAGTGGGGCCCTCTCATCAGTGAGTGGTTTCACCAAATCCACAAGGAACTCCAGAGGAATTGTGGAGGAGTTGGATATTGTTCCCAAAGGGAAAGTGGTGGGGATCCAGGGCAGGCACAATTCACAGCTGCTGGCCCCCTTAGCCTCTCACTACACTCACTTCTGAACTCACCACACTCACTTCTGAACTGGATGTGGATGTGTCTTTTGCTCCCACCGTGTAACTGCAACTGCATTGTCATTAACTAGCGCCATATTGTTGTTGTTGTTTTTTTAAAGATTTTATCTATTTATTCATGAGAGACACAGAGAGAGAGGCAGAGACATAGGCAGAGGGAGAAGCAGGCTCCCTACGGGGAGCCCAATGTGGGACTCATCCCAGGACCCCAGGTTCACACCCTGAGCCAAAGGCAGACACTCAACTGCTGAGCCACCCAGGTGCCACATCAGCACCATACTGTTAAGTCTTATGTGTCCAGGCGACTAGCTCAGCTGGAAGGGTGTCTCAAGTGTACACACACAGCACTGACTTGCCTCTTTCTCCTGTTAATTCAGCTGCCAAAGGCTCTGGGACTCAGACTGACACAAACATCACAGTCCTAGCACACCAAAGAGATGCTAAGACATGGGTGATTAGCATTGAGCAAAAAACGCAGGAACTTTCTGCTGAGACTTTGGATGGGGCAGAGATTTGAGGTAGGGGGTTGGTCAAGCACAGCTTCAGCCAAGTCCCATTTACAAGAGTTGGTTGGCAATCATGAATTCCAAACTTTGTGATTACTGCTGAGTCATTAATGAGGCTCTGGGCTGTGATTGCCTCTGGCCCCACATCCTCAGCACACTTAGAAGAGCATTTCATTCAAATTCAACCATATGTGCTAAGTGTCGTGTAATAAGTAGGATTACCTGTGGATGCAGGTGAAGAGACCCACAAAAACAGTGACTTAAACAAGGGAAAATAAGGGAAGGGAGAAGAAATGTGTGGGAAATATCAGAAAGGGAGACAGAACATAAAGACTGCTAACTCTGGGAAACGAACTAGGGGTGGTAGAAGGGGAGGAGGGCAGGGGGTGGGAGTGAATGGGTGACGGGCACTGGGTGTTATTCTGTATGTTAGTAAATTGAACACCAATAAAAAAAAAAAATAAATAAAAAAAAAAAATAAAATAAACAGGATGTTTACTTCTCCCTCCAGTAAAAATCCACAGGTAGGTGTCAAGAGCTGTCTGGAGGCCAGTGAATTCCTCAGAGACCCAGGGCTTCTTTCAGTTGATCCCTCTCCTATCCTCAGAATTCAAGATGGTAGTTAGAGCTCCACCTGCGCACATGTGTACTTCAGGCCAAATGATGAAGAACGAGGTAAAGAAGGTTCTAGAATCTGTTCTACAGGGCTTTCGCTTACACCTCTTTGGCCAGACTGTGCTGTACACGGCTACAAACGAGGCTGAAGAATGTGGTCATTATACTGTGTGGCCACGTGCCTAGCTGGACGTTAGGGATCACATTGCTGTCCGAGAAAGGAGGATGGAAACCGGTAAACAACTCACAGTCTCGATTACATGTTTCCTTGTGCTGGGTATACAAAGATGTGGGCAGCTCTCCTCCCCTCTGAACACATTCTTCTTGAGGTTCTTGTTTTGGCGGGTTGGCCAGACAGGAGCCCCACTTGACTGCTCAGCCAGTTCCAGAGAAGAGACCAGGTCTAAATTCAGCAGCTCGGCCATCTGCCAGCATCTCCTGTGATTCTGAGAGAACTTACTGAGACTCAGACGCATGGCACCCGAGCACCCATGTTTGGCCTTTCACGGTGTGTGTGTGCGACCCTAGCTCCGGTTTCTCAATGGAGAGGAAAATTGTAGAGGTTCACTCCTCCACACTAGCTCAAGCTTGTTCAGAAATACACTTGTGATCATTACTGCTCTTCTTGCCTCAGTTGACTCAGTGCTCGGTTCCTCCGTGGGGAAGCCCAGAAGTCCCCCTTCTTCTTCCTACCTTACTGGTCTACTCTCCCCACAACCACCCTCCTCACTCCTGGGCCCCAATTCAAATCATCACTGCCCCCCCCCCTCACTGGGTGGCAAGTTCCATTTGCCTTGGTCCTTCCATTTCTCAGAATGGAGCCCCTACGAGTCATGGTGTTTGCTGAACTTGACGTCTACACTTCCAAATGAGAGAGCTCAGACAGAGAAAGCTACAGGGAAATGGATGTCGCCTAAATCTAACCAATCTGATCCAAAGGTCAGCACTGCTGGAAGAGGGAATGGGCTGCCTTTAGAGGTGGTGAGCTCTCCATGCATGGAGGATTTCAGACCGAGGTAGGATGACTGTTGAGGAGAGTACAACTCAGGGGCTTCATGTTTCTGAGAAGCAATTAGATTAGCTTCCACTCCTAGCCCTGACCTTCTGTGGGCATGAAAAATACATTATGTTGCATTATGCATTCTTCAGGAAATGAGGGCATAAAAGGGAAGTGGTCATAGGGAGGTAGTCAGTCGAAAGCAGTGGCAAAGAAGGCCAGTTCTCCAGCCAGACCACCGGGGTCCAGATCCTGGCCCCATGTTATCTTTTTTGACCCTGGGCAAGTCAGTGACCTTTCTGTACTTCATTTCCTTCATCTGCAGAGTGGAATTAAGGAATTCCTATTTCTTAGGCTATCGGGAAGCCTAAGTATCGTAATGCTTGCAAAACACTTGGAAAGAGTGTCTGGCACACGGTAAGCAGTCAAAACCCCTAATCCTTACCATTGTTGTTGAATATAAGCAAAATATACATAACAAAAACAATATTGGAATTACTGGTATTCTAATTATTACCACCCCAGTGATGGAGAAAGAAAAACAAAGCACGCCTCGGTTTACAGGCAAAGCCCTCTCGAAGCAGTCCGACTCCTGGAGACCCAGTTCGTATTAGTCTGTAGTCTGTTAGATTCAACCGAGAGGCGCCTGCACAAAGGAGACATTTATTGGCTCCTTAAGTAAGAGGGTTCAAGGTGAAGCAGAGGGTCATGGGAAACAGCAGCTAGAGAACCAATGGCCCAGGCTCCCTCTCAGGCAGCCTCTGCAGTTTGTTTGAGCCTTGCTTTCTCCCACTGCAGAGGACGGAAGGTAGGTTCTCTGCAGAGCCCCTCAGGCCAGGTGTTTATCTCTGGGCCAGACAAGGCACAGCAAAACACAAGCAGGGAGTGAGCCACAGGGATGAGGGATAGCAATGCTGGGGACCTCTCTGGGGCCATCGTGCTGAGCCGTGTCCACTGGAGAGTAGAGCTTGCCATACCCGAAAAGGCCACACAAGGCCACATGCCCCTGGGTGAGAGCAAGGACATGCGATATTCCGGGCCATGGCCTGTGCTGCCTTGGCCTGGCTCGTTTTCTCCTCTTTTCTACCTGGTGAATGCATCATTCAAGGCCCAGCTCACATATCACCTTCTCAGTTAGGTTTTTCTCACCACCTGTGAGAGGTCAGCTATGACCTCAGCGGGGGCTTAAAGTCATACAAATCTGGAGCTGACAGTCCAGATGCTTTGTGAGTTGTATTGTAAAGTATGTGTTTACCAGGCTGGTTTGGTCACTTGGCCAAGAGCTCTCAGGAGTGGACACTGTGCTGACTTTGCACTCTGGCCCCAATGGGTCAGCGCAGTGCCTGATAGAATGAAGGCGTGTGCGGAAAGGTGGATGGATGAATGCATAAATGGATTTTGAAATGATAGTGATCGATAGGCTTTGCAGAGCCATGGGTCGTTCATATTTTCCTGCGAGGGAGGTCCATTGGGGTTAGGTAGATTTTTCTAGACCATCTGGCCATGATGGCAACTATATTGCCAGGAAATTAAGCCAGCACAGCTGCAGGGTGTCACCTCTGCTTACCGCCTATTACAGTTTGCTTTTTGCTCGGAAGAAACCGAGCAAGCCGGTCAGGGGCTGTTGTGTGCACCTGTCCCAGCCTAAAAGAGCCTCGATTAACCTTGCGTATAAATTACACTTCCTGCCCATTCTTTATTTTTAGCTCTGCAATGTCTGCTTGGCGCCTCCAGGGAAGACTGCATTAGATTTCAGTCATGAAACTACAAAACAGTGACATCTCCAGCCTGGCCGAGATGACTCTTATTAACCCCATAAAAGTCCCCATTTCTAGGGACGCTCCCCAGCCCCAGGACTTAGGTTTTCCACAGAACCATAGTGGCCTGGGGGCCGTTCAGCACCCTCAAGACCTGGCCCCAGCCCATGTGTGCATTTGTAGAGAAATCTGCTCCGATCTGACCTACCTTGACTTACATAAACTGTCACTTTCCTGCATTCATCCCCTTTGAGTGAAACTCATTTGTTGTTATTGCAAAAAGTTTAGTTTTGTTGCCCTCTCTCTCTCTCTCTTTCTCCCATGTCTCAGTTACACAGTATCATGACCCAAATCTTTAGTGCTTGAACTATATAGCTGAGAGCCCTGAAACCCATAGGGCCAGGGGCAGGCTGTGGAGATAGTTGGCCAGCCAATGGGCATCAGTCCACAGAGAGTTCTTAACCACTGGGGCTGCCTCACTGGGAGACATGAACTACTTAGAGTCAGCCTCCACCCCCCCCCCCTTTATCAGTCAGCCGTTCTTAACTTGGTTTTGTTTATCATAGAATCTCCTGCAGTGCCTAGCTCTGAGTCCAGCCTCACAAGCCCCATAAATGTTGGTTGAGTTGAATGTAAATCGACGTTGGAGTGTGCCTATTTAACCCTTTAGGGACACAGGAGAAGCTGGCTCCTTTCCCATGCCAAGCCTGTGAAATGCTGCTTTCTCAGCACTAGGTTGGGGTGGGGGGGATTATTTTAAAAGCCATTTATTGGTTTTATTCTGGTTAGACAAAGAATACATGAATTTTTTAAGATTTTATTTATTTATTCACGAGAAACACCGAGAGAGGCAGACATAGGCAGAGACAGAAGCAGGCTCCCTGTGGGGAGCCTGATGTGGGACTCGATCTCAGGATCCTGGAATCACGCCCTGAGCCGAAGGTAGATGCTCAACCACTGTGCCACCCAGGTGCCTGTGAATTTCTTTTTTTTTAATTTTAATTTTTATTTTTTTATTTTTTATTTTTATTTTTATTTTTTTTTGAATTTCTTAAAAATCGGGAAAATACTGAAAATTATGAAGAACAAAATTAAAATTACCCAACATCCATTACACAGAGGCAACTACCACTGATGTTTTCCTATCTTCTCAATCTTAGTCCTCATGAGGGAGGGCCCTGTATCCCTCCAGATTTTTCTGAGGATTAGGGAAGGGGGGCAGGGGTAGACTGTACTTTTTCTAATCCTATAGCTTCAGGCATTATTGGGATATACACATACACACATATTACAAATTTATATGTATTGAGATATGTTTTATTAGGGTATATGTGTATATTCCCATGTATTTATCATGTAATACATATGTATATAATATATATCCATATGATATATAAATATTTGAGCTGAATGAATTGGCTATTGCCATAATAGAACTATGTGATTACTCTCAAACTCAGTGGTTTGAAACGATTGTCACTTATTATTGCTCACACTTCCACGACTCTGCTGGGTATTTGCTGATCTAGGCTGGGCTCCGCTAAGCAACTCTAATTTCATGTATAGGTCCTACTGGGCAAGGCTTATGACTTTGGGTTGGGCTCTAGTCTACTCCCCATGTGTTTTTTTCCGAGGCCAAGGCTGAAGGGATAGCCATTGAACAGAGAAGCTCTTCTCTTGGTGCTGCCAAGGCACGCAAGAACAGACCCAACTGGGCAAGCACATTCCAAGCCTCTCCTGTGTTGTGTCTGCTAACATCTTGTTGGCTAAAGCAGGTGACATGGCTGAGCCCATAGTCCAGGGGCAGGGGAGTACCCACCATGAGACCACAGCAAATCATGTGGCCAAGACCAACATCAATGGGTCGCATGAAGGTGAAGAGGGGAAGGAGGGAATATGTTTGAGAGTAACAGACCCACATCCTCCATGTTTGCTGAGCAACTCTGTCCTCTGAGATTCAATCTTCTCAGAACCCACCTGGCAAGTACTCTCATCCAATCTTCCCAGGAAGCCTCCTGCTGTGCTCCTCTAACCACTGAACTAGTTCAGTTTCTGGATCATTGGACTGCCCCATGTGTATTGTTCCCATTCCACATTCATATCCCTTTCCTTGATTTCCCCCAGAATAATTTACACAGAGGTAGGTAGGTTCCATTTGCTGCACATATGGAACAGCAAAGGTGTTTTATATCTTTCTGTTTACATATCTATGTCACTTGGCTCCCTTTCCTGTAGCTTCTGCTTGCATCTCAGCCTGCACACAGCCTCTCACATCCAGGCCTGCTGCAGAACTCAGCCTGGCCTCAGAAATCCTGAAGGTCTCATTCGCCTGAGCCACATCTTTTTGCAACTTGGTTTAGTTTCTTTGATTCTTTCACCATACGTATATTGAGCACTTGTGCCTTCCCACCCCATGATGAATTTATCATCTAGTAGGGGAAATGAATGATTTATATGTGCTATGATATGGGGTTTAGGGTTGCAGACTTCAGCACTATTGATATTTGGGGCCAGATCATTCCTTGTGGTGGGGGCTGTCCTGGGCATTGTGGATGTTCAGCAGCATCGCTGACCACTACCCAATAGATGCCAGTAGTACCACCTCCACTCTCCTTGAGTTATGAGACCACCAGATTATCTGCAGACATTGCCAAATATCTCCTGGGGGACAAATCACTGCAGTTGAGAACCACTGCTCTAACCTATAGTAGACTTGATGAGACCACTGATAAACCAAAATAATGTGCTAATAAATGTTCAGAGGAGGGCAGTGTTATTTCCTGCCTGGTGGTGATCTGGGAAAGCCTCATGGGGTGGCTGGTGTCTGAGCTGAGACTTCAAGAATGGTTAGGGTTTTGAGATGGGTTTCTCAGAGGAGGGGAAAACATGGAGCACAAATGAGCAAATGAGGAGTAGCTTTTGTTGTCAAGAGTGGAGGCCATGTAGGTACTGGGAGGCTAGCTACCATAGGGCCATCTAAGTCATTATAAGGACTTCCACTTTTACTGTGAGTGATAGAGTAAATATATTTGTGTTCATTTGGAGGGAAGATGATTGTCCATAATTTGTCTTCACAACCCAAATTGCTGCAAAGTCTCATCCATCCAGAGGCCATTTTTCTTATGTCCAGGAAGGAAACCTCTGAGGCGCACAGTGCGTCTCTAAATAAACCCATGCCTGTAGCTTGGTGTCCCTTACCCCTCTGAGGATCTCAACTGGACTCTTTATCTTGGGTCTTAGTTGAATAGACTTGGTTAGCCAGCTCCCACCAGCAGGTTAGAGGATGGAAAGGGGGCACAATGGGCACAGACTCTGCAGCAAAGCTTCCAGTTTGACAGAGGGGAAAGAAACCAAAAGCAAAATTGAATGAGCAAACAAATACATTCAGGCTAAATAGTTCTTTTTAAAAATTTTTCATTTATTTATTTGATACACAGAGAGAGCACCAGCAGAGGGAGCGACAGGCAGAGGGAGAGGGAGAAGCAGGCCCTCCTTTGAGTAGAGAGCCTGACGTTGGGCTTGATCCCAAAACTCTGAGATCATGACCTCAGCCGAAGGCAGATGCTTAACTGACTGAGCCACCCAGTGCCCCTAGGCCAAATAATTCTTTAGGCAGGGGAATATCCACCCCTTCATAACCCTAAGGACATTGCTGCATGACAGTGCCACCTTAGAATGCCAGCATATGCAATGTTTAGCAAGGCAGGAAATATTCGAGATACTATAGAACCCATATGATAAGAGTTACACACCATGGTCAGGAGTCCTAGACTTCTGGCTTGAGTCCTTGGTTCAAGGCTTTGTAGCAATCAACTAGCCCCTTAACTTAGCCAAGCCTTTCTGGTCTCATCCAGAAAATGGGGATTCCCTACCAAAAGGTCATTGGGAATGTTAAATAAAATACACGATGTGAATTCTTAGCTCCGTTGTTGGCACAGATTTAGTGCTCAATAAAAATTAATAGTTCATACTATCATTTCATTGAAAGAATAAGCTACTGAGACTTCTCTCAGGTTATAAGTGTTCTGGAATATTCCCAGGGTCTCCTGGCAGTACCAAAATTTCCCTTTCAGGGAAGACATAGGATGACTGTGAAAACTGAGAAAGTTCTAATTCTATCAGTCCCCCCCCCCCCTTTCCTCCCTTCTTTTGGGCGGTAGAGGATGGGCCACTGAGGGAGATGACATCAGGCTCTCAAGGGTATTGGCCACTAGCCTGTGGCAACATATTTTCTCTGAGTAAGGCTAGTTCTTCACCCCTTAGAAGAACTGCTATTCTGAAATAGCGAAGAGAATAGGAAGCTATTTTCCTTTGGAAAATCGAGTTCAAGGGGAGACACCAAAGCATGTTGCAAAGTGGCAGCACTGAACTGGTGGCAGTAGCTCTGGGTTATTTTCCTTTGATCACTGTCTGCTTAGTGGCAAAGCTGAAAACTCAGGATGCTCTGTGATGTGAAACCCTGGCCTGGCACCTCCCCATCATGTAAGACGGAGACTGCCAGGAAGTCACCCCACAGGAAGGAGCTGCTCTCCGGCCCAGGGACGGCAGGACAATAAAGGACCCTGTTCTCTGTTTGTGTGTTTTCCAGGCTGGAGCAGGAAATACAAGCGCTAGAAAGTGAAGAGTCTCAGATATCTGCCAAAGAGCAAATCATCCTAGAGAAACTAAAGGAGACAGAAAAATCCTTTAAGGACCTTCAGAAGGTAAAGAAAACAAATGCGATTTCTCCAAACTATATCCACGGGGGAGTAGGCACTAGCGAATTGATGCCAATGGAGACAAGGCCAGTTAGTATTGATGAGAAGTCTGAGCACCCCACTCTGTGAAATGGGGTACCGATGTGTTAGAAGCAGGGTCGTCTCTGACACCGAGAGTGGCCTGTAGGCAGGTGGGGGACCACCTGGTCTGCGGGGAAGCACAGAGGAGAGCCTTTAAATCAATGCCACCTCCCTTTTGTCCAAACCCTTTATATGCCTGATTCCTGAAAAGTCATCTCCCCTTGGACTTCAGAATTCTAAAGCCAATTCATATTAAGCAGATTAGATCTGCTCCTTGTGGCTTTAAGTCTTTCCTTTATAAAAAGGCCAGAGGCAAAACCCTATCAAATGGATATGAATTTCAAATACACAGAGTGTAAACATGATAAAAACAGATGGTGCCGCGTAGCACAGAGGACAGAACCCATCAAGCCAGTAGTCTCTGAATATCTCAGGAACTTCCGTCCATTTTATATTATGTTTATTAAAGATTTTGTTTATTCATGAGAGACACACAGAGGGAGGCAGAGACACAGGCAGAGGGAGAAGCAGGCTTCCCAGAGGGAGCTTGACGTGGGACTCGATCCCAGGACCCCAAGATCATGACCTGAGCTGAAGGCAGATGCCCAACCACTGAGCCACCCAGGTGCCCCCCTTCCTTCCATTGTATAACGGCCCAGGTATGCAGGCCAAAGAAACAATGTAGTAAAATTAATTTTAAGATGGAATTTTCTGATATCACTTCTCCCAACACAAGCAAGGGTATTTGCCGGATAATCGACATAAATCCCTCCTGGGAGAAATTCAGTAGAGGTGGGAATGATAAAACTTTCCCTTAAATTGCAGGATCCCAGACAAATTTCCCAGAAGAAAAGAGAGCAGTGGGTTTCCCCACCACAGTCAAATTCTGGCCCTGGGGGAGAGAGATGGGTTAGATGGAGGAGGGCTTGTCTCCTCACGTGTGTAGTGACGCTCTGCCCTGCTTTTGTTTCCACAGAGCTTCTCCAATGCGGATGGAGGTAAGTGTAAGTGCTCTCTGCCCCCATTCTGTAGAGGAATCTTAATCCGGGTCAGCTTAGCGGGTCTCACGAACACAGACTCACCAGGAGATGTGATGTGTTGGTGTGTAAGGTCATCAGGGGGAAGGAACCAGAGTCTGTGCGAGGTGCACGTCCCAAGGCTTGTCTGCCTCTCTTCTAGGATGGTTTCTCGACTTACTGCTTCTAGTCTTATACGGTTGGCCTGGCTCCTCCCCTTCCCATCTAGTCCTCAAGGTTCATTGCTTGGACCTTTCTTGAAAGCTGCTCAGCAAAGAGTGCTAACGATCGATCAGGACCAGGTCCCTGGCAAGAATGAGCCCATGTGCGGCTAGGACTCCAGGTCAGAACACACATCAAAAGGCTACATCTGGTGTGGAGGAAATGTCCCTAAAGCCCGTGTTAGAACTCTGAACCAGAAAACTGCCATTTCCCCAGCCCTCCCGGGGAACGAAGCTGGGCAGACGTGCCCTCCCTGTATGGCGGAGTTGGTCTTGAGTACATGAAGGGTGGGAGCAGGGCCCTGGCTTCCTGACCCCATCCTGGCAGGAGCGGGTCTTGCTTCTGCTCTCTCTTCCCTTCCTTGGCCCTGCCCTCCACTCTCCTTACCTGTGGGTGTGGGGAGGAACTTGGGGTTATGTGCTTCTCATCGCTCACCTGGCTCCCCTAACTTAAGCTACAAATTCATGAAAACCACTCCAGTCCCACTTTCACCACGGCCCTCAATGAGACGTGCTCTCAAAGGCCAGGACTTTGACAAGTAGGATCAGACGCTCATCTGGTTCCTATAAGGTCACCCTCTAAACTATGACGACGACCAGGAGCCAGAATAAAAGTGGACATCAGCCTTCTCCCAATGTCATTTGCAAATATAAGGGAAAAGATTTCAAAATGCAGAGATGGGTAATGTATTTTCACGGCTTAGCAAAGATATTTGCACTAAGGATAATTCTGACTTATCCCCCAAAAAAACCACACAAAAAAGTACTGTATTATTTTATTTGATGAGGGGGGATGGTTTCCAGTAAATAATAGGCAAGGAATCTGGATTTTTGATCCCTGAGTGATCTTTGGGGAGGTAGTAAAGTAAACTTCACGTTCCCAGCACATGTGAGCAGGGACAGATCAGGGCCAAGCCAGCAGGGACTCCACGGGGAGGACCTTTGACATTCTAGAGCCTTCTCTAGGGTCTGGTCAAATTAGGGCTCTTGTTCTGTGCTTTGGGGTTAGAGCATGGACTGAGGAGGTGGCTCTGCCGCTTTGGGGGAGGAAGGGGTGGCAGCATGGGAAGCATAGTGGGCTTCCCTAGTGCTAGGAAAGCCCGAGGTGGTGTACGTAATCAGCAATAACGCAGTGTCAGGCTGGAATAGGGCAATGGGACACCCACAGACACCTACGTCCTGGAAGGGTGCACATTCACTTTTCATGCTTTTACTTATTTTTTCCCTCCCATTTCTCAAACCAGGATCTTTCCTAGAGTTTTCTCTACAATTAGGGAAGGGCGTGGAGACCCACAGAGCCTATGATTTGTTAACAAGCAACACTGAAGCCACATAATAACCCCTTGCCACTGTGTCTTTCGTTTTCAACCTGAACGTCTTTCATTTCTTCCTCCATCACTTCCCTTGATTTGCATCCCTTCACCTAGACAGTTCACAGAATTGGGAAGAAACGATTATGACAAAAAAGAGCCTACAGGGAAAATTGCCCTGATGACTCTGTCCTCCGTCGCTTTTTGACAGAGGTGACCTCAAGCTCACGGATGCAAACATCTTAGGGATTCTAAGAAATGGCCAGGGAATGATTTCTGTGGTCTTACCTGTCACCTTGGATTATGATTCCTGCCATCTCTGGTTATAACTAATTCTGGGCATCATTCTGGGCAAAGATCCTTCCAAGAATGCTGTCATTGTTTAGTTCACGCTGTGGTCTGAGAATAAAAACTGAAGCAGGCCCAGCTGCGGGACTCTGGAATGTCCGGTTAGTTTCTTTCTTTCTTTCTTTTTCTTTCTTTCTTTTTCTTTCTTTCTTTTTCTTTCTTTCTTTTCTTTTTCTTTCTTTTCTTTTTCTTTCTTTCTTTTCTTTTTCTTTCTTTCTTTTCTTTTTCTTTCTTTCTTTCTTTCTTTCTTTCATTTATTTATTCATGAGAGACACAGAGAGAGGCAGAAACACAGGCAGAGGGAGAAGCAAGCTCCATGCAGGAAGCCCAATGTGGGACTCGATCCTGGGACTCTAGGATCACGCCCAGAGCCAAAGGCAGATGCTCAACCACTGAGCCACCCAAGATGTCCCTGATTAGCTTCACATTCTTTGGTTTCAAAGGCTCCTTGATTTTAAAGTTGCCGAGACCCTCCCAGAAACAACCACCTGTTGTTCCTAACAACCCCAAATTATTATCGGATAATAATGCCTTAAGAAGAATACCCTACTTCTGAAATGCTGATTACGGAATCTAAGGCCAGCTAGGATTATCTGACTGTACAAGATGCTGCAGATAACCAACAAAAACATCCCTAGTTAATGAGGTGCAAGGGGGATGGCTGCCGGTGACCCCACTTCGGGTCCCTGTGCATGTCACCCAATGCGTGTCTGAGTTAATAAAGGTACAGCACTGCTAAGTCACCAATGGCCTTGGATAGCAGGGTAGTCTTGGCCATCACGAGCCATGTATTCCAATCTTGAGTAGAATTCCCTGGCCATATGCATTCCGACCCCATCACTTCCTCCTTCCTCCTCACCCCACATACATGCTTGTTAATATGACAGTCTTCAGCAGTTGGGTGGGTTGTTTTTACTGCCGTAAATAGGCATACGGTCTAGCGTAACGATAACTTTCATGTAGTCTATATCTTGTGCTAACTCTTCTGTACCCGCCGAGATGCTGGGTGAAACCATCGGCCAGAACTGACAAAGGAAAATGTTGTCCTGGGCATGATTCCGCCCTTGCTGTTCAATCTTGATCTTCTTAGCTTTCCATCCCGTCCCGGTCCGTGGTGGCCGGAAGCCATCCCCACATCAACACCTTCACACCCATTGCTGGGAAATCTCAACGTGTTCTCAGTTGTTCTCATAAGTCATGTTTCCAGGAGAGTGTTCATTGGTTTTCTCTGGCCCTGGCCTTCATGTTCGTGAGAGCTGCGGTAAACATTTCAGCAGGGCTGGACTAACAAGGAGCGCTCACCTTACAATTCTACCCTGGTAAAGACCATTCTCGACCTTCTCTGACCATAGGCCACCCTAACTTTGGCAGGAAGAGGGCAGTTTACTGACTGAGGCCACGTGAAGAGATTTTTCCCACAGAGGCCTCGGAGACCCCGTTAATGATTCCCGGTGTTGGTCTATTGGCCACCTCCCGGCTGCCTACCTTTGGGTTTACTACTTTGCGCCCTACTGCGGGGGCTGGCTGCCCGGTTCTCCTTCTCAAGCCCCACTCCTCGCTGCTCCCCCATCTCAGCAGGAGAGTGTGGCCCCAGCTGTCCAAGAGCTGTGGTCCTCATGTGAACCTCATAGCCAGTGAACACCTGGGGAAAGGTGACTCCACCTCCACTCACACTGGGCCCAGAGCTGCCTTCTGGGGGAGGTTGAGAGGGAAGCCCTGTAATCCTGGGCCCTCTCTGATGCGGATGCCCCTGCCTGCAAGTGCCTTTTGTTTCCAGCTGCTAAAACTCCCAGAAACTCTATATTTAGCATAGAATGTATAGACACACCTGTGACCAGTCTGGGAGTCCTCAACTGGTCCTAAATGGCTTGAACCTTCATCTCACTTGAATGCAGAAAATCAGATTTATCAACATCTCATTCCACAGATTTCTAGAAATCCTCAGGGAAAACTCAAAAGTTCTGCAAATCTGCTCTGGTCATCTCTTGTCCCCTACACTGTCCCCCTGGCCCCACACTGCCGCTCAGATCTTCCCCTGGGCCACTGTCAGCTGGCCACCCCTACACCCTCAGGAGCAGCTTACCTCCAGCCTCTGCTCTCCTCTCATCCTGCATTGTGTGGGTTTGGGGCCTGGACTCTTCTCACAGCTCCATACGATGAGAGTAACCTTAATTCAGGAGTAATAGAGAATAATCTACATTAGTCACACTTGGAACCCTTGACTCAAGCCAGGCCCACCTTCAGGGTGTCCCTGCAGGCACCTCATGGCTGTCTCCCAGGCCCCTCCCCCATCATCTCAAAGGCCCAGTTTCCTTCCTTGCAGGGGAAGACTCTCAACCATGTCTGCCTGACCCAGGGCCCACCCTCCAGCACACATAAGGCCCCAAAGAGAGATGGTCACTTGAACCTCGCTGTTGCCAAAGGCCTGCCTACCTCCTCCTGATTTCCTGTTCCTTCTCCTCAAATGGTTGATATGGAAAAATCCATTCCCTTAGTGAAACTCCACCCTTCCCCCACCACAGAGTGTGTTCCTAAAAACATAATGGCCCAATATCAGCACATTCTGGATTGTTGACATTTACATGTGAGTCAGCAAATGGTCTAGTTGGTGCAGGACTGAACTAATCCTAATCCTCACCCTAATCTAGTGTCTGGGTCCTCTCCAGCCCAAAATTTAAAAAAGAGAAAAGACACCTGACAGGACTAAGGCAGTATCAGTGGAGATACAGGGGATGGGACAGATGTAAGGGATGTGGAGGAGGTGGAGGCTAGGGGCTGGCTGGGCATTGAGGCAGGGTGTTCAGGGTGCCATCCGGGATCCTGGGTGAATTGTGATGCCAGTGAGCTGCGATATGGAGTAGAAGAGAGGCAGCAGATGAGCAAAGATGAGAGTTTCTTTTGGAACATGTTGAGTGTGAGGTGACTAGGAAAGATTCAGTGGAAATGTGCAGTAAGCAGCTAGATGTAAGCCATTGGCATTCCAGGATCCTGGGGCATGGTCGTGACACAAGGAAGGAATCACATCACATAGTTTTCTAGAATGTTCTTGCCTTAGCTTTCCCACTTCTCTCTGGGGGATACACAGATTCTTCTCCTGTCTCACCCCAGTGGTTTCCTCCTCTCCTCTGACAGTTTGACATGCCTGCTGAGGTCAATGTGTGGCAGGATCTCATCTCCCTGATGGCTTGTCAGGCTTTTCTCCCAAGGGGAGCTGGTCTTCCTGTTTTGCTCAGCTGCATCTCCTACAACTGGGCTAATGGTGAATTCAAGGGCTGTTGCTTTTTGGAATCTCAGGATTTTCTGGCTGACCCACCAACCTGAAATATTAAAATTGAGGGATAAATTCTAGAGTTTTGGGAAGTTGCTTTTTTTTTTTTTTTCTTAATGGCTATAAAATAGGTCTTCTGAATGAATCAGGTACCTGAAGCTACATTTCCAATTCAGGGAATGATCCCCAAGTCTATTTTTCAGTACTGTTGAAGGCATATGTCTAATCTGATGTCTCATGTATGGTCAATCCCACCAACTTGATAATGGCTCTCATTAGCCCATCCTCTTGCCCCCTGAATTCATTGTACTCTTAGGATCTAGAGCTTTCTGATGAATCTTTCAATACATAGAGCAGTCCTGGGGCTTGAGCTCTCTGGCCAGGATCCCTCCTACCTCAGCTACTCTGCTGAATACCAGTCACTGGGCAAATGCTGGTCTTTGTTCGCCTTGATCCTCTTGTTCAGTGGCCGCCTCCGCGGTCCATTATGTAGGGCAGACAAGCTGCTGTTTCGGCAGTGAACCCATTGGGCCTCCCGACACTGTGCCTAATTGTATTCCCTGTTCTCTGCTACCAGATGCAGTAAATTACATTTCCTCCCAGCTCCCCGACCTGCCAATCCTCTGTTCACGAACAGCAGAACCATCACCTGGGCAGGACGGGACTAGCAGAGCCGCTGGTAAGTCCTGGGGAGCTATTTGGTTTTGATGCCAGGACTGGCCATGGGGCCTGCATTTATCTGAGCTTTAATAATAAGGGATCCCCAGATATCCTTCCATAGGGGACCTTGTCTGCAGCCCAGCCTCAGACATAGAGTTTGCAGTGGCCACATAGTGCAGGCATGAAGCCCTGATGAGTAATTAAGGACTGATAGGAAGGAATATTGAGAAAATCATAAAGCATTTTCCCCTGACTTTGATGGGGGCCTGCCTCTCTTGTTTATGGTCTTTATATCTCTCCTTATTCTCAAAGTTAAACTGTACTCTGCCTCCAGGGGTTTTTATTTTCCACATTGGACATGTACAAGATCAAATGATCTGAGTGGAAATTATTTTCAAAGTGTACAAGTATGTTGCCAAATCCTTTGGGAATTGAGCTGCTTATATATTATAAATGTGTATTTCCAAGTCTTCTCATTATTTCTGGAATTATTTCTGAGCTACTGTGGTATAGTTGGAGGGAAAGTAGCAGTTTAAAGAACATATGTTTCTTGCTAATGTTTTTCACAATGGTGGATTTAAAAAAACAATACATTTATGAGTATAAAGTATAGAGGGAGGTATGCTTTGCTCTGTTCAGTATGAATGTGCCTCAGAAATCAGAACTGGATGGACATGAAAAATCAATCTCTAAACTAATCTTTTTACTCTATACAGAAATGCACTGAGGGCCAGGGGGTCAAATAAAAAAAAAAAAAAGAATCACCAAGGTTGCACAGTTAGTGACAATGTAGGGGAACTCAAATAGGCACATCAGAGTATGTTTTACATAATCTAGGTAAGTTTATGTCTAAGATAAATCACACTGTGACACTTTTCATAGAACAAAATAATCTATGGATCCTTAAGGCAGAAGAAATCATTTATATAGGCCAAACTCAATATTTTGTGAAGCAAATAGTTCCTTCTTCTTTTAATGTAAAACATACCATAAAATGGCGAGAAGTGCTGATCTAAGTGTCATGTGCACTGATTAAATATCTACTGGGTGTCTCCGTAAACATCTTAGCATATTACTTTTATATACTGGCTCACAGAGTTCTAGAATTTGGTAGGACCTTAAATGGTGTCTGGTCAAACTCTGGCCAAGTTCATGTGTCCCTGGACTGAGAAATCAGTTCTTGCAGCCTGCAGCTGTGTTGCTGAGGAAACTCTGGCAGTGGCTTAAGCCGAGAGTTCTCACATGCTCCAAAGAGCACTTCTGAGAGCAGCTAGGGTAATAACTGTTCAACAGTCACACCTTCTGCTTGTCATTAGAGACTTGGGTGCTGCTAGTTCCCAGTAAGTATGGGCAAAGAGCTTCCTAGCCCCTTTCCACCACATGATCCTGGACCTCACAGGACTTGTGATGTGATCCACTAATGGATCGGCTCAGGGAGAAGGGGGGGACAGGGTGACAACTAATTTTTAAGGGCCATAAAAAAGGATCTGAACAGCATTGATAGTCAAAGAGCGTAATGTGCAAGAGGAAAATATTAATGCGATTGTAGTGCTGGGTGTGTGGGTATATGCACTGTCACCACCTAGCATCCTTCACAGTTGAAAGTGCTGCAGAAACATAATGATCCAATGGCAAATGCATTTTCAAAACAAGTATCGTGTGATCAGAGTCTTCAAAAATGAGTTTATGTGTACTTCTGTTTATTACGGAAGAACTAATTTGCATAGATGTATCTAACCGTGGAAATAAGTACACACAGGATTGTAGATGGAATCGCACTAGCTATGGTTAACTCCTTTGTCTAGACTATTTTTGAGATGGTGTCCACATTCATTATCAGTTATGGCCAACAGTGGCTACACAGAGCTTGGATAGCATACCAGATAATGGCATGCACCACTAGAATTCTTTCTCCTGGACTTGATCCATCTTGCTTTATGAACATCTTTTTGGAAATTTGCACAATCCCTGGGCCATTTTGCTTTTTAATTTTTTAATCTTTATGTTTTTAAGATTTTATTTATTTGAGAGAAAGAGAACGTGAGGGGGAGCAAAGGGAGAGGGACAAGCAGACTCCATGCTGAGTGTGGAGCCTGACATGGGACTCTATTCCAAGGTCCTGAGATCATGACCTGAGCCAAAATCAAGAGTTGGATATTCAACTGACTGAGCCCCCCAGGTGCTCTTTGGGGCCCTTTTAATATATGTCACTTGTCATTACTCAGTATTATGACAAATATTCTGGTTATTTGGAGTTTGGGAGGTTTAGGATTCTATATGAATGGGGATTTATTTAGCATCATTGCTTTTATTTATTTATTTATTTATTTATTTTTTTTATTATTATTTTTTTTATTGGTGTTCAATTTACTAACATACAGAATAACACCCAGTGCCCGTCACCCATTCACTCCCACCCCCCGCCCTCCTCCCCTTCTACCACCCCTAGTTCGTTTCCCAGAGTTAGCAGTCTTTATGTTCTGTCTCCCTTTCTGATATTTCCCACACATTTCTTCTCCCTTCCCTTATTTTCCCTTTCACTATTATTTATATTCCCCAAATGAATGAGAACATATAATGTTTGTCCTTCTCCGACTGACTTACTTCACTCAGCGCATCATTGCTTTTAGAATTAAGAGCCATCTATTTCAATTGAACATGAGGCCAGGCTTTAGCAGACCTGCAAAGTGGTCCTCAGGCCACAGTCACATACCTCTATGATTGGTGGTTAGTGCCCCTCCAGGAGGCTCACTCTGTCTAACTGGTACTGACTGTTGAGAAGGTCTTCATTTGATGGAGTTACCATCATTTGTCTGCCTCCATCTTCCACCCATCAGTCCTTATCCTGCCCTTGGGTGCCACTTGGAACAAACCTAAGTTGATTTCCCCTTAACTATTTAAAAATGACTATCATTTCTGGTCTTTCCCAGATCCCCACTCTACTTCCCCTTAATACCCAGAGCCCCAGTCTCTTCAGCTGTCTCAAAATAATGAGATTGCTTTGAGATACTGTCCTGCCATCCTTGCCTCTCCCAACTGAAGGGGCATTCATTTTGTCTCTTGTCTTCCTGAAGTACGATGCTCAGAGCTGCTCCACTCACTCTGGGGTGGGCTGATCTCTCCCCAGAGCAGAGCGAGAATCTACAGACTGTGTGACTCACTTTGCTGGTGCCATGGTCTTTCAGCTTCAGGTTCTAAAGTAAAGCCTCAGAGTCATTTGGCATATGTCACTGCTCAGCCTCATTCCCTTGATTCAGGGTAGTCATTTTTCTGGAATCATTTCCATTGAAACATATAGTCTTTTCTCCCTAATTGTGCACAAACTGCTACACCTGCTCAGAGAACCTACAAAATTCTTTATTTCTTAATCTCAAAAGGCCGAAGTAAGACTGAGCTATGCACCTTTCTCCCCTTTGTAGATTTGATGTGACTGTTCAATTTCTTCTTGATAGATTGTCCCTTTAAAGTGTCAGGGGCCCCACATGGTCTCTGAGGAACATCCGTGAAAGGAGGGGAAGGAAATGATGTACGAGGATTTGGTACTCAGGGCTCAGGTATTCGCTCCCATTTCAGACACAACAGCTCCTCTGTCCTCAGGTTTATATTGTATTTCTGCATCAGATTTCCATCTGAATAAAGGGTTTCATAGTTTTGAAAGTAGAAAACTCTCTTCTTTATTATTGGGGTTTTTATAGCTATTGATTATAGCACCCCAGCCTCACTTTTCGTCTCATTTTAGTATCATCTCAGATCTGAAAAGCAAGCTTCCATTATTTTTCATCATTTCGTTGATGAAAACATTGCACAGTTGGGGCCAAAGTCAGAGGCCTGTGACACAACGTTGGGGTCTCCTTGCCCTTGAGAACCCAATAGGCACCTATGGGACATGATCATTAAATGAGTAACAAGTTCTAGCAATTGTGATGACACCCAAGGCACATGTTTCTGTCTTGTCTATAGGAATATAAGGGACTTTGTGATGATCCAGCTGTGCTGTATCTCTGGCTTTGCCTAAATTGTCTAAAGAACTTGAACAAAAAGAAAATGGAATTCATCTGCACACCTCTTGCCTGATGAATCCTTCCTGTTTCTTGGTGGTCTGTGCTCTTTGAAAATGAACTTTAAAACGTAGCCAGCCAAGATGTCAAGCTACTTACACAGAGTCAAGCATTCTGTGCTTCTCAGGCCCATGTCTCTGGGCTCTGCAGTGTGCCAGACCACAGTAGCTTCATATCCTGCCCTCACTCTGGTTTGTAGGCAAGTATCTTTCCCAGAGGCCTCCACTTTAATCCATCCCTGGCTGTTTTCGGAACCTAGAGCCTAGGATTATCCATCCTCATTAGACTGCCTCTATTTCTTTAAAGTTCTCTTTATCAACCAGAGGGCTGTGGGGGAGCAAGAACCTAGTAAATCAAACACAGAGGCCCAACACCCAACCAACCACCAGTTGCATCATTCATTTGTATCCCTTTGCAGAAACGCACCACTTTGGTTCTTTTTCTTCATTAACTAATGAACATCTATTCCCCTGGCTAAGTTCTTGGAAAGAACAGCAAAAATACTTTACACATTCCACCTTTATTGTCCTCAGTATGTCATGTTGGGAAATCAGTAATTAAATATATCATTTTGTAAAAACAGACTTCTAGATTTTGGTTATCCTGTCATTGGGACTTCCAGCAGACTATCTCCTGTCTTTTTTCTCTGCCTCCAGGACCTTCCTCAATGGAGGAAATTTCAGAGAGCTTTTCTTCACATACTTTCCTGGATGTCCATGGATCTCTTTCAAAATCTCTTCCAGGGGCTCCCCAAAAAACCCCCTCCCCTCAGCAGCACCCCTTTTTTACTTTTTTTCAATAAGCTGAGCATGGGCCGCTCACCACTGCACAGACTGTAGTATACCCTATGTGGCTAGGGAAAGCTTGAGGGAAGAGAAGGCAAGACTAGGGAGTAATTTTGTGGTTAGACATGAGAGCATGATGTAAGTGAGAGGCTTTTGGTAAACACTACTTGGCAGCAGTAAAAAAGCAGGAGAATTTTTTAAATTGTGTGCATGCATCAAAAATAAAAGATTAAATTTAAAATGTAAGTCTCATTTTCCTACTGGTTCATATCCACCCTGGTTCACGTTTGAAATATCATTAGCTGAGAACTGGAGCAAAATAAAAATGCTTATTCGTAAACAACACACTTAAGATAAATGTTCACGCCTCCTGTGTGGTTTTCTGAATGTCTGATAACATTCTCATACGTGTATTCATGAAGTCTAAATATTGCCTTTGTGTTAAGCAAGAGCTTCTCAAAGTGTTCACCTAAGAACTCCTTCCTACCGGGGACAATGGATGCAGATAAAGCATGTGAGGCCAGACCCTGACGAAATCTGCTAAAAATCTGTTTCCTTTGAAGCCTTGTTTTATCAGGGAAAAAAAATATGGATGGATGTTGTATTTTATGGCATAACATATTCAGGTTTATTTTATTGGCAAAATGTCTTAAGATGTTCTACCCCCATATTCTAGAAATATTGAAAGAACAGTGTACAACATGTAAATATGACTATTAATATGTAACCCTAATGAAACCATGCCACATGTGGTTCAATCCCGGAGCCATGTCACATTTAACAAAATATGGTTGAAAATCACGTGCAAAAACAAAAGCAAGAAAATAAAACCTTAGAGGATTTGCCTAGTTTTCCTGAAGGATGTTAAAAGGACGCTAATTCATATCCCTACCCGGAAGCACTTCTCACGTTTCCTTTGCTTTACTCCCCATATCCTTTCCACTGCCACAAAAATGTCCCCTCTCCATCCACATCCCACGTAATTTTTATGCTATCTCCTACCGAACTCCTTGTTTCTCAGCTCTTTCTTGTGTGCATCTACTCAGCTCTTCCAGCACAGAGCTTCTCCTCATCCTCCTTTCTGTTTAGTGTCTGATTCCAGGAACAGGCAAAGACAAAATGAGGGTTGGGGATTAGGATGGTGAAGAGAGGAAAATTGGACCAACAGTGACAGGTTCTCATTGGTGGGCAGAAGAGGAAAGACATCTCTAAAGATTCCCATGTTAATAATTTTTATCCAATCACCTATGGATATAAAAATCAGGGGTGTTTCGTTCCATATTCTGTATTGATTACAGATCAATGTGTCATGTTGTTCACATATTACTGGATGTGGGGGGGATAATTAGGTATTGTACCTATAACTGGCAATCATTAGTATCATCCTTATTTGTCAGTATGTCCCATGAGTGTTTTAATAGTGATAGGACATAATATTTTAACCCAAACTGTGCTTTTTTAAAAAAAAATGTAAGTGTAATATTTATAAAACAGGCTTTGGAATCCATGCAAAATTTTAAATGCCTATTCTGTTTCTCTGGTGACACATTTTTGTGGGAAATCAGGAAATAACCAAGACAAATATTTCTCCTGACGTCACCATCCTTGTGTGAGTCCATGTATGTCCATGACAAATATCAGTTGGCCTCTCACTGTGTCACTGAAGGAAACTCAAGATCTTTGTGCTCAATAAGTGAAACTTTCAAACTGGACTTGAGGAAAATCAAGCACTGGATCTGGCTTCATAATCTTTTTAGTTAAGTGTTAACTGTGAACAGACTGTATCTTGTTACCCAAGCAGATGGAATAGTATCATTGCTGTTTTTTTCTAACCAGTTCAAACATTAATTACTGTGTGTACCTTTTCATTGGTGTCATGTTCTACAAAGTATTTGTGACTAGATTAAGGCAACCAAAGTAGACTTTTCAATTAGTAGTATTTGTTTCACAGGTATTTGTATACCTTCTATGCAAAGGCTCTAAGGTAGGTGCTGGTGGGGAGGGGAAATCATAGAAAGATGCCAGGTAAAAAAACTAGCCTTTAGGGATCCTAAAAGTCCATGGAGCTAGTAAAACATTCCTACAAATAATTATACTACAAAGTGGAAAGGGTTAAGTGCTTTCGGAAAGGTTTAGAAGTGTTCAGAGAATCTTAAGGGAAGAGAGAAGATTTAGAGATGGAAGGGTCAAAGAAGCTTTCTGGAAGCCGTGGGCAAGCTGACTGGGCATTGATGGATGGGTCATCTCTGGATGTATAAGAACTCTCAAAAGAAGGCCAGTTCAAGAGAAGGGAACCTTAAAAGCAGGAAATGTTTAGGTGTGGGATGGTGTTATCCGATTGTGCTAAGGAAAAAGGGAGCAATTGAACATTCAATTGAAAAGATAATCTGGATCTTCTTACCACAGTTGGGGAATGTGTAGTTATTCAGAAAGAGGTAGAGACTCAAAGGCGATGCTAAACGGAGATGTCCCATGGGAAAGGCAGGCGAGGCGGGGAGACAGCAGGCCGGGGAGGATGCTGAGTTCTGGGAATAGTGAGGAGTTTGCTGTGGCTGGAGTGTACGTGGAATGAGCAGGACTGAGAGACAAGTCTAGAAAGGAAGTTGCAGACAGATTCCCCAGGGGATTACGCAGCAAGCTAAGGAGTTTGGCATTTATCCAATATAGACACAAGGAACCCACGGAGGGTTTGTGAAAAAGGTCCTTCTTGTAGGCAAGATGGAGCACAGGCTAGCAGGGTCAGCGGACTTTTCCTATAAATGGCCTGATTGTAAATATTTTAGACATCATGGACCACATATGGTCTCTGTCACATATTCTGTGTTTTTTTTTTGTTTTGTTTTCCTTTTCTCTCTCTTAAATTTTTCTTTCTTTCTCTCTCCTTCCTTCCCTCCCTCCCTCCCTCCCTCGCTCCTTTTTTCCTTCCTTCCTTCCTTCCTTCCCTCCTTCCCTCCTTCCCTCCTTCCTTTCATTTCCTTTTAATAACATTTTTAAAACAAGCTTTGGGCGACCTTTGCCCCCTGCCCTGGGAAGTGGCAGGTAGAACTGGGACAAAGCCATCCTGCAGAGAGCAGAAGGGAGCCTACCTGAGGCAGTAGTGATAGAAGAAGTGCTGAGGAGGTGCTTGGGGGAGAGGCCTGAAGTAGAATTAGTTGCTCACAACAATTGTGTGGCTGTGGAAGAAATTAAGAAGAAAATGACACATCTCGTGTGATTCTGAGGCTTCTCACTTGAGAAACTATGTGGTACTGGTATAATTTAAAACCAAGACTACAGAGGTGTTTTTAGAGGAGGTTGAGTTCAGTGTTGAAGTCACGGAGGCTGATGTCACCCATGGGTCATCCCAGGAGAGCATCCCTGGAGACAGTTGGCTTTATGGGACCAAGGCTCAGATTCCTAGCATCCGGAATGTGTGCCTCCAAAGGAGCCTCGAGGTAACAGGTTTGAAAGGATGGAGCATCACACGAGACTCTAGAACAGGGAAGAGCAGGTCCTTAGAAACCCCAGAATCAGTGGCAGGATTTGGGATACGTTGGAGAGGCCTAGTCTGGATGGGAAGGGCTGGTAGGAAGCCCTCACAATAATCTAGGGAAGCAGAAATAGTGTCTCAGATTGAGTGGTGGCCGTGGAAGGGAAAGAAGGCGACAGATGAGAAAGACGGTGTGGGGCAGAATGGGGAGGACTTGGCACTGTGCATGGCAGAGGCAAGAGGCCTTCTGTGATCATTGTCCTCAAATCCCAGTGTCATGGGATGATACTACCTCCGTCTTGTCCTGTTTCTAGTTCCTGTTCCAGAAACCTAGCTAAGTGATGGGCGTACCCTCAGAACATATCACCTGACTGCTTTTGTAACTTCAGTTCCTGCAAACACCCCGGTCTACAATACAGTGGAGGATAGCCACATCCCACCTGCAAAAGCCTTTGCATTTTCTCCATTAACAGTAAAAGGAAATGCAAGAAAGAAAGAAAAAAAAGTAGAATGCTTGGTAAAAGAGTTAAAAAAAAAAAGATTTAAGATTATGGAGTTTTAGGATACTTCTTAACCAGGGCCTTTAAAATTATCTATAAGCCTAGGGTAAGCTGTCAATCAAAATAAACTCACGTGGTGCCAGCCTCCCCGTAATTCATTACGCTGGATCTCAACAGTCGCTTGTGGTCTTATTTTAGCAGATCTTCCTTAAATGTGTAAGTGCCGTTGAGATATGGTAACTCTGTACATCTGGCTTCCCAGTGCATTGAGCTGCTGTGTTAAAATACATACGTAACCACCTCTGTCCACAACGTGCACTCACTCTAACACTCAAGATGCTTGGCAGTTAGACTAGAAAGGGCACAAACCCTTTTTTTTGTGTCTGTTTGGCAATTAACCATTCACTGGCTTTTTTTGTTGTAACATGCACTTCCTTTCTCTTGTTTTCATTCAAGCTGTGTACGCCATGGAAATTAATGTGGAGAAAGACAAACAAACAGGAGAGACCAAGATTCTCTCTACATCCACCATTGGCCCAGAGGGGGTCCATCAGAGAGGAGTCAAAGTCTATGATGACGGTACCAAAGTAGTATATGAGGTGCACTCAGGAGGCACTGTGGTAGAAAATGGAGTGCACAGGTTAAGCTCAAAGGATGTAGAAGAGCTTATTCAGAAGGCGGGACAATCAAGCTTCAGAGGAGGGCACGTGTCGGAAAGAACTGGGATCGCAGACGGGAGCCTCAGCCACCCTAAGGAACACATGCTCTGCAAAGAAGCCAAGTTAGAAATGGTACATAAGTCTAGGAAAGATCATTCTTCCGGGACCCCAGGGCAGCAGGCCCAAGCCCCCAGCACTGAAGGGCCCGAGGCAAACTTGGATCAGCCGGTCACCATGATTTTCATGGGCTACCAAAATATCGAGGACGAAGAGGAGACCAAGAAGGTGCTAGGCTACGATGAAACCATCAAGGCTGAATTGGTCCTCATTGACGAAGACGATGAGAAGTCATTGAGGGAGAAGACAGTGACGGACGTGTCCACTATCGATGGGAACGCAGCCGAGCTTGTGTCCGGGAGGCTGATCTCAGACACCACAGAGCCCTCATCCCCAGAAGGGAAGGAAGAGAGCCTGGCCACAGAGCCAGCCCCAGGTACCCAAAAGAAAAAGCGCTGTCAATGCTGTGTTGTCATGTGACCACTTCTTTCTTCCCTTTCCTTCTGGGCAGCCTCTGTGCTCTCCAGCACTTACGTAGACCTCACTGTACCACTAACTGCAATACTGTGAACTGGAAGCAAACGCCTGCCTTGCCTTGCAGTTGGATTGCTTTGGTCTCTCTTATTTTTTTTCCCCTTTCGTTTTTCTCCAGTTTCCTCACCTGAGAGACAAACGTGCATGTGTGTGCTTCATTCTTTCCAAGAACTTGCTTTTCCTCTCAACCTTTCCTTGTGTCTTCAAGAGTGAATCAATTTCTTACTGCTCGATTGGAATGGACTCTTCACATCAGCCAGTTATATAGTAGCCTTAATTCACTTGACTGGAATTGAACCCAGTGGCACCGGGGGTTTCATTCTGTAGCGTGTTCCTATAACGTAGTCACACGTCACCACGTCGCTGACTTCCCACTTGCCTCCCCTGCTGTGGATCTTTGCTTTTATATCTTGTGTGGCAAAATGCTGTTGGCTCTAGCTGGTTGCTAGTGTGGCCAAAAGTGGACCTTACTTAGTGTGTTCAATCTAGGGTGATGCTTTTTGCTGCCTTACATAAGCTTCCAGATTACAGTATTGTGCATCTATGGCTTTCCTTCTGTTAAAACTGAAATGAAGTTGATGTAAAAGAAAAGAACCCAGTGCTTGTCACGACTGAAATGTAGGGACTGACTCCGTAACCTGCCCATCAGCAGCAGTCTCTTTCTGTGGCTTCACTGATGGACCCTTTATATACGAAGCACCATTTTTAATTTTCTAAGGACATGAAACAAACATTGTTTTGAGCATTAGTAGTGATCTCTAAACTTAGGCATATCCATGAGCCTTGCTTCTATTCTCTCAAAAAAAAATGTAAATTTTTATATTGTTTTCTTTTTCACGGATATTTTCTGATCATGTTAATCTATTTTCAACGAAGGGATCCTTTTGAGGAGTATCTCTGCAGTGACCATATTTCTAAAACAGTCTTTCTGACCTACAGTGGTTGCTGCCATGCTTCCGCTTCATGGTAGCTGGACGGTGCTGGAACTAAACTTACCTGTTCGTCTCACCTGCCCGCTTGATTACAGAGCCTTACTTCTGGACTCTTTTCTTTCTGTCCCCATGAGAAAGAGAACGTTTCCTGTAACGTCACCATGTAGGTTTATCCACCCTTCAAAATAAGCTTGAAAAAATGTAAACAATGTTTAAGAAAGACCTGTCTTCTCCACGTTAAGTACTTAAACTCATTCCGCAAGTACTGATTGAGTGGCACATTAGCTGAGCTTCTTAAGACCCGTGTCTTAAACTTCTGGAGATTTCAGAACATCGAAGAATAGATTTATTATTTTTTTTTAAATCTAGAACACAATGAACGATTCTTTAGATAAATTCTTAGCATTCTCCCAAAGCAAACGGTCACATGTGTAGTAAAACCAAAGGGAACCAATTTAGTAAAATAATAATACAGTAATAAAATAAAGATGTAACATTTTAACTGGCTTTAATAACAGAGATAGCTTAACTTGAAGCTATTTGCCCAGATGTTCAGAGCATGGTTGCGAATCAGTCACAAAATTGTATGTAGCATACAATAAGTCACGCTACATCAAGTCTAACTTCTGTGGAAAGCAGACAAGGAAAAAAAAAATGAGGTAGTCTTGAGAGAATTTCTTTACAGAACCAAGTAAATTTGTCCTAAGTAGCTTTCTCAGTGCTAAATCGAACTGTTATTATTGTAAATGTCTTGGCTTGAAATTATATTTATTCCCAATGGAAAGGGGGAACTATGACACTTTTATTGTTAATTTTTCTCAAATAATTATATTTCAATGAGCACAAAGTAAGTCATTTTATCACCAATATGTAAACAAAAGAAAAGTTAAGAAGGGACAAATAAAGGAGCTAAGTTCTGCCTCCTAAGATGATTCCATCAATGGCTTGCTTTTGACTAGTAGAGGGGATTCCCTCCAAATAATCTCAGGTTCACCAGAGCAGCTGCAATTGAATAAAGCTGCTGTCTTATAACATCTGGTTTTGCTGCCTAGAAATCTCCCCACTCAGCTTTACGCCCCTCGGTCAATGGTCACTTATGCTTCATGTAAATGTTAGAGAGAATGACATGCCAGATAAACCTATTTACGTAGAAGATGAAAACAGTCTCAGTGTTTGGACAATCTTATTTTAATAATTTATTTAATAGAGAAACAATCTAAAAGTTTACCATAACTTATCCTTTTTTACTCACTTAGGGATTAAAATTATTCAATAGGAGTTTTTAAAAAGCACAGTTAGTGAATGGAATCGTAGAATTTAGAACCCTTGAGCTTGCTGTTTGATAAATAGAATCAGCCTTCTGATTCTGAGAACAGATCATTCCCAGAAATGACCTACCCGTCCTTCCGTAGTGAGCTAGTTCCTCCTGAAGAAAATTATATGCCCTTCTCACCACAACCTTATGCATCGGATCTGAAAGACCAATGATAATCTGCACTTTCATCCATCCATGATTATTATAGCGATTAACAAATTATATGAATTAGAGGTCTCTTTATAATTTTACTATTTAACCTTATCATTTAATAGCTTAAAGTAAAGCCAGTTTCCTTTATTAAAATGATATGTGCCCATACTATATGGTTTCTTTGAATATAGCATATATTTGCTTATTTTTGCATCATTTTCCTATCGAAAATAGAGGATTTAGGCTCAGCCAGTACTTCTATAGGCTGAGACCTATAATCTCACCTACAGAAACAAATATCTACATAATGAAAACATCCCCAGTGTCGTGATTGAGAATGTTCTGCTTTCCCTGCTATTATTTTCTCTGTGAAAACTTTATTGTGTATGGTATCACACCCTAAAATACAGGGTATTGACTTACATAATCTGACTAATCAGAGAATCAGTAACGAAGCTGCCAAACCACGGTCTTTTTGAGCTAATGATTAGTTGGATTGTCTTCTAAAACTATATAATCAATTCCCCTTTAAATGGAAAGAGGAGAAAGAGGGAAAAGAGGGATAGTTCATTTGTTATAAATAGATTTTCAGTGGCATTGAAGTAAAGATCTTTTAATGGTTAACATAGTAAAGTTTAAGCTTACGTATCCTAAAAAAATCTCGATGACTTGTATATCCTTGCCTTTGTTTTCTTTGATGTGCAATAGGACAAACGAAGGGGAATATTTTTTTACCTTGTACCTCTTTTACCCGTAAATCTATTAATTCCTTCTATAAGCAAAACTAGTTGCCTCTACAAGTGATTTGACAGTGTTCAGTGATGTCACTTAGTACTGGGAGTAGAGAGGATGAGGGGCGAGGGAATTCCCTTCTGGCCAAACCCAACGCATGGTTTCCATAAGCCTCCTGAGCAACCTTAAAATATTCAAAGACTTTCAGGAAACTCAAACAAGTTCGAGAGTTCATTTGATTTGACTCCTTTTTGAACTGTTGATGTTCATGATGTACATGTATCAGCTTTAAATTCCCACCAACTCCATTTTGCTTCCTGGTCATAAATGTGTTTTTCCTACGTGCTAGTAGAGTGTTTTATTTTGGTTAGGGCCAAGTTTTTATAAAAGGGGGAAAAACATCGAGGTACAGTATCATCTCTGGAGCAAAACATTCAGGCCACGTGCAAAAACGGCTCATTTCTCTTTGCTTCCTGCAAAATATCATTTCAAGGGACCACAGAACACCCTTGAAATGACCATTTATTGAATGCCGATGAATCAATGGATAGCATGAAAAAGGAAGAGGGGAACATGGTGACGGAGGCAAAAATTGAACCACTAAACCGATTTTCTTCCTTTTTTAAAAAAGCGTTAGCCCTATCAACTTAAAACACATGAACATAGACAAAATATTCACAGAGGACATTCTGTCATTGTCCGTGCTGAAAATCTAGCAGCTTGGCCGTCTCTCTTTGTCCTTGGACCCACTGTGGAGTTTAACTCACCAAAGGGCCCCATTCCCTGTGGGAATAGTCTCATCTCCCATAGGGTGACGTTGTTTACAGTAAAAACGATTCCAAGGCAAGCAGTTTCAAGTTGTGTTCTTGCAACACGCACCTTCAGTTCTTGAAACCACAAGAAGTTTTGAAACTTCGCAAATATGCAATCTCTTAGAAGCTCCTCAACTTACTATGAATCAAGGTATATAGGCCTCCACTGATTAGGATAGAACCAGCAAATATCCTTTGTCCTGTTGGACAGTACAACCCAACAGGTTAACAGAGTTAGGGTGTATGTCACAAAACAGCTCCAAGACACCAGCAAGATGAGATCTTTGAGTCTTGCTGCCAGTTGACTCTCCTAGGATAGCCTTCTTCTAATCTTATCAGGAAAACTTTCCTTTTTCTAGGGAAAAAGAAAAGTCAGGCTTTTGTGAGGAGCCCAATGCAGTTACGTGTCTGTTTTCATAGCTTCAGCAAACTCCATGATCAAATTTCCATTTTAACAAAAACCAAAATACTTATTATTTGAATGTAGAAAAAAATAAACAATATTACATCCTGACAGTTCCAAAGGGCAGTTTCACTGGGGATCCTTAGACCAGCCTCGCCCGCCCTCCCTTAATTTTTATATGACTTAACCAGGCCTCTGCTTCCCGTCTCCACTCCAGTCTAACATGAGGTCAGAACTGTATAGCACGAAACCTTGCTTTCAACTTGAAGATATAAGATGTAATTTTGGGGACCGCAGACTTTCTGCATCAAAGATCTGGACAGCCTTAACTTTTGTAAAAAACAAAAAACAAAAAAACACCAACACCAACACCAACAGTTTTTCAGTGCTCTCTTTTACTAGGCAGGAAACCAAAATGTTTCCTGAAAATTAACGACTTTTTTATATTTTGTGACTATTTTCTAAGTTTCTATAGGTTGAGGCCTAAATGGTCATCTTGTCCCCATAATGCCTCTTCCTTGTCAACTGGGGGCTCTTTTTTGCAAGTCACTGCATTTTTATCAAAAGACAAGTAGATTTCATGAACCATAAAATTCTCCCTAGACTTCAGGCAGTCCTTCTGGAGCGAAAGAACAGAAACACAGAAAGAAAAGAATTACAGGGTGGCTTCTTTTTATTTCCCTATGGTTAATGTACTGTATGGTCTGTATGTTTACAGAATGTATCTGCCTTGTGATGTGAACAAAATGAATGACAAAAACAGAGTTCTGATGTGCCATTTGAAAGTTTGCCTTAGCATTGCTGTTTATGTTCTTCTTTTCTGTCCTTTAAAAATAACAACAACAACGAAAACGCAGGTTGTATTCCAAAGCTGTATTAACACAACATTCTCTTCCCTGCCCCGACCCAGCCCTTCTCAGAGCTGTGAATTTCATCACAGGAGCCTTGAGGCAGAACCTTGCAGGTCAGGCCCAAGGGGAATAAAGTGGACACAGCTTGGACATTGTCTATGGCCCATCTATCAGCCAAGCGTGTTCCTGTGTTCTCCTCTGAGTCTGAATATCACACTCTGACGTTCCTGGGCAGGCCACAGGCAGCATATGGCCTTCTCACAGTGGGCAGGGGCGGGGTGGGGTGGGGGACTTGTGGACTCCCTCTCTGGGTCTGGGAGCGTATTTTTAAGCACAAGTGGCATAGCTTGAAAAAGCAAGAGAGATGGACTCAAATGATATGATTGAGCCATAACTGAGGGGTGTGCCATTCATGATAGTCGAAGATGAGTACCATATGGGTGGGAGTAAGGAGTAGCTGTTAGAAATGGAATATTTTACATTTATGTATTTTTTTAAGGAATGATATTTTTGTAATGAAATCTATACGCATTATGAAGCTTGAGTTTGAAAATCCCCTCGATTGAGTTATTTCTCCATTCCATTAAGGTGTGAACTTTCTGGTGAGTTCTGTAGCACAAGCCCAGACCTTGAGGGGCAATGATCAGAGGTCCCGTGACCTGCCCTTGTGCCACCACTGCATGAAATCCAGTGTTTCCAAACAGACCTAGGTTGTCAGATCAAGCTTTCTATGCCTGTCATTGGGTAAACCATGTCGTATGGCTTGATAGCTCTCTGGGGTACACCTTCAATGATAAATAATGATGTTTTGGAAGGGGGTAGCCATTCTAAATGTAAGCCAACCCCAGCGATGATCAAAATCCAACTGTTTCACATATTTAGGACTAATCACTGCATTGGAGGCTAAGGGACCGCTCACCGTGGTATATTTGGATGATATGGGTAAAATGGTGAGTCAGAAGTCTCTGGCCATCTACGGTTTATACGTAAGTGTATAAACCAACACTATAAATTTAGGAGGTATATTTGGCCTTGCAAATACCAATGGGGCTGCACCATATTTTCAGGGTTAAGTCGAAACAGAGAAGAATAGTCTTTATTCTTCCATTAATGAGATTCTGAATTTTTTAGAGTTCTTGGATTTTTTTTCCCCCAATTTTCTGCCAAGCTCCCAAGTTCCCATGGGAATCAAACTCAGTTTCATAAAGACCTTCACCCACACCTGTTCCTCTATCAGATGGACAGAGCAGCTTAAGCCTCAGAGTCTGCTCACCACCCCTGTTAGACTCTCTTCCCAGGCAGCATCCTTGCCCCAGGTGGGCCCTTTTTCTATGACCCTAAAAGACCAAGATCCAATTCCAATAAGGCAAGGCCATAAGCATTCTCTCCAACTGAAGAAAAATAACCCCTCTGGTTCCCATGCAGATCATTTCAATTCCATGATCACTAGAATCCCTCCAACAGGCCCAACTCAAGCCCAGCTATGAACATCAGTGTCATGGAGACAGCTCTCAAAACAAAAGAGCTATGCAACTGCCTGAAGGTGCTAAGGGAGAGCTCATACGCTCTCATCTCTTACCACCGCGGGAGCCTCACAGTGTTGAGATGAGATGGACAAGGAAACATCCAGGTCCTTGGTTTTGCAACCAGCCTTTACATACAGAGAGGCCACCAGGCAATGCCTGATCTGAACTGTTCTGTGTGCAGCTCCAACTCCAATTCCGTGATCTCCTATTCTGGCAAGCAGAAAGAGTTCTAGCCTTTGTGGGGTTCTGGAACATTTCTTTCCTCCTCTCAAGCTCCTGACTCAGTAGAGTAAAATCATATAGGGGTTCCAGAAAATGTTGTGTCTGATGCAGCTTTTCAGTGAATGTAGGTTGTCGATGGAATTTTCAGCTTTAGCAGCTCACTCGGGGTGAGTGACATCTCTGTAAATATTTCCATTTCTGTGGTTGGTTGGGGGGTGGGGGGTGGGGGAGCCTGTCGTGCTGACTCTGAATTAGACTTGCTGGGCTAGCTGCTGTACTTTGTAACCTGAAGTGTACTTTGACTGTTCTGTTTCCTTCAGATGAAAAAAAAACAAAAAAAACAAAAACCGACTTCAGAAATAACACTGCCAGCGACAGCCAATGCTGTACTTGTAGCTTCTCTCTGTTCCTCTGTACAGTATTAATAGACAATAAACTGCCTTTTCACTGCATCTACCTCTGTGTGTCTGTGCCCCAATTCTTTCCCCTTCCCACCTGCCACGAGTGGATTTCAGGCCAGACCGCCTTGGGAGTGCCTTCAACCGCTCACTAAAACTAAACACTAATCCAGTGCCTTTCAAACTCGAGCGTGCTTCAGAATCACGTGGGGGGACCCCCAGAGAAGGTGGAGGAAGCTCAGTCACACCTCTGGAACTCACATTCGGGTTCCTGGGTGGGGCCTGCTAACCTGCATTTTTAATACTGTCTCCAGGTGATTCTGATACATGTGGTTCCTGGCCCCTCTGTGGGTTGGGTGCCCCACAGGGGGAGTTCCTGTGGCCTGCCTGTTCCAGCTGGTTTACACACTAACCAATCCACTTTCCCAACACTTCTGCTCTCTCACCTACTCTTGCACATCTGTCTCCACACCTGTCATCCTTTTTCTCGTTCTTTGCGAGCCCCTAGCAGTGGCATTGACTGTGATCCCGTGGGTCAACCTTGGGCTTCCCCTTAGGCAGTAAGCATTCACCCACTGCGGTCTTAGAAACAGGAGCATCTGAAGACACACAGGGACTTTGTGACTCTTTACCACTGTATCCTCTTTATCTAGAGTGGGCTCAACAAACTTTTTCTGTAAGTGGCCAGATAGTAAGTATTTTGGCTCTGCGGGCCGGATGATTTCTGTCACAACTGTTCTTCTCTGCCTGAAGGCAGCCAGGCACTACACATAAATGAATAAGTGTGGCTATGTTCCAATAAACCTAATTTATAAAAACAAGACAGTAGACTGGATTTGGCCCTCAGGCTTGTAGTTTGCTAATCCTTGGCCTCAAATGGCACATAGTTGGTACTCAATAAAAAAATGTAAAAGTTATCATATGAAAGAATGAACAAGGGGCAGATGTGCTACCATCTGTAGAACTGTCATAGAAATTTGTTTTCTTTGAGGATAGGGAGTAAAAGAAGTCAGTTGGGGAGTTCTCATCTGTTTGGATTTTGTTTTTTATATCTTTATGTATGGAAGTGACCTTGAAAGTTTGAAGCATGAATGGTGCCTTGTAGACAGCTCAAACTGCCAACTGAAATTAATAAGAAGTTTCAACCAATGCGTAGTTGAGGAAGTACAAGGACTTCTTGTCCTTGTCAGCAGTGCTGGGGATACCAGCACAGGGCCGTCCCTAAGCATCTAAGCATTTGATCCAAATGTCTGTGGAATATTTTGTCTGAGCCGTCCTACACAGTGAAGCAGGGCCTTCTTTATATTATTCTCTTTGTTAATTGAAATACTCTTTAGTGTGTGGACATGTGGGCTGGAACCACAATGGCACATTACACATCCCACATTACCTGGGGCATACAAACAGTGACACAACAGCAGCATGTGAAAGTTGTGTGTTTATATACACTGCCAGTGTTGTTATGGAGTTAAAGGAAATTATGTTTATGCAAAGCACTCTGTAAGCAGGAAGTAGATACCAAATGTTAGCTTACATGCGATGAGAAAGGGCCTATCCTCTACCAAATGGTTCACCTTTCCCGAATGTAAAGAGTATAGGCTATTCAGGTGTGTTTCAGAACCAGCATAAAAATGGAAGCTGCTTTTCCCCCCTTTAGGTTTGTGACTGCTTTTGCATGACATTGAACCATATGACATGGACATTTTGGAGATCAATAGTGTTGAATGTTGACAGTTCCATGTAGCTCAAACTAATAATTCTATTCTGGGGATCATTTTCCATCATAGAGGGCAAAATATGACCAGAACTCCAAATATAGCAGGAGGAATTTAGATAATAAAGTAAGAACTTTGAAAGGGAACATAGTTCAGTATCACCAACACAGAACAAGGCATTTCCCTTGGGTGTGTAGGATTTCCTATGATCTTACATCGGCCCTATGAGGTACACATTGCTATTGTTCTCCTTTATACATGAGGAAACTGAGTTACTAAGATAGTAAGCACCTCACCCAATGTAGCAGAGCTACAAATTGGGGTGGAGGCAGGAGGGACAGGTTTCCAGCCCAGCTCTAACTTCCTTCCACAAGGAAGGCTCTATGTCATGAAACTGGTATAAGGATTCAGCTAAGCCTGGACATAGAAAGATTTGGATAATAGAACTATCTATGCAAACAAAACAAAACAAAACAAAACACCACAGAATGGCACCAGTTCTTATTTTGCACCTTTTCGTACTCAGGCAAACGCTCTATAATATCACCGCCCTCTGGAGGCTGGGAGGTATCTCTGCAGACTTCCATCCCACAAGAAAAGCAGAGGGTAATATCATCCGCTGTTCTCTTCTCTGCTCATTACTGCTTGATAGTTTTTCCTTCCCCAGTTTAGGAAAAGGATTAACAAAATTGCCCAAAAAACTGTAAACTCGGGGAGTGGCGTTAGTCTGAATAAACTAACATGGTTTTGTTGTTGTTGATGATGATAGGATTGCTATTATGATTATTAAGTCACCCATCTCGCAAACTGCTAAGAGGAACAGAGCTGGGATTATGTACCTGCCTTTGAATCCAGGCTGTGTCGCCCTTCTGAAGCACCACAACTCCCCCAGCAGCCCAGCCCCTCTCCCGCTTTTCTCAAATGGTGTCAAATCCTCTCCTTCATGGACAATGCACAGAAGCAAAGATTTGCTATTTAGGAGTTTAGGTTACCAGATGTCAAAGAGATCATCAAATACAGAGGTCACAAGATGGCTATTCCATAGGCTGAATCTAGCCTATGACTATAAATATAACTATAAATTTTGCCTGCATACTGCTTTCAAATAGTTTTTAATTCATTGCCAAAAATGATAAGAGAATTCCCATTTTAAAAGTATGAATTTCCAGCTTCTCTAGACTTTAGAGCCTCTGTCTTTTTTTAAATATCTCAAAGCTATTATTTATTCTGTGCAAGTTTCCACTATACACTAAACATTCTTCAACTCTTAGTTATACAACAAACAAGTATACACTGGTCTTTTGGCTCAGGCTCACAGGTCTTCCCTGCAGAAGGGTGTCCAGCCATTTAAACTCAGGCCATCTTTCTCTGATGCCTCCTCCTGGGAGCACTGGAAGACACCAGGCTCCAAGCTGTTTGGGTGTGCAAAGAACTCCATGCATAGAACCCCATGCCTTGGTGCTGAACAGCTTTACTCTCTGAGAAAGCACAGAGTTGTGTCCGACTACTTAGAGCAAAATCAAGCCCATAAGAAAGAATCACACAACTGAGGCAAGATGTCCCAGGATACCCAGGCTCCAGCTCCCAGGGTAGGACTGAAGACCAATGCTAAGAGGAGCCAAGGGTGGCATTGGCATCCCTGAGCAAGTTGGTCCAGAGGGCTTACATCCAGGAGACTCTGAGAAGGTTGGGAGTAAGGGTTGGCAGGAAGGTCAGGGAGAAAAAGCATGTTAAGAGGGAATATATTAAAGGTGAGAAAAGCACCAAGGATAAGAGACTTGTCAATCAAAACAATCCTTTGATTGTTTTCCTAGCTAACAGTTGCCTGGAGCTGATGGTGGCTGTCCCCTTTAGAAGAGCCATGTTCTCATTCACTGTCACCACCACCACTTCCTATTATCTTACTCTTGGCCAGCGTGTCCTTTATGTCACCTCCCTGGCCCCTGTTGACATCTCTAATCTACCATAATCCACCCATTTTATGGCTGGGTCAAATGAGTCCCAGATGGGAGATGAGACTTACCTATGACAAGGCAGTAACTGAGCCAGAGCTAGAGATGAAGTCTCCTGAACTCTTTTGGAAGTAGGAGGCTTTGTCCTAGATTTGGATTTGGATCTGATAGAAGCATCTAAAATTTTGAACAGGCTATGGGCAGAAAACCAATTTCAGTACCTGGTGCTTTCACTTTTTGACAGGGAAACACACCTGCTTGTATAATAATAGATTATCATAAGGCTGGTGAGCTCATTTACAACTCAAGAGAAAAAAAAAATCCTTTCCTACAACAATTTATAGTATATCGATTATCCTACTCTGTCTTCCTTAGGTTAAATGAAAATATAATATTTTAAGAATTTTGTGGTATCATATTCTTTTTGGTAAAAAGTTTCATTCCTGGAAAAATAAGCAAAAGTGTTGTATTCAACAGTTGAATAGTTCTGGGGGCTTCATATATCTTCTTAGGGAAAATATGAGGCATATCCTGTGTACACTTAAATTTAAATGCAGTTTTCTCTCCTCTCCTAATGTGTGGTCTTCTGTCGTGTTCCTGAGATTATATGGTCATGGAATAGAAATGTTCTCTAATGTTTACTCCCTTATTAAGAAAGGCAATCAGCAAGAAGTTTGACAATTCAGACAATAGGTGAAAGGGAATCTTTCAAAAAAAAAAAAAAAGAAAGAAAAAAGAAAAGGGAATCTTTTCTTCCCATGGCTTGCCACCAAAAACCAAAGTGATCTAGTGTTTTTCTTTCTTTCTTTCTTTCTTTCTTTCTTTCTTTCTTTCTTTCTTTCTTTCTTTCTTTCTTTCTTTCTTTCTCTTTCTTTCTTTCTTTCTTTCTTTCTTCTTTCTCTTTCTTCTTTCTTTCTTTCAATTTTAACTAGAGTAGAGGCTGATCAAATTTAAGAGTAGAATTGTATTTCCTCACTTGCTAACTCACTGAGAATTAAAAATATGAACAGTGGACCTACTCTTCTCAGGTCAGGGTTGTTGGGTCAGCCTGGAGGGCAACTTAAAAGCAAGATGAAGTCTGAGGTCAGTGTGGCTTGTCCCATCAATACTATCAATATATGCAGTCTCAAATCCCATGGCTTAAAGAGTGGCTTCAAACCAGAGTACACAGACAGGTGCAGTTGCTTCTTCTTTCCCTGAATTCCAACCAAATCCAGCTACACTCAGAGACTCATTGTAAGATTCTATCACATACTTTAACTCTGTTTTTCTTAAACTTTGACATTGGGGCATCACCTTAGTTATTTTTATCCTGTATGTATATCACCTGTGGAGCATTATTTCATTTTCTAACCACTTCTTTGGTTTAAATTTACGTAAAATGTAGCTTTGTAGCCCTACCTTCAGTAGGTAGCACATGCCATAAAAGGGTAACTATCAAGGGGCCCCTGGCTGGCTCAATCAGAAGAATATGTGACTCTTGATATCGGGGTTGTGTGTTCGAGCCCCATGCTGGGTGTAGAGATTACTAAAAAAATAAACCTTTAAAATGTAACTGTCAAAACAAAGACAAAACAACATTATTAATTCCCACTTGCATACTGTTGCCTAATCGTACATTTACCTGAGACCAGCCCTCTCTTTGTCAAAGGAGGGAATCACCAGGTTGGGTTGGAAAACTGTCAAAAATAAACCTACATCTCTTTCAGATAACCAGATGGAATGAAAGCATCAAAATGGTTATGACTCACTCATTGTGTGGCTCAATGTTATTTAGTACCATGTTCATTTACCCCTAAAATTTTGGAAACACTTCTTTTAAAAAAATTTTTTTTATTAGAGTTCAATTTGCCAACATATAGCATAACCCCCAGTGCTCATCTTGCAAGTGCCCCCCTCAGTGCCCATCACCCAGTCACCCCAACCCCCTGCCCACCTCCTCTTCCACTACCCCTTGTTCGTTTCCCAGAGTTAGGTGTCTCTCATGTTTTGTCACCCTCACTGATATTTTCACTCATTTTCTCTCCTTTCCCTTTATTCCCTTGTCCTTTCCCTTTATTCCCTTCTGGAAACACTTCTTCCCACACTATAGTCCCTTAAGAAAAACCCCAGTTCATCACTTCGAAGATTAGGATGAGAAAAACAAAGTGACTTGCTGAAGCCACAGGAAGGAAGAGCAGAGACACAGAACTGGTATTCAAACTCAGGTCAGGGGGACTTCAGATTCTTTCTGTCACACCAGCTGCCTGTCACGCTGCGCCTTGCATCAAGAATGAATTGAATACATCCACAGCAAACTTAAAGTCTCCATAAGGCTCTCTATCATTTAAACAAACAAAAGTAACATCTGTTCCAGCTAGAGCTGTCTCTGGGCATAAGCAGTTTTTCACTGATGGAGGCCAGATCTAATTGGGCTCCTTCTGCCTCACTTGAGCACAGTTATAGGATCAGATATGCGTTTCCAGATAGAGGGGGAGCTGGTGGGCTGGCTCCTGTGTGCAGGAGTCCTGCCTTCTTAGCATGCTTTCTGAGCTCTAGCGAGTTGATGCCTACTCAAGAGACTTCTTGGTTAATTCTCAAAAAGCCAGGGATTTAGTCAATGCAAGCTATCTAACTCTTAGCACTAGACATGAAGCAGACCTTAATGGAAGAAGAACCATCTCAACTTCAAGGACACCTCAACTTCTCCTTATCTCTTCTCTTCCCTTTTCTTCTCTCTTCACTCTTTGTTCCTTCCTTCTCTAGTCTTTTCTATTGAGTGAACCTGTTGTCCATGGGAAATGCACTCCCACCTGTAGGGTGAGTTGGACTTCTCAAAGAGCCCCTGAGTTCTCCCACAAAGTGCCATGCTGTAGGTCTCTGCTTCTCGTTTTCTGCTTGCTGCACATTAGAATCTGGGACATTTCCTTAAAAATAGGATGATACTAGGGCCTCACCCCAGAGATCCCGATTTAATTGGTGTGGGTGAGGCCTGGGGCATCTATTAAATGGCTCCAAGTGATTCTAATGGGGGCTTCTGGGTTGGAAACAATAGCACAGAGAAGCCCAGCATGGGCAGGAGTGGTCTAGAAGAGAGGTCCAGGCGGCAATCCTTGTGTCAACTCACAAAGCCAAGAAGAAAGGGAGGCTTTGGAGGCAGGACCATAGTCAAATTCTGGGTCTGTCATTGGCCAGCTGGGTAATCTTGGACAATTCATTTCAATTCACCAAACCTCAGTCAGCCTCCTCTTCTGTAAAATGAGAATAATTCTTACTTTGTAGGGCTTCTATTAGGGATATTCTGAAAGCCTTTATTTCTCTTTCTCTTTCTTTCTTTCCTCTTACAAAAGGAAAGTGTTTGAGGCAGTTTATAGGGAAAGACACAGCAGGAATAGAATATGGAGGGAAATCAGGTCAAGAGAAAAATAAGATAAAACTAGACTCAATCTAGCATAGCTTTCTGAATGTGTATTTCTCTGTCTCTCTCTCTCTCTCTCTGTCTCCTTCATTTGAGCAATTCAGTTTGTAAAATTGGAGACATGATACTTCTTTATCAACCAAACCACTGAATTCTAGTTTCTTGGGTCTGTTTTATTTTATTTTTTTTAAATTTTTATTTATTTATGATAGTCACAGAGAGAGAGAAAGAGAGAGAGAGGCAGAGATACAGGCAGAGGGAGAAGCAGGCTCCATGCACTGGGAGCCCGACGTGGGATTCGATCCCGGGTCTCCAGGATCGCGCCCTGGGCCAAAGGCAGGCGCCAAACCACTGCGCCACCCAGGGATCCCTTGGGTCTGTTTTAAAAACAAGGAAAACATGAAATTATAGAATCAGCATTTTTTTGAGTATGAAGGGACTCATGGCCTGACTTTGTCTTAGTTCTGTCATTGATTATATGACTTAGAAGAGTCCCTTTTCCTCTCTTGACCCTAACTTTCTCATCTATAAAATGAGTAATTTTACTAGGTGACTGTTGAAGTAGTTCTCGGTGATATTCTAGATAGATGTTAGCATCAAGAGTCTTCCTCTATAATTAAGGAAGGAAGGAAGGAAGGAAGGAAGGAAGGAAGGAAGGAAGGAAGGAAGGAAGGAAGGAAAAAGAAAAGAAAAGAAAAATATATCAAGCTAAGGGATGTTTTTCCTAAAAGGTCCAGAACTTTCTGGCTTTTCAAAACCAAAATATCAGTAATCTGCTGTGGCTCTGGCCTGACTCTGAGGAGCCCCTGGGCAAATCCCTCTTCACTGCCTTCCTTCAGGGTCTTTCTAAGCCCAGTGGAAATCTGGTGGCCATTTTCTTATGTATAAAATTTAGTGGGGGAACACCTGATTTACCAAGACTTATGATCCTCCATGGTTGAAAACAAGTTTGGATTCCTTTTTAAAAATAAAAACCAACTGGCCTTATTAAGAGCTAAAGCCTAATATCTTCATGCCCCACTCTTTCCTGACTCTGAGAGTCTTGGAGAGTGGGTGAATACCCACCCAGAGGCTCATGGGAGGTGAGTGAGGCAGACACACACCACTACTCATCTATTCTAGATGGTGTCTCCAAAAGAATCTTAAATATTTGAGCCACAGAAGGACAGTGCTTGTCTCCCCTAGGCAATGGATGCTCTGGGTGAAATACCAGCTCCTTCCCTTGTGCCCCATAGCTTAATGTTCAGTGCAACTGGATCTGAAATCAGTAAATCAGTTCTGCTCCTTCATAGCTCTGTATCTTTGGCCACTTAGGCTGTATGCTCTGCAGCATGCAACAGACTGTTAACTAAGCAGAAGTGTGTTTGTGTTGATACAAAGAGCTTTAGAAGCAGTAGATAAAAGGCTAGTCACAGAAGTTCCCAGTTGAATGGGTTTAGTTGGCTGAAGTTCAGTTGAGGATAGTTTGGTTTCAGGTCTTTTCATCTCTCAGGAGAAAATTCCCCTGGCTGAATGTTGGGAGGAGAAATGGGAATTCTCAGGTCATTTCCTGAGGCCATGACACGGTTCCAAATCCTTCACTGCAAGTGTAGAAGCTTCCATCAAGCATCGCCAAGGCACTGCCCAACTTCATAAGAACAGAGAACTGTGCTTTATTCGTTCCTTCCAGAGTTAAGATCAGTCTCTTCTCTCTGAAAGTCAGAATTTGCTAAAATGTAACACCTTCTCCTCTATCTCCCCTCTCCTCCACAGGTGAGTTCCCACTGGTTCCTAACATAAAGTCTCCTTGTCAGTTCAGGAGCCCAGCCCCTCCCCTCACTGGCCCCATTCACCCCCAGCATTGCTCCTACTGTCTAGTACACATCTAGTGTAGCCTCTTTCCTCTCCACACTTTGTGAAGTCATGATCATCAGGCTTTCCTTCGTCTTACACTCCCCCTGTGCCTGCCTCGGCTCCTCCTCTGTCCTCCTGCTCCCCTTATTCATGGCAGAGGCTTTATGTGGGTCCTCTGCATTCCTATGATGAAAGACTCATTTTCTAGTTCCAGAAATGAACCAGAAACATCATGTTTTCTCTCTAAATTAGTTGACTTTACCCAGACTCTGAGTGAAAAACCATAATCAAAATCTGATGCCACCTCTTGGCTCCTAAGACTCATAGGGAGAGATGGGACAAGGGTCCTTGCCTACCCTCCCTGTGCTCCAAAAAAAAAAAAAAAAAAGGGAATTATGATTTTAGTTTCTCCCTCCTTGTCAGAAAAGAAGGTATTGGTGTTGTGCTGACAGTCACGGTCTTCTCTCGTCAAGCCAGAGGAGAGACTAAACTTCTATCAGTAGGTTCCTGGCGAGTTTAACGGCAGAGTGTAGTCAAAATCATTTTTTGGTGCCTCATAAACAAGGGTATGGGTAGGTAGGTGAGTAGGCAAGCAGACAGCAGACTGAGGGTGACCAGCTATTTAAGGATGAGACTGCCGAAGTATACCAGTTCATGCTAGTGGGGGGAATGGGACACCCAGTAAGGTGACTGTTCAGGTTGCACGCTGCAGAATCCTCGAGGGCTCCATTCACATAGAGCACGCTGTGAATGGTTCCCTTAGGATTGTGCAGTGTGCAGCATGCACACTGTACGTGCTCAGGCATGTATGCGCTCAGGCGGTATGTCAGTTCTATGGAACACGTAGCTAAAAGCCAATCAGAAGCTTCTATCTTAAATGTAGCACTACACCTTTATTAAACTTGCTGCAGTATGTCAAGTTGCAAGAGCTAGTTTTAACTCTAAGAACTATTGGCCTTAACTCCTCAGAACCAGTAACCATGACATACTCCCAGGACCAGGCCTATTCTTCTTTGATTTTCTCTAGTTAAGTCTAGCATAGTACTAAGCACGTGGGGTAGGATGATTGTTGCATGGTATTGTAGCTGGGATTGTGGGCCAGAATGGTTGCTCTTCTCTCTAAGGCAGAGCAGCATTGCTTAGGCAAAAGGTGCTACCCAGTGACTGCTTAGAAAGGTTTCTCTGACTCAGGTGACCTGATGTCCATGTTTGCCCATGTTTTCCCAGCCTCATTCTCAACAGTGTTCTGGTTTGGATGATAGGGCACATGGTCGCACTCCCTTTAGCGTGCAGATGGGTGACTCTGTTTCGTCAGTCATCCCCACACCTGAGACCAGCCTTTCCTCTGATTGATCCTTTGGCAGTTCCTCATGATGCAGAGCAGTGCTCAAGGCATAGCGAGGGCTCTTTACTCCAATGACTATTATGAAGGATAGGACAAAGTGTGGTGGGACAGTCAACTATCACATTAAATCATCTCCTTTTTTTCTTTGCCATTTATGGTTGGTTTCATAGTCCTATGCACATGCAATGAAGAGGAAGAGATTAAAAAAAAAAGAAAGCAGAACACTATCAAACTCAGTACTTACTAGCCAGCTACAGACTCAGCAGAGGACATGGCTCTTAGCCCATGTCATTTACCTGCTGTCCCTGGTTGTTGGAGGAGATTCACTGATGTGGGTGCTCAGTAGCTATAATTACCATCAATGCATGGGAAGGAGAGTGGAGGGGGACCAAGTCCTTTGCAAATGCACATTCATCCAACAACAGCCAAGAAATACCCACAAGATGAGGGGCACTTGAGTGGCTCAGTTGGTTGAGTGGCCGACTCTTAACTTTGGCTCAGGTCTTGATCTCAGGATCCTGGGATCTAGCTCCATGTCAGGCTCTGTGCTCAGCAGGGCATCTACTTGAAGATTCTCTCTCTCCCTCTTCCTCTGCGCACCGCCCCCCCCAACACCATGCACATTTCTCTCTCTCTCAAATAAGTAAAATAAGTTAAATAAATAAGTAAATAAATAATAAATAAATAAATAAATAAATAAATAAATAAATGGAAATACCTACAAGACTGTACAGATGCTGACCAAGGCTTGAAGCCATGTATGTGCACAATGGTTCAGAGTTCTGATTCTTGAGTCTAATGGCCACTTCTTTGTGCCTTAGTTTCTTCAGATATGAAGTAGTGATGAGGGTTAAATCTCTTGTACTGTGTTTGGACACTTCCCAGCATATGTGGACAGAATTAAAGTATTAGCTATTAATAGGAATAGCAACAGTCGCTTTGAGAGCCACAGAGCAAGCTCTGAGAACAGTATGAAGCAGGGGTCGGTAAGTGTCCTTCTTGAGGCAGATCTGGGTGTCTTCCTGTTTTTGTAAATAAAGTTTTATTGGGACACAGCTATGCCCACTTGTTTACATATAGTCTAGGGGTGCTCTGTTGAGTAGTCAGGAAAGAAACCATGTGGCACATGAAGCCTCAAATATTTATTGTCTAAGTACTTTACCAAAAAAAAATTTGCTTACATCAGTCAGATATTCAAATTCACTTTCATAGTCTACTAGCATTTACTGAGTAATGATTAAATGCCCTGAACTGGACTAGATTTTTTTTTATTTATGAGAGAGAGAGACAGACAGACATAGGCAGAGGCAGAAGGAGAAGCAGGCTCCATGCAGGGAGCCCGACGCGGGACTCGATCCCAGGTCTCCAGGATCACGACCTGGACTGAAGGTGGCACCAAACCGCTAAGCCACCGGGGCTGCCCCTGGACTAGATTTTTAAAGATACATTATCTAATTTAATTTTCACAGGAAGTAGCTCTTCAAGATCAATGGAAATATCAGCCCATTTTACCTAATGAGGTTGTGACTTGTATCAAATTGTAGGTCAGGATTAATGCTCTGCCTTCCTGGAACGCCCAGGTGGCTCAGCAGCTGATTGTCTGCCTTTGGCTCAGGGCGATCCCAACATCCCAGGATCGAGTCCCGCTTCAAGGTCCCTGCATGGAGCCTGCTTCTCCCCCTGCCTGTGTCTCTGCCTTTCTCTCTCTCTCTCTCTCTCTCTCATGAATAAATAAATAAAATCTTTAAAAATTAAAAAAAAAATACTCAGCTCTCCTGACCCTAGATCCAGAATCTCAGGAGTCACTAGGGTGGGCGTCCTGAAGGAGTGGGTTTGCACTTGCTCTTGAAGAATGAGTGTGGCTGTCAGTAAGCAAGGATGGGACCTGGGGGAGGGATTCCAGACAGAAGGAACTCATTGATCAAAGGGCCTGAAGTGGGAGGCTCCGGCTATGTTTGGTCATCTGATTTTATAGAACAAGAAGAGACTGAGGGGACTGAGGTCATGGAGTACAAGAAGTGGCTTGAGGCCAGGATGTGAAGGGACAGGGTGTTCCGTAAGGAAGAAGTTACAGATTGAAAGTTCAAGGACAGGCTGGTGGATGTACTGTGATTGGCCTTTACTGTATTGACTCACACAGGGTATTTGGCTTGGTTTTAATTTGGATTTATGAAACATTCCACAATTTTATCTTCTCTTGAAAAAGCAAAGTATTTAGTCACACTTGGGTCCACATTCCTAGGAAGCAGGAATTAGCTGGAGTTGCATTCAGCTGTCTCCTTTAGATGGGACACTTGCTATCCTGTGGGCCTAATCAGTACCATCCTTAGACCCAAGCAAGAGGAGCCGCTCCTCTGGGCCTGGACTTTAGGAGGGCCTTGCTCTGGCCACACTGTTTCCCATATGATGAGGAGTCCTTGGCTTCAAGGGGACTTGACTTCTCAGAGCCTGTACCCCTCTCCTGCTCCAGCTGTGCTTCAGATGCCAGGACTCAGAATGTTCTGCCTGAATGGCCCAAGCTCACTCCCAAGAGTTATATGGGTCTCTTCCCTAGGGCTGCCCTTTCAAGGGTGGGACACATGGAGGGGTGAGCCAAGGGGGAACAGATTGTGATGGAGGACACGCAGATGGAGCTCTGACCTCAGGTTGGGGTGTCCGCCCTGGGCTGCAAGAGCCTTGGAGATGCAGGGCAGAGCTGGGAGCCAGAAGGGAAGGAATGTGGGTAACAGGCCAGAGGACCTTGCTCTGTACCATCAGGTCTCAACCTGGGGCTCCTAGGAATGCAGGAACACAGTTTGAACTTGGCCTTCTGAGTCAGCATGAAGCATATTTGCTAACTTAGGACGAGATAACATAGTTTATTTAATAATTTAGAGCTTGCCTGTGTCTCTGCCTCTCTCTCTCTCTCTCTCTCTGTCTATCATAAATAAATGGATTTAAAAATCTTAAAAAAAAATAATTTAGAGCTAGGGGACCCCTGGGTGGCTCAGTGGCCGAGTGTCGGCCTTTGGCTGAGGGTGTGATCCCGGGGTCCTGGGATCGAGTCCCGTGCCAGGTTCCCTGTGGGGAGCCTGCTTTTCCCTCTGCCTCTCTCTATGTGTTTCTCATGAATAAATAAATAAAATCTTAAATAATAATAATAACTTAGAGCTTGATTTCCAACTGACCAATATTGACACATATTTATGTGGCTTCTATTTGTGTACTTGCTCTAAGCCTCAAGCCCCATCTCAATTCCTGCTCCTTTACTATTGGTAAAGTATGAATGGGCTGCAGTTCCCCTCGGCTCCTATTATTTTACACCAGGGCTGTGTCTGTCTTTGACATAACCCGTCTGCTCTTTACAGGCATAGGAGTGTGGATCCTGTTGTGAGCAATTAGTGCAAAAGAAAGTTGACGACTTTTGATCAGGGCACAGTGTGCCAGAAGGACTGCTGTAGACAGAGAACAAGGCAGGAGGGCCAGTTTAAGGGGGTCATAGGTCTAAATGAGTGGGAACAAGAAAGGAAGGGACAGAACAAGAGGAGATTTTTTTTCTTGCCTAGCGATCATTAAGTTACGGTGGCCAACTTATCCGGTTTGTCTAGGACTTTCTTGATTTCAGTTCTGAAAGCTTGCATCCCAGGAAACCCCTTGGTCCTATTGACACTGGGAAGGTTGGCCCCTCATCCACCACCTAAACATCAGGTCCCATCATATCGAGATCTTACTATACCTGAGCCAGGTTGGAACCAGGGGCCCTGGACCTGAGTACAACTTTGCTTCTAGAAGCAAACTACCCAGCTATTTCTATTCCTCAACCATCAATCAAAAATTTCTCCAGACTAAGGCAAATAACTCAGACCACAGAGGTTTCCCCCAGGTGCTGCTGATTTGGTTCTCACGGCAAGTGTGTGTTCAGGGCCTAATTGACCCATCAGGAGGCTTAGATGCTTCGTGCTGAAAGAGAAGGTGTTTCCAGTTCACCTTTGCTGGACACAGGATGTCATCTTCCCACCTGCGTCTGGCCACTGTCACTACTCTCCAGATTAACAGAGATCACACATAGCACCTAGAGTATAGAAATCTTACTAAATTAGATTCTCATCTGTTATCGAATTGGCAATTTATGAGTAAAATCAGAATCCTCAGGAAAGTAATATTTAGGTCCTAGACATGTGGCCTTGGACAAGTGACTTAACTTCCCTGAACCTTACTTTTCTTCATCTATGAAGTAGAACTAACAATGCCTGCTACAGGTTTGCTCTGAGAGTACATTTTTAAATGCTTCATGCAAAAAAGAATTGAAAGCAGGGATTTGAATTGTACACTGGTGTTCATAGTAGCATTATTCCCAGTAGCCAGCTGTGTCCATCGGCAGGTGAATAAACAAAATGTGGTCTGCCCATATAATGAAATATTATTCAGCCTTAAAAAGGAGTGAATAAAGTGCTACCACATGGATGGGCCTTGAAAAATTATGCTGTTATACAAGCTAGATAGAGGACAAATATTGTATGATTCTACTCTACGAAGCACTGAGACTAGTCAAATTCGTAGAGACAGAAATTAGAATAGACGTTTCCAGGGGCTGGTGTTTAATGGGCACAGTTTCAGTTTGGGATGATAAAAAGGTTCTGGAACTGGATATGGCGATGGTTGTACAATATTGTGGATGTACTGTATGCCGCAGAACCATATACTTAAAAATGGTGAAAATAGTAAATTTTATGTCATGTATTCAGTAGCCCAATAAAAAGTAAATGCCTCATGCAGGTACACAGCCATTGACGATAGCCCCCAAAGAAGAAGAAAGAGAGCTAGAAGGAGAATCAAGGTGCTACTAGGTGTTCAGGGATGGGAGTCTGGTACTTTAGACCACCAGAGGCCAAAGAGTGGGATCTGAGTTGGGGTTTCGTAGGACCTGGAGACCAGGCAAGGAAGGAGGCAAATCCAGGCAGCAGGAAATTTGTAAGCAAAGCAGAAGTGTGCAGTGATGGAGGCCAGATGGTGATGTGGGCTCTGCTGTGTCTCCTGTCACAGACTGGAGGAGGGACCAGGTTGCCAGGGCCCTGGAGTCCAGGTCGACCTGGTGGGACGCCAGGCAGAGCAAAGGCACTGCAGGCGTTTGGGCAGGGAGGATGGTGGGCGCTTTGTTTGCAGGCAGGTTCATCTGGGCGCTGCATGAAACGGATGGGGTGGTGCCACGGGACAGGGGGTACTGGAGGAGCCTTAGGTACACTCAGATGGTGGCCGTGAGGAGGACAGAAAGAAGGGGGAACTGGAGGCCTGTTCCAAGGGAGACTTGATAAGCAAGATGCTGGGTAAGGGAAAGAGGTGCCTGAGTGTTAAGCAGCCCGAAAAAGAATAATATAGTCCCAGAGCCAGGCCCCTGCCTTGAGATACCAGCTCTGCTGACCTTGAGTAAAGAGCCTAGTGTTTCTGTCCTCGGTGTCCTCATCCACAACACAGAGGTGAGGGCTGTCACAGGGGCCGCCTCTAGGCTGTCCAGTTAAATGAGTCAATATGTGTAAAATAGCTAAAGCCGTGTGGGGGATGGAATATATACTTGCTGTGATTGTCTATTCAGTCTGAGTGGTAAGGGTTTGTTGGCGTCTGTTACATTACTTTTTGCATTTGGATTTTTTTAGACATTGCATTAAAATAATGTACTTTAAAATATATATATTTTGACAATGCTTCTTAAACCCTCACATGCGTGTGAAACAGGTGCAGGCTTGTTAAAGCGCAGTTTGGGTTCAGCGGGGGTGAGTGGGCCCAAGGCTCCGCGCTGTAACACGCTCCCGGGGGGTCCGATGCTGCTGGCCCGCTGGCTCCTCGGTGGGAAGCCAGGCTGCAGAGGCCCAGGGGCCCCGGGCTTTCCGGAGGAGCGGGCTGTTCTGGGGAGCCATCCCTGCATTACAAATCTCCCAAACCTCGTAGCTTAAACCAAAAATATTTATTATCGTCACTATGCTGTCATCTGTCACAGTTCAGCTGTGCAGCTCTTGTCGGGATGGCTCGCGGAGTGGTTGGTCCTCAGCCGGCACCTGGGGCCGGGGTCACCTTGGAGGCTTCGTCCCTCTCGTGTCCGGCAGGTGAGGCTGCTGTCCGCTGCGGCCTCCGCTGGGGCTGTCCGCCAGGATGTCTACCCGTGGTCTCTCCAGGAAGCAGGGGACACAGCCCAGCAGCTGGGTTCCAAGAACAAGTGTCCCCAGAGAGAGAGGGAGCCACCAGCGTCACACAACATCCCTTCTGCCACATTCTATTTGTTAGAAGCGAGTCAGGATGTAAGGCCCAGCGTTATGATCATACTTAACGATACCCTATTAAATACTTGGAGGTCACCAAGAAGACTAGATCTTTTTTTTTTTTTTTTAAAGAGTTTATTTATTTACTCATGAGAGACACAGAGAGAGAGAGGCAGAGAGGCAGAGGGAGAAGCAGGCTCCATGCAGGGAGCCCGATGTGGGACTCGATCCCGGGTCTCCAGGGTCACACCCTGGGCTGAAGACAGGCACCAATCCGCTGAGCCACCCGGGTGTCCCAAGAAGACTAGATCTTGAATGTTCCCACCACAAAAAAGAATGGAAGAGGGGAAGAAGCGACCCAAAAGATAATTTTGAATGAAAAGAAGCAATGTCGCTGAGGGCCTCAGATTTCAAACAGCAGGACTGCAGTCCCAACTCTGTCCTTTCCAGGCAGGAACCCCCAGGCCTGTCGTTCCACTTGGAGCCTCCGTGTCCACATCTAGTCCAACTGTTTTCTTCTCTGGAGATCTGAAAGATTAATAAGGCCATGTACACGAATAAGCCGGCAAAGTGCTGGCTACTCAGGAATTGTTGTTTGTTGGTGAATAAGAGCCACAGGGAAGGGGTTGGCACACCTCATGTCAGATAGAGGAGCACGTAGTCACCACCGTACCTCACATCATGCAGGAGACCGGGATCTATTTTGAGTGATTAGGCCCAAATAACTATATATCCAAACATTAAAATATGATATAGGGGCAGCCCAGGTGGCCCAGCGGTTTAGTGCCGCCGTCAGCCCAGGGCGTGACCCCGGGGTCCTGGGATCAAGGCCCACATCAGGGTCCCCTGCATGGAGCCTGCTTCTCCCTCTGCCTGTGTCTCTGCCTCTCTCTGTCTCTCATGAATAAATAAATAAAATCTTTTAAAAAATGATATAGGCAAATACTGGGGAAAAAAAAGAAGGGGCTCGCTAAAGCCAGGCACTGCACGAGGGGAGAGCTGTTAGACCCCATGTCTTGAAGGGAGAAGTGTCACAAAATTTGCAGACAGGCCTAAAGCCACCGGGGGCTTGCCCCGGGAAGCTCTAACAGGAACAGAAAACTGAGAATGAGTGTGCCAGGGATGGCTAACTTGGTTGTGTTCAGATTCACAGTGGGGCAAGTAGGGGTGCTGTCTCGAGCAGGTGGGGGTGTGTGTGTGTGACCGGCTGGGGTCTCTCTCCACCACCGGCCTGACATCGTGAGAGCAAAGGACCGCGCTCCCAGCACCACAGTCCCACACGGTGCGGGGTACACAAACAGGACCCCGCCAATAGTTGTTGGGTCCATGAACGGATGGAGAGGGAGGGGGTGCTAGGCCCGAGGCTCAGAAATGCTGGGAGCCGCCCCCGGGACTAGCCCCTCTGGCACAGCCCCGGCCGTACGGACGCCTTGGGCGCGCAGAGGCCGCGCTGGGCCTAGAGGCCTGGTCTGTGGGGCAGCTCCAGGCCCCACAGCACCCAGGGGGTGGGAAGCCCCCCTCCTGACTCCCAGCGGATGGAAACTGCACCCAGAATCTCAGGAGAGAAGGAAACTCAACAGTGGCTCTTTTGATGACAGCGCTAGCTCCTTCCTAGGCAGCTCTCCCCGTTTCCTGTTTATAGGCCCGACTAAGAGCAAAAGTGACCAGATCTCTGAGCGGAAGCCTTTCCCCGGGGACTTGGAGGCAGCTCAGCAACAGGAAACCGTCAGGGCTCCTCTGGCCAGCCTGGGGGTGCCATCCTGCCCCTGGGGGGGGACAGTGGGCTTTGGGAAGAGCAGCTCCTTCTCTGAGCCGAGTGGCTCCCAGGGCCCCGCGTCCTGGGTGTGAGTGTGTATGAGTGTGAGTGTGTTGGGGTGGGGCGGGTAGACTGGGGGGGTAGGTGAGCAGAGCAGAGTGACGTTCAGGGCTGCCTGGGCAGCTGTGCGTCACTTCACTTTGGGCGGCCCAGCAGGAAAGGCTGGCCCGGGCAGGCCCTGGGTCTGCACTCGAATAATCTCCGGCTCTCCTCCAGCGGTATGTCGGCGTCCCTGGAGTTTTGGGGGGTGGCCCTAGACCCGGTTCCTGTCCTGGCTACACAACTGTGGAGCTTGACACAGAACAAGGGACACCTGGGGAGTGAGGGGCTAAAATGGTGAGAGGGCAACAGGTGAACGGCTCCTGCAGGGTTGTGAACATCAAGGCCGTGGGATGCGTGGTCCTTCCCTGCCCCTCCCCCTCGCACACGTGTGCACACGCACATGCATGCATCACACATGTGCACTTACACACATGCACACACCTATATGCATACATGCATGGCACATGTGTACACGGGCCCCACGTGTAAACACACCACACATACACGCACATGCATGTCACACACGTGTATGTGCATGCCACACGTTTATACATGCACACATCAGACGGGTGAACACCTACATGCACAAACACATACACGCACATATGTGTGCATGCAATACACACACACACACCCCTCGCAGAAAGGCTCTGTGAAGATGGAACATTTCAGCTGACACCTGAAAAATTAGAGAAGTAGCAACGCCGAGAGTATCCGGGCAAAGAGAGCAGTTGCAAAGGCTCTGCAGCTCCACAGCCGGGTTCTGGGCCCAGGTGGATGGGACGGCTGTGGCTCCCTCCACACCCTGGACGCTCCGACACTCCGAAACTCGTTCACAAAGTTAGTGGGTATAAATAATTGGCCCACGCCCCACATGCAAGAAGCCAATTCTTTGTTCTCTCTCCCTTTTTTTTTAGAGAGATTTTATTTATTTATTTATTTATTTAAAACATTTTTTTAATTTATTTATGATAGTCACACAGAGAGAGAGAGAGGCAGAGACACAGGCAGAGGGAGAAGCAGGCTCCATGCAGGGAGCCCAACGTGGGATTCGATCCCGGGTCTCCAGGATCGCGCCCTGGGCCAAAGGGAGGCGCCAAACCGCTGCACCACCCAGGGATCCCTAGAGACATTTGACTTATTCATTTGACAGAGAGAGTGAGAGGGAGAGAGAGAGAGAGAGAGAGCACAAGCTGTGGGGGGGGGGGGCGGTGCAGAGGGAGAGGGAGAAGCAGACTCCCCGCTGGGCAGGGAGCCCGACTCAGGCCTCGATCCCAGGACCTTGAGATCATGACCCGAGCCAAAGGCAGATGCTTAATGGACTGAGCCACCCAGGTGCCCCTCTTTGCTTTCTCTAAATCAAATTATATTGGACCGAGGCCCAGGGTTGCTGGCCTGGCAGGCAATTCAATGACAGTCTCCTTGGGGTTCCCTCTGATGCAGGCTTGTGCAGAGGTGCCATGCCCCCCAGCACGACAAGGCCCAGCATCACTGCCCCCCCCCCCCCCCCCCCCCGCCAGTTTGTCCTCGGATGCCTTGTTCTGGCCCTCACAGACCCTTCATTAGCCTGTGTGGCTTCTGAGCCCTGCTTGGGGACAAGGACCTGGGCAGAGGCTGGGAGCCAGCTTCCCTACACACACCACATCGTTGCCCCCCGCCCCCCCATGGGTCTCCTGCACACCCAGCCCAGCGGCTGAGCACTCCCCTCTTCAGCTCCGGGAGGAAAGTGCCCACCCGTCCCCCAGGAGGCCCGGCTTAATTTCCTTAATGAATTTTGGCTTTTGCAAAAGACCCAAAGGCCCACTCACCAAAAGCAGCTCCTGCTGTAACTCTCCTCCCTCCAAGCAGGAGAGCACAAACCCCACCCACCTGCTAGAAATGGAAAGGAGGCTGACACAGAGGAAGCACCCCCACAGGTGTTTCCGGGACCTTGCCATTAGGGTCTCTCTGTTCTCAGGGATGCAACCCGCCCAGCCCCTGAACTCGAACTCCCTGAGAACAATGCTTTTCTAACGGTCTTGGTGAAGAATCCGATTTTATTTTCTTCTTTTTCAATTTCCAATTCATCCCAGAATGTTAACTCTTGTGAAGCGCAATGAAGGAAATTCTAGAAAAATGAAAAAAAAAAAAAAAAAAACCAACCTCACAGAATACAAGCACCAATTTTTATCCCTAGATTGAACACATTGCTCTAAAAATTTCTAAATATTTTCTCTCCATTTGTAGACTCACCTCATCACCGATGGGTATCTGACCGTGGAGGGGCACGCACTTTGAGGAGCATGGCTGGCGAGTATTGGGAAGGAAGATAGTGTCTCCTCACCTCTAAAAATGAGGAGCTTAGGTCATGATCACAGGGCCCTGGGGTCGAGCCCCACATTGGGGTTCCCTGCTCAGTGGGGAGTCTGCTTGAGATTCTCCCTCTCCCTCCACCCACCCCCCACTCGTGTTCTCTCTCTCTCTCTTGAATAAATAAATAAAATCTTTTTTAAAAAATGAGGAGCTTAGTGAAGTATAGACTCTTTAAGAGGTTAAAGTAGAAGGCAGAAGCAGGGACAGCCTTCCCCATGAGCTGAGAGACTAGAATTCAGCCTCCTACACAACTACTCACAACGAGGAGACGCAGGTCAGGGCAAGGGGCCCGGAGCCCACCTGGGGAGCACACCCCCAGCAATGCCTACTGGCCCTGCCACTTACCGCCTCGCCTCAGGATGAGTCAACAGCTCCGAGCCTCAGTTTACCCATCCGTACAACTAAGAGAATAGCATTCTTTCATAGGGTTGTTATAAGGACTAGATGAGATCATAAGTGGATAATCGTGGCGCTTGCTGCTATGAAAACGTTTCCTTAGAACGAAAACTTCGGGAGAGCAGGGATTTGTATTCCCTGATGTTTCCCGAATGCCTGGAATGCCCGCAGTAGGTGCTCAGTAAATATGTGTTCAGTGACTGAATGAACCTTGCTTGTCACCATGCTGAGCTTCCGACAGCCGTGTTTATCCTATGCTGGATTCTTCAGGAGAAGGAGGGGTCTGGTTGCCCTCTGTGCTGATGCTCTACTCAGCGTCCAGGTTGCGTTTTTCAAAGCCGCACGCATTCAAGAAAGACTGGAACTGCCTCTCAGGCTGAGCCCTTCCTGGGCAGGGTGTTAAAGACTGGACTTAAGCTATATTTTCACAGAGCGTAAAACCAGATCTCTTAGGCTGGGATTTAGACTCTTCACAAATCGGGTTCCAACCGCTGTTTCTAGGCATACAGTGTGCCCCACCCCACGGGACATTGCTCCAGTGAGGACCATTCCCCGTGCTCTGGGCATGCTCTTTCTCCAAGAGGCCTTCTCAGCTCCTACCAGGTGAAAGAAGACTCATTCTACCAAGCCGGGTGTAAATGTGACCTCCTCCCTGGAGCTGGCCCCGATGTTTGGCCAAGTTCATCTCTCTCCTCCAGCTCTACCCATCCTCCCTTCTCCTCTCCCTCTTTAGAAGGCTTAGTCATCTGGTTAATTATTTGCACATCCGTCTCTCTTCACTAAGGTGCGACTCCTTAAGGACCAGGGGCCATGTCTTGAAGAGCACCGGTGCTTAATGCAGGGCCTGGCATATGAATAAATGTTCACAGGGTCCACGTTGGTGGTGGGGTTCCCCCTGCAAGTGTAAAGTCAACAGGCTTCACTTTGGCCAAATATAGGTGCCAATCAGAAGAGGAAATGAAAGCCCCACACCCACTGGCCCAATATCACTTTTCTCTAACTACTCCTTAGTCTGGGGTAGGTATTTTCTGGACAGCATGATGGACAGCCTGGTGGCTCCAAACTGAAGGACGGTGTAGCTTAGGGTGTATTTCTCAGGCTGAAGTCAGAGGCAGAAGGGACCACGGGAACACAGGAGATGGCCCACACAGGGCGTAGGGCTCTGAGGTCGGGGGTGGCTGGCTTCCAACCCGAGGTCTGCTGTGACTGGCTCGATGACCCTGGGCACGCTTTTTTACCTCTGAAATCTTCAGTTTCCTCATCTGTATAATGTGGATAATGTTAGAACTTCCCCGCCTAGAGGAGGAAGCCAAAGTGGGGACGTCTGCCCCACTGGCAGTCTATGGGGAGTGCCGCAGGATGCTAACCTTTGCAGACTCTGGCACCGTACTGTGGGGACAGAAGGCTCACAAACTTCCATCACCCCAGGCACCAGGTGCCCTTACCGTATCACCAAATCTCACAGCACAATTATGAGGCTTAAACACAGTAACGTGTGTAGGGGGCTTAGCACCCTGCTCTGAGTGTGGCCATTCCGAGACTCAGGGAGAAGGAGCAGCCCCTCTGTGGGACACTCCATTCTCATGGCATTCTCCATGGCGTTCATGGCTCTTGGAGTTCATGTTTGGATGTGGCATGTGTAGCTTGTGTTCCATCGGCCAAAGCAAATCATATGGCCAAGCCTCGTGTCGACGGGGGTAGGGAAGTAAGCCTCCAGGAGGACAGCAACGCAAGTCTCTTGGCATTGGGTGGGGATGTATAATCCTCTTATAGGGAAGGCAAAAAATAATTGGAAAGAATAATACAGCCTGCCACATGTTTTTATGAGTGCCAGCTAATCTTTGTCTCGTGGTAACCCTATGAGGTAGGTATTATTACCCCCGTTTTATGGAGTGGAGAATTAAGGCTTGATACGGCTCACTAGCCTGCCCAGAATGTAGCCAGTAATTAATAGGGCTGCCACTTGAAGCTGGTCTGGTGGCATGTGGCCAGCCTTGACTCAGGCAGCAGCTTCCTGAGGACTCGTCTTCATAGAGGTGTTGTCATTCAGTAAGCATGCACGAAGTACCTACTACGTGCCTCCTTGATGACAGCTCTGAAGCTGAGAAGGACAAGGCACATGGCTCCTGTCTGCCTGGCAGGGTATGCTGTTCAGAACTCGAAAGGGTGCTGCAGGGGCTCAGTGCAGACGGGTGCATGCCCAGCTGGTTCGCTAGTGAGCCCTGCAGAGGCAGGGCCTATGATCTGGTCTGATCCAAAGCCCTCGTCAGCCCCTCCTGGGGCTTCGTCCCAGGAGTGGACCCCCTCAGAGCCTGCATGCCACAGAGGACAAAGGTCCAGAGACTTCAGGGTCAGCCTGAAAGAGAAAGAGAAACCTACTTGTGATCTGACTTTGAATCAGCACGGTGACACATGTGGCTACCTTGCAAGAGCACACCACTCTCACTTCCCTGAACGGTTTCCATTTTAGAGGCATGGTAATTAAAAAGAAGAAGGAAAGAAATCCCCTTCCATGGTTTGCAACATGTACTGTAATAGGAAGAAAACCCCTTTTCTTATCACAGCTGCCTGTGTGTTAGGGCACAGGGCCCAGCATTTGGCTTGTCTCTGCAAGCACAACCGATTACGTAGTGAGCAGTTGCCCCTCAAACAAAGATGGCATGCGTGCTGCAAAACAGGCCACCTCTTAATGAGGCAAAACCCCATAAAAAAGCCGGCACAGCCGCTGACTGTCCCTCTCGGGATGAGGAAGGCCTCTGAAATGTGAGCACGTATGTTCCGCAGCAGACCCTTCTGGCGGCGTATCACATCTCCAAGGAAATGTTTTTGAAAGAGGGGGACTCTATTTTCAGTTTGGTTATGGACACACACATCCTCGAAAATTTCAGAAAATGTCACAAAGCTGAATATATCTATACATACATATATATGTGTATATGTATAAATACACCTATTTGACTTTATCTGAAAACTGCAGGTAGACATTGGTGTGCTTTGAGTTTATACTCCCTTTAAAAATTCAGTCTTAGGGCAGCCCAGGTGGCTCAGTGGTTTGGCGCCGCCTTCGGCCCAGGGCGTGATCCTGGAGACCTGGGATCGAGTCCCACGTCGGGCTCCCTGCATGGAGCCTGCTTCTCCCTCTGCCTGTGTCTCTGCCTCTCCCTCTCTCTGTCTCTCATGAATAAATAAATAAAATCTTTTAAAAAATTAGTCTTGGAGCTGATTAGAAAGGAGCCAAGTTCTGAGTTCTTTGGGCAGGAACCTCCTTGCTGAGTCTGAGACCCCTGGGAGAGCAAGGAAGGGCACCCCATCGCTGGGGAACCATGGGGCCTGTGTTTGCAGGTTTAGCCAGAGGGGAAAGAGCAGATTAAACCATCATGTCCCATGTCCCATGCCTCAGTAACCAAGACAAATAATACTTTAATGCAATATTTAAAAAAATCAAATTAGCAAACTATGGCCATGGGCCATCTGCCTGTGTTTACAAATAAAGTTTTACTGAAACTCCTTTTTAACTGGAATGATTCCAAGTTTTATTGGACCTGAGTTCACTGTGCCCCTTATGCTTTATGTCCGAGGCAAGCCCTCAACTCACCTCTCCGAAGACCTAGCCCTGCCCCACATCGGTTCACTCGTTCCCTCATCCGCCCCATACCTGCAGAGTGGTAAGCTCCAGGAGACAGAGCTAACAGTTATTGAGCACTTACTGCATGCCAGCCACTGTTGTAAGCCTTTGGACATATTGCCTCATTTAATCCCCCCCCACCCCCGCCCCAACAATCCCATAGGTAAATACAATTATTCATCTCGTTTTACAAATCAGGCATGAAAGGTGAAGAAACTTTCCCAAGATCAAACAGCTAGGAAGAGGCAGGGCCAGGGTTTACAGCCAGGCAGGCTGACGGCTTTGAATGGAGGATGCTTAGAGGAGGAAGGGAGACTCGGCTCTGGGAAGCCATCACGGAGGAGATAAGGTGTTGGACGGGTAAGTAGAAGTTTGCTAGACAGAAAAAAACAAGTAGATGCTACAGGAAGTGAGTGTTTTAGAGGAGCAAGTCTGGGGAGAGGTCCTTTCTGGCCACTCTGGGCCCAGGCCCTACCATGGAATCAGAGCAGCAGCAAAATCCTACAACTAACCCCATTTACTCAGTGCTTACCCTGTAGGCTGGGTATTCAACTAAATACTTTTTGTGCCTTATGTCATTAAGTCCTCAGAGAAACAATGAGTGGCTACTACTCCTAATTCTGTTTTACAGAGGAAGAGTCTGAGGCAGAGAGAGTAAGTGGCTGAGCCAGAATGCAAACCCAGTGGGCACTATTCATATTGTGGTCCCGGCCAAACCCAAGAACCTAGCACCAGAGCTGCAAACTGAGCCAGACACTGTGCCAGGGGTTCCCAAATGTCATCATGCATCAGAATCCCCTGGAGAGTTCATTAAAACAGATTGCTGTGTCCCACCCCTAGAGATCCTGATTCAGGAGGTCTGGGGGCAGAGCTGAGAATTTGCATCTCTAACAAATTCCTGGGTGATGCTGAGGCTGTTGGCCCAAGAACCAGACATGGAGAACCTATATTGACTCTGTGTGATCCCACAACAGCGTGGCAGTGGCCTCCTCAGCTGCACCGGGAAACACAAACACAGGAGGTACTGGAAAGAAAACGCTTCCTTCTAGATCCATAGGTCAGAATCCACCCTCTGCTGAGTTTTCAATCTTTGCTTTTATTCCAGTGGCTTTCTTTTCTCTGATACTTGCACTGAGCCTCTTGATTGTCCAGGCTCTTCATCTTGCTTTCTGCTCACGGGGACTTTTGTGACTTCCCCCACATACTGGTGCTCCTGCAGAATTAGGCAGCCCCACGTGCCACCACCTGTGTTCCGAGCCTGGTGTGCTTCTTGGATTGACGTGGACTCCAGGCATCAAGAGTGGGAGGGAGGACGAGCATGATGATCACGTGTCTCCTGGTGGTTCTCCGGGCTGCACAGGGACTTGATGATACCAATTAGTAATTCATTCCATGTATTAGTCAGAAGCCCTGGTGTTACACGTGACAAAACCCGATTTGAACTGGAATGGGAAAATCGGGCACTCCCAGAGCCTGGTCACAGGAAGGGCGGGGTGGCAGCTGGGCTGCAGGCGTGACTGCCCAGGGCTCCAAGTGCCACTGGCCTCGACTCTTCACCCACCGCCTCTACCTCTTCCTGAGAGTCAACATCAGCCTTTTCAGGCAGACTCTGTCCACACAGCTGGAGAGACGCCTGCCATCCACTGTCAAGCCCTCCATTTTCAGCCCCACCTCGAAAAAGCAACAAGGAGACAGGGCTCCTGGATTCTGGGAAGAGCTCTGAGTGGCCCAGCCTGGATCATTGTCCATCCCTGGACCAGAGAGCCCTTGGCCATTCTGGATGTCTACCTATGTCCAATCTGGGATGAGGTGGGGACAGGTTTTTAAAGGATGTGCAATCTCCCTCCAACCATAATGTTAGGGTTGGATGAAGGGTCATTTTCTAGAAAACACTAGAGGAGACGCTGGGCAGGAAGATAAACCCCACAGGTGAGTGGGTGAGTGAGTGGAAGGATGCGTGTCTTCTCGGTATCAGGCACCAAGTTGGCAGCCGCAGTAGATGGAGAGAGGTAAGCGTGGAAAGCCCCGGCCTTCCCGGAGCTCACAGTCTAGAAAGCAGGCTAAGACACGCCATGGATGTCAGCGAAGCCAGGTAGGAATTTCTGCGGGTCACAGCAGGGGCAGGGGAGGAGGATCCCAAAGGCTTTGGGCAAACCATGGCTCACTCACGCGCCCACCAGCCAACTCGTGAGCGCTCACTCGGTGTTAAAACACATGCCTGCCCTCCACGCACTTGGCCAAGTGGAACGCCTGCAGGTGTCATGCAACCCTGTCCCCAGGCAGCCGGCCACTCGCAAAGCTGTTGGTAAAGCTCTGCAAGGAGAAGCGTATCCATCGTGGCTAGCTGCTGTCCCCACCCTGCTCCCCCGGCCACATCAGGTCCTTCTCCCTGTGCCAACTTGGGCTCTCCTAGCCCGTGCAGAGTAACCTCACGGAGGATCACTGGTCTGCCCTGTGCCTCCTGCTGGCTGACCCTGGATCCCTGGGCAGAGACGCTTCTCTTTTTTCCATCCCTTTATTTCATGTCCTTTCATTTCCATGATATTCTCTCTGGGACTCCTTGCTCCTGCAAGCTGTGGCTTCCAGAGCTTTTTAAAGAAATGGAGCAATCATGGCAACTCCTCCCTGAGCCATTTGGCCTTATCACTGTGGACACATTTGTCTGCATTTCTCTGTCGGAGTGGCGAGCCGGATGGTGGCACTGAGGACTTGGGCAGATGTCATCGGGCTCCTTGATTCCCGTTTTGTCTTTTCCACACGGCCCTCTGGTCCCAGTCTTCTGTTTTAAGTCCGGCCAGGAGGACAGAGGAGGCATTTGAGGGCTGCGTGGCTTTAGGAACTCTCAGCAGCTGTATGGCCGCCCTGGCACCCATCTGTCCCATTCCACTACGGGCAATGGGAATGAATGCCCGGACCCTCCCCCCACACACACACCTCACCAACCTTGGCAGAGTGCAGTAAACCAGGCTTAAAGCTGTCGGTCAGCATCTCTGTCCTCTCCGTATTGGCATCACCTTTCTCTGTGCCTGTCCTTCCAAGAGCTTCTTTAGGCCCCTGTCTTTATAGCTTTGTTCCTCATGTGCTTGGCCACAGCAGGTGTCTACAAAATGAACTGGCCTCACGAATGGAACTAACGAGGGAACCAGCTCAACTCTTAATGTAAAGCAAAGGGGTGAAGTAGCAACAATTATCCATCCTGCTGGTTTCCCGTCATAGTGTTGGGTGTGGGGAGTGGTGATTAAGAACACCCCTGAGGTCCCCTTTAAATTCAAGAATATATTGGAAAACAAGATACAATGAGGGTTTTTTTTTTTTTTTTTTTTTTTTTGGTGTTTGGTTTTTTGTTTTGTTTTGTTATTGAAAGGTGATTAGAAAATGCGGTTTAGATTTGTGTGAATATATCCCTCACCTGAATTAAACCCTCCGACCCAGTCTCAGACGGGTCTGGACAACCACACGCCTCCCTCAAGAGCAGGCCAGTTTTTGAAGGCAGAAGAGAGAAACGGGTGTCCTTGGGATGCTCCTAAAAGAGTAGAAAGGCCCCATCACACACACTCAGTTCCCTGTCACACCTTCTCTTGACTCTGGTGTCCCTGGAGTGGAGGCCTGCTCGGTGCTTGCTCTCTGCCCTGTGCCTGCATAGGCCTGGCCTGTCCACCGTTACTCTTCTCAGTTCTGAGGTCCCTGAGCTCTGCAAACAACGGATGCTTCCCTCATATTGAGGAAAGAACCAGGCTTTGGGCCACGAGTCCTTCTCTTCCTGGTGTCCTTGAACAAAGCCATCCAGTCACAGTGACCCTCCCCTTCCTCCGTTCTAGAATGGGGTGTCATCAACTTTGCCTGCCCCCAGGCTCAGCTGACCTCAATTACTTACTAAATTGCTCGAATCCTTATGGGAGGAGAATTTTTCAAGGTGATTTGGGGATCAAGTGGGAAGATTTATACACTTTGAAAAGGGTTCTGTGTGTTTCTTTTGGACACTGAGGCTCAGGAGAGGTAAGCAGCTTGCCTAGGGCCTCTGCCCCGGGTCCCATCTCCCTAGACCAGCTCCTGCCATCCAGAGCTGCTTTCTTGCTGCTTCTCTGCTCTCTCTCTCTCGAGCCTTCGGGCTCATCCCAGCAGCTTCGAGGCAGGTTCAGCTGCGGCTAATAACACCCATCTGCATCCTGCCCGGCATCCTGTACGCACCAGTTAACGTTCAGTAAGTACTTGTCTGCTGCCTGGGTCCTTTTACTAGAATTAAAAGCAGGCACTTTTGCTGCTTTAAATTCTAAGTGGCTTTGAAAAACAAGCAAAGATTTAAGTCCATGAAAGTCTGGAAGGGGAGCCAGGAAACCCGAGGATGGGTAGTGGTCTGGCTGTGAGATGCTGTACAAGTCTGAGCCATCCCCTGGGCCCCCACCGGCCCCAGCTATCCTAAGGATGCTCAAAGCAGGGAAAATGTCTCTGAACAAGTTAGTGAGTCATTACTGCCTACACATAATTGAGCAAACTTCTCCCTAATGTCTAACTGAGACAAGGTGGGTGACCAGAGAGGGAAACTTTTGGTTTGGTTTGGTTTGTTCTTAACAAGAAGAAGCCAGCTAGCCTTTGGGTCTCCAAGCCGCATGAAAACCAGACCCCATTAATCCTGGGGGAGGGGTGGCAAGGTATGGAAGCCGGACTCCAGAAGTGGCCTCCTCTACTTACGTTTTCCCTTGAGCCCTCTACACACTTGGGAATGGGTGAGAAAATGGTCCTTTGGACCAGCTCAACAGGCTTTTGTGGGCTAGCCTGAAAATTGAAATGTATTTTTTTTTAAGATTTATTTATTTATTTATTTATTTATTTATTTATTTATTTATTCATTCATTTATTTATTTATGATAGACAGAGGCAGAGACACAGGCAGAGGGAGAAGCAGGCTTCATGCAGGGAGCCCGATGTGGGACTCGATCCCGGGTCCCCAGGATCAGGCCCTGGGCTGAACGCGGTGCTAAACCACTGAGCCACCCAGGGTTCCCCAGAAGGTATTCTTTTTTTTTTTTTTTTTCCCCAAAAGGTATTCTTTTGACAAAATGTGCTCGTGGTTTCCAATACCTGGTTAACGTGTTGGTTTTTGTTACTCTATTTCCCTCTATCCTTCCCTTCCACGCCCCCCCTTCCATTTTTTCTTTTTCCACGCGGTCTCTCCCCTCTGTCTCTCCACATTCCTTCCCTCTCTCTTCTCCTCCCTCCCTCTCCACTCCATCCACCTGTTCTCAGGTTCTTACCCCGGTAGCCCACAAGCCATTTAAGGTGACTGGCAGAAACATAAATTAGGAAAACGTAAATGAAACATAAAAGATTCAAACGAGGGCACCTGGGTGGCTCAGTCAGTTGAGTGCCTTCAGCTTAGGTCATAGTCTCGGGGTCCTGGGATCGAGCCCCACTTTGGGGGGCTTCTCTCTCTCCCTCTGCCTCTGCCCCCTGCTCATGCTCTCTATCTCTCTTGCTTGCTCTCACTCTCTATCTCAAACAAATGGATAAAATCCTTTAAAAAAAATGTAGAACATGCCTTAGGATATGCTTCCCAGGCTGCACGGTTAGGTTTTTAAGCTCGGTGGCAGATATCCACAGCCGTGCTGCTATGCATCAGTGCTAAGCTATTGGCTCAATTGACTGGTACGAAAGTCTATTCAGACTAAGAGCATGTTGGAATAGGCATGGACACAAGTGGCTGCTAGAAAACTGAGGCCAGTGTGAGTAGGGAATGGACATTCTGATTCTGGGAACAGATTCCTGAGCCTGAGTTCTGTGGCCCTCAAAGTGACTCATATATAAAACATTTAAAGTAGCTACCAAACCAGGAGCATCTGGTTTAAAAGGTTTTCATGAGTTATCACCACAGACTGTGACATGGGAAGGGCATTGCTGAGTTTATCTTTGTTTAATGGATTGTTTTTTCACTATGCGATACATTCACACGATTCCAAGTGGAAATCTGGGGCGCCTGGGTGGCTCAGTCGGTTAAGCATCTGCCTTCGGCTCAGGTCATGATCCCGGGGTCCTTGGGATCGAAGTCCACGTTGGGCTCCCTGCTCAGAGGAGACCTGCTTCTCCCTCTCCCTCTGCTTGTGCACACTTTCCCTCTCTGCCAAAGAAATAAATAAAATCTTTAAAAATACACAAAATAACCAAAGTGCAAATCTTATAAAAAGGTACACATCGAGATGTCTTATTTGGAAGGCATGCCCACTTATTGTCCCCTCTGCCACTCCCCCAAAAGTAAACCACCTTGAGTTGATTTCTTGCCAATGCCTTCCTGTATACAAATGTAACCAAATACAAAAATATATTCTCATTCTCCTCCCCTTTTAATACAAAAGATATAATGCGACCTACAGTGTTTTGAAGCTTCTTTTTTTCCATTTAATGACATATTCTGGAGAGTTTTCCGCGTTAGTATGTACGAACATATTCATTTACATACACTCAGAGCTGCGTAATATTCCATTGTGTGCATGTACTTTATTCCAAATTGCAAACTCTGCCCATTTTACCGATATTCTGGTGGGGCTCAGGTGTCCACAGTGTAGGGAGAATCAGAAGGCTGTGGTGTGGGAGTCAGAGCCCCTGAGCCTGGGAGACCTCCTTGCTGATGGGAGACACAGCACTCGGTGTGAGACCAGGCTTTCTGGACATGAGTGTCCACCTCACTCTGGTTTAAACCATATTCTGGTTTAAAACTCTGTAAGTCGGAGTATCTGGTGCCATCAAGAAGATCATTTATATAGAAAACAAGTAATGAGATACGAATTTATTGCATAAATCACCACAGGTAGTTTCTTTTCAACATCAGGAGGTGCAATATCACTTAAGAAATAATCCTTAAGGGCAGCCCGGGTAGCTCAGCGCTGTAGCACCGCCTTCAGCCCAGGGCCTGATCCTGGGGTCCCGGGATCGAGTCCTGCGTCGGGCTCCCTGCACGGAGCCTGCTTCTCCCTCTGCCTTTGTCTCTGCCCCCCTCTCTCTCTCTGTATGTCTCATGAATAAATAAATAAATAATCTTAAAAATCTATTTTAAAAAGTCTTTAAAAAAAAATCCTGATGAGGTCATAAAAATTCACTAAAGGTGCCTATGACCTCATCTCTCCTTTCCATCTTGACCATTTTTTGGAGCTAACTTCTCCATTGATTTTGAGATCCTTAATCCTCTCTATTTTTAAGGGTACTATTGGGGTGTCTAATATAAATTAGGATAGTGAAATATATCTCTAGTCTCTTCAAGGGATCTTTAAGTAACAAATATATTCCCCCAAATCTCCTTTTATGTGTAATTGTTACAAATTATTAATTATAAAAATCAAATGGCTGTATCCATGGAGAACTGACCTTTTAAAGACAATGCAAGGTGACTTCTTTTAGAATTAAAAATTCCACTTCAGATAGTTAGTGTATTAACTTTCTAGAAAGCAGAGCACATCTGTAGACTATTCCTGCCCTAAATATTTGCTATCTATAACAAGGTAAAATCCCTATGTGGAATATGCTTACTTGTCTTCTAAAACTCTGAGTTGCTTTTTTTTTTTTTCTTATTCCACTGTGCACCTTGCAGTAACCTGACATCTCTTTCATCTCATTAAACTGGCTTCAACTGGTAATACTTCATTAAATTCAAAAGAAACTTGACCCCCATCAAAATCCAGATCTGAAAACATTTAACTTTAAGCTGTAGCTCAGAAAAATGCTAATATTTAATAAAGCCTTGATAGAAGGTGTTGACTCAATATTTGGGAAATTGAATGACAGCTCGCTGTGAGAAAGCTTAGAGGGGAAAGTGCATTTGACTAAATGTAATTAAATGTGATTTCTTGAATTATTTTGCTGCAGTTCATAGCGAACCTTCCAATATTACAATAATTTTCTTGACCTTGATTTCGATCTATCCTAACTTAACTGTCAATACTATATCAGAATTTACTTTCATCAGTGATGCTTAAAGAGGAATTCCAAAAATAAAATGCTGTAATTGCCTACTATAAAAATATTCCAATAGCCTTTCCATCAGATGAATTAGACAGGGTTCCTTTATGTCTGGATTTTCCTGGTTCCACATTTTCTCTGATGTTCAGACAGATGCAGACTAATTTTTCAGTGTGACAACCCCTCTGACTTAGATTTTCTATTTCCCTTGTGTTTGTGCCAATTAAGCCAAGCCTCAGGCTGTACTTACGACATATTTTCGGAAATTCATTGTGTAAGAGATGTTGACAGTCTACTGCTTTGTTTTCCCTTGGTCTTCCTCATTTCTCTAGAATCCTACCCTTTCTCTTCTTTGAAGTCTGTGTTTGACATTCTTTGAAAAGATGTTTCATACATGTGGCTTATTGTAATGAGTAATTACATCCAAGGAGAAAGCTCCAAATCACTGACACAGAATGACTAGTTCTAGAAACATTTCCTAAAGGACATGCCATTCCTTTTCAACAGATTTTTATCCGCCATTTATTTTGTGCAAAAGTTCATATTTGGGGTCTGATGCTGTTTTCTTTCTCATAAACTTTAAAATAAATATTTCAACTTGAGTAATAAGATATAGAAAACAGAATCTAATGTACATTCAACCATAAGCTATCACTGTGAAGTTAAATTTTCTTATGATGTTCAGTAGAAGCCGGGTGAATATTTATATTGTTAGGATTGTGTACCTACCCTTCTATATTCTGCTTTTCTTTTTCATAAGGTGATTTTCATGTACACGTGTCTCTGAGTTTTTCAGCTTGGGATAAAAATTTTGATCTTTTGGCCATTACTTTGATTTATCTTCTGTTTGTGTCAAAGACTACAAACAGTCTTATAGTTTCCTGGAGGTCTTTTGCTACAAGGAAGAGAAAATTATCTCTCATTTGGCTTAAACAATAAAGAAGCGATATAATTGCCCATAATAACTCCTGTGGGGGGGCTGCCCTGGAGATGTTTAATTTCACTACATGGTGACATCCTCAAGGGGCCCCACTTGCTTCTATGCTTCTGCCCTGCCATCCCAAGGGAGGCATCTGTGTCACTGAGCAGCTGTTCTCGTGGTCACATAATAGCTGCCATATTCCAGGCATCACAGCCCCCAGGGATATGGCAATCGTCAGTGGAAGAAGAGAGGGGTGTTTCTTCATGTCTCTTTTCAAGAGCAAGGAAATATTTCCCAAAGGGGCCTATCTGGCTTCTCTTTCATTGTTCATTCGATATGTCATTGGCCAGTGCCTTTCCTATACCCATCACTGGCAGAGAACGTAGGATTCCTAGGATTCATTTAGTGAAACACAGGGCCACGTGAAGGAGAGCAGCTCACCTGGACTGGATGGTTTCTGTTCTACAGAAGAAGGATAGTTTCCGCTATACTTCCCTTCCATGTATTCTAGATTGTTATCCCAAGAGATTAAATCACTTTATGAGGGGATCCCTGGGTGGCTCAGTGGTTTAGGGCCACCTTTGGCCCAGGGTGTGATCCTGGAGTCCCAGGATCGAGTCCCACATCTGGCTACCTGCATGGAGCCTGCTTCTCCCTCTGCCCGTGTCTCTGTGTCTCTCATGAATAAATAAATAAAATCTTTAAAAATAAAATAAATAAAATAAATCACTTTATGATACCAACCTGAGGGGCGCCTGAGTGGCTCAGTGGTTGAGCATCTGCCTTTGACTCAGATTATGATCCTGGGGTCCTGGGATCAAGTCCCACATCAGGCTCCCCACAGGGAGCCTGCTTCTCTCCCTGCTTGTGTCTCTGCCTCTCTCCCTCTGTGTCTCATGAATTTAAAAAAAAATGTAAAAAACAAATCTTTAAAAAAAATACCAACCTGCAACATCTAAGTGTGCTTGTTCCCTGACAAAGCTGTCTCTGTCATGTTTACTTATCATTTACAAATTTGTAAGTTAGTTATATATAATGAAAGTATTATTTATATGTGTGTTTCTGTAATGATAACCAAGGTAGATGCAGTCCATTTAGGGTGAGTTGGTTTGCAGTTTCTTTAGAGTTTCACATCCACTAAATTTGAAAGCCCCTATCTAACCAACTTTATACAGTAGTTGCTCAAAGGCACTTACTACCACTCACTATCCCTATACAATTTTTTTTTTAATTTATCCATGAGAGAGAGAGAGAGGCAGAGACACAGGCAGAGGGAGAAGCAGCCTCCATGCAGGGAGCCTGATGCGGGACTCAATTCCAGGACTCCAGGATCATACACTGGGCCAAAGGCAGTGCTAAACTGCTGAGCCACCCAGGCTGCCCCCTATACAATTTTTAAAAAGATTTTATTGATTCGAGACAGAGAGAGCACAAGCAGGAGGAGAGGCAGAGGCAGAGGGAGAGGGAGAAACAGACTTTCCACTAAGCAGGGAGCCCAGATGGGGCTCGATTCCAGGACTCCAGGATCATGACCTGAGCTGAAGGCAGACGCTTAGCTGATTGAGCCACCCAGGTGCTCCACCCCGATACAATTTTTGAGTCAGATTCCATACCTACTAAGTAAGCCTATATTGCAAATATCTTCCTTATAAGATGTCCATGTTCACGAATAGGAAAGCATGTAAGCAAAAGGGTAAAGGAGTGTGTCGGGAGGTATTCACTGCCAAAGCGTTCCAGGTACTTGGAGATTGAAGGGCAGATTGCAGCTGGAGCAAGGAGGGTACCTCTTTGGCCCTCTCCTATCGGTCGCTCCCTCGTGCCCTGTATCCAGGCATCAGCTCTGCCATCCTATTGTCCTGCCCCACAGTCGCTGGAAAGGCAAGCAGCTGGGTCCTTCCAGCTGTAGCTTATCATAAATCTCTGACCTTCGAGGATGTTCCAGCCACTTTCTCACTTTCCTCTCAGGATGCCTCACTACTATTCAGAAGGCCCTCTCCCTTGTGGTCAAGCTGGCAGGTGAGTCCTGGCCCCCCAGTTCCATTTGCCTCAAATACTCACATTCTTCTGGAGGAAGGACCCCAGCTAAAATGACAACAGCAACAAGCTCGCCCTTTCATCTTTACCACTCCAAGTAGGTTGCTTTAAATACCTTATTCTGGTAGGAGACCCTTAGCAAGGGCGCCTACGCCTGTTGGGTTTACACGAGTGAGGGGATCCAGAGCTTTGGCGTGGCCCACTTTTAGCTGGCTGTATGGACGTCCACCCAGAGAGACGCTGCAAGCTGCTTCTATTGTCGTTCAAACCTGGTCCATCCTTCTTGTCCCATCGAAGTTGTAAGTTGCTGGAGGTGGCTCCCTCCTTCACCCCTGGCCACGTGGGAACATGGATCATAACTCAGTCTGTCTCCAGAGATCCCCCTCTAATCTAAATGCTGAACTGCTACATCGGTTAGGAATTGTCTCTTTAAACATCTGTGGAAGGGGGAAAACACATTTTTTCCCCCTCTCAATTCTTCTTTTTCCAGGATGGAAAGAATTTAAGGGAAAGACAAACTCCTTGGGTTCATCACCGCTTAACCCATTGTTTCCTCATGGTTTGGCTCATAGACGTCTCTGTGAAGAACAGAAGTCCTGCCCTTCGGCATGTGGGCACAAGTGGGTGGCTCAGTGCACGCACATGTTTCCATGTGGTGTTGTCAAAGCACTTTCCAGAAATGACCTCAACCTGACCCCCATCTAACGAGCCCCAGGGTAGAATCCAGAACCAGCCCTTCAGAGTCTTAATCCAAGCTGCAAGAGCTACCTTTCAAGTGGCCCCACAATTTAACTCTCCGTCAAAGCAAAAGTGAAGAGCCCTGGTTAAAGAGGACAAAGGCAGCTCCCCTTTACCCCAGTAGGCTTCAGACCAAAGCTAAGACAAGTCATCTGAATGTGGGGGTGTATGTCGGAGTCAGTGACATTGCCAGAAATTGGCACATTTGTCAGAACACCTTGCCTTTTTGTTCGTTGTGAGATCAGCGTGTGCCCAGAATCCTGTAAGCGTGTGGTAATATTTTTATTCTTGGAGAAAAAAAATAAGAAGGCGATGTTGAAAGGCTTGCTCTTTGTTTTCCAGATTTCCCCTCGGCACTGAGTAATTTGTTTCCCACTAATGTAGGACTTTATCTTTGGTTAACGGGAACTTCTCTGCATTAAGGCCTAGGGATATGGGTCCCCTGAGAGTGGGTCCCCTTTCCCACTAGTCCTGCCTCGTACGGGGTGTGGGGGGCCTGGAAGCCCAGCTTGGGGTGGGACCAGCTTCAAGAGAAACATTCCTGCATCTCCAGTTGGGAAAGGAGCCAGGATATTTTTTAAATGTTGCCTTTGGACAACCCTCTCTTTGTGTCTCATGGTTTTGCTTCTTCCTTCAACAGCTTCTCGCCTTGTCTTGACCACCACCGTATTTCTTTAAGGCGATGATGAAAAAGTGGCACTTGGGAGGATCGTCAGTGGTAGCAAGTGTTGCCCTGAATGGCGGGTTGCTGTTCATCCCCAAGCTCACATCCTTGTTACTGAGGATGTTTTGAACCATGTGGCTGTGGTGGCCATGTCTACCATAACCAGGTTTGGGGAGGCATCAGGATGCCAATGGTGTAGGGGCATAAAGAAATACCTCACTGGGATGTAATCGCAGCCTGGAATACTTAAAAGCTGTTTCCTAGAGGCAGAAATAAGCCTGTGTTGGACTCCAGAAGGCTGAGCTCAGACCAGTAGCTGTGCAGGGTTAAGTTTTACCTCAGGGACGTGGAACTTGCTAAAAACGGAATGGGCTATGTATCAGTTTCCCAGGGCTCCCATAACAAAGTACCACAAACTGGGTGGCTTAAAACAACCATTTTTTTTCCTTGGGTTGCAAAGTGTTCTCTCTCAGTTTTAGAAGCCAGAAATCCCAGATCAAGGTGTTGTCAGGGCTACGGTCTCTCTGAAGTCTCCAGGGACAGATCCTTCCCGGCCTCTCCCAGCTTCTGGCAACATAACTCTCATCTCTGCCTCCATCTTCGTGTGGCCTCCTCTTCTTTGAAGGACACCAGCCCTACTGGATTAGAACCTATACTCATAACCTCATCCTAACTTGGTTACATCTGTAAAGATCCTATTTCGCACATAAGATCATATTCTGAGGTGCCAGGGGTTAGGACTTCAACGTTTCTTTTTGGGGAACACAGTGCAACCCACCCTGACAAGCTACCTCTATGGGAGTGATTTCCTGATCCCCTGAAGGGTTGCAAATAGAATCAGAGTGAGCTGTTTTTCAAGATGCTTAAAGAGATGCAAGCATTAAGTAGAGAATAGGACCAGATGTCTTCCAGGATCTCTTCCAACGATGGCATTTGCTAATTTTATGAGTCCTGTTGTAAAGGACTCTGCAAAATAATGGGACCACCACACCTGGTCCAGTCTTGGTGAAATGTCATGTGCCCAGCAACACTGTCCAGCTTCTAAAAATCACTAAAAGGAATTCCCGTCTTTACTTTTAATTCTTGACAAACCTCAACAGAGCTTCCTTTTTCCATCCTCTGCAGCGGCTCCTTTTGGAGTCCCTCCTGTTTTAGTCAGTACTCTTTGGAATGATAGAATTCTGATTCAAAGTAGCGTTCAAAAAAAAGGATCCTATTTTCTCACCAAATTGTGAAGTCCGGGAATTTTTATTTTGCCTTGAATTCCATTTCCCAGCTGTGCCTTCCTCTCTGCTTGCTTTGTTTTCAGGAAAGCGTTTCCCATATGGTGGCCACCAGTACCCGCAGGCTTAAATATTAGCATTTTAGCAAACTCATTGGGAAAGTTCTCTTTTTCCAGCATTCTAAGGCAAGTCCCAGAGTTGGCTCTCATTGGATCCAGTTTGTCACCTTGCATTTGTCGTACACTCATCCTTGGGATTCTGCTTCCCTTTTGAGGAGGGAAGGTAAAGAATGGAGATAGCCCTATCTCAATCACACAGACTAGAAATGGAGAACAGCATCCCCAAAGGGAAATTGAGGTGCTATTAACATAATAAATGGAAACCAGGGTTGGAAAGAACAAGGCAATGACTGTCCATTATGATTCTTTGATTCCTTGCTTCAAACCATTGGTGTCTTTTGACAGATATATATAGATAGGTAGGTGGATAGATGAATGGAAAAATAGGTAGACAGATGGATTTTTATTTCTTTCTATCCCTCCACCCACCCATTCATCCATTTATCTCTCCTGTATCTACTTATCTATCTAAAATCTAGGCAGCTGATCACATGCTTTTGGTTTTCTCTTGCATTTTTCTCTTGCCTTTCCAGCATGGCTCTTTCTACTTATTTCCCAAAGTTTGAATTGTAAATGTCTCCCTCCTGGGCTGGGAAATACTGAGCTCTCTTTTAAGGGCAAGGAGGGAAGAAAAATGGAGCCAGCCAAAACTAGATTCCTTTGGAAACTGAGGGGAGACAGGAAGGGAGGAACTCACATTAATAATTTTGCCCCCAACATCTATCAAATCACCAGAGTGATCTTTTATCATTTTGAGTTGTAGGTGCTTTAAAAATTTGCATCTGTGTCCAGGAAAGAAGTAGATAAATTTGCACATGATGGTAAAAGAAGATTCTGGGATATAAATCCTCTGATGCGAAGTTATGGATGCATCCCAAAAGTCTAGTCAAACAGTGTCTGTGTTTTAGCTTCCAGACTTCTGTAGTGGGTCAAGCCAAACTCCCAAATGGATTTCTAAACTTGAGAAACATCAGGCTTTTTTTTTTTTTTTTTTTTTTTCCAATCACACAAGCACTCTTGAATTGAAAACAACACTGGGTCATCAAACAATATAAACATTAATTGATATCACTTATCCTTCTGCCTTCAACACATTGAGCCCTGTAACAGTTCTGACTCAAACTCCTTCAACAAACCAACCCCCACCCCCCAACACACACACATACACACACACAAGCAGTCTGCTAAGAGCATTTAAAATCCCAGTCAAGGGCCTTGGCCCTGTCTCTGGAATCCATCCGGATCATCTCTTGTTTCTTTGTCCTACATCACTGGTCTTGCCCTTTCTCATTCTCTGGCTCTGAGGCAAGATTCTGATCCTAGACCCTACCGTGAACCAGCTTCTTGGGATTGCCCACTGTCTCATACCCATCAGCTGCAAGTCAGAGGCTCTCTTATTTTATGCCCTGGCCCAGGTGGATTCATTTGCTAGAGCTGCTTAAACAATAATAATTTATTTTCTCATACTTCTAGAGGCCAGGAGTCCAAGATCAAGGTGTCAGCAGGTTTGCTTTCTTCTGAGACTACTCTCCTTGGCTTGCAGATGACCAGTTTTTCCATGTGTCCTAACATGGTCTTTCCTCTGTGTGCAGCGTCCCTGTGTGTCCAAATATCCTCTTGTTAGGACACCTCAGATTGGATTAGGGCTCACTGTAAAGACCTCATTTTAACTTAATCATATCCTTAAAGACCTTGTCTCCAAGTATAATTACATTCTGAGGGTATAAGGGTTAGGCTTTCTATATAATGAATGGGGTGGGGAGAGGCACATAATAAGCTCATACATAATACCAGACAAGCTGACATCCCACTACAGACCCCCAAATCTGCTAAAAATTGGGAGTCAGACATTTGCATATGGCTAAAGTAATTTCTATTAAGACTAATTAAGAACTATGATCATTTGGGGCCAATGAAAGGACCAAACTATCACCACTATTTCTGGAAAAAATTAAGTTAGCTGAGCAATCCAATAGAGGTACTAATTATAATTCCAGCCCCCCAAAGACTCTAGAAGCTTCTATTTAGATCTAGATATATGTTCTCTCTCCTGGCAGCACTTTTCTTAGCTGCAGTTTCTGTTGCTACATATTCCTAGAAGTCATTGATTTAAAAGTGAAGCCACTATGGTATCAAAGAATAAAAATAATGGTAATGACACATTTTATCTAGTACTTGCTATGTTCTTGGCACTGAGCTGTGGAGTTACATTATTATTATCTCATTTAATCCACACCAAGACCCTAAGTGATTCCTATTACTGTCCTCATTTTATAGGTAAGGAAAACTATGACTTTGAGTGAAGTAACTTGCCATGGTCCTGTGGTTCTCCTGCCAGTTCCCACAATAAGCTCCTAACCAGCTGTGGCCAAGTCAGTTTTTTTAAATTGATGGTTTAAAATCAGTCTTCTTTGGGGAAGCTGGGTGGCTCAGTTGGTTGAGGGTCATACCCTTGATTTCAGCTCAGGTTATGATCTCAGGGTTGTGAGATCAAGCCCCCTGCCCAGCTCCACGCTGAGTGAGGAACCTGCTTTAAATTCTCTCTCCTTCTCCTTCTGCCTCGTACCCATTCTATTTCCCTTTCTCTCTCTGTCTCTCTCTTTCAAGAATAAGTAAATAAATTCAATCTGCTTAAAAAAAAATCTTCAAAAAGGAATTGGTGAGGCTCCTCCTGAAGGACACTGAGGGAACGAAACCATATTAGGATTATAAACTCAGATGCCATCAGAGACCAGACTTACATTAGTGAGTGACATCAACCCACAAGTAAACTGAGAATGTGGTGGAGCAGTTAAATCTCTTCTAAAACAGTGATAATAGTGACTCAGCTCTTGGCAGTTGCTGCTTTGTAGAGCTATAGATACTGGGCCTGGTTTCACCAGTCTTCTAACTTTTTTCAAGAAAAACTAGATGTTTAATGTTCATGTGCATTCTCATAAGTTTAAATATTGATAACTACGTAGGGGCCCTGGCTGGCTTAGTCAGTAGAGCATGCGACTCTTGATCTCAGGTTGTAAGTTGGAGCCCCACGTTGAATATAGAGATTACTTAAAGATAAAATCGTCAAAAAGAATGAATGAATGAATAAATAAAGATAACTAAATCATTTTAAACAATAACACTGTTGATGTACCTGACTAGCTCAGTCATAAGAGTGTGCGACTCAATCTTGGGGTTGTGGGTGTGAGCCCCACAGTGGGGGTAGAGGTTGCTTAAATAAGAAAAACTTTAAAAATTAAAACAACAGTGCTTTGCAGATGAAGTAAAGCATGCCTGAAAGCCTGAAGGGTCATCATTCTTAACTTCTGGGCTGATGAACACCCTGAGAACCTTTATGAAATTTTCAGGGAACTCTTTTACAAATATTCTCTCCTATGCACTTCTACTTGATTCAAGTGGGTTTTTTGAATGGCTTGGTGAACTCCCACAGGTCACCTGACACCATCACAGCCCCCCAAGGGGAGGAGAGGAAGCTCTGCTGGCAGGACGCCCAGAACTCAGAGCGGAAATGTAACATCCTGGATGCCTGGTCAGGGAAGGCCCCATTCAGAGGAAAGGAGCAGTACTGGCAATCAGATTGCCCAAAGAGAAAACCTCCTCCTCCCAGATGGTTAGGTATTTCTATCTGGGTCTCCTCAGCCCAAGCATAGTGCCTGGCAAACAGCAGAAATTCAAGGAATGAGGTTGGGGTGGGGAGTGAAATGGCCATTACATTTCTGAAAAATAACAATGATGATGATATGGAAGACAGATCTGAGTTGGGGGACTCAGCCTGAATTGGTGCACATGCAGTGGGGCTGGAAGGGAGGCATGTGGTGGGAAAGGCATAGCAGAGACCAGCTTCTTTGTGTCTCCAAGGGCCATGCTCCCCTATGCCCTCTGTCCAATGGTACTCTTCACAGCCAAGACAGGGAAAGTCAAGCACTCTAGCTGGTTGGTTGACCCTCCAAAGAGCCCAAAGACCTTGAATATGCCTCAAACATCACCTGTTATTTTCATTATTAATCTACATCTCCTCTGCATAGCAACTAAATCCAAGATGGCAGTTTGGGCTTTTATTTAATTTTATGCCATTATTATTTAGGGACTAAATATCCAATAATCTTTCCAGCCTAGTAAAATCAGGATAGCAAAACTAATAATTAGGATGTCATAGAGAATATAACAGAATCTTTCATTGGATTTGGGGAGAAGCCCCTCTGAATGGTAATATCCACAAATTAATTTGAGAGTAAACCAGGTTTTAAGCTGGTAGTTCTCTAACCTTTGAGGAGGGAACCTGTTTGTGAACAGTCCCTTGACTTCATTGCAAGTAGCATGGTTACCTAAAAAGGCTTTGATTTCTGAGGACCGGTTCAGGCCAGCCAAAACAAACCATTTTCGAAATTGGTTTGGGCCTCAGAGTCTCATAAAATTCATTTTAAGCAGTGTACCATGATCTTTTTTTTGCTCTCCTTTTCATGCATTTGGAATTTGCTATTCCCTTCACATACAGAGAGATGCTTAAAATGCACCTTTGAAAATAGAGCAGGAGATGAAACGCCCAGTTCTCAATCCCCTCTCGGAGGCTGTGACAGACGAAGGCTGTTTTCTCCTTAAGGGGAGGTCCAAGACTCCTCAGTGTACAGTAATGGCTTAAAAACTGCAGCTTCATGTCCAGATATGCACGTGTGTGCATGCACATGCGGGTTTGTGCATGAGTTATGCATGAGTGCATATGTGGGTCCACGAGTGTGCATGCATGTGCATACACAGAGCATATGCATGTGGCAGGCAGGTACCCGTGTGTGCATACCTTCTCAGTCTCAGGAGGGGTGTTCCTTCTTGCCCTTCTCACCCAGGGCACCTTGGTTAGCACAGGTGATTAGCAACAGCATACTGGAGCATGAGCACTGAACTTGGAGAGCTTCAGATCCCAGGTCTGCTTCTTACTTTGTGTTCTTGGGCAAATTATTTACCTTTCAGCTATCTGGAAAATGAGGATAATAATAGTGCCTTCTCCATTTGGTGCTTTTGATTGCTGGTGAGATAATATATGTTAAATATAGCACAAATGAAGAACACATAATAACCGCTCAAAAGCTGATAGCTGCAATTATTATTTTTGTTGTTATTCCTTCTTACACCGTGCTTGAAGGGAGAGAGTCAGGTGGAATCAGCAAATGACTTTCCAGCTTCGGGTACTCTTAAGTTTTCACCTCTTCACCGATGCATGATTGCCTTTTCAATCACCCAAAATTTTTCCCGGCGTTTTTTTGTGGGCTGCCAAAACCCAAGGTGATACTCAGAGGCACTAGGTGCTTTCATTGTCTTAATCCTTTTCCATTATTCAAACATTCTGATGGTCAGGTCACTGTTCTGCAGAACTGGAATGCATGGGATCCCACAAGACCAAGATTGAGCGCTCCCTGCTCATCCTAGCTGCCCCCAGAGAGGCTTCTGCAAACCCTAAGTAATTGTTTGCTGAACTGCATGGGATTGGGTTTGGTGCTGGCTGCATATTTTTCTCAGGGTCCCACCATAAAACCTTTGTTTGATGTGTGCATTGTGAGCTCAGAAGCCAGCTCGAACCGGAACCTCAGGGAAGACAATTTCCCCCTCTTGAATCTTGATTTTTTTTTTCAATATGTCCTCCAGTTTCCTGCTCTCCTATCTCAGAAAATGAAAGAAATACTCATCTTTTGGGTGGTAATAAGGTGTACTGGTTAAGAAAATAGCCTCTGAGATCAGAGCACTTAGATTAAGTATTGGTTCCCTTACTTAATAGTTCAGTTTTCAGTCCTTTGAGCCTCAGTTTCTCATCTGTAAAGTGGGGTTAGTATTGTACCTGCCTCATGTACCTGTATTATATGAGGATTGAATGTGATGTTACACATAAAGATAAAGCATTTGACCCATAGTACATCTCCAGGGCAGTTTAGTTGTCATGCCTGGTTTTATTGTGTCCATGTTGGAGGGACAACAAGGGGTCAAGAAGCCATGGAGGGGGGCACACTGGTCAAGAAAGACACTGAGGTTTTTCTTTGTGCATCTTTGAGCAACCTGAACATCTGCCCCTGGGAAGAACCCAGAGAGGTGTCCCTTACCCAGGAATGTACAGATGGGGAAAGGGGTTCACTGACCTCTGGATGAGTTTGAGGAAAATAACTGCTCATCTAAGAGGTGGACCTTTTCTTTCCCAATGGTGTCTTCTCAAGGAGAGGAACCAAGAAAGGGGAAATTGCCCTTGCCGCCTGGCACTTCCATCTGTCCCATGAAAGAGAATGCTAGGTCTCAGGCTCAAGGATGAGCTTCCACCTGAAGGGGCTGGGCCGGGCTGGGCTGGGGCCACATCCTGCCTCGCTCCTCCAGCCCCTGGCAGGACTCTCCCTCCAGAGGAAGCAGGCCCCATCAGCTTATCCTTGGGTGGGGTTTCCCAAAGCCAAGTGTTTAAAGGCAAATCATTGTTCTGCAGTTCCGCTAAGCTTTAATAACCACCCTTCTGAGAACTCCTTCGAGAACCAAGTGAGATTTTTAAAACCCAAGAATAGCCAAAGGCAATTACCAGAAGAGAAATATCTGAGTGAGTCTCTGTCCTGACACACTTGGTGCAGAGATTTGGGTGAAGAAAAGAGAGGTGGGACCCAGGCCCCTAACCCCATTCTTTTCGTTATGATCAAACTAAATGCTATCATAGTGGGTGGATCTTTTGTTTGCAAAATGGGGTTGACCGAATTTGGGCCCCAGGAAGAATCCTAGTCTAGGAAATCAGGCAATCTCGTCTCTTCCGGTCCCAGCTCAGCAACTTCCTGGGAGATGCTCCCATTCCTTTCTGTCTCAGGTCTCAGTTCTCTCTTGGAAACACAGAAGGCTGGACTCTAGACTTCCCTGCAGGTCTGGGGCTGTGTGTGGGTCAGTGGGTTGATGAGGGCTGAGGCATAGGGGTAACGAGGAGAACAGCCAGGACGGATAGGAAGGTTGGCCACGTCTGAGCAGGGTCCATCCACTAAAGTCCCCACAAACAGAAGGGACCCTCTCCTGGCATTTGAGGACTCTGCTGTGTCCCCTGTTCTCTCCTTAAGCCAAGTGACATAGGTCCATTGACTAGACTCCCTTTTCTCCAATCTGTTTGTGGCTCAGCTGTTCTTAAGACATTCCGGCTATCTAATCAGCATGACCTGAGGTGGTGGTAAGGAAGATGCCAAAGAAGAGGTCACGTAGAGGCTAAGGACATTGTAGAGGAGCTTTCTATCCTGATGAGAAAGCAGCTCAGTCAGCTCCAGGCCCCTTCTGACTCCAGTTCAATTTGGGGAACATTTAATGAGCCTCTGCTACATGCTGGCACTGACTGAGGGTGAGGTGGGGCTGGTGAATGGATGGCCCCAACTTCAGTGCTCAGGTCCTTAGGGGGCCTGGCTGGCTCAGTCAGTGGAACATGCAACTCTTGGTCTTGGGCTTATAAATTAAAGCCCCACATGGGGTGTGGAGATTACTCAAAGTCCTCAGAGTCCCACCACCCATATGTTTTATGTCTGATAACTATACCTCCACATGCTCCCTATCTCTAGATTTGCTGGCAAGTGACTAGGGCCACAAGGCCTTGCCTGGTTTGAGGGAAGGATAGGACCAATGACAGCCTGTTTGTTTCTTTAGCATCTAGAGCAACAGTGCTGCTATTTCTAATGCCCTCCATATCCTTTCCCTCAGCATTCCCCATCTTCTCTTTTCTCACCCCATGCCCTACCCTAAAGCTCTGATCTCTCTGGCTGCCCAAAACTCACACTTCTCATTTAACAGACACCTGGGGAGGCTAACTGGGTATCACGCCCAGTCCCTGCCCCCAAGTACTTACAAGCTAGTTGATAAGCACCCACTCAGGTATCATCGATGAGCCAATGCTGTCAGCCAGACACACTTAAGGGTTCTCCCTGCTCAGGCACCAATGAGTGCCCTAAAGAGCAGAGCTATGAATTCATAGTGGAGGGAGAAGGCCGCGATGTCACTCTGGACACCTCACCAAGGAGCTGCCACTATACAGCAAGGCTGAGTACTGGCATCACCTGTGTTTTTAACTTATATGAATTCAAGTATATATTTCTAGCTAAAATAATGAGAGAAAAATAGGCATTTAAAAAGTATCAGAGATTATGACTGACATTCCAGTCTGTGTGCCTGTCAGACCCTACTGGTTGCTTGTCTGATAGCCATCAATCAACCTGTCCCCCTTCTTTCTTGCTGGCCACAATCCTGTTTTGTTCCTTTGTTCATCCTCCGAGTGGTTGTGTGTTAAGAGAATGCTGACCCAGGGAAGGCCTGACTCGGGAGTAAATCCTGATTAATTAGCTCCAAGCCAATTTTGAGAATTCCATTTGCATATTCCACAGCTGGTTTAGAGATAGACTAATGCTACGTTTTTGACCAGTGAGATTTTGGGCTATGTTGGGAGGGTGCTTTTGTGGAAGTGTATTTACTCCTCCCTTTTCCTGCCTCTGGATGTTTTCATGACACATAGAACTGCTATGTCCATCTTGGGACCATGGAAGAAGGTCAAGAGAATGGCAGAGGTCAAACTGAGACAAAGAGGCCCTGAGGCCATGGATCCATTGAATCAGCCAACAACGTCTGGTGCCACACTACCTTGGGACTTCTTGTTCCATGAGCCACTCCTCTGTTGTTTAATCATCTATGAAGTAGGCTTTCTGTTACCTGCAGCCAAAAGCACTCTAAATGGTACACTCTAGTGTGGGGATGATAAGGCAAGTGTTCCTCTGCTGTCACCCAGCTGGTCTTTTCTTCTACCTCTCCATCTGAGTATCTCCAAACCCTGAGAAATTCTGCAGTTTCCTGATCTCTATTTTTTGTACAACGTGATCCTTAGCACAAGCCAACAGCATCATCTGGTACTTAACAAAGGAAACGGACTGTTCCGAAGCTGGAACAAAAAGTGGCTCTGTTGGGTTTTCTGAAGGATGGTGCTATTTTGGACTATATGGGAGATTTAAGGAATTTTCAAGAGTGGTTTTGACTCTTCAGGATGAGGTCTTTTGTCTTTAGAACGTAAATCCTCCATGAGATACAACTAACCTATGCAATAAGCTCTGGGCATAATGGAAACAGGGTGGTTCAAAAAAGTAAAAGGTATGGATCATTATAGCCTGGTTGCAGAGACAAAATTTAAATGAGAGGATTGATTTAGGCAATAGAGCACAGATTTACCTAAAAACTCTCTATGATGAGAACTGGAAGTTGATGAGGAAGGCAAGTCTGGAAGAGCTACGTCCTCTCCTCAGGCTGGGCTAGGTTATGCTACTGTAATACACAACTCCCAATCCCCATGTCTCAAAACAATAAAGGTTTAGTTCTCACTCATCCTACATGGCCATTGTGGCTTGGCTCTGTCTCTGCTTTGTGTTATTCTCACTCTGGGACTCAGGCTAACAGAATCACACTATCTAGAACATTACCACGCACCATGGTAGAGGAGAAGGTGCTCTGGAGGGCCCTGCATCAGCAATTACATGCTCCTGCCTAGAAGTGATAGATGCCACTGCTGCCCACACTCATCAGCTAGAACTAGTCACATGGCCACCAATTCTAAGGAGGCCAGGAAGTGAAATTCTGTTATGTGTGCACAAGAGGAAGGAACTAGAAATATTTGGTGAGCATCACTAATGATCCACTTTGCCCAACAATCTAAAATCCGTGTGGACAGATGACCTAGAGCAAAAGTCCACTCTCTTGTACATAAGGGTCTGTATCGACTTGTCTTTCTTTCTTACTCTGCTTTTACCTAGCAATGCACAGTGGTCCTGGGGGGTCTAGGTATAGCCAGCACCCTCCTGTACAGTGCCACCCTCTCCCTCTAGGTCTCTGATCTTTTCTTTTTTACTTTTATTATTTTTTAGTACTAACCAGAATCAGAAATAAGGAAATCATCCAGTATTCTCTGCAGTTCCATTGATTGCTTCCCCAACAAGCCTTCTTAGCAGCTTGTCCTCTTCTCTGTTCAGTCTGGTCCTGTTTCCCTTTGTTCAAACACAAAAGATGTGTTGTCTGCAGCTTACTATGCTCAGGCTCTCATGGCTGCCGTGCTACCATCTCAAATCCTCCATCTTGCAGATCCTCATGTGTGCCCTTGGCTTCTCCAGCCAGGCCTGGAGCTCAGCCTCCTTTCTTCTGCTTGTGCTACTCTGTCAACTGCATATGTGCTATTCCCAGCAGGAATCAAAGAGGGAGGCCATGCCAGTTAATGGAGTGCATCCTGTGCATGGAGACCAGAGATGTGGGTGCTAGGGAACTGGAAACTTGGGCTAATGGATTTCTTCATCTGACTGTGGGCTAAGTGAGGAGATGTATAAAAAGCAACAATTGGTTGGCTGATTTTACTTATTCCTGAAAGATTGTTATACAAGTGTCCCTAATGGGGAATTTATAAGCATATCTCAGCTATAAGTAGACAGGTCTCAATTTTTCCCACTACTCGGAAATGTAAGCCTGTTCTCTTTTTGGAGAAAGATGTTATTTTAATCTAGAGATTATAGAAATAATATAAAATATGCTTTCTCTTCTCAAAGAAATTATAAATAAGAACTTGAGAACAGGGAAAGAGGACAAAAGAGAAAAAAGTTATTTGGAAGTAGAGTGTGTAGAAGTATAATATGTAAAATAGTATATATAAGTATAAATATATATAATTATCAATTATCAAAATTCTTTGGTCCAATTCTTTATATAGGTTCGTCCCCTGAAATCAGAGGTGATTGTGCTTACATAACTGACTAATAATAGAAATGCATCAGTCTAGAATGTGTTGTCTTTTGCAATTATATATCTGACCTGTGAAATGTTTGTGCTATTGTTTTAAATACTGACCTTAGTTGAGTGGAAATTCATCTCAGGAACTTGGACATAACAGCAGATGTTGACAGTCATTGATAAAACCCTAGAGCGGAAGGATCTCAAACAAGCATTCCAAGCTATCCCCCTGCCTATTTGTGGTGCAATGCACTTACACGTTGGTCTTATGGAAATCACCATTGTGGAAACAGTAGTGGCATTTTTACATGCATGAGCATCCTCCTACTAAGAAACATCAATCATCTTGCTTCTCCAAGTCCTCAGGATGGGAGGGTCTGCTGCCCTTTGGTGTTCAAATAAAATTTACCTAAGGTTCTGTTGTATATATTCATGTCTAATACCCTATCCCAGATTCTTATCAACATGTCCTCCTTAGATTCTACTTTTTACAGGGAGCTCCTATGTGCACATGGCCATTCTCTTCTCTCCATCCGGAGATCCTCATTCTGTTTCTACAAAATAACACCAACACAAGACACTTACATAGAACAGATCTTCACTCTGTCTCCATTTGAGACTGAGGGGAGCATCATGTCGTGAGACGGCACTATAAAAAATTATAAATTGATGTTTAAACATCTTGGTTCTTCTCAAAAGTCCTTTTTATTGCCCTTGGAAATTCTTACTGCCAATTCTCATCCCAGCATCTTTCAGGTTCTCTCCTTCTTCTAAATGGACCTCTTTCTTTTTTTCCTACTTCCATGATATGGAGCCCATCATACCCAAAACTCAGTTCTCTTTCTGGAAGGAATTTTGCCTCTGGCATTTAAAATATCATTTTCCTGCCCTCACAACTTCTTGTTAGGATTAATAACATTTTAAAATTGAAATGTTGGGTCTATTTCCTCTTACTCTTTCCATCAAATGATAGGTCATCTAAGTTAAACTGTTGTCTTCAGGTACCTGGCTGGCTCAGTTGGTAGAGTGTGCAATGCTTGATCTCGGTGTAGTGAGCTCAAGCCCCACATTGAGTGTACAGCCTACTTAAATAATATATATATGTGAAGAGAGAGAGGGAGAGATGCGAATCAGTATTTGCAACTGAAATTTCTATGCAGGAAAGGGAATTACATTTGAATAAAGATAAAAGTGGTTTATCCAAAATGACTTTCATGTATAATTTTGCTTATGGAGTATATCTATTAGTTACTATTACAATAATGCTGCTTGACATTTCATCCCCAAACTCAATAGCTTTTATTGTAATGCATGTGCAGCTGGGCTAGGGTTTGATTGATCAAGACTTGACTTAGCTCTAAGATGCTGATGGGGGTGTCCAGGTTTGTTCCCCATGACTCCTAGTCCCTTGCAGGCCAACTGGAGCATGTCCTCCTTATGCTATAGTGCATTTCAAACTTTTGATTGTGTTATATCCACTAAGATCCCACTGGCCAGAGCAAACATCAGTGAGCAGGGAAGAAAACTTCTCCAACAGTGGGAAAAGAGGGGAATGAATATTTGCTGAACGATAATTCAAACTATGCCATTAAGTAAATTTCATATAATTGTCCATCATGCCCAACATCTGTATCTCTCTGCCAGCCAGATCTGACAGGTGCCAACAGTGGCTTAAACCAAGAGGGGCTCTTAGTCTGTTGGATGCAAGGTGTGTCAGGGAAATAATCCATTCATGTTAGGAGCAAAGATGGCTTTCCCAGAAAAATGCATTTAAGAAAAAGCTGACAACCTCCTTACAGCAATTTCCCTAGAGGAAACTGTAGGGCAGCTCATGAAACTGACCCAATTTCTACAACCTAGTGAGAGACAACTATTTGCACCTTGCAATAAATTGAGTGCATGGGTCTTAAGCAATCCATTGTGCATATGTCATTTAAAATGAGGCTCTCCAGGATCCAGGTTATAAAATAATGTAATTGATGCTAAAATATTAAAATTTAATTAATCTGATATTAGTTTCTTAAAAATGTCATGCAAAAATTGTTTCTGCTTCACCATCTGGTTTGTCCAATTGGTCTCTACGGAAATGCTGAAGTATAACAATCTTTCTTATACATATCTCTGGTTTTTTGATTTAGGACAAAAGCTGGTAAAGTATCTTATTTTATTTTTTATTTTTTTGGTAAAGTATCTTTTAAAAAATTATTGTATCATTTTTATTGCATGAATACAAATTGGCACAAAAATCATTATGATACCACGCACAAAAATATATAGAATACTCTAATGAATATTTTGTGTATCTACAACTTAAGAAATAATTTTCCACTACCACACAATTTGTTTAATGATAACAGTATTGAGCAAGTGATGATGATAGCAAAATCACTACATAATATATTGAAAACTGGCATCACTGTTTTACAAAGCAATATGGGAACACATGCCATTAGCCTTAAAAGTATGCATACTTTTTGCCTAGGAGTCCTATTGAAGGATATTATTTGTGAGAAGAAAAGCATTTAGACAAAGAGGTACTCATTTTAGCATTATCTATACAGATGAGAAATTAGAAGTGACCTAAATATCCAACATTTTAGAAATAGTTAAGTAATGGTATACCAACTCAATGGATAATTATAGAATCAGTTAAATTGAAAATCTGAATATTGCTTAGCAAAATGTTTTTTTTTATTGTGGTAAAATATACATAAGATAAAACTCACATTGTAACCATTTTGAAGTGTATAGTTCTGTACATTAAATACAGTCACAGTGTGATGCAACCATCCTCACTGTCCATCTGCTATAGTACATCTTAGGGGCCAAATCTAGCCCAGTGGCTGTTTTTGTAAAGTTTTATTGGAACTTCGCCATGCCCGTTTGTTTACGTGTGGTCTGTTGGCTGTTTCAGTGGCAGCTTGAGAAGTTGCAATGGAAATGGCATGACCACAAAGCCTAAAATATTTACTGTGTGGCACAGAAAATGTTTGCCAATCCTGACTTAACATAATGCTAGATAATTGAAGTTTTTGAATTTGGGCTATTCACACAGGATTCCAGGATGAATATTGTCCTTGAGTTACCCTTAGACAAAATTATTTGTTAAGGCAATCAGCAGTGTAAGCAAATACCACAAAGCTAATTTTAACCTATTTAAGAAAACAATCTTTTTAATACTTTAGGCTATGAGCATTCATATCCCAGCAGGAAGTTATTATACCCATTATAAAATTTGTTTCTACTGGTTAAAGTAGTCCCTTAAAAACTTTACTAAGTATTGTGTTTTTAGCTTTTAAGAAGATGACTTTATCTGCAATAAATGCGTTTTTAAAAATATACTTGTCATTACTTCAAACATTTCTCTAATATAGACCATTCCACCTGGATTCACACACATAACTGCATCTGAACCGGTACAGTTTGACTGTATTGTATTCATGGGTATTTCTTTTTTTTTTTTTTTTAATTTTTATTTATTTATGATAGTCACAGAGAGAGAGAGAGAGAGAGAGAGGCAGAGACACAGGCAGAGGGAGAAGCAGGCTCCATGCACCGGGAGCCCGATGTGGGACTCAATCCCGGGTCTCCAGGATCGCACCCTGGGCCAAAGGCAGGCGCCAAACCGCTGCGCCACCCAGGGATCCCTATTCATGGGTATTTCTGAACACCAACCCCGGATCTCCTTTTCGAGGTGAAGAGAGCAAAACCCTGTATCTTGCCATGTGTCTACTCTTGGAGATCACCTGACAGTTTAAGAAAAAAGGAATACAAATCTTTATCAAGACTTGAGGAGAAAACAAATATAGATTTTAAAAGTGAATATAACCCCTCAATCATTTCCAGTATGTGTGTGGAATCTAGGGCAGTGAATAATCTGGAGTCAGCTCTATAGATGTGTGCATTTCTATGTCCCAGGATTCACTGTGAGCCCCCCAAAAAAGAGCTCAGTATGAGGGCTGGATTCTGGAAGAGTTCATTCCAACCTCTTCTCCACTCTGGACTGAGCATGGAACTGTCTGCAGGACCATCCATTAGACACTGGACTCCAAAGTTGGAGATTAAGTCAAAACATGGGAGGTATTGACTGGCCATACTTTTGAAAGGATGCTTTCCCAGAAACTGCCCCGCAGGTGTACTGGAGCGACATTGGTTTCCTTTATAACACACATGGAGTTGGAACCTGCAAAATGTTGGTTAGGTGGCTATCCATGTCAGCTGAATGCACTTGGCTCAAATTTCACTTTTTTGTTTGTTTTTGTTTTCTCAGGAGTCGGGTGGGAGACTATGCTGCTAAAGGGAGATGAGGCAGTCTCAGATGCCACAGAAACATCCAATGCAGACATGACTATCAAGGTAAGAGATCCTTTCTTTAGTTTGGTTCTCAAAGTACGTCTCTAGAGGAAAACAAGCCTATGGCAGACTTCTAGGGACAAAATGAGCACCGTCCCTCAACCTGCTGGGTTTCTCTCTCTCTATTCATTGGAGCCTCCGTGAGTCAGCTAGATGTAAGATTTTCTGAAATTTGGCATCTGGATTAGGAAACCACCTAAAAGCTAGAATCTAAGGTGCGAATTCCAATGGGCTTGTTGCAGGGTCTCCAGAGAATATCTGCATGTAGGTTGTCTGCAAGTGGTAACCCCATGGGCACAGTAGAGCAAATCTGAGAATAATAGGCTGAGAAACCAGGCCCCACTGTGCATTGTGAAGAAAGGTCAGAGAGGCATAGAGTAGCTTTGATCTTGACTCAAGATTTCCAGTGGGAAGGCAGCATGTGGCCCACTCCAGCTGGAACACCAGTGGCCAAAAGCTTACAAAATGAGTCATCTGGAAACCAACCTAATTATCACTGTTCAAATTAATTGCATGAGTTTATAATCATTGCCTAGATTAAGGAATCCATAGCAAAATTTATCAGATTCAACCGCTTCCCCTCTATTAATAGATTAGACACAAAGGAATGGTTCTTCCTTCTTGAAATTCTGTTTATGTTTCAATTAACAGAAGCTGGGAGCTGGAGGGCTTTCTAACATTTTTTGCTTGAATGATTAGAGTTTAAATCTAGGCAACTTGCAAACTTTTCATTGAAAAACCAAAAGTAGTATCCCACCATTTTTCTAAGTAAGCTCTAGGCCCAACATGGGGCTTGAACTTATGATCCCAAGATCAAAAGTCACATGCTCCACTGATAAGCAGCCAGGTACCCCAAGTGGTATCCCTTTTTATATTGAGATTTACCTAGAGATATTCCATTCCTGGATTTATTAGTAGAGGTTGTACAAAAGAATATACAGGATGAATTTATTCTAGCTTTCCTTTGTAATGTGGAGGCTGGACTTATGTTATCTATGTTTAAAATGTTAGAGCAAACAAAAATGCCACAGTCAAATTAAATGAGAGATGGGATAGTAGCCTGAGTGGTCAAAAAAGTCAACTAATCTAAACAATAACGATTCAGCACTGAACGTTCATTTGCTTATAATTATGTTTAGCTGAAATTGCAAGACAATAATGTAGATTCAATGGTGCATTAGTGTCTCACTGGCTATTATTGCAAAGACAGAAATTTGTGTCTATGACCGCATTGGACAGAGAGAGAGAGACAGGTGGATGAACTTGATGGACGCAGATTTGCCCTTTTGGAGTCTGTCGTCCTTTGAAGTATGTGTTCCTAAAATGTGTTGCTAGTGAGCTGCAGATGTAGTGTAGACATTTAAATGATCAGAAAGACTAGAGTTTGTTTTGTAAAAGCAAATGGCGTATTCCGGTAGAAGCAAGTCTTGGCCAACTCCCATTTTTGTAAGGTTGCTGCTTAATCAGTCTGCTGATCCTTGGAACCAGGATCCTGAGTAAGTTGTATTTGGGTCTTGCCAGTTTAGATGCCGGTCTTGATCTCTCTTTCTCTTCTCTTTAATAAACAACTGGGAATGTGTAACAGAGGATTTTTAGTTCTCTGTTGAACTGAACCTGCTCTGAAGACTGGACACCATACACTTTAAAAAGTTAAACAAAACAGAAGTATATTTAAATATACCAGTAAATTCCTACAAATAAGGTTAAGTTCCTCTATTAATACCAATTGCTTCTCACTAAAGAATTTGTGAAACCTCTGGTGGATATAACATAGGGAACTACTTCTGTTTAGATCTTCGCCTTTGGTTTTCCCAATTATACAGCAATCACTAATTTTTTTTTTTCTGTCTGACTTATTTCACTTAGCATCATACCCTCTAGGTCCATCCATGTTGTCACAAATGGCAAGATCTCAACCTTTTTTATGACTGAGTAATATTCCATTATATATATTTCTTTATCCATTCATCTAGTGGTGAACACTTACCACTGTTCACTAGAAGAAAAGGGCACTCATATTTCAGTATAGCGTCTATGTTGCACCTTATTCTGTTTTGCTACATGTCTAGACATTGGTTTTTTAAAAAAGGGATGGATCGGTATTTTCTAAAACTTGTGTGACTCTGAGAATCACCTGCAGCAGTATATAAAAAACAACAGTAAAAATACAGAGTTTTTTGGGGAAAACATTGTCTCAGCATACAGCTAAAGCTGTATGGCTCCATGAACCCTGTCACTGCTCCTGGATCTCCGGTTTCCAACTAGCATGAGAAAGGACTTCCTTCTTCAAAACCCTTTGATTCCATTCCTTTTGAACACTGACCAAGGCCCAGGCATCTCCTCCTGGCTTTCCATATTTCCTTACTCTAACTGCAATTTTGTTTCTGGCCTTGTCTTCCACTCTGTCTTTCTGTACGCATCCTTGCCTTCTCTACCCAGCCTATTTGTAGCCAGAGCGATCCTTTCAAAAGGCCAACAGGATGACATCCCTCCGCTTCAGCCCTGCTGGCCTTCCCATTGCCTTGAGCACCTAAACCAAACTCCAGCAGGTGCTCTGCTGTTTAAAACCCTGTGACTTTTATTCACTGCCTCCTTGGTCTTTCTCCCCCTCTCTCCCTCTTTCTCTCCCAACCTAGTTAACTTCTCTTTGTATTCTTGGGCTCAAATATTATCTCCTCACATAGCACCACTTTCTGATCAATCTTAATTGTTAACATGCTTTCGCTGAACCTAGTACTCCTCTGAGCCAGTCACATGAATACCCACAGATGTCAACGTGTAACGTGTAGGCTCCTCTCCTGGAATGTGATTCCTAGAGGGCATTGCATCTGCAGCACCTGGTGGAGTGTCTAACACGTCGTGTACAACTGTCAGTATTTGTTGAATGAACAAATCTATGAATGAACAAATGAAGATAAATTTCTAGATTGATCATGTTAGGGTGAGGGGCAGAGGGAGAGGGAGAAAGAATCTCAAGCAGACTCCCCACTGAGCACAGAGCCAGTATAGGGCTCAATCTCCCGACCCTGAGATCATGACATGAACCAAAACCCAGAGTCAGATCCTTAACAGACTAAGCCACCCAGGTGCCCCTAATTTAATATTCTTAAATTTACCAACCATCCCCGTCATCCAACTTCATGACATTTTATCACTTCCATAAGATCCCACATGCCCTGTAAGAGATAATCTCCATTCCCACCACAATCCTAAGAAAACACTTGCATATTTTATGTCTCTATAGATTTACCTGTTCTGGACATTTCATAAATGGAATCATATAACATTGTGGTTTTTTTATGTCTGGCTTTTTTTCACGTAGATGGTGTTTTTGAGATTCATCCATGCTGTATCCTCAACCAGTATCTCATTTCCTTTAGCACTGAGTAGTATTTCATTTAATGGGTTTACCAGTGTTTTGCTTTGTTTCTTAGTGCTTTCACAAGCTGATGGACTTTGTGCTTGTTTCCACTTGTTGCCTATTATGAACAATGCTGCTGTGAATGTTCACGTGCAGGTCTTTGCATGGACACATGTTTTCATGTGTTGTGCCTAAGGCCCTGGGGGTGGAATGGCTGGGTCATATGGTAAATGTATGTTTGACTTTGTGAGGAGCTATCAGGTTGTTTTCCAAAGTGGCTGCACCATTTTCAATGTCCACAGTAGTCAAACTGTGGAAGGAGCCTCGGTGTCCATCGAAAGATGAATGGATAAAGAAGATGTGGTCTATGTATACAATGGAATATTCTTCAGCCATTAGAGACGACAAATACCCACCATTTGCTTTGACGTGGATGGAACTGGAGGGTATTATGCTGAGTGAAATAAGTCAATCGGAGAAGGACAAACATTATATGGTCTCATTCATTTGGGGAATATAAAAAATAGTGAAAGGGAATAAAGGGAAAGGAGTGAAAATATCAGTGAGGGTGACAAAACATGAGAGACACCTAACTCTGGGAAATGAACAAGGGGTAGTGGAAGGGGAGGTGGGCGGGGGGTTGGGGTGACTGGTGATTGGCACTGAGCAGGGCACTTGGTGGGATGAGCACTGGGTGTTATGCCATATGTTGGCAAATTGAACTCCAATTAAAAAAATTAAAAAAACAAAACAAAACAAAACAAAAAACCCAAAGTAGCTGCACCATTTTATACTCCCACCAGCCACAGAGAAGGGGTCTACTTTTTCCACATCCCAGTTACTTGCTTTTGTCCGTGTTTTGATTGTAACCATCCTAGTGAGTGTCACCTGGTATTTCACCAAGGTTTTGGTTTGCGGTTTGCATTTCCCCACAGGTAATGACGTGGAGTATCTCTTCATGTATTTATTGGCCATTTGTAAGCAGATAAGGTTGTTTTTTTTTTTTAAAGATTTTATTTATTTATTCATGAGAGACACAGAGAGAGAGGCAGAGACACAGGCAGAGGGAAAAGCAGGCTCCTTGTGGGGATCCGGAAGTGGGACTCGATCCCAGGACCCCGGGATTAGCACCAGAGCCAAAGGCAGATAGATGTTCAACTACTAAGCAACCCAGGCATCCCTGCAGATAAGTTTTTAATGGCTTGATTGACTTTAGTTGCTGAAGGGTTGGCTCAGTTTATAAATTCTCCACCACATACAACCCTTTCTCATTCAAGTGCTCAGTCAATGTTTCCTGAGTGGGGGATCCTCTTCCAGACTGGAGTGGGGGTGAGAGGTGGGGGGAGGGCCTCAACTCAGTCTTCCTCTTTAGTGTATCACTGCCACCAGCCCCACCACTGCCCTGGGTAGGGGTGTAGGGGTGTGGGCTCATCAGACTCTTTTCTTTCTACTTCTTTTCCTTTCTTTTCTGTCTGCCTATTTTCCCCTCACGTTTTAGTTAAAAAAATAATAATGATCTTTATTAGTGTATCATTTTTTTTATTGTGGTAGAACATGGATAACAAAATTTACCCCTTTAACCATTTTTAAGTGTACAGTTCTATAGCAGTTTGCCATTTATACTGTTCTGCAAACATCACTGTCCTTCATCTCTAGAACTTTTTCATTATGTCAAACTAAAACTCTGTATCCATTAAATAATAATTCCCCATCCCCTCCTCCCTCCAGCTCCCAGCAACCACCTCAGTGTTACCTTTTATATATAATAATATCTAGTTGTCTTCTCAAGGGAATTTAAGTACATCCTGTTAATCTTAAATAGCCAGTAAAATGGCTAATCCCCAATCTAGAATTTTAATGTCCTGTGGAATAGGAAAGCTAGAAAGGCAATCACTTTACAGATGTTTAGAGTAGTATTACAAATAAAGGCTCTGGGAAGGTGCTTAGTGCTAGATTTTAAAGGAATTTGCCGGTCAAAGGGCTTCCTTTCTTCTGTGGAGTAAGCTACCCAGTGCCAACATCCTGGAAGTGTCTTGGCTTTATTTAGCTGGGTGCATTGCTGGGAGCCAGAAATTGCACCTGTTGGCTATGCATTGTTCTCTTGAATTTTGTTTATTTGATGATTATTCAAAACTACATCAATCATGTTAAAACTATCAATCTATGATAAATATCTTCTGAGTAGAAATCATGTGATTTAGCTGTCATTTTAATCAAATATGTACACCAACTAAATCCGAAATGCTTTATGTACCTTGCCCTCTTGTTTTATATAACGATACGAAAAACTAAGTATTTGCAAAACAATACAAAACAAAACAAAACAAAAAAACGAAGAAAGTCCTGGCACACCAGAATTTTTTTTTTTTCAGAAAGAAACCTTGTACTTACTTACATTTATTAAAAGATAATGTAAACTGAGATATATTTAAACATTTATTTAAACATTGAGATATATTTAAACATTTAAACATTAAACATAAACATTTAAACATTTTGAGCAAAAATTGATTTGAATTAGGCAGCGCTAAATCAGAAGTGGTTAGCAAGGCTCCAAAGACAGAAACTCAGGGACAGATGTTTATAGAGAAAAAGCAGAAGAAAAGAAAGGAAATTATTGATTGCCTATGGTTTAAAGCCTCATTGGTTCTTGTGATTGGTTGTCCTTGGCGTTTTGATTTTATTACCTTGAAGCCATTTATAGGGTTAGATTTTGGTTTGCTTACACAGGTGGCCATGGCAATGGTGCCACCTCAGTCTAATGACCTCTTTGTTTAATTAACTTAACAACATATACAATACTTCTCGCTTGTGCTCAGGCAAGAAACAAGATGGGAACCACTGAGGCAGGTTGGAGATTCTGGCTGTAAAACCATGTAAAAGGGGGCATGTGTCCTAATCAAGGACGTGGGAAAGCAACGTTAAAATAAAAGGATGTTGCTTCTCTATATGTAAAACTTATGCTGGGAGAGAGATTGTTCTGGAAGGGCAGATGTTCTCCCTTACAAAAGGGGGAAAGCATTTAGAATCTTCCGGTGATGAATAGAGGCCACAGGTTACAGCTTTCTTTGGACATGGCTTTTAAAAAGCCATTCTGCTGAGGGCCTTTTGTGGCCAGCTGTGTGGAGCCAATTGCCCTTTGTATTTGATGATGACGACGCCGAGGATTGTTTTGTGTGGGGGCTCTGGACAAAAAGACACATTTGGGGCCAGAAGTCATTTCTACATTGTGTACATACGTAAAGATAGCTCTAAATTTGCTTCCTTGCCAAAGGAAATATTTTTATTGTAGATTTTTTCTAATCCTTGAAACCATTTAGAGTAGTAGATCTCTGAGAGGGTGGGAGGCATACCAAGACCCAATGGCTACCTTTTGACAATACTCCCTGTTTGAGAATCATTGTCTTGAATTTTTTTTTTTTTGAAATATGCATTTTGCGTTGTTACCAGGTAATGGATGTGAAAGGCCATGCTGTAAACTATAAGAAGCAGGATCAAATTGGTTATTATTATTCCTATGTGTGACTCCTTATTTGACAAATACAATGGGAGTAAAATAAAGGAAATCCTAGCCATTGACAGCTCTTCATTATCTAAGAAAAGATAAGGAATATTCCTGACAAAGGAAAGATCCAGGTGCTTCTTTGCCATTTTATTTCTTCATCATGTTCCCTTGCCAACAATAATAGCTAATATTGATTATTTGCTATGAGCCCAGTTCTGTGTTAGGCCCTTCCAGGTACCATCTCATATAATCCTCAAACTGACCCTGAGAGGGAGAGACTCTTTTTCATCCCATTTTACAGATGTGGCCACTCTGGCACAGTAAAGATACTTACCAAAGATCTCAAAGTGAGCATTTGAACCCGGTAGATAGACACTGCTTAACCTCTCAATTTGCATTTTATGAATGCAAATTAGTTTTACTCTCAGCTAAGGCAAGGGTGCTCTCAGGATGGAGCAGGAGTAGCTTTGCCAGATAAAATACGGGACTTTGAATTAAATTTGAATTTTAGAGAAGTGATGAATAGATTTTTGGTATCAGTGTGTCCCAAATATTGCATGGGACATCCTAAGAAATTGTTTATTGGTTACCTAAAATTTACACTTAACTGGGTGTCCTATATTTTAATTTGCTAAGTCTGGAATAACTAGTCAGGAGGGCTGTTACAAAGGAGGTGAAGATAATTGCTTAATACATTTTGATTATTGTGGTTTGGGATTTTTTTTTTTCTATGACTTCATTCGAGGATTACAATTTGTTATATGAAGCTTTAAATCAGACAAATATATCCAGTTTCAGTTAATAAAATATACTGCTAACCTATCAACAGACCTCTCCTGACTTCTTTTTTTCTAGAAATAAGGGCTTCCAAACCTGACCAAGGTCAAGATCTATACCTCATTGGTTTCTCTATGAAATGAAACTATAGGAAACTGTCCCCAGTTTGTTTCTCTGGAGTGAAAACAAAAAACAAAAACCCGCTACCTTTTCCTCAATCTGGGCATGTTATGATTTTTCTGAAGCCCATTCTAGAATTTTAATTTTAGCTGAGCTATCAGTTGGCCTGATTTCATTTTCTGCAGATAGCTTCATCATCCCAGTTTTTAAAATGTTGACAAAATTTTCTTGCACTTTTACCAACTCTATTACTTGGTAAAATTCCCCTCCCTCTGTGTGGTCACCTCCTAAAATAGATGACAGTGGCCTGGATATTCCAAGTCAAAGTTCTGATACATTCACAAATATTTCCTGGATACACCAGTGCATTTCCTCTTATGTTCATTTCTAGCATTCCAGCATCTAATGATGATAAAGCTCTAGAAATAGTCTCTATCCATGTAGGTCAGAGCCCATTTGCAGATAAGCCTGTCTTCTTATGAGGGGCTCATTGGCAAGTACCGAAGTTCTATGACTTCCATAGAACTAAGGTAAGCAAACCAAATGCAGAAGTCATTAGTCTTTGGTGCTCTTGGAAAGTCACCAATCTGGTTCCTGCCTAAGCAGGAGTTTGCCTATCTAGTTCATTTATTAATGAATTATCATGAATGTCTGGGAGCATTTAGAATGGCCCCAAGTTATTCCTAAAAAAAACAAATTATTCGGGGGATCCCTGGGTGGCCCAGCAGTTTAGTGCCTGCTTTTGGCCCAGGGTGCCATCCTGGAGTCCCAGGATCGAGTCCCACGTCGGGCTCCCGGCATGGAGCCTGCTTCTCCCTCTGCCTGTGTCTCTGCCTCTCTCTCTCATCTCTGTGTATTCTCATGAATAAATAAATAAAATCTTTTTAAAAAAATAAAATAAAAATAAAAAATAAAAAACAAATTATTCACATGGCCATTTACAATAGGCCTTGTCCTTCTGAAACATAGCACATCACAGAGGTCTCATAAATCTTAAGTGTAAATCCCAGGAATATCTGTTGGATTTATAGGCAGAAACATCTTGCTTCATTATACAAGTATTTAAGATTGTTTAAGTGAGCACCTAATGTTCCTCTAGATAAATGATCAAATGCCTTCCTTTCCATCTCTCTTCTACCCAGCGCCCAAGGGCCTTCCTCCTTGCTTTTTTTTCTGTTGAAGTGAAAGCTTGCAGTTAACCTGGTCAAAATCATGACTTATGTGTCAGTTGTACGTAAAGAGAGAAAACATGCTCAGACAAGGTGATTGATTGGCTGGGAGAACAGAGGGCAAAACACTAACAAGGCTTCCATACCAAGAGCAAGGCTGTTTTGGTGTAACTGGAGCCTATTGTTATTGCAACCATTGTTTCTCCAGAAATGAGCCAATGGAGACAGGACATTTATTTTAGCTCGGCACTCTTATGTCTATTTCTGAAAAGGAAAAGGTCCCTGCTGCTGCAATTCCCACTCCCTCTCCCAAAAGGTACTGGGCTAGCAGGTAGGATATTGAACGGATCATCATGATCTCCAAATGCTCATAGACTGGTAAGCTTTCATCTCGGATGTGCTGAATTTCTAGTCTCGTTCAGTTTAGAGAAATGAATAATGAGGGTAATATTCATAATGTGGATAGTGATATCCTTAGAAGATATTTATTCTAATGTATTGAGAACTTCCCATGTGTTGGCCATTGCCCAGGATCCTTAGAGGATTATATGATTATGATTTGATTCTTCCCACAACCCTGTGAGATAGGTACTATGAGTAATTTACAGAGGAAGAAAAGGTACAGAGAGACTAAGGAACTTGCCCAAAGACACAGCCAAGGAGTCTCAGAGCCCAGATCTAACCAGGCAGCCCTTGCTCTTAATGACTATGTCACACTGCTCTGCCTTGTAGAACAAAATGACAAGGTTCGTATGCAAATGTATAAAGTAGGTCTCTCAGCCCCTGATCAATAAGGGAGCTTTTATGTAGTTCTGTTTGCATTTGTTCTTCAGTACAAAGCTGGAGTTTATCTGGTGGGATAAGATTAGATTTCATCCCTGTGATTTGGTTGTTTTTCAGATTTGCCCTTGGGTCCTCATCCTATCAATATTCTGATTACATTTTCCTTATCATTCTACTGTGGTGATTCATGAATATGATAAAACAGAGCTGCCTCTTCAGTAAATAAGGGAAGCTGGGCCCACAGTGAATAAATAGACCTTTCATTGAATCTGGAGAAATTCAGCATATAGATGTCCTGCAGTATTTATTAGGAGACTACTATACCCACCAGGCCTGAGCTTAGGTCGGTTTCTTCATTTAGTGTTTCCTAAAATATCAACGCTCCTATGTTATATGGTATTTGTTAACTTGTAGGTAAAAAAATCAATTTATTGAATGTTGTGTTGCACGCTTTTGTACGAGGTGTACCATATTTAACCAGATTCAAATTTTAAGAGTGACTTTTCAAATTGATGTCACTAAATCCTCTGGAAATTCTGAAAATAAGAGCTTATGTAAAGTTGAGAAATAGATAAATATTCACCTACTAAGAGCTACTGTTTTCATTATTCTTAATGTGTTTTAAATGTTTGTTCTTACAAAGAAAATACGAACAAAACCCAAATAATGAAAAAATTTCCAAGTTTATATTAAGTTTATTGCATGAGTGACATAGGGAAATCCCTCTTCAGAGAAATGGCATTGCAAAAGAGGCAGAAAACTTCCTTCTTTTTCAAATAAAAAATGCATCCTGTTTCTAAGCATTTTTCATCGTATTTGACAGTTTATTAAATTAATCTTTTTTCTCCATGTGGACTTCATCAAACTTTTCTTATCCTGTGATGATCTTTTTTTTTTTTTTTAAAGATTTTATTTATTCATGAGAGACACAGAGAGAGAGAGAGAGGCAGAGACACAGGCAGAGGGAGAAGCAGGCCCCATGCAGGGAGCCCGACTTGGGGCTCGATCCCAGGACTCCAGGATCACACCCTGGGCTAAAGGTGGTGCTAAACCTCTGAGCCACCAGGGCTGCCCCATCCTGTGATGATCTTGACCCATCTTCCTGTTTGTTTCTTATCTCCTCTCACTCTTCCTCCCTCCCTCCCTCCCTCCCTCCTTTCTCCTTCCATCCTTTCTTCTCTTCCTTCCTTCTTTCTTCCCTTTCTAGATTTTCCTTCCCTTCTTTCCTAGCTTTCATAAGGGCACTATGTTATCTTACCAGCATTATTTCATTTAACACTTACAGCTAACTGTGAGGCAGGTACCCTCCTGGTCCTGATGGTACAATAGATGAAGAAATCGATGCTCTGAGGAAGTAAGGGATTTTCCCAAGATCACAGAATCTTTAAGAGTGGAATCAGGATGCAGCCCAAGGTCTGTTCTATTCCGAGCCCACGGTTTAGTGCTTTCCATATAATGAGGACACATTTCTTTTATAATTGGGAAAATTATTTATTTATTCATTCATTTATCTATCTAGTCATCTATTTATTTATTTGGGGGAGGGAAGGCAAAGGGACAGGGACAGGGAGAACCTCAAGCAGACTCCACCCCTAGTGCGGAGACCATTGTGGGGCCCGATCTCATAACCCTGAGATCATGACCTGAGTTGAAATCAAGAATTGGCCACTGAGCCGCCCAGGCATGCCCAAATTTTTTAATTAAAATTTAACAACCAGGAGGCGCATCTGGGTTGCTCAGCGGTTGAGCGTCTGCCTTTGGCTCAGGTCATGATCCTGGGATCCTGGGATTGAGTCCCACATCGGCCTCCCTGCATGGAGCCTGCTTCTCCCTCTGCCTGTGTCTCTGTCTCTCTCTCTCTCTGTGTCTCTCATGAATAAATAAATAAAATCTTTTTAAAAAAATGTAACAACAGGAAAATAGTCATGATTCTCTAGGAGAAGGAATTAGGCAAGAGCTGATCTGATCTGGGATCCCTGGGTGGCTCAGCCATTAAGCATGTGCCTTCGGCCCAGGGCGTGATCCTGGAGTCCCGGGATCGAGTTCCACGTCGGGCTCCCTGCATGGAGCCTGCTTCTCCCTCTGCCTGTGTCTCTGCCTCTTTCTCTCATTGTGTCTCTCATGAATAAATAAATAAATAAGTCTTAAAAAAAAAAAAAAAAAGAGCTGATCTGATCTAAGACCACTGTGGCTTATTCGACCAAACATGGTGAGATTACTGAGTACAGACTGGCACAGATAAATAGTAAGTAGCTAACACCTACTGAGAACTAAGAGGTAGGTTCTCTGGACTTTGTTAGCATTAACTCATCCTATACTCACCACAGGATCATGATAAAGATACTCTGTAATTGTCCCTATTTTAAAGATTGGGAAACTGAGGCACAGGGGAGCTAAGTGGCAGGGAGGACTTTGGCTGGAATATGTGGATTTGATGGATGCTTGAGGGAACATGAGGAGCTGCAGGTAGGATTCTAGGGTGCACTCAATGGAATGTGTCTATCTGAGGGGAGGTCAGGATAATGGGAATGGAGGGAAGAAGCTTGTGGTGGGGGAACAGCAGCCTTGGGGGCAGAGTGAGGAAGAGGCCTTCGAAGGGGAAGGCCTGGACGGGCCGGGGCAGGTGAGAAGAAGGGCTTTCTAGGTGGAGGGAAGCGTGTGAGGCAGGAGGGGTTCCAGGGCTGGTGGATGCAGGGCAGGTGAGTGGCCCCAAGGCCCACCAGACCAAAGCAGTAGGTAGAGCAGAGGCTGAAGAAGAGGGGAGCAGGGGGCGGAGTGGGGGGGACACTGACTCTGGCCACTTCAGCGCCGCAGGATCCCTGTTCTGGCCCCAGGTAGTGCCCCCTCCTGTAGGAACTGGGCCCTCTGCGTACAGCGCCCCGAAGGCACCCCCTTCTGAGAGTGTCAGCGTGGAGACTTCATTGCCTGCCCCGCCGTGTTCGTGTCCGTGGCAGTGTCGTCAGCCTGTCCAGCACCACGGAATATAGAGGCCTGAGCCGAGCCTAAAGCTCCACTGGCTGCACTGCCGTCCTGGTGCCCGGGGTGCCAACAGGTGGTACCGCAGCCTCTGCACCTGTGCGGCCTTCCTGCTGGGGCACTGGGGATGGGGGGGGACGTCCACCTGACCCTGAAACCAGGGCTTTCCCTCACCATCCCGTGTACTGCTTTTTTTTTTTTTTTTTTTTAAGATTTTGTTTATTTTTTCATGCTCTCATGACTAGATGTAGAGAGGCAGAGACACAGGCAGAGGGAGAAGCAGGCTCCCCGCAAAGAAAGCCCGATGCGGGACTTGATCTCAGGACCCCGGGATCATGGCCTGAGCCAAAGGCAGCCGCTTGACCGCAGAGCCACCCAGGTGCCCCATCCTGGGCACTTCTTATTATTTATTGACTGCTCTAGAAATGATAAAAAGACCAAAGGAAGCAAGCTTACAGCAAAGAACTTCACACTGCTGGGCTGACAGTGAGTGAGCCGGTGTACCTTTGAGTCCTGACTTTGACTTGCTGGGTGGTTCTTTTTTTTTTTCCTTTTTGCTATTCTTAAAAAAAAAAAAATGTCAATTCAACTAATTAACATATACTGTATTATTAGTTTCAGAGGTAGAGGTCAGTGCTGCTGGGTGGTTCTGTGCAGGTTCCGTCCCCCACCTAGGATTCCTTTGCTCCGCTAACAACTGACGCCCCGAGTTCTGACCTTGGAGTGGGCCCTGAGCTTAGGGCTGTACGGGGATGATCTCCTTATGGAGCTCAGGGCAACCACGTAAGGTCGACGTTCTGATCTGCCTTTTACACGTGAGATTCAGAGAGAGACAGTGAACAGGGGACAGATCAGGATTCCCTGCCAGGCCTCTGGCTCCCGAAGACTCTGTCTTTCATGGACACTTGGCTATCCTGTAAGATGAGGGCCGTGGCTTGCGTGACATGTCGTGCTCCCCCCCAGCTCTTATTCTCCTGTCTGGCATTTTGCTATGCCCTCCCCCACCCCAAGCAAATACAGAAAATGCTTAAAATAAAAAACAGGAGCAGCAGCAGTCGTCTATCTGAACACCCCGCCCTGGTCTCAGTACCGCCTATCTTATCTAGCAGGTCTATAAATTACTTAGCAGTGTAGCCCAGGGCTCCTGGGTGCCTGAGCCCATCCCCGGAGTCACCAAGGGTTTGGGGTACCTGGCAGCTTTACCTGGGTCTGTTCTCTGTCAGAGAAGCAGGCTTCTTAAGGTATTTGAGTTTGCAGGGCCTGTTCTGAACATTAACCAGGCAGGGTCTAAAAAGAAAAAGAGGGGTTCTGGGTGCTCAGGGGTTGAGTATCTGCCTTTGGCTCAGGATGTGATCCCGGGGTCCAGGGATCGAGTCCCACATCGGGCTCCCTGCATGGAGCCTGCTTCTCTCTCTGCCTGTGTCTCTGTCCCTCCCTCTCTGCGTCTCTCATGAATAAATAAATAAAATCTTAAAAAAAAAAAAAAGAAAAGAAAAGAAAGAAAAAGGAAGAGAGAAAGGGGGAGGGCAAGAAAGGAGGAGAAGAGAAGAGGGAGCTGTGGGGAAGGCGTTGACCCCAGGAGGTGCAGAGTCCGCATGGATGCTGTGGCTGTGCGGGCTTTTAGCATAAGCGTCTTGGCTTCTAAAGTGATATTACACTGGCCAAGGTCCCATCCCAACAGAAGCATTAAATAGAAGCAGTGATTAGCATTTTCCATATTTAAATGATCTTAACTCTTAAGAATCTTAGTGGCTACTTAGGTAAGTAACTTAAATTTAACTATCTATACTTAACAATATATTGAGTATATAGAAACTTAAATAATATAAACTTAAAATGCCTTCCTAATATAGTTCATCGTCTTTGGTGAACTTACCTTAACACTAGGGTAAATAATTTAATGTGTTCAGTGTTGTAGAAGGAAAAAAAGCCTACTTTCTCACTGGATCATTCTCGATATTAAAACATTTGATGACTAAGTCAGAAACGACTGCGAAAACTGCCTCTGCGATAATCAGAATTATTTAAGATGTCAAGATTTGGTCTTTCTCCGCTCCTAGTATTACTGAAAACCCTTATGGTCCTTTCCATAAATGAATAAACAACCTGTACTTCAAAGTTTGGTGGGGAAGTTGGGAATTCCTGGGAAAATGTTATAGTTTCATTTTTTAAAAACAAAATATAGGGGTACAGTCAGTTGAGTGTCTAACTCTTGGTTTTGCTCATGATCAGGATCATGGGATCAAGCCCTGAGTCCAGCTCTTGGATTCAGAAAATCTTGAGATTTTCTCTCCCTCTCCCTCTGTCCCTCCCACTCACACACACACTCTCTCTCTTTCTAAAATAGATAAATCTTAAAAAAAAAAAAAAGACACATAAAAAATCATTCTCTATCTTACCTAAAATTGAAGAGGAATTAAACACCCCTGGAAAGAAAGGTTGTTTTGCATTTAAAACACAGATCATTAATGAGAAGCAGATCCACTGAGTTTACTCAGTGAAGACTGTGGTGGGCATTGGGGGCACCGCTTCCCAGAGTCTGGGAACACACTGTGTACAGCCCACGTATATTGGGCGTATTTTATGTTTTCAGTGCCAGGCTTTAAAGAGTACCTTGGTTCATGCTTTGTCTCCATGAGGGCACGAACTCTGGAATGTTCAATAGATTTTTTTTTTTTTTTGAAGTACCCAACGTGGGGCTGGAACTCATGACCCTGAGACCAAGAGATGCTTTACCTACTAAATCAGCCAGGCACCCCAAGGTGATTTTTTTTTAAATGTTCCAGTTGTTAAATGAGATAAAATCCTCAGCCAAGAAACAAAGACACAAAGTGCACAAACAAAGCGCATTTCCTATGGCTTTGTTGTTGTTAAATACCTAAGTAATACACGAATACATTCTTGTCATTAGCACATGAGCTTTGAGGCTCTGGAACTGAGGAGGTGGGACCGAGATTTGTCCCAACATTTGTCCCACGTAGCCATTGATGCCTTCTTGCTTCCCTTACCAGGAGACTCTGTCCCCTGTGCTCTCTTCCTTCCTCACCTTGTCTCCCTCCCACCAACAAATAGAGTTTTTCCTCCACTTTCCCCAACACGGGGCTTCCCATGTAGCTGCTTTTCATTGAATATTTTAGTTTGGAATACTGTGTGACTTTCTCTGTATGCTACTGCGTAAAACTACGTTACAATGGGCAATCTGGGCGATGTGATCTCACTTTGTCCATGTAGAGAATTTACAGTCCAGCTACAGTGTGGGACGAAATAAAGACAAAGTCAGATGGGCAAAAGTTGCTTGGGTTTTGGAATGTTTCATTTGGACTGATTTTAAAGGTCTTTTGGAAAAAGAGTCTCAAACGGCAGGGGCGAATGTAATCAGGTCACCGTTTCCTTGTGTTAGAAGGTTTGGCAAAGGAGAGGTCAAGTGTGAGGATGCAGGAAAAGGAAATAAATGTGGCACAGGCAGGGAAGGAACTTACTGGATACAGGAAGCCAGAGACCCTGGAGAGGAAAGGAAGGAAAGGCAGGCATCTCTAACGAGGCCAAGAATGGGAGTAAACATGCTCCAAGAGCCAAGTGTTCTCATATGACACTGTCCCTATCTCTGTGTCCACGTGTTCTCTCCTTCTCCTGCCTAAGGACTGTGTCCACTCCCAGTGCCTCCCAGACCAGGCTGGCTAACAGAATCATGTGGGAAGCTTAACCACATACAGATTCCTGGGCCTTGGGTCTTCTAGGGAAGCAGACCCCAATTTTTTTTCTCCTGCAGCTACTCGGGATGTGAGCTAGCTTGGAAAACACTGATCTGAAGATTTGGCTTTGAGAAAGGTGTTGTTTTTTTTTTGTTTGTTTGTTTGTTTTTTAAGATTTATTTATTTATTCATGAGAGAGAGTGAAAGAGAGAGAGAGAGAAGCAGGCTCCATGCAGGGAGCCTGATGTGGGACTCGATCCCGGGTCTCCAGGGTCACGCCCTGGGCCGAAGTCAGGCGCTAAACCGCTGAGCCACCCAGGCTGTCCGAGAAGGGTGTTTTTAATCGGATGAAACACAACTATGAGTCCAGACAAAGAGTCCATTGACGGACCCATGTCAGTCTTATGTGTCGTACATTCAAAAAGTTGATGGTTAAAACGTTCTGTGGATGGGTCATCCCTTCTATGAAAAAAGCCACATTATCTAGAGATGCCCTTTTTTGCCTTTAAATGAGAATCAGGCATCAGTGGAGAAATGTCTTAAGTGGGAAATCTATAGACATACAAAACGTCCAGATGAATAAGGTAAAACCATTATTTGGTTTAGAAAGTGAGCAAATGACCTGTGTGAGTCCTAGGACTTAGTTGGTTGGCCATCCCAAGTCTTGCAGCCAGCAGGGATAAATCTTGCCTTTTATACTTAAACTAAAATTATTCGAACCCCTACAAAGTGGAAGATGTCCAATGCCCGCCCCACTATTTTTATGGACTTTTAACTCAAGTGGCAGGGGGTGGAGAGTTAGTTCTTCTGGTCACTTCTTGTTCTGATTTCTTATATTGTCTGACTTCTTCATCTCACATCCATCTTGCTTGATATCCCAGACTCGTACAAGCCCCTTGTCTTTGGTTCTCCAAGCAAATGCTGTTTTAAGAGGTCCCCAGGTTACCAGGGGTACTTACATCACAACACAGCACAGCACAGTTTTGAAACTTTGAAAGTGTACATGAAATATTCTCTTTCTTTTGGCCTATTGACAATCAGGATTTTCTCATTCACTGACACTCCCCACCACCCCAGTCTTTCATCTGGCTCCATGGATTTTATAAGCTTCTGAATTCCAAAAGTGAATTGCACTTGAGCTGTGCAAACATTTTTTATCTCAAGAGATAGCCCCCAATTCTGAATTTACCAATTTATTAATGTATAGTCCCATTAACAGAGTGCAACAATCACTTAATTTTCATCATTCCCTCGCCAGAAATAAATAAAATTTCTATTTTATGTATTCACCAATTTCATAGGCAAAATATATTGTTCCAATATTTTCACTTGCATTTCTTTAGGAAGAGTTTGAGCATATTTTCATAAGTTCCATGGCCAGTTATGCTTATTCATCTATAAACTAGATAAACTGCTAGATGATCTAGGTTATCTTTTTTTCTATTAGGTATTTAGTGATTTTCTTCAATTTTCTTGTTGATTTGTAAGAACTCCTTACATATTATAGATAGTAACTCATTGTTATGTATGTTGCAAATATTTCCCCCAGTTTTTGTTTCTTCTCTTTGATTTTCAGTGGTACATCTGGCCCTATGGAGAAACTCTTGGGATTGAGATTGTTCCTAACTCTCCAACGATTTTACCTGTTGCTCCATGAGAAAGCCCCACAGATCTAGGGCGATTGGTTTGTTGGGGGCCAGTCTTTCTGGTGTTGGTTTTATTTCCTTTGCCCTCCTTTTCCCCTCCCCTTCTCCTCCTCCTCCTTCTTTTTTTTTTTTTTTTATTTATTTATTTATGATAGTCACAGAGAGAGAGAGAGAGGCAGAGACATAGGCAGAGGGAGAAGCAGGCTCCATGCACCGGGAGCCTGATGTGGGATTCGATCCCGGGTCTCCAGGATCGCGCCCTGGGCCAAAGGCAGGCGCCAAACCGCTGCGCCACCCAGGGATCCCTCCTCCTCCTTCTTTTTCCTAGCAATCCTTTATTTTCGGTGGGACACCTTTAACGTATGAGGATTACACCCAACTGATGCTTTTTGATGTTTCTCCTTGCTAGAAGGAGAAAGTGGAAATTTCTCTTTTGTGATTGGCCAGTCTTGGCCCTCCTTTGGGTTTGCAAGTCACCTCTCTGAGCCATTTGCAAGTCTTTTTTTCAACTTCTACTCTTCTCTAGGTTGGAGGCATGTAGCTACTGATAGACCATTATTTGCTGGATTTCGTTCATTTGGCTCAGTTTGGGAAGAGAGAAAGAAGAGGTCTTGTCAAATTGTGTCTAGGCTGACTTTCTTTCCCAGAAACTAACCTGTACTTTTGTGTTTCTTTAGTAAGTAAGTTGTATTTCCTGGGTTCCCTGGAGGCCACTGTTGCTCAGGGGTGGAGTTTAAAGTGGGCCGGCCACATGGCAGATGCAAAAGGAGCAGAAATATAACTGGAGGAGGTCATAGCAAAAGAAACCCTGAGCTCTTCTCCTGTTAAGCAACATTTCCATAGGTTTCGTGTCCTGGATGGTGTAGAGCTGTTGGAAGCATTTAATATTTATACATCCCAGCTAGATCCCCCCCCCCCCATAGAATTAGTAGCCCTTTCTTTGCTTTGAATGTGCTTTTAAAGTGCATCTAGGAGACTAAATGTGCTTCTTTCATAAAATATTCTCTACTCTAATAATCATTATCAGGTTGAGACACATATGATGTGATGTACCCACAAGAATGTGCTGGGTGATGGGGCGCCCTTATTTCCACTCAAGTCATGATCTTGGGGTTGTGTGTTGGGCTCTGTGCTCAATGTAGAGTCTGCTTAAGATTTTCTCTCTCCCTCTCCCTCTGCCACTCCTCTTGCTCACACCCAGAGGTGCTCTCCAAAAAAAAAAAAAAAAAAAAAAAGAAGAAAGAAAGAAAGAAAAAAAGACTGTGCTGGATGATAAAGCCAGATTTTCCCATCTCTAGGATTTCTCATACTTTCAGGTTCTTAACACCCTGTTGGCAGCTGTTAAAAGTTTTCCTAGCCCTGCCCCCATTGATTCTGATTTAGTAGGTACAGATGAGGCCCAGGAATCTGCATTTTTGGTAACTATAGTGGTTCTGATGTCTGTGGTCCTTAGTATGGGCTTTGAGTCCAGGGTCAGATTCTCAACCTCAGCACTACTGACATTTGGAACAGAATAATCTTTTGTTGCTGGGGTGCTGTTAAGCGATATCTCTGGCCTCACCCATTAGATGTCAGCAGCACCCCCGCCCCATTGTAACAATCAAAAATGTCTCCAGATATTGCCAACATGTCCTCTGGGGGCAAGGGGTTGTCAAATCACCCTTGACTGAGAACCAACCATTGACTGAGGGGGAATAAATGAGGAGAAAATGCTAGTTAAGAACAGTTTTTGCTTTCACATGCAGATGTTCCTACCCTTGTGCTGATTTCATCAAACAAATGAAGCAAATATTTCTGAGCACCTAATATGTACCAAGCATTTTATATTTAAATATATAAATATATTTTTAGATATATTATGTATTTTAAAGTGTTTAATATAATCATGGCTACTTCTTTAATATCTTATAAGATGGAAGAAAAGGATATGTTCTTGTAAGTTAATATCTATTGAACATGCAATTTTGCTAAATTAATATTCCCAATAGTTTTGTGTAGGATATACCAGAGCTTTAAAATTAATATTAGTCAATATTAAAAGTACTGTTAAATTAAAATTAATATTAAGATCGAGGGGCCTAGTTGGTACAGGTGGTTAGGCGTCTGACTCTTGGCTTTGGCTCAGGTTGTGATCTCAGGGTTCTGAGATAGAACCTGTTGTTGGGCTCCGTGCTCAGCAGGGGATCTGCTTAAGACTCCTTCTTCCTCTCTCTCTGCCCCCCCCCCACCCGCCCCCCTGTTTTCTCTTTCTCTCTCTCTCTTTTTTTAAAAAAAATTGGTATTAACATCAATGTTGCTTTAGGAAGGATGTAATTCAGCCAGTGTGAATAATGAAACAAATTTGATTTATAAACTTTACATTTATTCTAATTTATAAAAACATAAAGAAGAAAGACTCACAATGCCCCTGCCATAATACTGTTTATAAAAGCTCACCTCTGCTGTAATTTTAGAATCTTTCTTTGGAGAGTCTGTGGTCCATAGAAATAAACAACTGTACCCAAACATGCTCATTTGGATGTGAGTTTTTCAGGTGTCACTAAAATGTTAAAAATAGATCATGATGTAGGGCAACCAGATATTTAACTCCTTAAGTCAGTGACTCAAGGAGCTACAAGGATGGAAGGAAAGAGGGAGGGAAAGAAGGAAGGGAGGGAGAGGGAGCAAGGAAGGAAGGAGGAAAGGAGAGAGGAAGGAAGGAAGGAAGGAAGGAAAAGGGAGGAAGAAAGGAAGGAAAGGAAAGAACAGGAATTGATTGAGGACGAAGCTCGGTAATCTCCAAGGGGGGGGGGGGGTCGGTAAATTCTATTGAAATTCAAGAGTGGAGACCTACCAGAAGGCTGGTAAAACAATTCCTAAGTGGCCAGAAAAAGAATCCTATTGACATTCAGGAACCCCGAAGAGAACAATTGACCTCCCCATTGTGGACTCTATCCCCTTCCTCCGGTAAAGGTGTGAATAAAGCTCAGGACAGGAAAGAAGCCTTTTCTGCGGACCCTGCTGTTGTCGACGTGTCCTTAGCCGGACAGACTTTCTGGGCAGTTCCCGATGATATCATTTCTTTGTATCGGAGATCCAGGACCTTTGTGGATTAGGAGAGAAGAACCAAACGGCAGCTGTCCCTCCTGCTGAGCTTGGCACGCAGAACTGACTCTCAGGAGAGGCCCCCAGGACCTTGGCCAGGGGGTGCAGAAGGAAGCTGGCCCACCCTGGAATGCAAACCCAAAAGAGGGCAAGGGGCTCCGACTTGCAAAGCAGGAGAGAGAAGAAGGCAAACGAACACCCCATCATTCCTAGCGGAAAGTTGAATTCAAGAAGCCAGGCTTCACATCCTTTTCCCTTTGCAGAGATCCTGCAGAGTCAGAGAAGTGCTGGCTTTTTAAAAATGCTGATTTCTTTTTAAACACAATGTGGGGTGTTTTGTGCGTGTGTCCTCAGAGGATTTCCAGACAGTCCCTGTTCAAAGGGTCATTAACATTATTTAAATATTCATAGTGGGGGTGGGGATTATAGACTGAAATTTCAGACCGCGCGGGAGGGAGGGAGAGAGAGAGGGATGGATGGATGGGGGGGGGGGGGCGGCCTAGGGGAGCCCCACCTCGAATACCAGCTTGGACGCCAGGCCCCCGGCTGCCACCGGGGAGGGCAGTACGACGGAAACCCCGCGGTCCACACCTCGGCCTCTGGGCCATATCGGGGAGAGCCCCCCAAACGCAGGGGGACCCCGCGCCTGTCACCGAGACGCACTTCCTAAGGGCTGCGGGCGGTCGCGCTTACCCGGGGACAGTCGTGCTGCCGATCGCTCCCCCCGCGCTTGCACCCCCGCGCTCCCACCCACCCAGACGCAGGATGTGCACCCCAGGCACGTCCGCGGGGGCACACGCCGGCACGCCCACCCGGCACGCCCACCCGTAGGCGGACACAGGGCCGGGTCCCCAGGCACCGAGCCCCTGCTCCTGCACTGGCCCCTCCCTCCCTCCCTCCATCCGTCCATCCTTCCTCTCTCCATCCCTCCATCCATCCGTCCCTTCATCCCTCCATCCGTCCGTCTCTCCATCCCTCCATCCCTCCGTCCGTCCGTCTCTCCATCCCTCCATCCGTCCGTCTCTCCATCCCTCCCCTCTACCCATTCATTCTCTGCGTGGTTTCCCGGTCCGGGCTCCGAGTCCACCCACGGGGAGGTGGGGGCGGGGCGGGAGGGGCGGGAAGGGGCGGCGCTCCGGGCCCTCGGCTCCCCTCCGCCTCCCCGCCGTGGCTCCTCCGGCCAGAAGCGCTCGCCCCGCGCCGGGGCTGCCGCTCGCCGCCTTCCCGGAGCCTCTGGGCCGCCCGAGCCGGGGCAGGGCAGCAGCCGCGCCGCAGCCCGGAGCCCGGAGCCCAGCTCGAGGGCCGCCTCCCCCGGGATCCCGCGCGCAGAGGTGGGTGGCCCAGGCCGGGGGGGGGGGGGGCGGAGACCCCGACACCGAGTCCCCGGGGCGCCCCCTGATGTTGGGGACCCCGGGGGGGCTGCAGATCTGGGGAGCCCTCGGAAGGATCGCGGGCTGTCCCCCGAGGAAGGGGTCCTTGGCCTTGCCCCGCGGAGCGTGTGCGGGAGGGGGCCCGGCTGGAAAGGGCTGGGGCCATGTGGCTTTGAATTCCCGGGTTTGGGGGAGGGGGCCCGGGCCTCCGGCCGCTTTACTCGATAGTTGCTAATATGTGCTTAAAAAAAAATTGACTGAAGACCTCTTTTCCCCTGCTCCCTAACACCCACACTCACACTCACACTCACACACACTCACACTCACACACTCACGGAGCGGGGCTGGACGGGGAAAGCGGGGACCATCTAACGGCCGGGGCTGCCCCTGCAGACCCGGGAGCAGCCGAGGATGGAGCCGCCGGTTCCAGCTCCGGAGGGAGACGCAGGTCCTCAGATGGCAGCGCCGGGACCCCGGGGCCGGGGCGGGGGAGGTGGGGGGGGGGCTCCCGACCCGCCCGAGCCTGGCGAGCGGGGTCCGCGAGCTGCGCTCCGGGGCCCCCGGGGACCGAGGGGTGCGCGCCGAGCCCGCGAGCTGGGCCTGGGGCTGAGTCCCCAGCTGCTGGGACCCGGGGCTGCTTCATCCCAGAAAAAGCCGGAGGGTGCCGGAGGGTGCCGGAGGGTGCGTCTCTTGAGGCCCTTTGTGGGGACACTTGGGGGAGCGGAAGGGTCGCGGTGGTGAGCGCCGGGCGGGCTGTGCTGGGAACTGGGGGGGGGGGGGCGTGCGCCCTCGGGGGCGAGAGCCGGGACGCCCTGGCGGCCCCCAGAGACTCTGGGCAGACGTGGTGGTGGAGGACCCGGGACTGACTCGACGGCGGGGCGGGGCGAGCTGGGAGCGCGGGGAGCCCTGCAGGTTGGGGCCGCTGCGCCCCTGGGGAGCGGGTCACTGAGGTCCCTGCCCTCGGGCCGCGCGCTCGCCGCCGGGGATCCCTCCCTAAGCCTCAACCAGGGGGCGTCGTGGAGGGAGTGGAGTCTGGAGAGACGGTGGGGGGTCCCTCCAGACCCGGGAAAGCCAGCTTCCCGCGCGGGGTGGCACTGCTGTGGCTCCGCTAGGCTGTGTGGTCAGACTTGGACAGATCTGCACCCTTCTCTGCAGCAGTTTTAAGTGCGGCGCCAATAATTTGGGCGAGCTGGTTTCTCCCCCTCTGGAATGCGTGAACCCCTGGAAGGAGCGCGCACACGCACCCACACCTCTACACCTGGATACGGTGCGTCTTGGAATCCGCGAACAGGTTCCCACGGGGAAGCAGCCTTCCCCCTTCCCTCATCCCCGGGCATCCGGAGGCCACCGCCCACCATGGTAATCCCAGGAGATTTGTTTCCTTGGTTTTGTTCTAATTAAAGAGAGTTCACTTAAGCATCACACTTTTCTTCCTGGAAATGGTCCTGATTTAATTAAACGTTCTTTCTCCCAGCCTGGGAGCATCCCCAACGTTGATCAATAATATTTCAGAGTAAGGTGTCTAGAAATGATGTATTGCTCTTAAAGAGCTTGCTCTGTTTGGCTGGAGTAAAGCCCTTAAGAATTAAACCTCGCCCTAACACACCTCCTGAACAGCCCGCTGTCCACCGCCCAGTTTTGACACTGGCTCTTTGCTGGGAGGGCACCTTCTCCGTTGAGCGGGTGCCCCATGGGTTATGCAGGCCCTGCAGTTATTTGGGGCTGCACTAATAAAATTAGTCAGGAGCCAAGAAAAATGAAAGTATTTCTACTTTGTGCCTCGGAGCCCCTTCCCTCGCTGACTGCATTGCATTAGGTGTTGAGCTGTTCCTGTGGCAGCGAAGTTGACTTGAGTTTCTTTCTGGGATGCTGAGGAGCCGGTGTGAGAGGGGTGGCCGGGCTTTGAGATGGGACAAATATTTTGAAATGCCCATTATCTCATAGCCCTGGCATGACAGTTGGCACGGCTCCGTCTGCAGAGTTGAGGGTAGTGTTGTCAGAGATTATTTCACTTCCCTAAGTGGCTCATTCTGACTCAGGAGCCTCAGGATCTCAGGGTAATAAGATGAAGCAGGTTGTCTTAACTTATTATCAAGTGAGGGGAAAATGATGCCCTGGTTGTTTTATCCTAAAACTTTCAATATTTTAGTATGGAGCTAACTATTAAATCTTCTTTTTAAAAATGCTAACACCTTAGACTTTCTAGTTAATTATTAGAATTGTCTGGATACCACCCTTGTCTATTTGGTTGACTCCTAAAGCAGCCAAGTCTTGGATTTCTTTTTCTTTTTTTTTTCTTTTTAAACATATTTTATTTATTTTCTCATGAGAGACACAGAAAGAGAGAAGTACAGACACAGGCAGAGGGAGAAGCAGGCTCCATGCAGGGAGCCCGATGTGGGACTCGATCCTGGAACCCCAGGATCACGCCCTGAGCTGAAGGCAGACACTCAACCGCTGAGCCACCCAGAGGTTCCTCATGTCTCGGATTTCTATCACAGATGTTATTACAAGTGTCTACTAATAAAGATAATGAGAAATATTTCAAATAGAAATGAAACTGAATTTGGGTGGACGTCGTATTGAGGAATTTAAACAATTGAAACGGCAGGATGTTGAAATTTACTTCTAAAGACCAAAATGGTGATGTGTAGTTCCATTCTTTAATTTTTTACTTTCCTCAATGCTGGTTGAATTGATGATCAATCTTGAATTAGCCCCTGGAATGACTGTTCTTTGATCTTGAGAAACAGGAGCCATCATTTGTGTAGATTGTTGATCAGGGATCCTGTACCAACTATTGGAAATTTGAATCAGTTAATGTACTGATCAGGTTTAACAATTTTAGTAAGTTTTGTTAGAAAATGGCATCATTTTCTTTATAGTGCATAAACTCTATACCCATGGATAGATTTTTTGTGGAGCTAAAAAAGCTCAAGGCTGGGGGTTCCTCACTGGCACCAGCCTTCCCCATCAGCACGTTGAGGGGCTTGGGCCTGAGGGAGGCAGTGCCTCCATGATCCATGATGATGAGATCCAGGCTTTTTGTAAGAGAATCCCCTTCTAAGAACATATAGGGCTACTGTTCAAGTTTTGGACACATGCCCTTCAAGTGTGTTTTCCAGGAATGTATTATTATAGGGAAGTTGAAATCATCTCTATTTCATAGGAGAGCCACGGTTTTGCTCAAAGAGAAAATTACAGAGTTTGCATATGTGATTTTCAGTAGCACTTGATGAACTAGAATCTTAAGAATTGAAGTACTCAAAAAAAAAAAAAAAGGATTGAAGTACTCTAAGGAATATCAGTTTAAACCTAAGTTTTAAAAATTTGTTTCAACTGTGGCTCATAGAAGTGTGTTTCTAAGATGCAGGGAATGGCTGTCTTGCCCTAACTACTCTTTGCCTTGGTCCTTCCATGGACATTTTAGGACTTTGTAGCCTCCGTGTGATGTCCACATAGAGACAAATTATGGTTTATAGGGGTGCAGAAGAGTAATTGTGGAATCCACAGGACAGCCCCTGGAGGCTGGTTTTTGAAAAGCAAATCCCCATACAAATATAGTTTCTGTTCTTGCCCCACTCTGGAAAGTTGAGTGCCCGAAGAATGAATGAATCATGACGCTTCCTTTGCCTCCAGTACAGCAAGATGTGATACCTCCAGGTTTCAGCCTGGGATTCTTTTTACCTGTTGAAGTGAATTCTGAGATTAGAGAAATGCAAAAGTTGGACAGACAGACAGTATGGGAGAAGGGTCTGAAGGCATCCTTGGGCCCATTTACCTCTTTCCCGTTTAGTATTTGTCTCTGAAGTCCAGGTGCACTGTGCTACCAGGCCTTGGGGGGTCAGGGACATGTAACTGGGATTTGTTCCCATCTTGGTGGGAGTCTCAGAGACTTTGACCCCTTTCTCTCCTGGGTGTGTGCTGGGTTTCTTTCTGGTTGGTTTTGATGCTTAACCAGAGCAGCGTGAGTGAGCAGAGCCAAATATGCAGACAGTTCAATACCCTAGTTATCCAGAACCGTGGCAGGGCCAAAATGCATTAGTGCCTCGGTCAAGTTCTCTAGAAGACTGTGGGCATGTCACTTAAGTGGAATCTTAGTTCCTTCACTTATAAAAATGGGGCTACCGAGACCTGCCTATTTGCAAACTCGTGTTGAATGAGATATATGCAGAAGTACCTCGTGCTCGTTGTATTTCTCCCCAAATTGGTTTTCTTAAGTTAACAAAGTCTCTTTCCATCTTTTTTTCTTTTAAAGATTTATTTATTTAAATAATCTTTAAACACCAACATGGGGCTCGAACTCACAACCCCAAGATCAAGAGTCTCATGCTCTACCAACTGAGCCAGTCAGGCACCCTAAAACCTCCTTTCATCTTCATGGTAGATGCAAATAAGCGATTTTTCAAGTGTAATTGATAACATTCCAGTAATTGTGTAGCAGGTCACTTGTTCAGCCCTCCCACTGACCAGATGGAAAAGCTTTGAGTGCAGAGATTTCTCCAAGCCTAACCTCACCTCCATCCCCCAACCCTCTTTGGACTTGGAGGAGTCTGGAGGACATCATTCTTCTCTCTTTACCCCCAAAGCACCTGCACTGCTGAAGCTTCTTCCTTTTTTTTTTTTTTTTTTTTTTTTTTTTTTACTTGCTTCTTCTTTATGCTTTGAGTAAGTCAGAAATTGCTCCTCATTGGGCAAATGGGCCCAAATTTTCAGGACCCTAATCCTGGGCTTTATGGTCACTCAGTGACCCATAGTGTGATGGATATCAATGGGACTTCCCTTCCGGGAACTCCTACAAGATTCTTTGCTGGCCCTAATGAGTTTTCTCAGTCACTAAGATGAGAACAGGCATTAATATATTAAGTAAAGAGTTGGCATTTCAGGTTAAAATTAACTAGGTTTTCAGAAGAGCCCGAGAAGCCTGGTGAATTGAGTCCTTTATATCTTACCATTTACCTTCACAGATTTGCAGTAGATTTTGCAGGTCGGATGGATTATTAGGTCGCATCGTGGTGGGGTGGCCACACTGGAAACATTATTTTGAGTAAATTTGTCAGCCTTACAGATCATTCTTGTATACAAACACATACAAAAGAAATTCCCCACCTCTGCTCCCTAGTTCGCCAGCAAATCCCTCTGTGCCAGCCAGCCCTGGGGTCTTGACTGGCGAGAGCCCGTACGTTTGAGGAAGTGAGTCGGTTAGAAAAAGTAACTGGGGATTTACAAGCAACATGATTTTAAAAACAGAATATTGTAGCCCCTGACCCTGTTGGCAATGTCTCTGAATTTTTCTTTTCAGAAAACTACCTGCGGGAGGGAAGTCCCCTCTCCCACATAAAATGTCCCACAGAGGGGCGACTGTCCAACTCCTGGTCCCCGACCTTTTGGTGTTTCTAGTCCTGCACTGAAGACCCAGTTCCCTAGGGATCTGTCTTGTTCACTGGGGCAGCATAGCTAGTCCTACAGTCCAGCCAGGCCAGTGTCCTCGGGGGGACTCCTGGGCTCTGGCACAGACAGGATCGCCCATTTGAGAGGAGCCTGCATACTGCCTTTTGGGGTGCATGGGGGGGTGGGCGGTGGGGGGTGTTTTCTGGATACTGCCTTGTAAATCAGCTCTCCTGGGGATGTCAAATAAAGCTTGAGAACAATGGATACAGGCACCTCCCCACACCCCCCAAGTGAGCACCAGCTCTGACTTAGGAGAGACGGGCCCGGACCAGGTCCCCATCCTGGCTTGCCTGCCTCACGTCTTGACAGTTTTCACTGCTCTAACCCAGAGGTGATCCTGGAACTGCTTCAAAAGGTCTGTGGATTCTGCTTAGACTTTCTGCCCTGTGGAGCCCCTGCACCCCTTATCTGCTCTTTAGGATTGAAGAGAAATCGAGTCAGCACATAAAGATAAATAAATGCTGGTCCAGAAGCCTTAACCTCTCTTTGAACTATACCCAAGGATGTGTTTTATTGCTCTGCATGTGCTTTCGTGAGGGGGCCTTGAGAAGGGAGGTTACAGTGCAGAGCAAGATGAATGGTGATGCTGGACCAGTTTTTCCCAGGTTGTCAGAGGACTGCGCTGGAGGATGCTGCACGGAGCTGAGGGCGCCCTGGGCTTGTAAGGGGGAGAGGAATTGCCCAGGACTTCCAGGTCTTCGGTCTTTTGTTAGAAGAGTGTGTGTGGAGCTGCCACCCATACTACACTGAGCCCTGAAGAGAGGGGTCCCTAGGTGGCCACCCTATCTGTAGCCCATGATCTTCTCAGGATGTCCCCAGGGAACCCATGGGCCCAGGACCCAGCCAGCGGCCTGTAGCAGAGAGCAGCCATGCAGACCCCAGCAAAGCCCAACCCTGGGCAGGGGAGAGGGAGGGATGCTAGCTACCCCCCACCCCCACCCCCCGCCGTTAGTTCCCTCAAATGCAGAGCTCTGTGAGGCCTACCTGAGCCCCACACCTGGGTGAAGTATGTGTAGAAGGTTCTAGGAAGGCCAAACCACATTTTCCTGTAGGCGGTTAACTGACGGCTCTCAGCCCCTCTTCCTGACCAGGATTGGCTCACATTATCATGATGTCATTTGCTCAGGGGAATGAGGCAGAAACACTTTGTGTGGAGCAGTGCCTCGTGTAAGTTTTGTGGTACAGCCTATACACAGAGAAAGAGACCCATTGTCTAGCCCTCGTTATGTAAGGCGTTGGGGGGAGTGGTTTTCCCAGAGGAATAAATATTAATTTTCTAGAAAATTCGAGCACTTCTTAACCCTGAATCTAAAAGCTCTCTCTCTATGTGTATTAAAATCAAGGTCCGGGTGCCATGTGCCAAGTGATTCCAAGGCTATATTTAGCCTGGCAAATTATTATTTTGCATCAGAACATTTTATCCTTGCAAAGGATAACAGGAACTCTCCTCTGACACTATTCCAGGTGAATAGAATCCGTTCATTTGGGCAGGAAAATGATCAAACTGTATTGGAAAGTTAGAGCATACCCAAGGCACTTTGTGATCATCCCTGTTTGGGATCATTTTTCCTTTAGGAAAGAAGTTCAAGGCAGTGTTTAATACCGCACAGAGATGGGCCCCGAGTGTGGGAGGCATTGCTTTTGCATGAAATCACAATGTGTACATTGTTTTTAAAATATTCTTTTCATCATATGCTTCATTATCAAAACAATTCACAGCCTCCCAGGGATGACAGATGTTATAGTATAACCAGCATAGAGGCTATAAAATAGAAGAAGGAAAAGGGAAGAAACCACTCCCTCTCCAACCACTACTGAGAATGGAATTTAGTTTTCTCTTCTAGGGAATTCCCTGCAATCCCCAGGGACGCCTTGATCTTGACGTTTCTAGGCACGGTGCTGGGAGGAGCTTAGAGGGAAGGGGAAGGGAATTAACATTTTTTGAGTGCCAGATGCTAACCTGGTTGCTTTTATCTCCACTGTCTTACTTAATCCTCAGAGTCACCACCATTTTTCCAATGAGGATACTGATGGGCTCGGAGGCTGTGGCATCAGCCAAGGGTCCCACAGCTGTACATGGTCCTACCCAGCAGCTCCTGTTTTTCCTACCTAGCTCCCTCCTGTTCCCAAATCAGTGTATGGGGTCCTTGCTGTTCAAAGTGTGGTCTGGGGACCTGTGGCATTGGCATCATTCAGGAGCTCGTTGAAATTAGACAATCCTGAGCCCCCATCCCATCCCTACTGAATCAGAATCTGCATTTTACCCAAATCCCCAGGAATGTATATGCACAGGACAGTGTGAGACGCTCCCTTACCCGACTTGGAGGAGGAAGGTTTGGCAGTTGACGCTATGCAACTAGCCAAGCTTCAAGACTGGAATCAGCAGGCTCGCCCTGAGAGAGGAGTCTGTGAGAGCAGCAGGTGCTACTAGAATCTAGTGGGAGGCAGCTAAACGGCCCACAAAGCCCAGGACAGCTCCTCACCGTGAAGAATTATCCTGGCCAAGATGTCCAGAGGGCTGATGTTGAGATACCCCGGGTCTAGCTGTCCATATCTAGGATTCACACCCTGTCCGTGTTTCTGTGGCTTCAGACGGACGCACCTCTCTAGCGAGCAGACCTTAAAGGAGATGACACAAATTGCAGTGTGGTATGCAGATGTGACTCTTTAAAAAAAAAAAAATTATTTATTTATTCATGAGAGACACAGGCAGAGGGAGAAGCAGGCTCCATGCAGGGAGCCTGATGTGGGACTCGATCCCGGGTCTCCAGGATCACACCTGAACCCAAGGCAGACAGACGCTCAACCCCTGAACCACCCAGGCATCTTGCAAATGTGATTCTTTTCACTGGGACTCAAAAAAGTGACAAAGAGTTTAAATTGCAGCACGAAAGATTTCCCGTTAGAGTTCTGCAAGCATCTGGCTAAGGTACCCAGGAGACAGTGAAAAGGCCTCTGAGCTGGTACTGGTCCCAATTGTACCCCCCCCACCATGGGGTTACCCCCTCTCCTGACCAACCCTGCCTGGCTACCATAACTTTGGTTTCTTAGTTGTACTCCCCAAACCTGCCCAGGCCTCCGTCCTATTTTTCAGCGACCAAGCAAGCTGTGTAGGTCGGCTGTGCCACCTGGAGGCAGGGGGAGGAAAGGGGAAAAGTGGAAGGACTCCTTCCTTCAGGCTTTCCTCTCCGCACCCTGGGATCTGAGCCTCTCCAGCCTTTTCTTGCGTGGCTCCTAATGCTCCACCCCACCGCAGGCCCTTCCACTCCTGAACACCCATCTCCTGTCCCTTGGCCCAAAACATCTGGGACTCTCTCCCCACCAGCACCTCCGTTGTCTCCCTCCTTCCTTTTCTCTCTCTTTTCCTTTGGTAAACAGCAGATCAACCCCAATCACGACTGGGAAGTGAAACCAGCACCCCCAGTGTGTATTAAGGGGGGAAAAAGGGGTTTGAAGGGAAATTCTATGCAACAGAGCCCCTGTCATCCGCCTTCTGTTATGAGAGTCTCCTCAGAATTGCTGCAAACATCTCTTCCTACTCTCTTGGTTTACTCCAATTCAGCTGACTTTTTCTGGAGCTCTACAATTTGAAAATGGAGTTTTCTCGAGGTTCTGTTGTGTTTTCTAGCTTTTTCTCATGGCTGGTATTTATGACATTCATTTTCCAATACTTTTTATTTATGACCATTATCCACAAAGTAGATTGTTCTAGGTCGGCTGTAGAACCAAACTGGACTTATGACCGAGGTTTTCCAAGAAGTTTCTTTGTAACTTCTGGGTACCCTCTTTTTCACAACCTTTATTATTCCTTGCAAAACGAAAGGCGGAGCCACGAAAGTGGAGGAGGCGATGGGGAGTGGCTGGCGGGCTATGCTGAGCATCCAGCTCCAGTGTTGGGATCCAGGGGCCAGGGCAAGAGAAGCCAGAGCGCTGGGCTTCTGGCCAGAGTGGAATGTATCTTCCCAGGGGAAGCCTGTGTTTTTCCAGCAAACTAGCTGCTCTGCTCCAGAGGGCTTTAAACTGGAAGGTGGGGAGTTCCAGGGGGAGAGTGGGAGTCAGAGAACATGAGAGCCGTCGCTATGGAGGACTATCAGTTTTGTCACAAAAAGGGGAGATTTGTCATCTGGTCTTTGGTTCCTAGTCATTGTTTTGAGAAAATAATTGGGAAATCCATACCAGAAACAATCTTGCCCCTAAGATCATATACCTGAGAGGAAGAAAACCTTAGAGGCCCTTGTCCCCCGAGGCACCACTTTTCCCTGCAACCCACACCCTCGAGGTGTCACCTCTCAGGAACTCCTTGGGGGTCCTCTTGGGCTTGATAACATGTGCCACCTCTTGCAAGTTCCACCGAACTCTTTCTGCCACAAACAAGGCCTTTCAAAAATCAACCTGGAAAAATGGGAGCAAAAATCATTACACAATTGACCACTGCAAATACTCGGACAAATACAAAATAACAATTCCTGGGGCCTTATGAAGAATGGATCCAAACCAAGGACAGAGTTTATATGAACAGAGGAAGACATAATACAGTATGTGTACAATTGAATGAGACCCTGAACTTTTCGCATGGGTTTATTTTCAACCACAAATTAAGATCGAGCTTCTTTCAAAAGAGTGTAACTTTGAAAAAGTTCAAATTTATATATTTCTCTTGTGAGTTCAGGCTTTCACAAGAGCAGATACTCTGAGAGCAAGGTAGATTTAAGGTGCTTCTGATAATGATGATTTATTGAAAGTTGGGCCCTCTTTCAGTTGCCATGTATGCATTGTTATCTTTGACCCTCGTAACGTTCTGTTGGGGAAGAGACTATTATTATTTTTTTGTTGTTACAGATGCAGAGACTGAGACACGGTGGTTTAGGATCAGTGCATATAGCTAGTGGCAAAGCTGGATTTGAATCCCTGTAGTCTGGCTTTTGTAGACAGTCTCTTAATCATTACCTTCTTCTTAGTGCTTACTACAAGCCAAGCTAGCTCTCGTGTACTGTGGTTGAAGTTATAAATCTCAGTCCATAAACAGAGGCTTGCAAAAAAATACATACAGCATTTTAAAATTTAAATAAATTAATTTTGTCTCCAAACCCTCAACCTGTCCCGCTAACAGAAAATTTAACCCCAGTCATTTGGGAGATAGAGCCACCCTGTGATCATATCCAAGATTTAAGGCTTTAGAAGGTGCTAAGTTGTGGCAAGGAGGCCACCCTCACACCTGTCTACAGTGGTTTTAGCTGTGACTTCCCCCCATGTGTCTACATTGCTTTTGACTATGTCCATGTGGTCAAAGTCTGAAGCTCTCTGCTAGGCCATGCAGGCATGGAGGGCGCACAGGGATCCTTGGCAAGCCTGTGAACTTGGAGCCTGGAGTCTCCTCCATGAAGTCTTGAGTTCCCCTAGGAGCTTCCAGGGAACAGAGCAAGACACCCGGGGTAGAGGGCGAAAGGACCCTTTCTAAAAGGCCTCGCATAGTCTTGTTGATGGCTTGGATTTTCACAAGAGCCAGGAAGAACTTTGACTCCTTGACACCAGATTCCCAGAGCAAGCATTTAAATGAAAAGCCTGGTTGCCTGCCTGAGGAGGAGAGAAAGTAAAAGGAGAAGACATTTATTAAGATCTCAAAAATGTTTGTGGAGTAGAATGGTGGTTGCCAGGGGCTGGGGAAAGGGGAGAAAAAGGAGTCAGTGTTGAATAGGTAGGGTTTCAGTCTTGCAAGATGAGAAGGGTTCTGTGGTCGGATGGTGGAGATGGTTGCACAACAATGTGAACATGCTTAGTGCCGCTGAACTCTACACCTGGAAATGGTTAAGATGGTACATTTTGTGTTATCTCTATTTTACCGCAATAAAAAAGCATAGTCATCAATGCAGACATTTTATTTCCTTTGTATAACCTTGGGCTCATTAAAAAAAATAGTAAAATGAACTCAAGAGAACAAACCGATGGTCACCAGAGGGGAAGTAGAGGGATGGGTGCAACAGTGATGGGGATCAGGGAGGCCACTTGTTGAGATGAGCCCTGGTGACAACTGGAAGTGCTGACTCACCTTGTATACCTGAAACTAATATAAGACTCTGTTGACTATGCTAGAATTAGACAAAAGCCTAATTTAAAAATAGTAAAATCGATACATCTACATGACAGAAATAAAAAAAATAATTTGTCACCCTCAAATTAAAAGTTCATGAGAAACTATTTTTGAATGCCAAAGGAGAAAGTCCAGTTGAATCCTCCAGGGGTGGGTGTGTTTGCTTTCCTGGGGGAAGTGCCAGGTCTCCTCCGACCTCTGAGACAGGCCTGCATCTTGAACACTTGAGGCTCTAAACGTTTACCCAGGAGTGAATTGGCCCAGAGAGTGTTGGAGGGCCCAAGGGGTCCCCTCCCTCAGAGAGCACCTAATGGGACAAGCCTGGGTGGGTAAATGGTGGCCTCATGGGAGGCCATAGGACTGTGATTTGAAGAGGACATGAGTCGAGCTGTGTTTTCCTGCCCAGGCAGCTCCTTAACTGCCACACCTCTGTCATCAAAGGAATCCCGAGCTGTCGCATTTCTCAGTATAGTTCCTCCTCAGATGAACTCTAGCTCATCACATTTCCACGGTGGAAATTACCTCTCCCCTTTTGGTTCTTACCACAGTGGCTCCATGACAGGGGAGATGACGGATGCCCAGACTTGCCTTCTGGCATTCCGAGCACCAGGTATCTGGGCCCTAGACAGGCCCAGCCTCTGAGACAGGGAGAGGTGCCTCGAGGTCTCAAAGACCCTCCTCCTCAGAGTTGGCTGTCTTGTTGTGCTTCCATGGTTGTCAGAAAGGGCATGTTCTGAGAATGCCCCATGTGTCACAAAGCTGTGGAAACACAGGGGTGGCAGCCCCAAATGGCTCGTCCCAGGGCCACACCAGCGGGATGACTTCCTGGTGGAGGGTGACACCCGAGACAGCAGCGTGACTTCAGCCGGCCAGCCCCCCACAAGCACGCCATTTCTGTGATGGGCCCTTCCTCCTCTTTGCCTTCATTTGTTTTTAATTTCAATTATGGTAAATTGTGTATAGTGCAGAATGTATCATCTTAACTGTTTTTAAATGTACAGTTTAGTGGCACGAAGTGCATTCGCCTTTCTTTCCTCTTTGATATTCATGAGTAATACTCCTCTGCCTGTATATACCACATTTTGTCGATCCATTCACCCCTTGATGGACACTGGGGCTGCTTCTGCCTTTTGTCTCGCCATTGTTTTTGAGAGGCGTGATCCATCTGTGAGGTCCTCAGGAGATCAAAAAAATTCCCCCAGTCCCTACTTTCAGGGGGTTTACTATCCCTAGCAAGGGCCAAAGCACAAACCCAGGCAAGAATAAATCATGGTGCAGAAGCTGTAGACTAGGAGACATCTGTTCAAGACGTGTCACAGGAGCTTGGGTGTGGATTTGTAGAAACGGATGAGTTGGAGAGAGTGTACTCTACAGCGAGGATCCCAGAGTTGGTGGCCCAGGCTCCAATCTGGCTTTGTCACCGGCTGTCCATGTTGCCTTGGAGCAAGATTCAACTGTGGAACCTTTAGAAGCTTCAGTGTCCTCAGATGTAAAATGGGGGTCATAGTACTTTCCCCATAGAGTTCTTGGGGAGGTTTAATGAGAAGATGTAGATAAAGAGCTTAGCACGGGGCCTGGCACACAGCATTGTCATTTTAGCACCTCAGTAACGGATTTTGGAGACTCCCATTATCAAGTAGAGAAAAAGCTCTTCATTTGTTCTTATCAGATAGTTGATAATAAAAGTAAATATGGCCTGGCTTTCTTATCAGTAGGGAAGGTATAGAATGAGGAAGGAGAATGACTGTTAATAGATAACCTTCGTCTAACTGACAAGGGAGTTGGCTCAGATTAGAGAGAGTAGGATGCCAGGTTCCGATCTCTTGGTGACAGTAGGTTGTGATGATGTTGACTGTGTGGATAGTGCTATCATGGTTGTTCTCACAACTAAAGATTTCATTTTTCAATGACGTTAATCTCAAGTATTGAAACACTCTCATATTCCTACTAATAATTAGGGAAACGTTTTAAGGTTAAAGTGAACTTGAATCGTTTTGCTCAGTGAAGTGTTTTGTCTATTAAAGGGTGCCCATGGGGTGCCTGGGTGGCTCAGCGGTTGAGTGTCTGCCTTTGGCTCAGGTCCTGGTCCCAGGGTCCTGGGATCGAGTCCCACATCAGGCTCCCCGCAGGGATTCTGCTTCTCCCTCTGCCTCTCTCTGTGTGTCTCTCATGAAGAAATAAATAAAAATAATTAAAAAATAAAAAAAAAGGGTGCCCTTTAAGTGTTCCAGCATGTAGATCTAACACACATCATCTGGATGGTGCATTACTTACTCTATTCCTGTTTGTCTGCTTGGTATTTCCTACCCAGGAGTTCGTTGACTTCAAGGCAATTGAATCCATTATTAGCTGGGAGAAAAAAAACATCTCAGTCTCCCTCGCCCCAACAATGGATTTTTTAAATGCATTGTACACAGTCCTCTGAGGGGGGAAAAAAAGGACATTTGAGGGGGTGGGTGTGAACATAGGGATTTCCTCCTCCACCCTAACTGTTGCTAAACTGTAAGTTAATATTGTGAGAGAGAAAAAAAGATCAAGGTCTCAACTTTCGTTGGCATATTGTTTTGTATTTTTGTTTATTAGTTATAATGAAGACATTGTCTCCCCCTCCTCCCCGCCCCCCAGTACTGGTTAAAGCTGGGGGGTTTGCACTTGAATATGCAGACCTGGGAGTTTGCTTAGATTAACTCAAGGTCCCTGGGCCGCTTAGATTCCTCCTGGAGGTTCTTTTTATACCATCAGGTTATCCTGGTGTTGTCTTGCCGATAGCACTTCTGATCAAGAATTTCTTGTATGCTCCATCTGGTGGGGTGGGGCAACGGTATGCTGTGCTGCCTTTAAATGTATTTTGATATTTGTCATCAGAAATGAAAACAAACCTTGGAGATTTATTTTCTCTATTTAAATCTGGATGTTTTTCTTTTGCCAAAATCTCTTGGGGGTGATAAGGCAGCAGTGGTTGAAATACTTCTATGGCTTTCAGCAAGTGAGAATTTCCCAGATTGGGTTTAGATTTGTATTTGTTTACGTTCCAATGTTTTTCTTTCTTTCTTTTTTTTTTTTTTTTTTGGTAAGGCCATAATTTTGAGTATCAGCAGAACTTGGGGCAGATAGAATTTCATGGAATGTATAATCCTTTTGGGTTGTATATTTTACTCCAATAAACTTTCACGAGGGGTTGGGTAAATAGGATAAAGTCTTCAGCACATTTGACTTGGCTTATTTTGCTCTTTTGTTCTTTTCCCTTTTTTCCTGATTAGACTTCTGTTCTACTCACCTGTTAAGGGGTCAGCTGCACTGTATGAAAATAAGGGATGTGGGGGGTGGTGCATTTACTAAGGGGGGTTGTATCGGGCTTGGCAACATATCAGGCTAATAATGAAGTGATACGGAAACCCCCACTCTAGCTGCTCCAGGGTAGGTCCAAGGTGTTCTCCAGTGATGGCAGGATTAGAGGTCTCTAGAACAAGAGCAGCTTCTGTCTTGGTCCTCTCACTTTGGGGTAGAGGGGATGCCTGAAATAATTATCCCCTGTTGGCAGAGCATAGGACCATCCATCCAGGAGGGATCCTAGACGGTGGAAGGTGAGACCATAGTGTAGGAAGAGAGTTGATGCTTTTCAACGTCAGCCTGACTTGATTTGAAAAATATTTTATTTTCTAAAGCCATAGAGTAACTCACAGACTCATCGAAATCAAAATTTACAATCTCTAAGAGGACTAGGTTGTAGGGAAAGAGTCCTGCAGAGGTGGGCAACTCAGAATGATATGATGGAGCTATTCCCCTGCTCCCCCACCCCCCACCCCAAAGCCTTGGCTTTGTAAACTGCAAAATGGATTTGGTAATACCTATGATTAGCTGTTGCTGTTAAGGATTATATGCAGTAACACATCCAAAGGGTGGCACATTTTCTCTTTTTTTTCTTTGAAGTTTTTCTATTCACACTTTCAATAATGTAGCTTTAAGTAAATATAAATTCCCTTTCCCCCAGCATTTCAGATCAAATGAGTTGACGTAAAGTGTTTTGAAATCTACTGATATTAATTCTTGTTTGTGACTGCCTCTTAGTTGACTTTAAAACATTTGTTTGCCCCAGCAACAGAGGAGAAATAGCCTTTGATCATAAGTCAGGTGCATTTTCAGAATGTGGCTTATTAATGTGGTTAATTTAAACCCTTCCATATTCTTTTTTTTTTTTTTTTCTAAGATTTTCTTTATTTGAGAAGGAGAGAGGATGAATGGGGAGGGGCAGAGGGGGATGGAGAAAGAATCTGAAGCAGACACCGTACTGAGCGTGGAGCCCAACTTGGGGCTCGATCCCACCACTGTGAGATTGTGACCTGAGCTGAAACCAAGAGTCAGACGCTTAACTGAGCCACTCAGGTGCCCCTAAACCCTTCTGTATTCTTGATGGTACAGAACCTTGTATTTTTAATTGTGTTCCTGGCTTGTAAGTTACCAGATGATCTACTGGGTCCCTGTCAGCTCCAAAATTAAATGATGTATGCGTTTATGTATTGCCTTAACTCTAAAGCCATGAGATGATGGGAGGGGGTGGGTGGGTGGTGCACTGAGGAAATGACAACTTCCAAACAACCATGAACCTCACAGAACCTGTGTCTCTAGGGACAAGTGAGGCAGAGGTAGAGCTGCAGTCAGGTGACTCCCAGCAGTCCACTCACACTCACTGGTTTCCGCCTGGCCGCACTTATCAGGAGTGATGTGAACATGAGTCAGAGATGGTTTTATAAGAATTTTTATTTTGGTTGAATCATCATTTGTTGGCTATTTCCAATTTTTAAATATCATTTGATTAGCTCAAAGATGCCCAATCTTTATTGTCCTGACTCATTGAGGGAGGTAGCTCGCTAATTAACAGCGAGACCCTGGGGAGGAAGAGGGTTGGCAGGCATTCCCACCTGATGGCTATCCTGGCAAATTCCAGAGAGGGAAGCGTGTGATCATGACTCCCGGCAAAGCGATATAAAACCTGGCACACAAACCCATTATGGGGACACTTTCACCTACTTTAATCCATTCATCTTCCTCTGCGAAGAGGGTGAGCTGACGTCACTCCCTCATTTTTGCACACAAAGAAACTGAGTCTCAGAGAAGCTAAAGCGAGTGGCTCAAGATCACACATTTGGGTCTGCGAAAATTCCAGATGGAGACAGCCTACCAAAGTTAGAGGAGAAAGGAGGGTCTCGAAGATTCTCTCCTTCTACTTTAAATTTTTCTGTGTTGGTTGGATAGTTTTCAAAGAACAAGGATAATTTTTAAGTAATCATTTTTTTAAAAACTAAAAATTCTATTTATTATATTTGTAAATATCATTCAAGTTTAAGAAAATGAAAGAGGACCTGATTAACCTTTTGCCCAATCCTCAGAAGACTAGTTAACTACAATGAAGTAATTTGATCAACATGATAAGCTGGTAAGTGGTATAACATGTTTCAAAACTTAATATAGACTAAATGTGGTGACTTAAGGCCTATATTCCACTAAATACATGTTTAGCTACCTGAACTACCACAGACGACTCCAGGCTGTGCTATTGAGAGGAAGATTCCAGACCCTTGGCTCTGGGGTCTACGATATCCGGGGTGGCAATATGGCACCTCTTGGTACCTCGGGGCACATGGCTCTTCCTATTTACGTCGGTTTCTTTATCTGTAAATGGGAATCATAATACCCATCTGGCAAGGTTAGAATTAGACATTAGAGATAATGAATTAGGTCGAATCTATCAGAAACAGCCATTTTTATAGATTAAAATCAAATATTGGGAATTTCATATGGCTTAACCTAAAATATAGAGTCTGATAGGCACTAAGTAAATAAACTATTCTAGCTATAATAGGGGGTAAAAATATGATTCTTAGGGACATTGTAGTTTGATCCCAAATGACTATTTGCTTTTCTCAAGGAAATGAGGAACATACATATGGCTTTACAGTTTCTTAATTATGGTCGCAGCTCTCTGACTTTGAAAACTTTCTACTTCCTTGAGCTTCACCCTCCCCTTATGGCCCTTCAGGATGGGTTCCAAAAAGGTTCCGCCCTTCATGGCTTGGTTCACCTTTTTTGTTCTGTTACTGCTCACTTGGACACAGATGGGTGTCCTTTCCTTGAAGGATTTTCTTTTGTTGAAGATTCATTATTTTTAGGTTAGAAACTTTTCTGTGCAATAACTGTCCTACCTCACCGATGCCTAGAAAATGGGCATATTTTCTGGATTTGTAGTGCTGTTGTAGTTTCATGTTGGGTAAGTGTTGGCTAAAAAGAGATCTCTACAATTTACTTAAACTGAAGTAGTAGTACTGAGTGATAGAGTCTGGGGTGACTTTGGAGATACCTGTGTTCTCTGGACGTCACAGTGTTATTAACTAAATGTTGACCGTGGGCTTTAGATGATTCATTTAAAAAGACGTAAGGTCTATTAGACCATCTGTGGAAAATTTGTGAGTATCTCCCCATTATATATTTATAGATAATAGAGACAGTGAACAAACAGTAGGGAAACAGCTAAGGGTGAGTTATCATTAGTTCATATTTGAAATTCATTTTATTGGATTTTCCTCGTTTTCCTTATCAAAAAATACCCCTGAAGCGATATGACACTACACTCAGAGAAATCCGCTGCTTAAGCCTGTTGGCAAAATGTAGAAACTTAACCACATTTCCTTAAAAGCAAACTATTGACGTGAGCGGATGGGGCTGCGGTGGGGGTGGGGTAGAGAAAGAAGTGGGAGACAAAATGAGGAGAACCCAAATCTTAATCATTTTCCATAGAATTCAACTCACTTTTCTACTCCCCAAAGTGACAGGCTAATCTTTTCTGTTTGGTCTTTTGAATGATTAAGGAAAAGGAAGCTGACATTTATATAAAACTTAACTCACTCAACGGCATCTTATGCCTGGCAGTAACATACGTCTCTCTGCATACGTTTCCAAGATTTTTCTTGTTTCATTAAAACTGCAGATGTATGTCATCTGTTTTGCTTGTCTGCATAGTTTTAGTCATCTTAGGAGACTTGCAACCTAGATTAAAAGTATGCAATTCAAGAAATGGGAAAAGAGGAAGAATAAATGTCACTATCTCCTTGTGGCGCAGCAGAGACTGTCAGTAGCATATAATGTGGAAGGGTCAGTGACCGTGCCTTTAGACACCCACTTAAGAAACCAGACCTAAGTAAGGTTAAAACTTTTTTTTTTTTAAGTTTTATAATTTAGTTAGATTTCCCAAGTGACCTTGGGAAAGAAGTGGAGAAGCGGAGGCCATTGCAGTTGTCCAAGGCCCTAACTGGCAAGGGCTCTGGGGACAAGGAAGAGGCATGTTTATTCTTTCCTGACCTTTCATGTGGCCTCTCCTTGGCTCCCTTCCCATCCTTCCTCCTTTTGTCTTTTTCTCCTCTGTGAGAGCAGGATTCCACAGCAGCTTTTCAAGATCCAAGACTTACCTTATGTTCTGGGAATTTACCAAGTGAATTCTTGCTTCTTGAAAAATGATAACTCATCAGCCAGGAGAGAAACAGGTACCTAAGAGAAACAAGGTGGGATGTCCAGCTGTGGACCAGGCTGTTGGTGATGCTGAGGGAGGGCTCATGGCAACACACCACTCCCTGCCCTGTGTGAAGGTTGGAGGAGTGCCGAGCGCAGGCCAGGAGGGCAAAAGTAACCTCTCCAAATACCCTGCAGCCATGCTGCCCACCATGGCTCCAGATGGTGGACTCACTCTGGACCAGCTCCCTGGCACGCCTGGCAGATGGCCAAGCAGAACAGGATGGTCCCTGATCTATCAGCGATCTCAGAAAACTGCCACTGCTAAGCTTGTATCTTTCTAGAATCGTGCAGATCATAGATTTGCCTGCAGTGTCATTGGTGGAAAGGAAAAACCGAAGTGAGACTTAGAGAAATGACTTGACTTGCGTCCTCCAGTATCTGAGAAGGGCTTTGAAGAAAGGGATGAGGATGAGGATGGAGAAGGTATTGGTTTGAGAGAGCTTTGGATTTAACACACAGTCATCCTTGGGGGCAGGAGTAAAGTCTTATTTGGGGGAACAGGGTTTATATAGTGTAAACCCTCTAGAGGTCTGTGAACACCAGAGGCATAATCTAGCCATGGGATTCTTGGCCTCCCAACGATCCAGTCTAGTGTCCCCAGATGACCCACCTCGGGGAGCAGCGAGCTCTTAGACTACTCTACTTAATGGACCCTTCTCCCTGTACCCACCTCTCCCCTCTCAGGCCACCCAATCCATTTCCCCTATCTCCTGAGTTCTGCCCGAGGTCCACCTTGATGTGACACCCCAAATGACCCTTCCTCTCTGGCTCACCTAGCTGACTTTCCCCTTTCTTCCTTGCCTAACTTTGCATATCAACCCCATTTTCAGTCTCCAAAGAGAACATTTTATTGAAAATAGAAATCTGAGGCAATGAGAAAGAGTAGAAATGCATCACTGTTTATTTTTAGAACCTGCACTCAAGGCCTAGGAATTCACACAACAAACCCAAACTTCACTGTCGCCGTAGGAAAGGTTTCTACATTGTGCTTGCCAGAGACAGGAAAAGAGAGGGTTGATTCTGGTTGCTCTTGTAAGAACTCCATCATAAGTTTTTAAGCCCAGAGTGAGCCTCTACTTGCAGAGCCCTGAAGCCTCTATCTGCAAGTCCATCTTAATGACAGATTCTGTGTTCTGAGCCAGAGTGCGTCATCCCAGGTCCTGTGCTTTTCAGATAAACACAAAGCTTCTGAGGGGAAAAAGCCTTGACGAAGAAGACTACAGGTTGTTCTCCCATGGGAGTGCCTGGAAAGGCTCTGAATTGGGACACTTGAAGTGAGCCTCCTGACCTAGGGGGAGAATTGCCACGGCTGACACAGCTTTTATAGGATGTTCTACAAGGACCCACAGACTTGAGCCATGGGTTAGCCTGGCTTATTGTTTCATCTCAGTTAAAAGACTTTTGTTAAAAGAATAAGCAAGAAAGTTCAGATGAGTCAAAAACGCATTTTCAATGCCAGCTCCAAGGATTTAACTTGAGGGCGAGTCATGTGCATTTTGCACTGTTTCCCCAGGGATTACCAGTTGCCCACCCAAATGTCATCACTCCTGTACCTTGAACAGGTAAAAGTGGATTTGCTTTTGAAACTGCAGTGTTCATTTAACTGCAGAGTTCAGTTTATCATTTAACTGCAGTCCCATATTATGGGAACCCCCCCACCCAAGAGTCTTTTCTCTGTGCAGGTTATGAAAAAAATCTTTTTAGGGGTACTATATTTCTTTTTTTTTTTTTCAGATTTTTTTAAAAGAATTTATTCATAAGACACACACACACACACACACACACACACACACACACACACAGAGGCAGAGACACAGACAGAGGGAGAAGCAGGCTCCATGCTGGGAGCCCAACGTGGGACTCGATCCCGGGTCTCCAGGATCAGGCCCTGGGCTGAAGGCGGCACTAAACCGCTGAGCCACCCGGGCTGCCCCTAGTATATTTCTTAAATATAACGATAGCAAATATATTAGGAAGATGTGTTAGTTTTTTTGATTGCTGCTTCAATTCAGAATAAAGTTTTTAACTATTTTGTTGTCCCATCAGGATACTTCCATATCTTAATGTATATGTATACTTCCATAGCTTAATGTATCTCTCTATACAGTATGTCTTTATTGCAAGGGAGAAAATAATAACTTGGCAGGGGAGAAACCTGGTAGACACCACCCTAATCGAATATTCAAACTTAACATCATCGGAAATTGGACAAATTGACATTAAGTGCCATTTGATAAGGTGAACAAGAGAAAAACCCAGCCTTGCTTCTGTGATATCCCTCCAAAAACACACAATTTCCATCTAACCATAAAGAAATATCAGATAACCCCCAAACTGAAGAATGAACGGTCAACAAAATAATCTTTAAAAGCATCAAGGTCATGAAAGACTAAGAAAGTACCCCAAATTGATGGGTTGCTTGGGTGGCTCAGTTGGTTGTCACCTACTCTTGATTTCGTCTCAGGTGGAGATCTAAGGGTTGTGACATGGAGCATGGAGGCTTGTATCAGGTTCCACGCTCTGCATAGAGTCTGCTTGTCCTTCGCTTTCCTGTCATGCACTTGCATGCCCTATCTCTAAAATAAAGAAATAAAATCTTAAAAGAAAGTGCCCCAAACTGAAAAAGATTAAAGAGACATGAGAACTAAATGCTACGTGGGACCCTAGCTTGAGCCATTTTCTTGATAAGAACATTATTGGGACAACTGTTGACATTTGAATGGGGTCTCTAGTTTTAGATAGTAGAATTTTATCAGTGTTAGTTCTGTGATTTTTTTAAAAGATTGTATTTATTTATTAGAGACAGAGAGAGGCAGAGACACAGGCAGAGAGAGAAGCAGGCTCCATGCAGGGAGCCCCACATGGGACTTGATCCCAGGATCCCAGGATCACGCCCTGGGCTGAAGGTGGTGCCAAACCGCTGAGCCACTAGGGCCGCCCAGTTCTGTGATTTTGAGGTTCTACCATGGTTACGTAGAAAAATATCCTTATTTTTAGGACATGTAGACTGAAGTATTAGGAATAATGGCGTATTATATCTGCAACTGCCTCCGATGATTTAGAAAAAAAAAACATTATATACACACTATGTAGTATTCTAATTTTTAGGAGTGGAAATAAGTAAAAGACATTATTGTAAGAGATGAATTTGAAGCATTAGAACATTTTTTAAGCTCTTTAATACAGGGACAATTATTTAGGTTGTCAGTTTGACAATCCTGAGAAAGTTCTAGCTGAAGCCTGGAGTGCCAACTTTTTCGCACGCCAATCCTGTAATCTGCTCCTGCTCTTGTGAGGTTTGACGGAAAATAATTTCAAATATGTTGTAAAATTTACCAGTATGATATTACTGCTATAAACAGAATTTAATCTGTTTAGAGCTTAGAAGTCTTATCTTCAAATTCCTCTGATACGAAGTATTAAGCTAGTGCAACAGAAGTTTTTGAAGACTAAATCAGATGTTTTTGTGATTCATAAAAATGTGTAGCTTTCTTATAATATTTCATTTTTCCCCTTATTGTATGAAATAGTGTGTACTTATTATAAAAACTATACACAAGAAGCTTTGAAATAATCTAAAGAAAATAAAATTCAAATAGAATCCCATCACTCAGTGGGAGTGTCTGGGTGGCTCAATAGGTTGAGCATTGGACTCTTGATTTCGCCTCAGGTCATTATCTCTGCATCCTGAGATGGATCCCTAAGCTGGGCTCTGGGCTCAGTGGGGAGTCTGCTTGAGATTCTCTCTCTCCCCCTCTGCACTCTCCCTCTCTTTGTCTCTCTCAAATGAATGAATTAGTCTTTAAAAAAAAGAGATATATAATCTTGAAAAAAAAATCTCACCACTCAGAGATGACATGCCACTGATAACATTCAGGAATTTTTCTTTCTAATATACCTTTTTAAATTGCCCCATTTTAGAGACATCATGCTGAATATTCCATCCTAATGTTTTTACTCATTTTATTTTATTTATTTTTAAAGAAAGAAAACATGAATGGGGGGAGCAGGGGAGGGAGACAGAGAAGCAGACTTCTGGTTGCACAGGGAGCTTGACCTGGGGCTCCATCCCTGGACCTTGGGATCACGACCTGAGCTGAAGGCAGACCTGAGCTGAAGGCAGACGTTTAACTGATTGAGCCCCCCAGGCACCCCTGTGTTTACTCATTTTAGCAAAGCATTTTCACAGGTCGCAAAATTTTAGTATTTTTAAACTTTTCACCTTAACATACTCTTAAATTTACAAAAGAATTACAAGAATAGAACAAAGAATTTGTGTGTTCCCTTCACCAATTGTTAGTATTTCCATAGTGGCTTTCCCTCCCTCTTTGTATTCATATATATAAACGTGTGTGAATTTATAAAATATATGGATATTATACACATAATTTTTAATACAATTTTTTTCTGACCCATTTAAAAACAAGTTGCAGTCATCATGCCCTTTCAGATTATTTTGTATAGTCCCGGTGAAGTTTTTAGATTCAGGAGATTTGACATATGGTACTCATGTTTATTATAAATTACATTTTCAAATTTTGCCAATGTTCTTCAAAATGCCCTTTATAGCAATTTTTTTTTAACCCTTGTACTAGGCACCAATTCAGGATTATTTAGATGTCATGTCTCTTTATTCTCCTTTAATATAGAAAAGATCCTTAGACCTTTCTTTGACGTTGGCATTTGTGAGGAGTACCGGCAATGTCCTTCCATGTAGATTAGTTTGTTTCCTACTCATGGTTATTAATAGCTGCAAAAGATCCCACTGACATTTACTTAGATAATGGTTTATGTTGGATGAGTTGGTGGCTTCCAGATGTTTGCTTTTATAAACAGTAATATTGCAGTGAATATCCTTACACTTATATTTTTGTACGCATTCTTGATTATTTCCATCTAATAGAATCCTGGAAATGAAAATAATGGGTGAATTGGCATGGGCATGAAGACTCCTGAGACATGCTTCCAAATTGCTTGGAGAAGGGTGTAAAACTGGCGACAGTAAAATCTCACAAGTTGCCAAATTAAGCTCCACTTTTGAAATTCAGGAATATAAAATAGCTGTGGAATATAATCTTTTTTAAAAAAGATTTTATTTATTTATTCATGAGAGACACAGGGAGAGAGAGGCAGAGACATAGGCAGAGGGAGAAGCAGGCTCCCTGTGGGGAGCCCGAAGTGGGACTTGATCCCAGGGCCCCAGGATCACACCCTGATCCAAAGGCAGGTGCTCAACTGCTGAGGCTGAGCCACCCAGGCATTCCAGAGATATTTCTTGATATAGACCAGGCATCAGCGAATGCTTCTTAAAAAGAGCAAATAGTTAATATTTTAGGCTCTCCAGGCATATGATGTCTATTGCAATTACTTGCCTCTGCTGTTAAAACGTGAAAATAGCTTTAGATGCTATGTTAAACACAGACATGGCTGTGTTCCATGTATGAGAACCAGTGGCCACCAGATCTGGCTCATGTATGGGCTGTCTTTATCAACCAGCGATTTAGACCATCAGTGCATCTCTGGGAGGGAACATATGCATTTATTATATTGGTCACACAGGGACACTCTTTTGAGTTTTTAGACATAGTGAACAATACTCTAGTAGCTTAGGCCTTTCACATAGTAGGTCCTTAGTCACTGCTTGCTGAATATGTGAGAGCTTCTATCATTCTGTGTTTTCCTCCAAGTTATATTTTCCTATATTCTACAAAAACCGATCTTGGTTTGTTTAGCACTGATGAATTTTTTATTTTGTTTTTTTGTTTCACGTCGTTCTGAAATGACAGTTAAAGGAGATTGGGAATGGGGCTTCTATCCCCAAATGCAGATTAAAAAAATATTTTCAGATATTTTTAGTGTTTATCATACATCAGGTTGTTATTTTATTTTTATTCTCTCACACTGAGGGTAATTTTCAACAAAAACTCTCTTTGGGGATTTAGACAGCTTTTGTTTTAATTAGAAAGTCCTCTCCCTTGCACTCTTATACTACTGTTGACTCAAATAATTAAAAAAATAATAGCTGAGGACACATTTGTTTTTTTATAAGTAAACTGCCCCTTGTAATCTAGAAAAGAGCCTGCCTGTGGATACGCATGGGGTGTTTGCTCCAAGAATATTTCTCATGGTGTGGGGAATGGCAGCGATGGCCTCCTGACCCTCGGGCCAAAATACGTGATGTATTATGTACATGACTAGCTCTGCTTTGTCCATGAGGCTGTCCAATAATAGCAAACCCATATGACAACCAATTTTAGGAAACTTGTGTAGTTGATTTGAAATCTTGCCCTGGGTAGTTCAACCGTGGCTGAATAAAGATATTTTCTTTTAAAATCACTACTTTGTTGCCCTCAGTGGTTGTTCTCTATTAGCCTGCCAAGGAATGTTATTCCCCATTTGTAGAACTTGATGAAGTGCCCCTGAATCTCCTGGCTATGGTCAACATTTCATCTGAAAGGAAACAAGTATACCTTTCTGGTGTATAGTGAGGAGTGAGGACATGTAGCTCATTTTCATGTTCAAGCTGAGCTGTTAGGCGATTCTTTAGTCTCCCTGGGCTTTTCTAGAAGGAATGGTATGGAAAAGACATGGGGAAAAAAATCACTGTAATTCAGCCAATGAACAGAGCAGCACTGTCATCAGAGCACAGCAACTGTTGTGTATCTCTCTCTGTATTTGTTGCTTAGTAAGAGGGGGTGTTGACCTTCACGTGTAGGGTTCCCTATCTCAAAAAGTATCTTTATTTTCTCTCTGCCACACCTTTTACAAACATGCATTTGACAGATACTACGTGCCAGGCACTGTGCTGGGTAGCCCTTGGGGATATAAATGTGTAACCCGTCACCACTGTTAGCACACCTGTGATTGGAAGGCTCCGTCCTAGAAGAGAAACCAGTGGTCGTCATGGACATTGATAGATAAAGGTCTCCAGTGTCTTCTGTTTTTTTAAGAGAAAGAAAACAGGGGAGAAAGAAACCCCATACATTCCACCAATTTTCAGCTCTGTGTTTTATGCTATTAGAAGATTCAAAAGAAATTGCCCATAGGGTTGGTAATTTTAGATAATCAAAACCATAGAGGAGTGATGCCAGATAGGCTGACAGGTGGGAAGCACAGTGTAGAAAGTCTGCATGGCACACACAGTGGTTATTACATGCCGGGAGCCCGTCCCTAGAGTGTTGTCAGACCCAGTGATTTTTTTTTTTTATCCCTCTGTCTATAAAAGCAGTGCCCACTGGTAATTTAGAATGAACTGCATAAGCCAAATATTTAAAGTATTTTGAGCTTCTTAGCAAACCAATGAACAGGAGTTCAAGAATATGTGTCTTGGGTGATAATACTTTATCTTTCCAGAGACTGCATGAAAAATGTCTATGCAAATTGAACGCACTAACTAGAAAGAGGGACTACTTGAACCTGGTAACGTGCAGTTATTGCTCTGGGACTCTTACAGGAGGAATATACACAGTTTAATAAATGTGAGGTGATTCTTCTGATACTCTATTTGCTTGGTTTTCTAAAGCCTTCTAGAAAAAGTGTATTTTGGAGAATCGATCAAGGTAGTTCAAGTTGAAGGTTTTCCTCTTGATGCAAAGCCATGAACCTGAAGATCGTTTTCTCGGGGAGATAAAAAAAAAAAAAATCATGACTCGCACCAGAGCATTTCGTTGAGAATTACTGTTGCTTGCATTTTGGAATTCACACTGTTAAAAAGAGAAATTCTGGAAAGCAGGGGTGGGACGAGAATCGTGGTTTGCATGTTGCCTATAATCATGTATTTCTTTTTTTGAGAGCCTGTTTTTCTTGGCGGATTTTGGTCTTAAAATAGAGCACAGCATATTTATTCTTGGGCTTGGCAAGGACCAGCATTTTGTTTACTGTTTGGGCTAATGTTTTGTGGACACAAACCTTTTCATAGACAATCCCAGGACTGAAATGGCTTGTAAAAAGAGGTCAGCTCATCCAGGCCCCAGCACCCTTTCCCCAAGTGGTCTTTGTGCCAACAACAAGGGCCTCCTTGTCGCCTAGATGTGCCCAAGTGACAGAAAGTTCTCCCTTCTGAACTGGAATCTTTCATACTGACTTCCCTGCTTGAGCTTTGTTGTTGGGAGTTTCACAGAATCTGCAGTTTCTCTTTCCTGTGATAGCCTTTCAATAAGAGAGATCCCAAGGACTGTCTTCACGCTCACTCCCTAACCCCTCAACCCACCCTGTCTTCTTCAGTAGGTTGTAGTTCCTCCTTGTATTTCTTTTGATAATTAAAAGCCCCCCCTTCACCACTAACCTACACCTTCTTAATCTGTGGAGTCAAGAAAGGAAACTGTGTTTAGTTCAGAATATCACTTCTCTGGTGCTTAATTTTATAATAATATTAATGTTAATATAGCTGAGGGTAGCATCTTACCATGGGAAGGTCAGGCTCTTAAGGGTGAAACCTGGTATAATAAGAATCACCCTTGAAATCACATACAAAGTATGTGATGGAAAAAAAGTATAGTAAATGGAAACAACATGCAGTTTTATGTCTACAGCCCTTCACAAAACTTCCTATCTCCCCGAAAGTTTAGAACTACTGATGTGGCCAGTAGAATAAAAGAAAAAAATCTTATCTGTGAAAGACTTTCACATAAAGGTAGGGGTTTGTAGACACACACCTGCTTTTGCTCCCTACCAAATACAACCTCATTAAAGTGATATAAAGGAGGTTTGTTTTTGTATCACTGTGGTCAAATGTAAGTAATATAAGATTTACCATTTTGACCATTTAAAAATATATAGTTTAATAATGTTGAGTACCTTCCCCTTGTTGTATGACCATCATCACCACCTTCTCCAGAGCTTTTTCATCTTCCCAAACTGAAATTCTGTACCCAGTATGTACCAACTCCTCCTTCCTCCCTCCTCTGGCCCCTGACAATGCCCCTTCTACTTTCTGTCTCTATGGATTTGATTATCCCAGGTACCGTGTATAGGTGGAATCTTACAGTATTTGTCCTTTTGTCCCTGGCTTATTTCACTTAAAGGAGCTTTTTAATTTTACTTATTTATTTATTTATTTTAAAGATTTTATTTATTTGTTCATGAGAAACACAGAGAGAGAGAGGTAGAGACACAAGCAGAGGGAGAAGCAGGCTTCCTGTGGGGAACCCAATGCAGGACTCGATCCCAGGACTCTGGGATCATGAACTGAGCCAAAGGCAGAGGCTCAACCGCTGAGCCACCCAGGTGCCCCCTAAAGGAGCTTTTTAAAAGGCACAAATCTACAAGTACCAGGATAACAGGAGAGGAAAGAATAGGAACAATTTTTGTCTCTGTGCTGAAGGGGAACCCATGGCTAAAATATGGAAGACTGGCCTGTTTTCAGAATATCAAAATATTCCTGCATCTTTTATTGTCTTTTAAATGAGTTGTTTGGCTCTCAGCCTTCCCCAGTGACAGCTTAAGGTCCTGTTTTTTCAGGTCTGCAAAGTGTTACCTTTTTTTTTTTTTTCTACTTATGCATCTGCTTTCCATCTTCCAAAGTTGTATTAAAATTTTTATTTGTGGCAAAGAGAAGATCCTATAAGCTTTCAAGGAGAAAAATAGATCACATGCAAAGATCAGGAATCAGAATGGTTTTTGACTTGTCCACAGTTAACCCTGACAGCCAGAATGCCATGGGGCCATGCCTTGGTTATTCTGGAGGAAAATGATGTTAAAGCTAGAACTTTATATCCAGCCAAATTCTTAGTCAAATATAAGGGTGGACTAATGACATTTTCAGACACACAGGTTTTCAGGAAGCAAATGGAGGAGGTGGCCCACTAAAATAAGAATAAACCAGGAAAGAAATGGAGGGAAGTGAGGTGAGGGGATCATTGTGTTGTGTAAAATCCATATTTAAATTATATGCCTATAAAACTTTAATAGAGTAATTAAAATTAAAGAGAATCCGGGAAAAGGAGAGAGAAAGGTACCGAAGGATATGCTCCCGCAAAATGAGGGAGTAAATAACAAAGGCAGAAGGCATGAAGAAAGCCAAGGATCCCAATTCAGGAGTGCCAATTGGAGTGTAGTGATCACTTAGGCAAGACAGGAACAGGACAAAGGAATGCAATGGAGCTGATCGACTTTCTGGTGAACTCAGCTCTTCAGAAAATCCATTGGGAGGTTCTGCAGACCTTCTGAATTTGTGGGAAGAGTTAATGATTTGTACATAAAACACCAAGAATTAGAGAAAATGAGGTAATTACTAACTCCAGAGAAAAGACATCAGGCAAGAAAATTACGTCAGCAGTATAAAAAATTTATGTGATCCTAGTAATGTAAACAGTGAAGAGCAATTAACCAAAATTTGTGAAGTAAATAACAAGCGCTGGGAGAACAAGCAGAGGGGAAATCAATGGGTAATGTCTAAAACTGGCAGAGTAACCCTACATAAGCATCTTAACTAGAAAATTTTGGTGAATATCATAAGAAATATCTAAAAAGATTTGCAAGTGGTTTAAACCTAAGGAACAGAAAGGAGTGGGACAACTATTTGACAGTTTAACCCTTAAATGACCACTTGATTTTTAAAAACTATTTGCGTGCTATGTACCTTGTACACTAATGAAGTTATAAAATAATTGACATAGGAGAGCAACCTACATGCTGCTGAGGGGACAATATAAAGGATCTTTAATGTTGTTAAGAGAGGTGTTTGTTGTGATTATTGAAGGAGACGATGTTTGCAAGAGTACCTAGCACAAAGTAGGTGCTGGATTTAAATCTAAAGCAAGCACGTTTGACCAGACTAAGAGACAGTTCCTTGAAAAGCTATAGAGAATGACTTGGCTGTCTTTCCTGCCCTTCCGAGATGGCATTTCTTGCTGTGGCTGGTCATTGCTGCTGTACTGTGGGCATTGGGCTCATGACTCCACAGGTGTGTGTGCTTGCATGTGTGCATATGTGTGTGCGGATGCGTGTGTGCACGTGCATTAGGTTGTAAAGTCAGTCCAAATGACGTGACTGTGTCAGCCTGTCTTTGGCAGCCATATCACTTGTGGCCCAGTTGACATCATCAAACAGTATGTTCCATCCATGTCCTATGTTGTGTATTTGTCTCAAGTGTTAGGCCCTTTCCAATTTCTTCACCATCAATATGTCTCTATGGCTGCAGGCGATGCTAAACCCCTGTGCCATTGGGGCTGCCCCTTCCTATTATTCTTGCTAGACATTCCCCAGCTCCTTGTCAGTCCCGACACCCAGCCCCCACCACCATGACAGTCTCAACTCTTCTATTCCCCTTGAAGATCCAGCTTACTTGGCCCTTCCTCCAGGAAGCCTTCCCTGAACTGAGCCAAGTGTCTCCTTTTGTACTCTCATAGCATGGGTACGGCCACCCTCACAGGGTCCCAGAGCTAATGCATCATCGCAATACAGCTGATCTACCTGTCCCTTCTGGGAAGAAGTGAATACCCAAGAGGTCAGGAGTCTGTCTTGGTCAGTGCCCGGTCTCTGACACAGTTCTCTCTCACTAGGGCTGACACTAATCTTGTGGGTCGTCAGGGTTGCAGCCACTTGGTCAGAGATGACTCTTCCCCTCTGTGAGAGGAATTTCATGTCAATTCCTGGAGGATCCCAAGGCCATGGCCTCCATATCTTCAACCTTGTGATCCTGGTTTGGAGGCTCCTTCACCCCCTTACCACTTTAATGCAGAACTAGGTGCTAGGGACGATCTGTGGGACATGGTTCCATGGGTCAACATTCTGATGAAAGCAAGTTCACAATTCACTTGCCAAGCAGGGATTTCCCTCTTTTTCCATTCCATCAAGGAAGCACCTCGGCCAGGTGAACGGATTCATTCATTGACTCAACAAATATTGACAGAGTGTTTGTTCTGTGCCAGGCACTGTTCTGGGTACTTGGGAGGCAGCAGTGAATAAGATGAGATGAGTTTTCTATCCTTGAAGACCTTCCAGTTCTAGAGCAGAGAAGCAAACCAGCCAAAGCAAACACAAGCAGAATCATTACAGGTACTGAGAAGGGGAGGCTACGTAGACGTGCTGACCAGGGGTCGGCTTCTCCGTGAAGGTAGCATTTGTGCTGAGTGATGAAAAGAAGCTGCTCAAATAAAGGGTAATGGCTACACCGTCTAATGTGGTGGCCACTGGCCACCTGTAGCTATTTAAATTAATTAAACAAAATTTAAAAATTAGTGCCTCGGTCACAGTAGTTACATTTCAAGTACTCAATAGCCAACCGATGGCTGGTGGCTACCAAGAGAGAGCATTTTCATCATCGGAGGAGTGTTCTGTGGGAAAGAGCTGAACTAGAGAAAGAACATTTGGTAGAGAGGGACCAGCAAGTGCAAAGGCCCTGGGGCAGGATGGCACTGGTGTTGGAGGGGCCAGAAGGCAGTCATGGTAGAGCTTGGTGAGCAGAGGGAGGGAAGGCACTGGTGAGGCTGATGTAAGCAGTAGGGGAGAAGGGGAGACTGGATTACTTACAGAGGGGCACATGGATGTTTTTTTCAAAGAACTGCTTCTTTCCCTTTCACTTCTTGAAACCAGGCATGAAGTCAAGAATGGTTGAGTCTGATAGAACTTTTAAAAGGACCATGAAAATGATGTCTGGAGATAATATTAAGTATGTGAAACAAAAAACAGCCCATGGAGAAAAAGACCTCTAATGAGGAATACAGCATGGATATAGCAGGTCCTGCCTCGGAGAGAAATTCTGGTTGACTCCAGTGGCCAAGGGCAGAGGTCACTCGCTGCCCCTCAGCCTTAGAAGCAGGGAGCCAGCCAAGAGCACAATTTCCCAGCTCTTAAAAAACAGGACAATGTCTTTTAAATTCCTTCATAACGTGGGTGGTTCCTCGTAAAAGTAGGATTTTGACTTTTGTGTCTTAAGAGGCTAGAATCGTATTCCTGTTTTATAAACTGGAGCATCTGTGCCTTGACTTCATTTCGGATCCCCTTTCCCGAGACGCTTGTCCCCTTTCGCGCCCGCCTCTTTGCTAAACAGGTTTTCTTCCTCTCTTTGTAAGGGCACCTTTGTTTAAACCCATCGAGTTACTTGCCTTTACTGTAAACACAGTGTCCAGTGACTCTCCTTATTGTGGAGAGCCAGCAGGTTCACAGGAGGGGAAAAAAAAAGTCTTCAAGGTCACTTTCTGGTGTTAGCATTATAAAATAAGTCATCGTGACTTAAAAAAATAAATAAATAAATACAAGAACTCCACAGGGCCTCCTCGGGGTTGATTAGCCCATTACCATCGGGTTCCACCGACCAGCTAGCATTTGTTGAATCATAATTGATCTGATCACATGTAATCTGATCATTAGTAGCCGTGTAAAAATAAATACACTCGCCTCCTGTTTCATTTGCCCTTGAAGGCTCTAGGCGGCTCCAGGGTGCACCTTTGCGTCGGAGAAGTGGGGCCGGTTCACGTTGCAGCCTGTGCGCTTCCCGGGGTAGCGGCCGCCAGGGACGTGCGTGCAGGTTGCCAGCCCGGTCCCCACTTCACCTGAAATGCTGTGACCTGGCGTCGGCGTTTTCGGCCCGAGGAAAGGGAAACCCGGCTGCAGCTTTAGGAACAGCTGGCTGTCGAGATCAGGTTGTAAGTGAGGGCCAGCTAGGTCATGATTGCCGCCTGGATGCTCTTCTCGCTCTTCACGGTAGGTCTCCCCGGGTCAGCGAGTGTTACTGTGGGGTCTGCTGCGTGCTGCCCAGGGAGCTGGCACCTTTGGGGCCTCCAACTCAGGAAGGCACATTTCCCATTAATCTTCGGGGAAGCTACCCTGTTGAACTCAAGGTGCTGGAGTCACCCAGAAAGAAAAAAAGCACAACATCCCTGATGTTTCAGGCGCTGGAAGTTCTAAGTAGCGGACGCTGTGCTTCTGTGGCCAGGTTTTCTTTAGGAAAGCTAAAGAAGGCTAAGGCCGTAACGGTGCTATTCTTCAGGCTCCAATTTTGTTGTAAATTATTTCTCTTTCCCTAGTAATTATTGTAATATCTCAGAGCCTTCAATGTATAGAGCATTTTTCTTCTCAGGGAGGCAAAGCTTAAGTAGAAATGCTCTCTGGGATTTTTACCTGATGATTTAATGCTACAATCATTTCTAAACCAGTTGGTAATGATGTTGGATGCATTGCTAGGAAACCAGGCATACAGCTCGCAAGCTGCGGAATACACGAAAGGTATACATGCTATGCTTTGACATCTGGTCAAGTTGTTTGCCACTGACCTTGAAGATGTTGGCAAGGTTGGTAGGCCTGGGGGGAAAGCTAAAGAATCTTTCTTAGCGTGTGAGACTATTATGTGAACTCCCTTTCAGACCCACTCTGGCCCAGTTTTCTGGACCCCAGGGGTTTGGGGGCAGTTTTTGTATTTCTGTGTTTCCCTAGGCCAAGTTGAAGAGTATAGGGATGTGTATGCCGTCCTGCCTATATCCATACAGAGATAGCGAAGTAGAGAAAGGAAGCATGGAGCTGCACACTTGAACTTCTTCAAGGTCATGATGATCAGCCCAAGGTCAATAAGGCTCTTAAAAAACATCGTTACTCGAGAGAGATGACTTCATTTTCAGAACTCTTTCAAATTTGCGTGTGCTGATGTATCAACTCACGTGTGGGATCTTTGCTGCTTTCCTGATCCCAGACGGCTTTGGGTGATTGAGACATGTATTTTTAAGATTTAAGAGATTCATGAAGATCTATTCACGTTTTATAGGCACACAGGAGCACCCTTTTTGCTGTGCCGTACCCCATAGGGCTTTGGACCAATGCATGCAGTTGCAGATTCCAGTCAAGATACAGAGCAATTCATTTATTCCACAAACCTATTTTGTTTTGAATTTCTGTTGGCATGTTCGGGTATCTAGTTTACTCTTCCTTTTGAAGGTGAAGCCAAACCATTTTGTAACAAATAACAGCTTCTGACACCTTCCACCCATAAGGTTGAGTGAGATGTTAGAAGCAAGCAATCTGATTTGCTGATTCTTTTCTCAAAGAGTCATAAATGGCAAAGTTGTACCATCTGATTAGTTGTTTCTTCATATTATACTAGTGGGTTAGAATGGCATAATATATATTAAAATATATTGCATATATTAAAAATAACTGAAGAAATTTGTAATAAGTACTGTAATTAGTACAAGTAATATACTAAAAATAAAAAACATTAATTTGGGGGAGAGTTCAGGTGTATATATATATATTTTTAAAGATTTATTTATTTATTTATGATAGAGAGAGAAAGAGAGAGAGGCAGAGACACAGGTTGAGGGAAAAGCAGGCTCCATGCCTGGAGCCCGATGCGGGACTCGATCCCGGGACTCCAGGATCGTGCCCTGGGCCAAAGGCAGGTGCCAAACCGCTGAGCCACCCAGGGATCTCCCATCAGGTGTATATTTTTATATAAATTGAGTTCTGGGGTTTTAAGAAAATTGAAATCCTGCTAGACACAAGGACTGCAGAGGTCAAGCTAGCTTATGAAGGGGAATTTAGTGGCTCAAATCACTGAAAGGTACAGGAGGAGAAGGCTTCAGGCACAGCAGAATCCAGGGGTTCAGACGACAACACCAATGTCCCTTTTCCGCCCACTCAGCTGTGTTTTCCTCTGTGGGCTCCATTCCTGGTTGGCTCTTTTCCTTTGGTATCAATATGACTAATTAACAACAGCTCTAAGCTTTTATCCCATTTTCTCAATTCCTTACATTTCCAACTAAAGCCTTGGAAGGGAATCTCATTGGCTCTGCTTGGTCTTCTTGCCCCCTGTGGCCCAGAAGGAAGGGGAGGGGATGAAGTGTAGTGTTCTGATTGGCCAGGCATGGGTCACATGCTCAACCCTGGAACTGCCACAGGCATCAGCGTCCCTAACCCATAAGGCACAAGGGTATAGTGGCAGAAGGGATAGGTCTATCAGGGAAGTTGAGGGACAGGTACATCAGATAGACCAAGACAGCACATGTTCTCTATAGAGAAATTCAGGCAATGTAGGCAGTTGAATTTTTTGAAAATTGTCTTTATAAACATCTACTGTAGGCTGACCTTCCAAACTAGTAAAAATGTTCAGGATTGATTGATTGATTGACTTTTTTTTTTTTTGAGTGGGGACTTGCAAGATACTAACCTTTTACTGGATGTGAGACGTAATCATTTTGGAAAAGAATACTGGAAATTGAGTGGCTAGGGGACTGTGCTAAGTTAGGGTGACAGGACATAAGGAAAAAGTATTCTGTGCCTATCTATGAGGAAAAAGCCAGGGAGGAAAACTCTAATATGGTTTGGATCCTGGGGCATCAGATAGGCCTGGTGGGGGGAGTGCATTGCAAACTGATTAACTTCATACCATTCCACTGCATAAGGAGTCAGTTTGGCAGACATTGTGAAGTCACCTGTCTGAGCTGGTTCCTGGGGACAAGAAGGTGGCTAAGACAGGATCTCAACCTCTGAAAAGCTTACTGTCTGGTTTTGTTTTTGTTTTTGTAATTGTGACAAGATAGACACAGCATAAAATGTTACCATTTTAACGTGCAAAGTATTATGCTTTCCCCTATCATAATATACGTGGGGATCTGGATTGGTGAAATTTGATGAAAAAGAAAAGAAAAATCAGAAAGTAACAATCCTGAGATCAGAAATAATGGCTCTTGATTAGTCCAACTGCTGGAAATTTTTCTTCTTTTGCCAAGCATCAGGAAAGGCAGTGAGTGGCTCCCTCTTCCCTGGGTCAAAGGGCTGCCAGGAATTCTCAGAAAATCCTCTTCTCACGGAGAACTTTGAAAACCATGTAAGTGTCTGAATGGATCCTCCTGCATACAGCAGGGGGGATACCTATTTGGTTATTAAACGCTGCAGACCAAGAGGACACTGCTTTGCACAATCCTGCTAGCTGTGAGTTCCACGGGGGAGAGTGCAGGAGAGGAGACCTGCTTTTAACTTGAACAGCTTGTGTTTGGGTTGGTGGCATGCCTTAGAAACAGAAAGGAGCCAATCCTCCCTTCAGCCACTCCAGGCTTCCCCTGTGAGTTTCTTTTTTACCCTGGGATTTCATGTGGACCCTGAGCTATGAAAACAGATCGCATATGGCCTGCTGTCAAGCATGAAAATAGCCTTTTTGTTCTTGGGGAACTGCACAAAGCAAGTGGGAGAGGGAGAAGAAACCTTTTTTTTTAGCATGAAAATACTATAATTCTTCGAGGACCCCCCTCCCTGCTTTGCTTTTTTGCTCCGGGTTGAATCACAACTTTGACCATAGTAATAAATAAGTGGTGGCTGTTAAGTCTTGAGCTCCCGGGAAGGCCACTTGTCCTCTGCTGGGGCTGGGGCTGGAGGTGGGATTGAACCTGCACATCTCTAAATATTCCCCTCACCTTCCACACCTCCCAACCCCCACCCCCCCACTGCCATCAACTTACCTGTACAACACTACTGTACAAACCCCCAAATCAGTGAGCCTGTGACAGCTGAAGGCACATGTTCGAATCTGATTTCCAGTAAGAGTGGAGCAGGCTGGGAGGTTTCATGCTTCTCCTGTGTATGGAGGGTGATGTGTTTCTTCTTGGCTTATTGGGATCAATTCATTCTTAACTGCTTTCAAAACAAAACTGCAGCATTAGTGCCAGTTTCAGGTCCAAGGGCCTCTGGCGCTTGTTGGAGATGGCTGATGGGATCTCATTATTGACTGCCCCACAGGCACCTGGCTCTTCCTTTTGGCTAGCCTAAATGGAGACTTTCGGGTGGTTCATGTATAATGCATAGCAGGCAATGTTCTTTCCTGGCTGACTAGCCAGTCATTCATTCCACTCTGTGTCAGGTGCTGGGGACCCAAAAATGAGTCAGATGCATCCCTGCATCAAGGGATGTACAGCTAGCAGTCTTCCTACTACTTCCTGGGAAAGAGACATTTTGGTCCAAGACAGCAAATTTGTCATCAACATGAAAAGGAGGTCTACCGATACTTTAGTGTTTATTCATAGCATTAATGACGTAATAAATAAGGAACTTCACTATGTCAGACTCAATAGAATCACAGAATTTTCAAGCTGATTGAGAATGCTGGCTCTGTATCTGGATGGCCGGGATCCAAACCTCAATGGATTTTTCTGTAAAATGGGGATAATAATCATACTCATTTCATACATTTATAAGGGGGATTATGTGAGTTAATTCACAAAAAAAGTATTCAGAATACAGCCTGGCTTTTAAAGCCAGGTTACCTTTAAAATACCAATTCATTCATTCTTCAAAAAAATGAGTAGTGCCTATGGTTGCAATAAGTTTATGAATATTCTAAAAACCACTGAATTATACACTTTAAAATAGTGCATTTTCTGGTACGTGAATTATATGTCAATGTAGCTGTTTTAAAACGAAAATGAATGGGGTGCCTGGGTGGCTCAGTTGGTTAAGTGTCTGGTTCTTGATTTCGGGTCAGGTCATGATCTCAGGGTCCTGGGATGGAGCTTTGAGTCTGGCTCCATGCTCAGCAGAGAGTCTGCTTTGAGATTCTCTCTCTCCCTCTGCCTCTGCCCAGCCCCCTACTGTGAGCACATGCTCTCTCTTTCTCAAATAAAAAGAAAGAAAGAAAGAAAGAAAGAAAGAAAGAAAGAAAGAAAGAAAGAAAATTAATTGACTATCTATTGTGTGCTGGACACTGTCTTTTTAAAACTGACAGGTAAGTGACTTGCTCAAGGTGAGCGAGTGTCTAGAGCTCAAGTCCTCTGGGACACAAGCCAGGCTCTTTGCAAAATGTCAGAATAAAATGAAGTCTACGATTCAGATTGGAAGCTGAGGTCAGCTTCCTAACCAGACCTTAAGGAAGAATAGTGGTATGACCTAAGCACCTTACCTTTCTACCTTTACCAGCTGTTTCCAGCAGTTCTCCCTACCTGCCACATACCTCCGAGTTTTCCAGACCTCAGACAAATATATTGTAAAAACTTATATATGAATACACTATGGAAAATATGACAACATCTCCCCATCCCAGTTCAAGATACAGAATGGATATTTGTATAGTTAGGTTTTTCAGTTGAGTTATTGCTTTCAGTTCCCCAACTTTGACACTTAGGTATTTAGAGCTTTCTTTCTTTCTTTTTTTTTTTTTTTTTCTTTTTTAAAGATTTTATTTATTCATGAGGGACACACAGAGAGTGGCAAGAGATATAGGCAGAGGGAGAAGCAGGCTCCCTGCAGGGACCCTGGGATCACGACCTGAGCCAAAGGCTGATGCTGAACCACTGACCTCCCCCCAGGTGCCCCCAAGAACTAGAGCTTTCTAAAAGGAAGGAAAAAAAAAAGAAAAAAGAAGAAAGGAGAGGAAGGAAGGAAGGAAGAAAGAGAAGAAAGGATTACCTTCCTATTGCAAGACAGGGATAGTATTTAAAAATCACCCCTACTTAACCACCACGACCCAAAACTAATAATACAAATTTTGTCCTTATGGTGAAGAAGGATCTTACTGATTGTTGAGATGTCCTAGCTAAGTCTAAAGAAGCTAGAATGCATCAGAAGAGAGAAGTGTTTTAAAAATAAAATGGCATAGTTTCTCCCTGCTGGATCCATCTATATGGTCATGGACATCATTAGGTCCGGAGCCTATAGCCTTGGGATCCCCTCAGCCTCCTGCTTTTTCTCTGCCATATGCTTTGTTCTGGGGTTTCTTCCTTCTCCAGACATCTGGTATTCAGGATATGGGAAAATGACTTCCCCTGAACTAGTGAAATTATGGTCACTAGTGTAAAAAATGGCTCATGTTTCCAGGCATCTATGAATGAGATGTTTCTCTGAGTGTCCTGAGCAACTCTCTCATGAAAGGAAACACGAGGAAGTACAAGCTCTCAGCTCATCCATTTCCCCAAGATGAACGTGAAGCGCTTCTTGCTTCAGTGGCCCAGACATCCCTGCCTTTTCCTAGCAGATGGGCAGCATTACCTCACTGCCATTTAATGAATAGGTTTGCCCCCGGCGGGATGGAAGTGTGGCGGAGGCTATTATGAAATCTCATTTGCTTTTGCATGAATCCGTTCAGGAGTCCCGAGAAAACAAAATCTGAAACCTGAAAAATGGTACAATAGGAACTGTAACTTACAGCTCCCCGTGTAAATCCGATTTGCCCTGAAACTGCTCCGACTTGGCAGGTAATAATCATAGTAATTTTGCACTTCTGTGATGGAGAGGGTTTTTAATTGAATTCCATTTCTTGAGAGTAGGAACAAAACCAGTTGTAAATACCTTTTGTGGCTCCCCTCCCTTCTCTCTCTCTCTCTTTCTGGGACTGTAGCATGTGGGGCATCTAATTTAGCTCTGAAAGCAGATACCTAGAGGGTACTGGGGAGGGGAAAGGGGGGATGGTAAGGAGAGAATCATTCAGTTCACACGCACACAACACACTTGAGCATTTTATCAACAAAGGTGCTAGGCACCGGGTAATAGGTTCCCTTCCTCAAACAACCTTAGGCTGTTTATAAATCTGACTTTATCAAGGGTTAGATGTTTGACCTCGACCGAAGCTGAGGTTTGAAAAGGCATTCTGGGTGGCACTGGGCCCACAGACGTGGCGAGCACAGGGCTGCTCTTCTAGAACGGAGAGGCGGTGGTGGAGAAGGCGATGCAGCGGCCCCCTGCCCATCTGGGAGGAAGCCCATCACTGTCCAGTGTGTGTCCATGGACTTGGTATTCCCTCAGTCACATGAGGAAGCTGAAGCCGAGGCAGCTTATCATAAGACCCTATGGAGTCATTTAATAAAAAAACAGGTTCAGCTTTTGGTTGGGGTGATGAGGTGATCCCCTCCAAAGCCCTCCATAGGCTGGGTGTGGGGGGTCCTGAGAAAGGCCATTAGAAATGTCTGGCTTAATTGTTCACTCCTCCACTGTGTCCCAGATGGGACAAGGGAAGCTCCTGTGCTAAGAGAGGCATCTGGCTCTGTTAGACACTCCAAGTTGCCCCCTGGCCCCTTGCAGGCCACAGGGGCACTCTTGCAAAAAAGCAGAGCTGTTTTTAGAGTCTGTGTCAAGGAATGTTTTCTAGAAATCCTCCTGAATGACTAGAAGGATCCCTGCGATGCCCTCAGACTGGGCCCTTGACAAGAACATGCAGGGTTGGCCTAGGCCCTCCTCAGCCTGGGGAGAAGTGGATTCGCCCACGACCTTGAAGACACTGGTCTGAGGACTTGCCGGGAGGCCGGCAGCCTCTGCCCAGCCATCGGAGGGAGGTGGGCGCCTGGAGACCGTCCCCCGAAGCCAAGCCATGACGCCTCCTGGCATCCACATGATGTCCCACCAAACTTTTCCCAGAAATCGAGACTAGAAGAAATGTGAATAGGGATCCTGAAGAACACTTTCCCCCCAGTGGAAGCTTCTGGGTGCTAACAAACCTCCCCCGGGTAGCGGAGGCCCATGCTGTGGCTCTGCAGCTTCCTAGTGGATGTTGGGCCCCCCTTGAGCTTCTCTGTCCAGTTAGGGAGCAAACCTCGCTAGAAAGGAAATCTTAAAACAACAAGGCACGTGGGATGCAGGGTTGGCCCTGGGAGCTTTGCCAGGGCACTTAGGGTCCCGCATCTTCTGTTTCCCTATTGCTCTGAGGGCCAAGGCTGTGTGTCCAGAGGTAGGTCCCTTACTCCTCTCACTGCATCGGGAACATTTGCCTGGGTGCTAACCCGCTCCATGGGTGTGCCGGAGCCAGCCGGGGTAGGAAGTCGGGACAGTGCCACTCAGGCCTGCAGCAGGGCGAGGCCCACGGAGGCCGCTCAGGCCTAGACACGGCCCGTGGGTGCGGAGAGCACCGCTGCCTTCCTCTGCCTGCAGCTCCCGGGCAGCTGCTTGCTATTCACGGTCCCCTGTCCTTCTGGAAGTGCTGTGCATGTCCTGGCCTCTTGCTGGGCAGCCTGGCAGATCGCTGGCCCCCAGGGACGCGGGGGTGGGGGGGGCTTTTCCAGATTCTTCCTACTACCGCTACCCTCCTGCCGCCGTGACCGCCCCTGCGCGCCCGGCTCCCTGGGGCGTGTTTCATCCACGGTCTCCTTTGGCACAGCGCTACTCGGAGGGCCCTCTGCCCATCCCATTTTCACATGAGGACACTGAGGCTCAGAGAGATCCAGCAGCTTGTCCCACACTGGTAGGTAGAACCAGGATCCTTTTTTTTTTTTTTTTTTTTAAAGATTTTATTTATTTATTCATGAGAGACACAGAAAGAGAGAGAGAGAGAGGCAGAGACACAGGCAGAGGGAGAAGCAGGCTCCATGCAGGGAGCCCGATGCAGGACTCAATCCAGGGACTCCAAGATCATGCCCTGGGCCAGAGGCAGGCACTAAACTGCTGAGCCACCCAGGGATCCCCAGAACCAGGATCCTAAACCAGTTTGGGCTGGGTGCTGAATTCGACACCCTTCCTACCCCTGCAGTGCATTTTGCTTCACATCAGCCCCCAAAGGGTCCTAAGTGCCAACCAAGTGCCCTCCAAAAGCAAGAATATCCTCAGCAGAGGAGTGCCTAAAGGAATCAGGCTTACCTCTGTATTCTTTTTTTTTTTTTTTAAGATTTTATTTATTTATTCATGAGAGACACACAGAGAGAGAAGAGAGAGAGAGAGAGATAGGCAGAGACACAGGCAGAGGGAGAAGCAGGCTCCATGCAGGGAGCCCGACGTGGGACTTGATCCCGGGTCTCCAGGATCACGCCCTGGGCTGAAGGCAGCGCTAAACCGCTGAGCCACCCAGGTGTCCCTTACCTCTGTGTTCTAGACAGAATTGGTTGAACTGTTAGACACAACATGTTTGGAAATAATACAGGGGTTTATTATTCTGTATTAGAGTATAGGCTTTATCAAGCGAGAGAATAAATTTTCCATCCACTGTTATTGGCATCACATATTTGTGTGTGTGTGTGTGTGTGTGTGTGTGTGTGTGTGTGTTTGTGTGTTATCCCCAGGGCTGGAAGATTAGGAAGATTAACATAAGGAAAAAAAAGATCAGATGTGCAAAGGTAAATAAATTATTTCAGGGCTGGCTTCAGATTCACTGTTTATGGAATTGGAATCCTGAGGTGCTTGGACCACAGCTCTAGGAGGCCCTGGGGGGCAGCAGGGGCACTGCCGGGATTTCATGCCCTGATCAGACTGCTGGCTTTGTTGAGGGGTAGCCGGAGCGGCAGGCCAGGGTCAGGACAGAAAGCCAAGACTTGGCTAAGAAAATGATATGTCCTTCACTGCCCCTGCCCTCCGCACTTTAATCCTTTCAATGACCCATTGGTCTCAAATGCTCTCAAAATTAAGATCTGAATCATATATAAATTTTTTTTTATTGGAGTGCGATTTGCTAACATATAGCATAACCCCCAGTGCTCATCCCGTCAAGTGCCCCCCTCAGTGCTCGTCTCCCAGTCACCCCGTCCCCCCGCCCTCCTCTCCTTCCACTACCCCTTGTTCGTTTCCCAGAGTTAGGAGTTAAGACCTGAATCTTACGTGGTCTGCTCCCATCCACCTCTCCAGACTTTCTCCCCATCCCAGTGTAGAGGAGAGGAAAAAAATGCTTTTTCCTTTATCCGTCTTAGGTTTCTTGTCTAGGGTCTATCAAAATAGACTGACCAAGGAGAGTAACAGAGGAAAACAAACAGGAGTTTATTAATGCATGCGTCCTCTGTGCATCTGCATACACATGGGAATACTCCGTGATGAATAACTCAAAAGGGTGGTTAGAACTTGAACTTGTGTCACATCTTAGCAAAGTGATTAATTTTGTAGAGAAGTAAGACAAAGGAAAAGGACTGGGAGTTTCTAGGGTACTAAACAGTGGGAAGGCAAACGTGGGGAAACGAATGATAGAGAAGCAAGGTGTGCCAGGTACGTTCTTCTGGTGCCAAGTTTGGGCTGATGAGAGTCTAGAGTCATCTCCAGTGATTAGCCTCTATCCTGCCGTGTAGAGAGAAGAAGGGGGGACACCTTTACACATTCATGCCCTGGTTTTAGGCAAATAGAGGGAGAGCAGAGAGCTTTTCTTTTTTAAGGTTTTATTTTTAAGTTATCACTACACCCGCCAGGGGGCCTTGGACTCACAAGCCAGAGATCTGGAGTTGTAAGCTCCTGGGGACTGAGCCAGCCTGGCACCCCACCGAGAGCTTTGCTTATATCTGCTGCATCTCCATTGCATTTACCTCAAAATAATTCTTTTTTTTTTTTTTTTTTTAAGATTTTACTTATTCATTCATGAGAGACACAGAGAGAGAGGCAGAGACACAGGCAGAGGCAGAAGCAGGCTCTATGCAGGGAGCCCCATGCCAGACTCGATCCCTGGACTCCGGGATGACACCCCAGGCCAAAGGGAGGTGCTCAACCACTGAGCCACCCAGGTGTCCCACCTCAAAATAATTCTATGTAAGGTGGCATATTTTGCTTTAGCAGCCACCAAAGCCACCTGCCATTTTTGTCCTTGCTTCTCTAGCTCCTAATTGGCGGCCTTTCACAACAGCCTGGAACAGTCTTCTGTTCTCCCCCCACCTTCGCCCCCCTTCATGGCTTAGCAAACACCTTATCTTTCAGATTACAACTTATTTGTTACTTCCTCCCAGAAGCCTCCCCTGACCTCCCCCGACCAACCGGCTCACATTCCCCTGTTAGAGGCTGTCCGAGTACTTTCTTTCCATGCACTTCTCACAAATGCAACTCTACGTGTATTTGAGATTGGAAAGGCTCTTGTTTTCCCGAGACAGTGAATTTCCAGAGGGCAGCTCTGTGCCTGGTTCTCCCCGTTGTGCCTGATGCACAGCAGATACTCACTCGAAAGGGTGAATGAATGCACGAGTGAATGAATGCACGAGAGAGTGAACAAATGCACGAATGCAGGAAGGAAGCCAAGCCCCGTGCGTGGTATTCAGCTCTGCTCCCAGAGACAGCAGAGCCCGAGCTAAGTTGCAGCAAGGAAAATACTAAGCAGGTCAACAGCCCACATTTCTTAGCCACGGTGTTAAGTTGAAAAGGAGAACTTGTTGCTTCTCACTTTGAGCTTCCAGACTTTTAGACCATTCTTTAATGATTTAGCCTATGGAGGGCTCTTTTGAAGGAAGAATGAGGGGATTCCGTGGGTTCAGCTTTTGATAAAGCCTTGATCTTTCACCTCATGTGATTCTGCTCAGAAATCAGAAATCTGAGTATGGCTGCTGTTGAGCATCCTCTTTGCAGTTTTTTCTCTGGTTTTTTTTTTTTTTTTTTTACTCTTCCTTGAATTTTTATCTGAAGGGGAAATGTCCCTTAGGAATCCGTGTGGCCTATATAGTGGCCCTGTCGGGTTTATTTGTATTTTTGAGGTTTGATCCACTATCAGTAGAGACCCTAGAACCAAGATGTCTGGAATTAGACAGACCTGGACCCTTGTTCCCAGAGCTCCTTCGCGTAGAGACAAATTATTTGCCTTATTGGCAAAAGACACATTTTGAACATTTTTATCACTGTCTTTCTTGCTCAGCTTCCTTTTGGCCTCATGAATATGCATCCCTCTGCTCCCCTCTCCTCTCTGGCCATGTTTGATCCCTTGAACATCTAAAGGAACGCCAGTCACAACACCCTGTAGGAACTACTCAAGAGTCTCCATCCCAGAACAGTGGGGCCCTGTTGAGTTTCCCCCAGGAAGCTCCCATATTACTGTTTGTCATTTGGACACTCAGGTCTATTCTTCCTCTCTGTGATCTAAATGCAGCCTGGGACATTTGCAGGAGATCTGGGTTTTTTTTTTTTTTTTTTTTTCCTTTTTTTTTTTAAAGGATAAGGTGTCATATCTTAGTTCATAGTCAATCTCACACTGGATTCTGTCCAGACTTTTGTTTGGGTTTCAGATGTTTAGCCCCAAACAAATTGAGATGAAGGTTGAAACCATTCCAGATTTGGTAATGCTTCAGATTCCTACCAAGCACAAATCGTCCCATACTTGAAGCGACCCTAAGTACGGTTCTTGAATCTTGAATCTCTGCATTCCTTGTAAACACTCCGGGTAAAAACAGTTAACGATTAATCTGCTATGTTCCAGTGACTGAGAAAATAAGCATCAACACTTCTGAGGCCTCATCTTATCAAGTTCCAAGGGATGGTTTTTTATAGGTAATGTAAGGCCTTGGTTTATCAGCTCCAATGGCCTGGAAACTCCTTAGCCCTAAATATTTGGGATGAGCAGAATGGACCCGGCTTAGGAATTCCAAGAAGGCAGAATCAAGATAGGGAGCTGCCAAAGCTCACAGATGTGGAATGAAACCCATTTCTAAACCTGATTCTTCAGCTTACTTGTAATGTGCTTAAGACCTGGACTTGAGATTTTTATAGCTGGTTAGAATATTTCAAACCTGGAATTATGCTTCTTTGTGTATTTATTTGTGAAACATAATGATGGTAATTCCAAGCTATCTCGCAAGGCTGTGTTGAAATCTTCAGAGTTGATTCCATCTTCCCATGCGTTGCAGAAATGCAAAATGGTAGCTGGTGTGTTATTTGTGTCTTAAGACTATCTTGGCCTTTTCTCTCTAGAACTCAGTCACCAAATCAAGATACTAGTTAACAGATTGATAAACTTACTCAGGTTGGTAATATTATCTCATAGATGATAAACTGTGTCATTCTACACAGCACCCCTATTTTATTGGAGGAGAAATAAAGATGGCAGAGGATCAAGGCTGGAACAACCCCTTTTCGACTGTCAATTGAGGCAGGACTCTGTATACTGTTTTATGGTTAGTCTTCTGAAGAGTTTTATCTTCAAAAGCTTCAATATGCATGTTTTTGCAATTGATTGTAGTAATGCCCTTGAGCTAATTATGCCAGAAGAGGGGACACAGGGAATTTGCAGTGTAAATGATTGCACTGTAGTTCCTATGCAATAGCAATAGTCTCTGGCAGTGCTTCCATAATAGCATCTAAATGTTTGTATTATTGCTACTTGAAATTTGGTGGCTTTGTAGATCATACTTTGGAACAATTAATTTCAGTGCATTTGATGAAAGCCAATTTTTTTCCTTACAGTTTTGGAGAGGTTTTATCATTGACATTAGGTAGCATTTTTTCCCTTTCTTTCTTTTTTCTTAAACTCTGTCCCCAACTTGGGGCTTGAACTCACCACTCCAAGATCAAGAGTTGCAAGCTCTACCAACTGAGCCAGCTGGGCGCCCTAGGTAATAGTTGTTTAAGGAACTCTGGTTACTTATCCACAGGAACACACATACTGAGTATATGTCATTAAAGGAATAACTAGCAGCTAATTTTTAATAATGTCCATCTAGTGACTATGAATTAATATGTTTTCAAATCCCCGATAATTGACCCTATTCATCATCTCCTGCTGTTTATCGGTGCTGATAATCGAGCTAATGAGGTGCCTAAGGACTGCTGGGTTTCATTGCCCCTTACCGGAGTTGGTCACACTTTTTTTTTCCACGTGGGTGGGCATAAAATTGATCAGCAGGCAAATCCACAAGGAGCTAACTTTATTACAAGTATTCTTTAGACTTGCAAGCCCACCTCACCCATTTAGTTAATTTTGTGCAATAGTCTATGTGGTTTTTGTTCCAAAGCTTTTTGTGTAAGTTGGTAAGCAGCCTCTACTTGAAGGAGCAAAACAGTCCAGGTTGTTAGGTGTGTATTATACCCTCTCTCGTGTAATGCTCTTATGTTCCTCTTCAGATTCTTTCTATTAGAGCCAAATGCCCAACTTTTGTTTTTCACAATATAATTATGCCAATTATTACTTGTCACCAATAGCCTTAGCAACTTGGGAAAATATCAAGTCGCTACATCTATATAACTTTGCAGAGGAGAACACATCTTTGACAAACAGGGTTTGGTTTTCTTGAGGAGGAAAACCTGGGGTTCATCCGGTTAGTTTTTTCTGAGGTAGAGACCTCAGTGGAACCACATGGGATCTTAGGGTCACAACTCCGACCCCCCAGTGATGAGATTTTTGATTGAAGTCTGAGTTGCCCACCAAGGAGACCAGAAGTCTAGAGAGCTGGTTTCACAGTTGCCTGGCAGGAAGATTTGAACTCTGGGGGCACCTGGGTGGTTCAGTTCAGTTAGGCATCTGACTCTTGGTTTCCGCTCAGGTTGTGATCTCAGGGTCATGAGATTGACCTTTGGGCTCCTTGCTTAACAGAGTCTGATTGAGATTCTCTCCCTTTCCTTCTGGCCCTTCCACTCGTGTGGTCTCACTCTCTCTCTCAAATTAATAAATAAATCTTAAAAAAAAATTTTTTTAACCTAGAGTATCTTCTGGGGTGTGAAGTGGGGAACTGGTCTAAAAGAGGAGGCCTGTGCTTCTAACCACCTCAGGACTCCTTTTAGCATTACTGCTGGAGGCACATGTAAGGCAGTAACCTTCTTTAAGTGGAGAGGGAAGAAGGCCTTGGTGGGCGTGTGCTGGAGCAGTGTCACTGAGAAGACAGGTCATGGGCCCCCAGTGCTTTCCTTTCCCTGGGCACGCAGCTCCATGATTCCAGCTGCACCGAGGAGGACCTCCGTGCTTTTCCCAGGTGCGCAGCAAAATAGGAGGCTAGGAGGGTGAGAGAACAGCAGCCAGGAGTGGACCAGAGAGGGTTGGTAGACTCAAGCTTGTGTTGCTTTGTGTGTGTGTGTGTGTGTGTGTGTGTGTGTGTGTGCACACAGCGTGCTTGCGCATAGACATCCATCAACAGTCCAGAAATTGGATTGCCATTCAGGTCTCCAACAAATGGCTTGTTCATGAAGCTGAAAGCTGCTAGCTCCTTTAGGAAATATTCAATTCCAGCAGTTAGCCTCAAGGGTTAAAGAGCCTCCCTCCCTCCAGTCTGCTTTGCTCCTTCCAAAAACAATGCTTTGATGTGGAAGGCTCTCCTAATGGAAGATAACTCATCAATTAACCCAACTGGAAGGTTAAGCTGAAAACACACTTTTCAAGGAAGGGATTATCTCTGAGTTAACCACTGACTGACGTTATCTGTCTGGGATATATTCCTATGGAAAGGCTTAATCTCTACCTAGGCAGAGGGTCAGGAAGGATGCAGAAGTATTCTAGTTATTTGGTTTGTTTTGAAAATCTCTCTAGCAATTGGATCTTCGGTATCTTGAGCCTGGGGTGAAGATGACCTTAGTTTCCAAATAACTTACCATTTTAATTCCTTCAAGAATTGGCCCTAATACCATTAAATTGCTAGGATTTTTTTTTTTCTTTTTCTTTTTTCTTTTTTTTTTTTTTACAAAAGTAAGCAGACCCATCTATTTTTATAATATTAACCATAGGGATCCCTGGGTGGTGCAGCGGTTTGGCGCCTGCCTTTGGCCCAGGGTGCGATCCTGGAGTCCCGGGATTGAATCCCATGTCAGGCTCCCGGTGCATGGAGCCTGCTTCTCCCTCTGCCTGTGTCTCTGTCTCTCTCTCTCTCTCTCACTGTGTGCCTACCATAAAAAAATAATAATAATAATAATAATATTAACCATATTGTGAATTTAAGCACAATCCAGATTAAGCAGTTTGGTGAATGTGTGCTTGAAATTTGCGAATCAAAATAAGTTTTGTTTATTTTGACTTTCAAATACCTTAGAATATTGACAAACTCTAGTGCTGATTTACACAGCTTTTCAGGAAAATATAAATTTCATAAATTGAGCTATTTCACTGTTACTTTTTTTTTAGTATGCTTTTTGTTTTCTAGTATGTTTAGGAAACCGAAAGGGGACTATTAAAATATATATTGCCAAACATGTAGAAAGCAAAATTGGGTAGCCTAATACATCAATAATTTATTTTCTTCTAGTCTTTTTCTCCTTAGTTTTGCTATAAAATGTAATCCATCTACCTAGATTCTATTTCGTACTTTATTAACCTCATAGAATGTTTCAGAAATTATGCCCCATGTTCCTTAATGGGTAGAGTTTCTTTTTGGGTTGATGAACAATTTTAGAATTTGTGGCAATGGTTGTACTACATTGTGAATGTAATTAATGCCACGACGTAGTACTCTTAAAATGGTTTAAAAAGACAATTTTTATGATATATATATATTTTTTCCCACTGTTATAAAGCAAAGTTCAACTGAGTAAATTTGAGGATCTCATTGGCTTTATTCAACAACTCCTGAAATTGGCGGCATCTCATCTAACAAGTAGAGGGGAACTCCAAGGAGGTATATAAAATGGAAGGCTTTTATAAGAAGGAAGATGGGGCAAGAAAGTTTTTAGCAAAAGAGAAGACAGGATTATTCCAGGCAAACTCACTTTCCCTTAGGGAGAAGTGCTGGGGGTCCTATTAGGCCGATGACCTCATCTTCCTTTGGGGAAGGGGGATAGAGATCTCATTGGTGCTTATCAGAAAATTCCAGATTGACAGGTTAAGATTTCTGAGAGAGATTGAAACTGCAATTAGGTTTGGTGTTAAGCCCTGATTTGGTGACTTGGCCTGGCCCAAGTGATGCCATTTGGGCCCTCTGGTTATCCTTTTTAACACCACATTGAAGAAAAAAAAAAAGCATATGAAAACTATACTCCCAAATTGTTTTTGTGGCATTTTGTTTTGTTTTGTTTTTTGAGAAAAAGATTTCAGAGATGTAATGCTAAGAGAAAATTTTAGTGTGGAGTTTATTTCTATGAGATTCTAAAACCAAGACTTTTTAGTACTCTTTAGGCTTTGCAATAAGCCTATAATTTAAGAGGAGAATTTTCAGCACTGGAGTAGCACATCATTAAAACTTCAGAAACCATGGAGATGTCATGTTTCAGGCTGAGGTAATGAAAACCCCTCTGGGAATGCCACAGCCTCCCAGTGATGTCCTCTGCCCCCTGGAAGAGTGCAGCCATGATGGATGACTGCCCTTGAATGATAATGACTGATGAATAACTCTTCCAATGGAAACGTCCAGTTCAGCAACATGAGTGAGGCCAAACCCTGCCCTCAGGGAGCTCCAACAGTAACTGGGTAAGTCCTCTAGAAGGACATCAAGGTGTGACAGAGCAATTCATTCTGCTGGAGTGTTTCTGCACCAGGAGACTTCACAGGGAAGCAGGTTCGACCAAGGCCTTGCAGAAAAGCTGAGTGACACAGAGGGGGGCACCAGTAAGGAAAATCAGATTTGGAAAGGGTGGCAGGCCCTTAAATCCAGATTCAGGAGTGTCTTTAAAAAAAAAAAAAAAAAAAGTCTAGGGGCAGCAGGGTGGCTCAGTCGGTTAGGTGTCTGCCTTCAGCTCAGGTTACCATCTGAGAGTCCTGAAATCAGGCCTCACTTTAGGCGCTCTGCTCGGCGGGGAGTCCACCTTTCCCTCTGCCTCTCCCTCTGTGAGCTCTCTGGTTCCACTCTGTCAAATAAATGCAATCTTAAAAAAAAAAAAAAGTCCAAGTGACATTTATTGAGGGCCTTGCTGGGGACCATCTCTTGCTTCTTTCAGTTCCTTGTATAGCACCCTGGTCAGGGTTTAGGGAGTTACAGGCCCTCAAGAAATGTCTATGCTATGCTTTGGTCACAGGAAAGAAGCTGTAGAGCAAACCACATGGCACTGCTGATCTCAAGCATCCATTGTGGTGGCCAGGGTTCAGATCACAGACTGGCATGTGTCTTTCTAGACCACACACCTGACTTCCTTTGCCCCAAGACATCTGGTCCCAAACATGGTGGATGTGGTGCATTTATGTTCCAGAATTCTTGAGTCTTGCAAAGTTGGCTCCAGGCTTGCAAAAACAAGGGCAAGCTGGATTTGAACATCTAATCGGGATCAAGGTCTTAAATATCTCGTCTTCTCTCAGGTTATTGTTTTGTGTTCATAGCCCCACTTTGAAATTAACTGGCCCAATATCCCATTACACATGAATTAGTGAAAGCAAAAAGTGATTTTAATTTTTTTTTTTTTTTTAGAATCATGGGTTAATATTTTTTTTAATTTATTTTTTATTGGTGTTCAATTAATAACATACAGAATAACCCCCAGTGCCCGTCAATTTTAAAGAATGTGTTCAACCACGGTACTGAAAAGAAGATGCGCTAACTTACGCATTTCGGCACAGGATGGTTAGGGAGGCCGACCTAGTGGGAACCTGACAGACCCCTTGTTACCACCGCAGTCTTGGCAGGTAGAGTCTTGCCCCCTCTCTCTTCCGTTTGCCTACTGGCCAAACACCTTGCCGAGGCGTGGTATTGGAGTTTTTACCATCTGTGCCAATTCTGGGTTCCAGCAGGTCATCACTGATGCAGGGAGTGTGGCTTGGAGTTATTTCTTCACTTTGCATAGGACATGCCCAGAAAAACTAAGGGGAGGGACGCCTGGGTGGCTCAGTGCTTGAGCATCTGCCTTTGGCTCAGGGCATGATCCCGGGGTCCTGGGATCGAGTCCCACTTTGGGCTCCCTGCAAGGAGCCTGCTTCTCCCTCTGCCTGTGTCTCTGCCTCTCTCTCTCTGTGTCTCTCATGAATAAATAAATAAAAGAAAAACTAAGAGGGAAAAAAATGGGAGATTCAGCATTTTAGAATATAACAAAGCAACATCTTGGCTCAAGCCAACCTTCTGGTTCCAGCATCTCACAGCTTGAGATGTTTGTTGATTGTGTTCCTGAGCCATTGAAGTCCCCACCTGCTTGCCTGGCCCCTGTTATTTCCTGTTCTTGGGTCCCCACCTTCTGCCCTCTTGTTTGGGGAGGGGTCCATGTCCGGAATGGACTGGCTCCTCTGGGCTCCCTGCTATTGTGGTCCACACTGTGTACAAGACAAACAGACATTCTTGGGAGTGGCCAGGCATTATCTAGAGAATTCCAATCATTCAGCTAAAGAGAAAGTCACTCACCTTGAGCATTTAGAGGAGAACTCCAGGTGTCTCAAGTAGGCGTAGATGGGAGACACAGCCTTTTAAGACTACCATCCGATTTTGGCTCAGGTTGTGATCTCAGGGTTGTGCGATCGAGCCCCACATCGGGCTCCACACTCTGGGGAGTCTGCTTGAGATTCTCTCTTCCCCTCTCCTTGCTTGAGCTCTCTCTCTAATAAATAAATAAATCTTAAAAAAAAAAAAAAAAAGGCTACCATCCATGAGACAGCTAAGAGCTCAAAGTGAATTTTCCGTTCAGTGAATTATGGCACATCATGTGTCTTGGAAAAGCTAAAAGGATGCCAACATTTGCTTCTTTCTTGTGGAGTCTGAAGAGCTGGACAAGCCAGGGCTCAGATCTCAACTCTGTCACCTACTTGCTTTGTGTCCTTGGGTGAAATTCTTCAGCTCTGAGCTCATTGTCTTCATCTGCAGAATAGAAATTATTCCTACTTCAAGGTATTGCTGTGTGGATTTATTGAGATAACGTACGTAAAGGGCATAGTAAATTGCCCAAACGTCGTAATGTGCAATTAATAATTGTGACCATTGTCGTCCCTACCATTTATATTGTATATATTCCTGTAAAGGAAACTGGCATACAACTGAGCCAGAGAGCACATGGAAGAAGAGTTGTAGGATCCATTTAGGATACGTGCTAAGGCAGACAAAGAACAGCAGAGCTAACCTTCCTGTAGTCTAGATCCTCTCAACCTCTAATTCTATACATGAGGCAGGGTCATAGTTCATTGCCCTTAGGCAGGCAGCCTCGGGCCAGTCCTAGCTTCACTATTTACTGCTCGGTGTCTTGATGCAAGTCACTTAAACTCTGGAGCTCAGTTTCCTAAGCTCTATAAGGGTCTTGGTCCTCATAGGCTGGTTTTGAGGAATAAATGTGACCGTGCATTGCAATCCTTTAATGGCAAAGGCTAGCATGTCCTAAATGCTTATTATAAGGCTATGACCTCTTGCTCATCAACCTCACCCAATACCTTCCACATCTGTGGGGTCCTATGTTCCTCTTCCAGCTTCACGAGGTGCATACTCATTGCCAGCTCCGAGACTCTGAAGCTCAGTCTTTGCAAACTGGCTCCTGTAGACGGGGGTACCCACACTTTCTTCTGTTCCAGTTAGGCAGCTGGTGAGCCTGTACCTGTGGCTGCCTGAGTACGCCCCTTATTCCACAGCTATCCCTACGCTCTTCCTATTTGGTCCACAACTTTTAAAGAGTGCAAATGCCATGGGGCCATTCACCTCTGACAAAGCTTGAAAAATTCTATTACTGGCTTGTGGCCAACATAGAAAGCCAGAGCGAACTGCCTTGTGTGGACAGCTTACCTTGTCCCTGTCATGAGGCCAGCTGCTCTCCCTTAGGTAACCTTTACAACAGCCTTAGAAGGTGGGTGTGTTGGTTTCTTATTGCTGCTGTCACAAATTACCACAAAATTAGCGGATTAAAGCAATAGAAATGTACCTTCTCACAGTTCAGGGGGGGCCAGAAGTCTGAAATCAAGGATGGTTCTTTTTGGAAGTATGAGGGAGAATCCGTTTCATGCCTTTCCCCTAGCTCCTGGTGGTTGCCAGCAATCCTTGGCACTCCTTGGCTTGTGGATGAATCACTCCAATTTCCACCCCTCTCTTCATATGGTTTTCCTTCTTTGTATATCTCTGTGTGTTTTTTCCTCTTATAAGGATACCAGCCTTTGGATTGAGGGCCCACCCGAATCCCCTATGACGGCATCTTAACTGACTACATCTGCAAAGACCCTATTTCCAAATAAGGTCACATTCCAAGGTTCCAAGTAGACTTGAATTTTGGAAGGGATGCTCTTCAACACTACAGTAGCTATACCCATTTAACAGATGAGGAGCCTGAGCTTCAAGAGAGGAGCCAATCCTTTGTGTAAGCATCATGCAGTCCACTTGTGGCACCAGACGATTCCAACCCTGACCTTGTTCTCTCTAAGACTGATGTTCTTCCCACTGGATCACCTTACTGCACATAAATAAATGGAGAATAAAATAAGGCTCTCAAAATCAGGGCAGCAAAATGGTTAGCAGCAGTCAGCTACTAGATCAAAGAGGGCCTCTGGGGGGTGAACAGGATGAAGCAGAGTCTGTGCAAGTGAATGGTATCCCCTTTCTTGTTGCTGGTTCTCAGACTTTATCCAGTTTCCATAAACAGCATAACTTGTTGGCTCTCAACCATAGTGCTCTGCTCCTGGGATTCCATGGCTGGGCAGAGATTGCTCATAAATGAGACATGAGGAAGTTGTTGGGTTCTGTTGGCATTAAGCACAAGGAAAGAGCCAAATGCTCTTCTACAACTCTCTTGCACCCCATCTTACTGCTGGCTTATGCTTATCTGGCATCCCCTAGGAGGATGAAGAAATTCTATGCTTTCCTTCTCCTGCAGAGGTTCCTTCCTGGCATTCAGAGCCACAAAAGCAGTGGACGGAAGCATGTGACTGGTGCTCAGATGCCCAAACTTTTCCCAGAGTATGGTCCCGCAGAGCAGGACTGGGGGGAGCACAGTGCTGGGGGCACGAGGGGAACGATCCATGTGCTCACCCTGGTCCTGGCTAAAGCATAGGACAGAATCAGGGTCAGGTCCTCAATGTCAGGGGCAAGCTTACCCTTGTTTAAATCACAAATGCAACTCTGGCACCAGGCTCGGAATCCTGCAGAGTCAAGGGCATCAGTTTGCTCCATGAGGTGGGAGTCAGAAAATTTGGGTGAGCCTGGCTTCAGCCTTCCTTGCCCCTGGCTGCCCTGTACACCTTGCTCTTCTTCAGCAGACCAATGCCCCCAGCACCTGTCCTGATCCACAATTGCCACTTAGTCCTGTCAGAACAGGACACTCAGATTGACCATCCGGACTTTTCCTGGACTTCTCTCTTGCTGCCAGAGGGTGCCGGAGTCGGTTGGATCAGAGGTCTGTTTGCTACATGGTCCACCTTCACATATGGTGTTGTGCTTTTGAAGAAACTTAAGAAAACCGAGTGGCAGTCCATAGTGACTTGAATAAACATGATGATGAAACCTGTTCTGTGAGTGGGGGTCCAAACCTTCTAGAGCCTTGTAGCAGTTCATAGGTAACTGATTCAATAGACTAAAACTTTTCCCTGTTGGTAGGTGGTAGATGCTTTTGTTGAGTTTTCTTGGGGCTTATCAGGTATTTCATTTCATTTTATTTTATTTTATTTTTATTTTTTTAGGTATTTCATTATAAAAGTGCCTCTTGATTCTTGTGTTTTCCTTCCTTCTCCAGAATTGTGAGCGTGGTTGTGTGGAGGTGAAGTCATTCCATGCACTACCTCCTCCCTTTGAGCAAGGAAGAGCTTGGTGGGTGACTCTACTATGGGACACGGCTCTAGGCTAAGTCCCCTTACCGCCTGAGGGCTGGGACCTGGAGGACAGATGGGAAATGATCCTGAGGCTAAATTGGGACTTAGGTCCAGGGCCCAGGGTTCAGGATAGCCCTGGTGGAATTACTTCCCATCTCTATAACTGCTCAGCATTCACTTTCTACATTAATAAGAGATGGGATGCTTTTGCTTACCACATACCAGATTTGGCAAGCCCCAAATATATTTTTTGCCAAATATATTTTTTTAAAGATTTTATTTATTCATGAGAGACACATAGAAAGAGAGAGAAAGGCAGAGACATAGGCAGAGGGAGAAGCAGGCTCCATGCAGGGACCCTGATGTGGGACTCGATCCCGGGATTCCAGGACCACGTTGTGGGATGAAGGCAGGCTCTAAACCACTGAGCCATCCAGGGATCCCTCCAGATATTATTTTTTAAAACTTGACTCAAAGCTTTAAAATACTTCATTAGAGCAAAAAATTGATTTAAATTCGCTCTGTGTGTACGTGTGTGTGTGTGTGTGTGTGTGTGTGTTTACGAGTTTGTCTGTCTCACAGGGGAAGTTACTAAACTTACTCACCTTTACATTTGAATTGAATGAAGCAAAAAACCAAAAATCAATTGTTTAGGATAATATATAAAGTCAGCCTCCAATTTTTGTTCTCAACTTGACTGATCAGACCTTCAGAAATTTTTCAATGGGGTTTTCCTATGACATATCTTGTCTGTGACATCATCGTTCATGGAATTCTATGACATTTGGCTTCCCAAGAGGAATTTGCTTACTCACATGGTGTTACACAACTTTTCTGGGAATAGGAAGCTCATGGAAGGAAAATGTCCATATAGAACAGCAAGTCAATTATTTATCTTTGATGAAAAAGGAAGATTATCACAATGTACAGAGAAAGACGGTTCCTAAAAGTATAATGGATCACAGCAAGAAAGCACAGCTTCCCTGGGGGCAGGCTACAGTTTGATGCACATTTGTTCATCGTGGCTGAGTAAAGGCTTCAGTATTCATTGTATAGGTAGAAAATGGAGTTTAAGAGGGACTGCAATACCTAACAAGCAGCTAAGCCTTGGTCTTTTGTTATTGTTGTTGTTAGAGAGGACACATGCCCAAGCTGTGAGGGGTGGGGAGGGGCAGAGGGAAAGGAAGAAAATTTCAAGCAGATTCCACACTGAGTATGGAACCCGTTATGAGGCTCGATCCCAGAACCCTGAGATCACAACCCCTGCTGAAGTCAGAAGAGTCGGATGCTTAACCAACTGAGCCACCCAGGCACCTCAAGCCTTGGTCTATTTTAAGTCTATTTAAAGTTCAAGTGTGTAACTTTGTTTATACATGATTACTCTCAGTAATCATTACTTTTCTACTTGGAAAGGTAATATTGCTCAACAAATGTAAAACCTTTATAAAATAAAAATTATAGGTTCCACTTTAGCTTTTCATTTTCCCTGCAATGATGGGTTTCTTCCCTTTTCCAGAGTTTACCCTGGTTAATATGCTGATGTGATTCTTCCAAACAATATGTATACAAATGATATCCTTGGCTTTTAGACGGGGATTTAATCTCCTCCGGGTGCCTAATCTCCCACCATGGGCCCCATGCTTCCTTTTAATTTGTGCCTCTTTGTCTCACTATTTATATTTTCACATACTTAATTCTCTTTTTCACAAGTTAACATATGTACATGGTTAGAAATTCACAGGGTGTAGAAAAGGACACAACGAAAAGAGGTTTACCACTCTTGATGTCCAGTCCCTCCTATTCCAGAGAAAACCATTGTTACTGGGTTTTTATGTATCTTTCCAGGAATAATCATATAAAAATATATAAACATATAAAAAATATAATACATACATACACATACCAAATAAAAATTATACATATAAAACATATATTCACATTTGTTTTTGGTTAACAACAAAGCTAGAATGCTACATACACTGTCCTGTACCACTTGGCACTTAATATGTCTTGGAGATTGTCCTGTATCAATTCTCATAGAGCTGGGAGCTGTACTATATTCTCTTAAAGGTTGCATAATAATCATTTTATGAATATTCCAGTCCCCTAGTAACTTCAGGTATTCGTAGTCTTTTATTATTGCAAGCAATGTGGCTTTAGAGATCCTGGGATAGAGGCCGTTTTACACGTGTGCCTGTATAGCCGAGTGTAAATTCGGAAGTAGAATTATTTGGGTCAAAGATATTGTACAATTTGAAGTTGGGTCCATGTGCTAAATTGCCATCCACCATGGAGCTGGATGAGTGTGCCTGTTTCCTCCCTAATGAAGATTGACATTACTGGTAGGAAACATCTCACGAATCGATTTTGCTTTTCTTTAATATGAGTGGAGTTTTGTCTTGTTTGTCTAAGAATTATTTTTATATATTTTTCTGTGTATCAACTTTTGCCCATTTTTGTGTTTGGGTTTTCTTACTGATTTTTGCAAGTTCTTTACAAATTGTGGATATTAACCCTTTGTGGATATTAACCCTTTGTGGCACAAGTTGCAACTGTTTTCTCAGTTTATTTCTGTTGTAGCCACCATTTGTTGAGTCCTTTTACTACTGCAGGACACGCCCCGTCCTGGGCACTTGTGTGTCCTATCAATTCCCTAAGGAAGGAGGAGTATTGTAGTCATTTTACAGCGAGGAAGGAGCCTGATCTGTTGGACACCAAAGCCTGTGCCTACCCAGAACTCTGTACTCTTTCTGTGCATGTGTATATTAACCCAGCATCATGTCAGGTTGCCATACGATTATGATGAATATCCTTTCAAAAGGTTGTGTAGCATTCACTGGTTAGGCAAATTGCAATTTTCAGATGCTGATTATCACCATACGTTTTCACTCTCTGAAGCTTTTTATTGTTGCCAGAGTGCAATGCATTTCTCCTAAAGCTTTGCCCTCCACGACACACCATGATGTCACCGATATTCCCGTGGAAGATAAGAGTTCAGTGTCTGAGAGAGTGAGCAGAGGGACCTTTTGAGTCTAAGATCCTTGGTGGAGAGAGAGACTCTCCAGAGATTCTGGGCAGAAATGCGGTGCATGTCAGGCATTGAGGCACTGCATGGGGCTGCTAGGCTTTTTCAGCCCCTTTCCCTTACAGGGTCACCACTAGCTTCCTCGGGTTCTGGGATGAAGTATAGCATATATCATTAGGATTCTGGATTCTCCTCCCTCCTAAAGCCTGCCTCTGAGCAGTATCAGAGGCCATCAGAGGCTACACTGGGAGAGTGCAGGGTGCAGTGGGAAGGGGAAGGGCTTGGAGGTTGGTGCACTATTTCTCTTTCTGTAGAATAATGTTTCTTATAGGAATAAATAAGATCATAGTGCATGACATAGCTGGGCAGTCCATTCATCCGTGTGTGTTGGTGCCAGTTTCCTGCTCTGTAGCTTTTAGTGCCCTGAGCACCAGGGCAGTACTGATGACTGAACTTCTTAAGGCCTTTCTTTTGAAAAAGATTTTGTGTATGTGTGTGTGAAAGAGAGAGCACAAGCAGGGGGAGGAGCAGAGGGAGAGGAAAGACTCTCCAACAGATTCCATACCGAGTGTGGGGCCTGCCGCAGGGCTCGATCCCATAACCCTGAGATCATGACCTGAGCCAGAACCCAGAGCTGGAGGCTTAACTGACTGAGCCACCCGGACGCCCCTCCGACAGCCTTTCTAAGCAAAGTCGCTGTTCTGTTTTCTTCTCATCAATTTTCCCCCAATAAATTAAGGACTTGGTATGTCTTCGTTTCCCACACTTAGCCCCAGTTAGAGGTTCCTCTGGGTAAATTTTGAATTGTCAGCATTCCCATCAAATTCACATATAAGTGCAAATTGCTTGAAAGACTGGCTCCATGCTGGGGCTTGGAGCCGTTGGGAGCTGAGCCTCGGAGGAGGACCTATGTGAATGGCAGTGGGGGAAAGGGCAGCCGGGCCATTGACAACGGACATCTGGAGGTGCCGAGATGCAGGCTTCCTTCGGTGCATGCCTTGCATTGGACCTTGGAGCTGCTTGAAAAGCCGCAAGCCTTCAGCTCCCTTCTGTCCTGGGAAGCGTGTAGAGGGAGCGTTGCCAGTGCTGACCTCTCCCTTCCTCCCAGCTTTGCAAGGCCATGCAGCAGGCTTGGGTCTCAACCATTTCTAAAGCCAGCCTCTCTCCACGTTGCCTACTTCCATCTCATTCCTCCTGACCTCAACAAATCTACTTTGGGGCATTGTAGCACGCTGAGGCATATGCACGGGATGGCTACATTTAGCAGCATAAACTCCTTCGACTAAGGAGGCGAAGTTCTGACAAGGGGAGTGTCTAAGACAGCAGAGTTCTGTCCTGTCCGGGAATCCTCATAACCTCTCCTGGCACGAGTATCAAGCAGTTTCAAAGGCTGAGGCTGCTGCTCCCGCTCCCATTTGCTGGCTTGCTTCCCCTTGGCTCTGCCCTCATCATTAGCAGGTTCAGGACTACCCACTTTGGCTCAAGGTTCACTCTGGCATCACAGAACCACAGGGATTAGGAGCAGAAGGGAAGTGAGTTTTGAGGGTTCACCTGGTTTAGGTGTCGCATTTCTCAGACCAGAAAAGTGAGACCCAGAAAAGAAATAATGGGCTTCCCAAAGTCACATAGCAGCAGGTGTATGGTTTCAGGGACCCCCGTTTCTGATTTGCATTTGCTGCCCCTTTTTGATCCTGTGCCTACTTCTTGGGTTCCCTCCTGAACTGCCCGCTGTGGCTTCCAGGGCAGAGCCTTACCCCGTGGGTGGGATCCGTGGATTCTAGCCAGAGCTCTGTTCTTGACCAGCTGTGTGACCCTAAGGAGGGGTCCATAGGCTGGGGCCTGTCCCTCTGTGGAATGGGTGAGAAGCTCCACCTTGCTGTTGGTGGAGGAAGAGAGGAGATATAGAAGTAAGGGTGTGTGACACAGACTGGGCCCGAGCAGGTGTGCAATAGATACTTACTGACTGATGGGCTTCAGGGCGTCGATTGCCTCCAGTCCTAGCCAACCAGGACCAAGTTTCAAAATGGTATCGTTTCCCCCGGTGCCAGACACCCTCAGAGACTGAACAGAGGATCAGGTTTCGGCCTGGTAGAATTAAAACTGGCAGTCCAATTTATTTTTGTAAATTTAGGAAAACCACCCCAAACCCTGGGCCTGTGCTGGGGGGGAGGGGTGAGCAGCAGTGAGGCGTGTGCCCCGAATTCAGCTCCGTTCATTCCTCACAGGAGAGCCACTGCCGTCAAATAAATGCAGAACTGCTCGGTTTATGCTTTTGTCACCTACCTTGCTAGTTTAACTTCGCCCTCTGCCTCCGAGGTTAGCAGGTTTCCTAAACTCTATCCTATTTTTGCAGCCAGGGGGAGGACTGTGTGTGCGCGCACATGCATAAGTGTACATATGCACATATGTGTGTGCACAAATGTGAGCACCTAAGTGCACATACACAGGTGCGTGTGTGTGTGTGTATGTGTGTGTATTTCCTAGAGTTGTCATAACAAAGTACCAGAAACTGGGCAGCTTGAACCACAGAAATGTACTGTCTCACGCTCCTAGAGACTGAACGTGCAAAAACCAGCTACCAGCCCTGGTTCCTTCTGAGGCCTCGAGGGAAGGATCATTCCAAGCCCTTCTACTTGGCTTATAGATCCTGCCTTCCCTCCTGTATCTTCACATTGTCTGTCTTCTAGGTGTTTCTCTGCATCTAAGTCTCTTTTTATACGGGCACCAGTCATCTTGGATTAGGGCCCACCCTAATGAGCACATAACTTGATTACCTCTGTGAGACCCTATTTCCAGATAAGGTCACATTTTGAGGTACTGTGTGTTCAGACTTACACATAGGAAGTTAGGTTTCAATTCGTAACAGTGAGCGTGTGTGTGTGTGTGTGCTTGTGCACATATGTGCATGTGTGTAGTGAACCGGAGCATCTCAGACTCCACTCAGAAGCATGTCTACGACTTATGGGGCACCTGGCTGGCTCAGTTGGTAGAGCATGAGACTCTTGATTTCAGAGTTGCACGTTAGAACCCTATGTTGGGTGTCGAGATTACTTAAAAATAAAATCTTGAAAAAGAAAGAAAGAAACAAGCCTACTACTTAGATAATAGTATTTTTTTTTAGTTTATTTATTTATTTTTTAGTTTATTTATGTTTTTTGCTAACCTCTACACCCAACATGGAGCTCAAACTCGCAACCTCAAGATCAAAATCGCATGTTCCACCGATGGAGCCAGCCAGATGCCCCTAGATACTAGTACTTTCAGAGTACATATTGTTTTCTCTTTTGTGAAGAGGGAAGATTTAAAACAATTTTTCTTATTTTCTACAAACCCCTTACAAAAGCAGAGGGGCCGACATGATTATGTAGAAAGTCCTAGGTACCACTTTTGCCTCTTGGCTTGAAAACATCTCTTCGTGGAAGACCTTCTCCTGGTTTGTCACTCTCGAGCAGAGTAGTGCCACCTTGGGTGTGTGATTTCCCCACCTCTTGTCACTTTAGACTGTTAAGTAGCATCTTGAAATGCCTCTGGCTATACTACAGAACATTCCAATTATTCCAAAGGGTACATAAATTCAGTTTCCATGGCACTCCCTATTGACTTGGTATCATCAAGTTAGCCCTTGAGAAACTCCTAGATATATTTCTAAATAAATTTCGGCATATTAAAAATGTCATTCAGATGTTGGAAATAGTTGTCAAGGAAATACCTTTAGATTCCTTTTCAAAAAAACAGGCCTGCCTGGGCTCCATCTACTCTGATGACTCTTTCCTTGTATGCTTGGGAGGGTCCCAGGAGGTCTGCTTTTCTGGCCAACCCGCAGACCACGGGCAGTCCTGCCGCCAACGTTGGGCTGCTCACCTGCTTCGCCAGGAGGAACTGCTTCCCAAACTGACCCTGAACTCCTGGCTGTGCAGGACCATGCTTGGCACTTGCCCTCCTCTCCCTGTGCACTGCAAATATCCATTCTCTCTCTCTTCTCCACAATGACTTCATGACCTTGCAGGGACCTGAATTCTGACTTTCTAGTCAGCCAGACCTTGAGTTCATCCAGTTTTTTTCTAGGTCAACCCAAAGTTGGGGGCCAGGGGGGTGGAACCTGGGGGCAGTGTTGGGGGCTACTCTGAATACCTACCTGGGCAGGGGGACCCACGTCAACACTAGTCGGCCTTGGTGTGTAGTGCTGGGGGGCTGAGTCTGTGGCACAGAGTGGGGGATGTCTGTGACACTCGTGTCTGCCCAAGGCACCTAGGGATCTATTTTTTGGTTGTTGCTGTTGCTTGGTGGCGGAAGACCCTGGTGAGCTCGGAGAAAGTGGAGCCACTCCTTGTGCCCCCACCCCCCCATGCCCAGACATTCCCTGAAGTTACAGCACTCATCCCAGACTTCATGTTCCTCTGTCCCACTTCAGCACGAGGCAGCATATAAGCAACCCTTTAAAATATATCTCCCAAAGACTGTTGCAGGATATAAAAAAAAGTGATGGCGAGGTAATATGAAGTTAAAAAATGTTGGCTACAAAACTTGCATGTACTGCGTGGTCTCCACCGTATTAAATACATATTTCCAAAAAGGAGACTACGTGGAATGCAATGAAAGAGTAACCGATTTCCTCTGTGTGGAAGGAAGACGAATAATGTTTATTTTCCAAATGGTCCACAGTGAGCATTTATGACTTTCATAGACACACACTCACGTCTGTCTATTATAGATGCACGTCTGTATCTCGCCCATTTTACCGGCTCTTCAGGATCTTTCTGATTTTTTTTTTTTTTTTTTTTTTTTTTGCTACCTCGGCTTCACCAGGACATTCATTCCCTGCTTGCCCGGGGCTCCTCTGGGCCTTTCCACAAAGAAGGCAGTGGAAACTGGTCTGTCCGTGCACTGAGGGGGACAGACAGGGGGACAGACGCCTGCCCTCCAGGCCGGGCCTCCAGGGAGGGGCCGGGCCTCCCGAAGGAGGTTAAAGTCCTTCTTTGTGTGCATGGCCTTTTAGGGAGCGAGGGAGGGGCGGCTGTGACATCACAGTGTTCCGTCGGGAGGCTGGAAGGAATTTGTCCAACTTGAGCCAGTGCTCAGGAATCTGCCTGGAAAGAGACGCGATGCTGGGGACCTTGGAGACCCACACCCTGTGGGCAGGGTAAGCCGCGGCTGCTGACCTCTCTGAATGTTCTTTTCCTTCTAAGCTGAAAGGAGTGGGCCTCCCATCCGAGGCCAGTCTGGGTGGAGTGGAGGGGTGTGTGGGGGGGGCTGGCAGTGAGGACTACAGGGGGTCCCCCCTCCCAGGCCCCCAGTCCTTTCCTGCTGGAGGGAGAGGGGGCAGCCGAGCTCACTAGCCACTTGCTTCTCTTTGAAACCGGGTCCCAGCACCCGCTTCCCACTTAGAGGCCAGAGAGGGAGCAGCACTGCCGGGGGCGCCTGTAGATTCCCAGGGCCGGGGGCGGGGGGCAGGTGATGCTCACGGACGGTGGCGAGCGCGTGTGTCCTTGTGTCCTTGCCAGGACAGACGGCCGACAGCCAGCGCCCCTGCTGACGGGTTTGCTAGTTATTGAGTGACCTGCGGGGCTGCACGGTGGGCCCCCCAGGCACAGCAGCGGCTTGGGGCCTGTCCCCACCAGGAGCCAGCGGGGGGTGTGGCGGCGGCCAGAGGAGCCCCCAGCTCGGATCACGGGCCACAGCATCCTCTGCGGACAAGGGGTTCATCTCTGAAGCATCTGGCACCGTTGCCTCGTTCCCTCCTGGCTCACGGGCTCCTCACGGTGGATTTGTGCCGGGTCCTCCCGGGGAGGGGGGGGGTGTCTCCGCTGGACCTTCTCTGCCATGAGCGGTTGGCCAGGCAAGAACCCAAGATCCCAAACTATTTTAAAAGCAAGAGGGACACAGCTGAGTTGCAAAGAACTGAAGCTAGCCTTGCTTTTACTTTCGGCAGAATTAGTTACCCTAGAAAGTTCTGGTGGCCGGAGCCAGCGTTCGCTCTGTGGCCTTGATCTCGGTTTATTCTGGAGGGGGGCACTGCCTGGCGGTGCAAAGGGGGGCCTCTGGGGAGAGGAGCATCTGAGGTCTCCTTGACAGAGCACGCTGTTTGTTGAGGAGGAGGTGACGCTTGACCTCCTTGGGGCAGAAAGGAAACATCTCAGGGGCAATCTTGAGGCCGCCCTGCCACTCGGAGCCCTCCCGGGGGGTGTGGATCTCCGAGCAGCCAAGAGAGCCTTTCACCAGTTGCTATAGAAAAGGCAACAGCTTCCTTCCTCCCTCGACTCCCCCCGCCCCCCCCCCCCCATCGTCTGCTGCTTTCATGGAGAGCCCGAGCTATAAACGTGTTAATCATACGACACCTTGACATCTTCCAGATGTGCAGCCCGACATCCGAGTCGGGGACTTTGCAGCTGGGTGAAGGGGATGCTATTAATAGGGCAGGCTGTGGTCTTGGGGAGACTCCTTTATGCTATAAATTGACCACTTGCCTTCCACAGAAGTGTGAGCCAAGACATAGTTTGTTCCCAGCAAAGGAAGTTTCCAGAAGTATTTTCATCCCACCTTCAAGCCTGTCTCTGTACCATAAGCCAGAGAGAAGAGCAGGATGGCGATGCCATAGACGTCCTCAGAAAGAAAGGCTGGGCCTGCGGGAACAGGGACGTCTTTGTAGAGCTGTCCCAGTCATATTTGGCTGTAAGGCTGGATGGCAGGAGGTCCGAGAGCCATTGTTGGTGTTAGCTCCCTTTATCAGGGGTCGTAGCCTTAACCCTGAGCACCCCCCCACCCCCATCCTGCTCTAAATTTAGCTTGCAACTGCCTAGGAGTGCTTAGGGGCTTTGAGTCTGGCATGGTTCCATCAACCAGGAGGGGGTCCTTCTTGGGGACTGATGAGGCTTCTGGCTTCCCACAGTCCACACAGGCCCCTGGTCCTCCAGGCCGGAAGAAGCCCTGCGAGGGGGCGGAAGAGGAAAGGCTGCCTCGGCCTGGAATGTGGCCCTGGTGATAGCCTCTCCCCTCCGCTTCCGGGCCCAGAGGCCTGCGCCCAACCAAGGCAGGAAGCCAGGCCCTCTCAGTCATCCCCATTCTCTGTTCCCCCACGCGGTGGGTGGAAGGGGCCCACTCCCAGTCCCCATCCTTTCTCTGGCCTGCCCCCGGCCTGCCTCCGTCAGCAAGGAGGGCCGGAGGGCTGCAGGCCAGCTGCTGAGGAACTTGGGTGCTCTCAGCTTTCTCCATAAACTTTCTAGCCAGCCCAGTTTGTGCTGTTGAACAGGGCTGTGGTTTTCTTCCCACTTAGCACTTCCTCTGCCTTGTGCTTTTTGCTGTCTTGATGTGACCTGGAACTCCCTGCCTCCAAGGCTGTACACTCCTTGCTGCAGAGCTCAGTGCTCCGCCCCCCCCCCCCCCCCCCATGGCCTTGGCCCAAGGCTTGCCACTCTGCAGGTTCTCTGGCATGCTTATCCTCAGGCATGCTTATCCTTGCAGGAATGCACTTAGACCTCCCTCAACCCCTGGGCTCCCCTCCCACACTCCTGGAGTTCCCTCAACCTGGGGAGTCCCTCTGTCCCAGATCTCCAGCTGGTAGCTCTACCCTGGTCCCTTCAAGTCTAATCAAGATCAGGAGACCCATGTGGGCATCTTGCAGGTGTCTTGGCAGGTTCCATTAGCTGGGAGGCATCCCCTCTTTCCATTTACCTTTGTGCCAGAAACTACAGCCAGGAAGTTGAGTCCCATAAGAAACCTTCTAGATGGTTCCACGACATGGACCACAGAACCAGTTCTCTGCCGTGATAACAGTTGTGTCCTGGGTACTCAAAACTCGACTTAGGAAAGAGAGAGAGGATAAGAAGGGAGACCGGAGAAGCTCTCTGGTTGCACAGCTATGTGGAAGTCTTATTTTATAGCCACGCCTCTGTACCTAGGCCAAGAATGAGTTTGTATTTTTGGTGGAACTTAAAAATAACTGGATTAAAGGATCAGGTCACCTATTATCTAGGGAAGCGTGTTTCTAATTTAAATATCATGGCCTTAGTAGGAAGTAATCTGGGTTATTCAGAGTAGAAAGCTGGTTGTGCAGCCAGCGCCTGATGTGTGAGTGATCTGGGTCACTGTGTGCATGTAGGGTAGGAGCCCGGAGGTAGCCGCCTGAGGGTGGTGGCGAGGTGGGTGGGGAAGCTTTGAACACAACCAGCATTTCAAATGAGTAGAAGCTTCGGCTTCTTGCCCTTGTAGCAAAGGATACCTTCCTGGTGTCCCTCGGGGCCCAGCCAGGTCGGCCAAGGAAAATGTACCTCCTGCAAGTTCTTTGTGCTCACGATGCTCCCAGCTGCAGGTCCAGGTGCCCTGGGAAGAGAGAACACGCTGCCGTCCGTCACCCCAGCTGGGCAGGTGTCAGGACCCCGATCTGTTTTCTGTGCACATTAACAACAGTCTTCCAGAATCTCACATGTGCTGTGGACTCTGTGGTGTTGGGAAGGAGTCGCAGCCTGTAGGTGTGGGGTCCGTTGCAAAGCCTGCGGTGTGGGATCTTAATATTTTTGCCCCTGGGTTATTGCTCGAGGAAGCATAGAGGACTCTCTTCAGAGGCCAGCTCGAAAGGTAAAATTCCCAGATGGAGCAGGAAGTCAGCACCCTCGTTTCTAACTGGAGGGCCCTGCAGGTAGAGCAGAAGGTAGGAAACTGAACTCAGTCTCCAGGAAGTCTGTCTCTGTTCAGTTCTGAATAAAGGGGGGAGAGGGGTCTCTGGCCTCGGAAGCCAAATTGTGAGTCTCCCATCACTTCTAGAGACGCAGGGGTGCAAAATGTCCACCCGAGAGCCAAGTAAATACTCTTTAAAGCTTTCCGCCCTTCTTAACGTACCCCTAGACGTTTTGGAAGCCTGCTGTCACTGAGGACACTTTTTGAGGTATTGGGAGAGAATTTGAAGAACCAGCTTTCAAATCCTGGCTGTGCCACTTCCTAGCCAGGTGATCTTGGGAAAAACCTTTCAGTTTCTCTAAATTTGATATTCTAAAGTTTTTAAGACAAAAGTAGACAACTCTGCCTTTCTGCTTGCCAGGGGCCCTGCTACAAGTTATCAGCTGAGAACGTGTATGTGCATGCCCCGTGAACAGTGTGTCCGTAGTAAAAGGGGGTGTGACACTCAATCGTGTGCCCACAGGACAGGCTCCTTAAGCTGCCTCGTTCACTCGCACATCTGCATGGCTCGTAGAGTACAGGCTACGGTCCACGTTCTGTTCAGACTGCTGAGTTCACCTCTGCTCCAGATGTGGCGGGAGCCCCCCATCTGGGTGGCTCTTGACTGTCCATTCCATCGCATCTTCAGATTTTGACTTTTAAAGGCAGGAGGCAATGACTTTATGCAATTACTCTGTTTCTTGCAGCAGCAAATGCATCTTCTAATTGTTCTCGGCTTCAGCTAAACTTAACGTTTGAGGATCTGGAGTAGGAAAAGATTAGGGAGGTTAGAGGTGCCTTAGGTCTGACTTTTAGCTTTGCCTGGGCCTTTCGCCTCTAAATGCGTCCTGTTTTCTTTTCAAAAATCAAAGTGTCACCATTACCCCCCCCGCCCCTGCCCCCAAGAAAGCCAGTTCGCAGAGAGAATTTAACATGTCAGGGGAAAATTGCTTAATGATAAGGAACATTTGCATTAAACACTTTGCAGTTTACATAGCGCCTTTTTCTTTCTTTCTTTCTTTTTTTTTTTTTTAAGACTTATTTTATTTGAGAGAGAGAGAGAGCACATGCACATGGCAGGATGGGGAGGGGCAGAGGGTGAAAGAAAGAGAGACTCTCAGGCAGCCTCCCTGCTGAGTGAGGAGCCCGGCCTAGGCTGGATCTCCTAACCCTGAGACCATGACCTGAGCCAAAATCAAGAGTCAGATGCTTAAGCGACTAAGCCAGCCAGGCGCCCCTGCATAGTACTTTTAAACACATTAATCTAATTCCCGAAACAGATTTGAGAGATCTTGTCATGAGTCCAGCTTACAAAGGAGTTATATTCTTCCAAGAAGAGTCCCGTGATGGTCTTGCACAGGGTCTGCAGAACTTTCACTGGAAACACAGGCCCCCAGGTTGTGAATTAACCCAGACTAACTTGCTTTGCATGACTTTTAAGTACATTTTGGTAAGTAGTGGCAGCTTGAGACACAGCCCGGCTACTAGGTTATAATTAAAGCAGGTGTTGGACTGCTGGCACTCATACAGATATTTATTAAATGAACATTTGTAGAAGTAGGCATAAAACCTACTGCCTGCAACCTCAAAGAAATCTCAGCTCTGGAAGATTCTAGATGCTCCAACCCCACCTTGCATGAAGATAGATGAGGCGGTTTTACAAGGACAGGATTCCCTTACTGTAGAGTAGTTGTTAAACAACCAAAGTCCTCTGAACCCAAGACTGGGGAAAGGGCGGTTTGGATTTGGTTTTCGGTCTCCAAGACCAGCCCTAAGGGTATATAAGCCATGGTGCTCTCTCTGTCCGTAAATCCTATTCAGGAGTAAATCCTATTCAGGAAAGCTCGGAGAACATCTCTAATCTGCACATTTGAACACCACCAATTTCACCGATTTCTAACATTTATTATGCTAATTGACAAGCCACTAATTTCACTGATGAAAACCCATTTCTCACCTTCATTATGCCAATTAGCAAAGCCTCAGGGGGCCATGGGAGTAAAAGAGAGCTAAACTACCCAGGAAGGAACCACCTAGGGGGCCTGGAATTTCTGATTAGATCCTGGTTGACCAGTCTTGGGATATATATCCCCAGTCCGGATGGCCGTCTGCCCCTGGATATAATTTAAGCTGTATTACATTGTCTCTGTCCACACATCTTAAAGTAAATAGTAGATATCCTGACCAGCTATTAGCTATTCTGGGAAGCCGTAGTCTGGCAGGTGATATGTGTCATGCTGTTAGGGCTCCACCTGGAGGGTCAGCAGGGGGAAATCTAGGGATCTCCCATGGGTCTCTTAGCACCCTTTCAAAATCCAGTTTGGTGGTTTTTCTTTCTTTCTTTTTCTTTCTTTTCTTTTCTTTTCTCTTCTTTTCTTTTCTTTCTTTCTTTCTTTCTTTTTTTTTTTTTTAAGTAAGCTCTATGCCCAATGTGGGGCTTGAACTCACAACCCCACGCCCCCAAATCAAGAGTCATATATGTTCTACATACTGAACCAGTCAGGCGCCTCTGATGGTTCATTTATATCTTTTTTTTTTTTTCATTTGGGGCACAGTTTATTTCAGAAAGGACTTTCCGGTTCATTTAATGAATGTGCAGTTTATCTGAATCTGGAATCGGGTTCATCTTATCAAGCATGGAGAAAATTCTAGTCTTTCTAATCTTCAAAGGGAACAATAAGCATTTGTTGGTTTAAGCAACACATCATTTAATGACACCAAGCCCAGATTCCTGCCAAATCTGTGCTTTGGAATTTCCAGTCCACTTCCATTTACCTGGTGTACTTACTGGGGGCTTTGATTGCATCAGGCCATCTTGCAGGAAGGTAAATTCATCCTATTGAGAAGAGAATTCAGGAATTTGCTCTTTTGTTATAATTGTTGCCTAACTTTACAAGAACCCAGGACCTCTGATGCGTGATTGTGAATCAGTAATGCAGCATAATCTCTCGAATCACTTCTATCCTGATTAGGATGTAGAGCTGCTGCTCCCTGAAGTAGGTAGAACTGAGTGTCAAGAAAAATACTCCGCATTTGTGGAAAGAAGTGGGAGGAGCCCCCTTGTAACTAACAGGAAGGAGAGAGAACCAGCTTCCTGTTTACACCCTCCAGTGTCTTTCAATTTTTTTTTTAAAACAAATGCATTGGAACAGAATCTTCTCAAATTACACAGGAACTCCAGACTCTTGACTTTTACCAGTAATTAGCATTTTTAAGATCTCAGTTTGACACGTCATAGAAGACAATCAAGGAACGAGACTCATCATTGTCTGACTCAAAGCTCATGGTAGTTTTTTTGGACACAGCAAAAACATATTGTCAGATGCTATTCTCAGACTTTTAAAATTTTGAATTGGAAAACTTGCTACTTCAGAAAATATGCCTTGGTATAATTAAGTTCTATAAGAGAAAAAAGGCTGGCAGGGCATCTGTTTGTCCATCGTCCAACACTTGAGAAGTACCAAGGAGAAAGAGAGGAGGTGCTCTTGAGCCATGCTGTGGGGGTGGGCTCCGGACCTTCTGTCTCTGTGATTAGCAGCTGATCACTAGAGGCAAGTTTTTCCCTCCTCCCAACTAAATACGATCCAAAATAGACTTAAGGCTTCCTAGGAAGCTTTTGTTAAGAAAAAAGTGTTGTCTCATGGAGCTTATGGTTGCTGCTAATCTCATTATCACCCTACAAAATAAGCCTCCTGCATGTTTAATGAATGGATTGACTAATAAAGTATAGAATGAATTCTTTGCCTTTTTAGCTTCTTTTACTGTTACTTTGCCCTCTGTCCTCTTATATCAACTAAAGTATTTCATGTTTCATAGGGCAGTGATTTTCAACCATATTTTCAGTTTCAAGCTTCCTACCATTTTCCTACCTTTTTTTTACCCCAAACCAAAAAGGATATAAGAAAAGTTCTACTTGGGCAGCCCGGGTGGCTCAGCAGTTTAGCACCACCTTCAGCCCAGAGCATGATCCTGGAGACCCGGGATCGAGTCCCATGTCAGGCTCCCTGCACAGAGCCTGCTTCTCCCTCTGCCTGTGTCTCTGCCTCTCTCTCTCTGTTTCTCTCATGAATAAATAAATAAAATCAAAAAAGAAAAAAAAGAAAGAAAGAAAAGCTCTACTTATTCCCATAAAGAATGTTAGCAGTCAATCATTGGCCAAATGAAGCCAGGGTGGGAGGGTCACAGATAATCGGACTCTCACGGTGGCAGTGCCTTGTATCTTTTTTTGTTGGTCTGTTTATTCCAGTAATGGCTTTCCATGGAGAGGGCTAATTTTGACCTAGGTTCATTTGAAACTGAATGGCAGCCAGGACATTTCAGGCATTCAAATTTTCTGTAATTTTTAATGACACAGAAGTCCCTGGCAATTGCCTTACAAAAAAAAAAAAAAAAAAAAGTCTAGTTGATATTTTTAAAAGGCAGTAGAAGCGTCTTTGACATGTCTTTTGAGTTCATTCTAATGATAGAAGAACCACTAGTTAATGATGGTAAAAAAGAAAAGAAAATAAAGATTTTAGCATTATAAATATCTGGTATTACAGTACCAGACTTGGACAAAGACCAGAGCTAGACTGGAAGGTCATCCAAGACCCAAAGGTGTTGACAAATGAATAGTTGTTGTTGTTGTCTATGACTAAAGAAGGAACATCTATTACTTGAATGATTTAGGTCTAAAGGGGAATGTAAAAAATAAAGAGTGAAGGAAACCCCCAGTTCATGGATAACCATGAGAGTTTTTCAGCATTCTGACAGCAGCGCAAGAGCACATAGGGTGAATTCCCATGTTGTCCTGAGTCTCATCAACAAATCCATACTATGCACCCTCCTTGGAGAGATTTTGAAATGACTCCCCTCAGAATCATCCTAAGGTGGTGTTTTATAATTACGTTCTGCGATATTAAAATCGTTTACAATGGACACAAACGAAAATGATACCATCTTACAGTTTTGCGTGAACTCTGTCAATAATACCAGGCACACACCATAGACTGGAGAGAGGAAGACAAACTTGACCAAGGTGTCAGTGAACTCCTTGAGGGGACACCCATTAATTAAGCTCACAATTCACCACTGAATTTTCTGAGATAAACCAGAGTCCTTGCATATGAAAAGAAAAATCATCCTAGGATTTGAAAATTAATTTTACAAATCCCAAATAACAAAATTACATGGGATTGGTAGTTGGTGAAAAAGGTGGGATTTATTTTGAAACGAAGAAGATGTCGTCTTTCTTTCTTTCTTTCTTTCTTTCTTTCTTTCTTTCTTTCTTTTTTTCTTTCAAGATTTTGTTTACTTATTCATGAGACACACACACACACAGAAGCAGAGACATAGGCAGAGGGAGAAGTAGGAAGGGACCCCGGGATCATGACCTGAGCTGAAGGCAGATGCTCAACCACTGAGCCACCAGGTGCCTTTTCTTATTTAACACCAGGATTGGAGCTTATCACATACAGTGCATTTAGGGAACTGGAGTGGAGCTGCTGGCCACTAACTTTTCGAAGCAACACTCACTCCTTAAGTAAGGAGTATTGTTTTGATGTAGTCCCAGAGAACAGAACTGTGCGGTCGGGGGCTTTGGTTATGGTGTTTATAATGCACATGCTCAATTAAGAGCCAGGACAATGGGGGCACTGTAGCCATTAAGGGGCCTTGGGAGGAATCTACCGTTTTCCAGTATTTTATTTTGGAAAAATTTTCCAAGAAGTTTCTTGCCTCCAAAAGAATTGCATCACCTCTGGCAGAGAATCACGTTTTCAAGAAGAATTGCTCATGCGAAAGGACCATCTTATTATAGCTGGGGACACACAAATGGTCCTATTACGTTTCTGGAGTGGTAGTTTGCTGTTAAAATATCTTCCAAAACTCTGGTACAATCGCTAATAGAATCTCTTCTCCTTTTGAAGATCTCTGAACAGTGTCTTCAAACGATCTGAATCTTAGGTTACTTTGAAATTTAAAAACGGGGTAAGCATGTGTTGTAAGTTCCCTCCGGGACCACCCCGCAAACAAAAAACGGGGAATCTGTAACTTAGGGAGGTTTGCGTAGGAGTCACCACAACAAAAGGAGCGTGTGAGAAATTACTAGAAGGGAACTCTCTGTTCCAAGGAACTCGTCATCGGTTCACTTTTCCTTCCAGCGAGTTACCAAGTAATTCCCCCCGGGTTGGCTTCCGCATGAGGTTTCGCGTCTGACTCTGATTTTGGTGGTGTCTGTCTCTCTTCCAGAAGCCCCCCCAGCTCTCCGAGGATGATATCCGGCTAGAGGGCCAGAGAGCCGACGGCAGTGCCGACCCCCTGGAGCCTGCGCCCAGCGCCCTTCCCCCAGACCACCAAGCCATGGAAATTGAGGTGTCGCTGGCAGAATGTAAAAGCAAAAGCGTCCCGGGAATCAGCTGCGCCCCGCATTCCATGGACCGCTCCTCCCCTTTCTACTCGCCCCCCCACAACGGGCTCCCGGCCGACCGCCCCGAGGTTCTGGATAACGATGTGGCCCGAGAGATCCGCTACCTAGACGAGGTGCTGGAGGCCAGTGGCTGCGACGCCCCGGCGGCGGACGGGGCTTACAACGGCACGTGGTCCCCGGAGCCCCTGGAGTCCCCGGAGCCCCCGGAACCCCCGGAGCCCGGCCTCAGCCCCCCTGCCCGTGCAGCCGGCCTGCCCCAACCCGCGGGGAGCGCAGCGGCTGGACGGGTCCCTCCGCCCACTGAGGCCACCACCGGCTCCCCCGGGGGCGCCCAGGCGGAGGCCACAGAGGCCAACGGCCGCGCCCCGGCCCTGGACCAGCCCCGGGACGCGCTGGCGGGGCGCGGGGGCAGCGGGGTGCGGGCGCCCGGGGGCGCGGGCCGCGAGGGGGAGCCCACGCTCACCACGCTGAAGAAGGAGGCCAAGTTTGAGCTGCGCGCCTTCCACGAGGACAAGAAGCCCTCCAGGCTCTTTGAGGACGACGAGGGCGAGCGAGAGCAGTACTGCGTCCGCAAAGTGAGGCCGTCGGAGGAGATGCTGGAGCTGGAGAAGGAGAGGAGGGAGCTCATCCGGAGTCAGGCCGTGAAAAAGAACCCTGGCATTGCGGCCAAGTGGTGGAACCCTCCCCAGGAGAAGACCATTGAGGAGCAGCTGGACGAGGAGCATCTGGAGTCGCATAAGAAGTACAAGGAGCGCAAGGAGAGGAGGGCGCAGCAGGAGCAGCTGCTGATGCAGCAGCAGCAGCAGCAGCAGCAGCAGCCGCCGCTGCCCCAGCCCCAGCCCCAGCCCTGTGCAGCACCTGCCGCCCCCCGGGACCCCGCCGGCACCACAGAACATGCAAAGGAGGACATTGTCACTGAACAGATAGACTTCTCTGCTGCCCGCAAACAGTTCCAGCTCATGGAGAGTTCCAGGCAGACGGTGGCCAAGGGCCAGAGCACACCCAGGCTCTTCTCCGTCAAGCCCTTCTACAAGCCCCTGGGGTCGGTCAGCTCAGACAAGCCGCTGACCATCTCGAGACCAGCTTCCATCGGGGCGCCTCGGGAAGACCCCGGGGCATCCGCAGCCAAGGGGCAGAAAGCCAGCTGTGGCCCGGAGAGCCAGTCTTCGGGGGGAAGCCAGGGCAGCGCAGCTCCTCCGGGGAAGGAAGGGCCCTACAGTGAGCCTTCCAAACGCGGGCCCTTATCCAAACTGTGGGCAGAGGACGGGGAGTTTACCAGTGCCCGGGCCGTCCTCACTGTGGTCAAGGATGACGATCCTGGGATCTTGGATCAGTTTTCCAGGTCAGTGAATGTCTCCCTGACCCAAGAGGAGCTGGACTCTGGTTTGGATGAATTGTCCGTGAGGTCCCAGGACACCACTGTCCTGGAGACCCTGTCCAATGACTTCAGCATGGACAACATCAGTGACAGCGGGGCATCCAACGAAACCACCAACGCCCTCCAGGAGAACTCACTGGCCGATTTTTCTCTGCCCCAGACTCCGCAGACGGACAACCCTTCGGAGGGCCGAGGGGAAGGCGTCTCCAAGTCATTTAGTGATCACGGTTTCTATTCCCCTTCTTCCACGCTGGGAGATTCGCCGTCGGTGGATGACCCCTTGGAATATCAGGCTGGTCTCCTGGTGCAGAATGCCATTCAGCAGGCCATAGCCGAGCGAGCAGACAGGGCCGCGTCCGAAGCCAGCCAGCGTGGGCCCGAAGCACAGGGACCCCGAGAAAGTCTGGAGGAAGTGGGGGGCGCTGGGGCCCCCGGCTCGGAGAAGCCGCAGAGCATGTTTGAGCCACCCCAGGTGTCCTCCCCTGTTCAGGAGAAAAGGGAGGTGTTGCCAAAGATTCTGGCCACTGAAGACCGGGCGCTCAGGGACACGGGGCCCTCCCAGCCGCCGCCCGCGCTGCAGCCCCGCGGCCCCGTGAGCATGGAAGAGGCCAGACCCGAAGGGAGCTACTTCAGCAAGTACTCGGAGGCCGCCGAGCTCAGGAGCACGGCCTCGCTCCTGGCCACCCAAGAGGCCGATGTGATGGTGGGGCCCTTCAAGCTGAGGTCGAGGAAGCAGCGGACTTTGTCCATGATCGAAGAAGAGATCCGAGCAGCCCAGGAAAGGGAAGAGGAGCTGAAGAGGCAGAGACAAGTCTTGCAGAGCACCCAGAGCCCCAGGGCCAAGAGCGCCCCATCGCTGCCCTCCCGAGCGTCCAGCTGCAAAACCGCTCCAGGTGAGTGAGGCGCGCACCAGGGACAGCCGCTGCGGCGATCGGCGGGCTGCAGCTTGCGTGTCTCTTTGCGGAGCCTCCTCTGCGTGTGGCTAGAGTCCGCGTCAAAGGGCACCGACACCAGGGGTCAGTGTCCAGAGACGGGCAGCGGAAGTCAAAGTGTCCCCTACAGGGACCCTGGGCCTGGCGGGTGTGCCAGTTCCCTGACGGTGCAATCGCTTCTTTCTCGTGGCTCTGCTCCGGGTCTGGTTTAGTAGAGGATTGTTCTCTTTTATACGAAAAGGCTGCCTCTGGCCGAGGGGGGGCCCGTGTGTGGCACAGACCCTCACAGGGGGAGCCTACGTGTGGACTGCTGGGCGTCCGTAGCTTGACCCTTAGTATCTGTGGTTAAAGCAGACCCAGCTGATTGGGGCATGTGCTCTGCTAACCCCTGCTAAATGCCAGATCCTTTCTAGCAATGACAGTCCTGACCCGGCGTTCCAGACTGACCCGTAGAAGATGTTTTTATCCTTCTGTAGGATTGGATTTGTCTTCCTTTTAGTCATCACAATGCAGTTGCCTTGGAATCAGGGGTGGTCTCATTCATTGTTGTCCTATGTTTCTCTCATTTGGAGAGAAATTCAGTTATTCTGTTAAAGGCACGTCTTGAGTCCCTTCCCATTGTCTGTGCAGTCCCTTTCTTGAAAGCTTTGTATAAATGATTGGTGCTAATTATGGTGGTAATTAATGTTGCTACCATTATGGATAACAGTGCAACCTACTGTAGTTTTTATTTCCTATTTGGATATGACGGCAATTGGAGAGCCACGTGTGTAGGAGAGAAGTACTGCTCAAAGTGTGGTCTGGGCTAGTCCCTGGACTCTGTGACGGGTCCACAATGAGAATAAGTACAGACATCGAGAACAAGCACTTGACGATTCTTGTTGCAATTTGATATCGTCCTCAAATCCAAGTGTGGAATTTTGTGTCTTTTTTTTTTTTTTTTTTTTTTAAGTATTGGTTCATAATGGACTGAGGGATAACTTCTTTCAATGGAGACCATCCAAAAAAGCATTACCTAACATATAATTGCTGGCATTTGACTTAGTTTATCCAGATCTTAATCCCATCTTGACACTTGGCTTCCATCATATCTACAGTGACTCAAGGTAACTCTTTCAATTATTAATTTTTAGATTTTGAAATAATCTTAACCTAAAGAAAAGTTCCCTGGTACAAATATCTTTTATTCTGAACCATTTGAGAGTAAGTTGCCAACATGAGGCCCCATCATGCTCAGTTTTGTAGAGTGTCCCTCAGCTTGGGTTTGCCTATGCTTTCACATGAGTACATTTAGTTATGCATCTTTGATGGGAATACCACAAAAATAATGCCATATTCTTCTCACTATATCCAATCAGGTGTCCCTTACAGGGACAGATACTGACTTTTTTCACGATATTAATTTTGATCACTTGTTCCAGGGAGGGTCTGACAGGCTTCTACAGTAAAATTACTGTGTCCTTTGTAATTAATAAATATTCTGTGGGGAGTTACTTTGGCACTATGTAATATTTATTCCATTCCTCATCATACTTCAGATCTATTCACGTATCTATTTATGTCACTGTGGTCTTTTGGATTGCTATTATATTCAGTGGGTTAGAATCCATTTCCATTATTTTATTCTTAGTTTGTTTAGACATAGCTTATGGGAGCCTTTTCAAGCTAACTTTGGTGTCTTTTTGACATGTCCTCATTATTCGCTCAGCATGTCTTTTAGGACACCACAAGGTGTTCCAGTCTCATCTTATGCTTTCCTAACCCCGAAGTCAACCATTTCTTCAAATAGCACTAATTCCTGTTAGAGGAGAATAGGATTTAGAAACCAAACTCCAGGTGCTTGGTGTGCTCATTGTTATTGGATTGTCACTGCTCCAAGATACTCTCAACAAGCAGAACTAGAGAATATACACACATCCTGTCTGTCTATTGATCCACCTACCTACATGCCTATCTAGAAAACCATGAGTTCACCTTGATACTTTCAATTCTTGATACTTTCAAACCTAATACCAGCAGGTTCATATTCTCTTGATATTTTCAATTATTGATACCTTCAAATCTAATACCAGAGGGTTCATATTCTCTCCATATTTGTAACCTCCTTCTTGATAACAAGATACCTGTTTCTCACTATCCTTAGTGTGTTTATTATTTGATTAATTCCTTCCTCACCTTACATAACCAATCTCCTATTTTCCTTCTCCAACTTGGGCCCCAGTACCATGTGCTAGATCACCGCTCTTCCCCACCCACACTGCTGTGGCTCCGCCACACCACTCTGAGCCACTGTGATTCCTCTCACCCCCACTGCAGCGCTATCTTGTTGAGCCCCTCCCCAATGGCTTTTGGACTAAATTGTTCATGAAGGAAAGAAAGAGAAGAGAAAGAGGAAAAGCATGGTGACTTTCTTGTTATAGTTTTTAATTCCTGTAGGTCACAGGGCAGTGGCCAGCTGAGTGAGGCAAAGAAAAATTTCAAGGGCATTTGTATGTGTATGTGCTTAATAGAGACTGGTTGGCTTTTTCCAAAGATCCTTAGTTGTTAGATTCACTTGAAATTCTTGTGGGCTAGCTTGACACAGAAATGCCAGTGGGCATTCTATATAGTATCCTAGAAATAATTTTCATACCACTCAAATTCAGCCCAATCTGAGAAGCCTACTTCACATGCAAATGACTCTAAAGGGTCTGCCTAAGAACTCAAAGTCTCGTGGAGGAAACTTCTTCAGGCATCTCAGCAACTTCTGTTCACTTGGAAGATAGAACACCATGGCCCTCCTATCAGTTAGAGCTAGCTCTATGTACCTAACTCTCCTTTTACATTATTTCATTATAGAACCTTCCATAAAGTGCATGTGCTCAGTAGGTATTTTCAGTTTTCTTTACCTCTTAGTTGAATCTCCCACCATATCAACCCCCCCCCCTTTATTTCTAGCCTGTCCATACAAATCGAACATTTCAACACTTTCCCCTATTCCCAGACCTGTTGTGGTCTCCCAGGGCTTTCCCACCCGGCTTAAAATAAGACAGGGTTCTTAGTTTGCCCTCAGCATCCCAGCAGCCCAGGCCTGATTTTCCTAGCACTTCCCTCCATGCTAATGCTAATATCCCTTCTGCATGGTAATTCATCCATGCAAGTCTGTGTACTGCAATGATCTCATTGTTGCACTGAACACAATTGTGGTAAGGACACATGTGCACCTCATTCCTTCATCTTTATCTCTAGAACTTTTGAAGTCAGTGGCAGGGCTTCCCAGAATTACAACATGGATTGAAAAAAAAAAACTGAACACAAGATGTAATTTTCTCTCTATCCAGGCCTGGAAATGTTTAGAGTATTGCTTGGCTAGCCAGCCTCCAAGTTCATGATTAGGGAGGAGGCGGACACATTGTTCTGAACAGCTAGCCTGGACGATTCATAGCCAGGGTTGGAACTGCTTGCTCCAAATTTGGTTTTGTGAATGGAGATGATGCTAAATTCTTCCTGTAATACTCCACACGTCCCACCAGAGAGGTGATTCAGCTGATTGGTTCCATGACTCAGCTTGAGGATTGATTATTAGGTGATGAAAAATATGATTTTTAACTTCTCCTCTGGCGGAAGTCATGCTGGGAACATGCTAGGATCCTGAACCCTAAGGGAAGTAGAATTCACTGAGGGCCAAGATGTCCTAGGGAAAAACAAATCTGCGAATTCTCCCCAACCATTCCCCAGGTGTTGAAAAGATAACTTGTTTTTCCATTTAGTTTCCTTGCCTTTCAAAGATGGAGAAGATATTTTTAAGAGGACATCGTTATTCTCAAAAGCAAGTTATTAGGAAAATTCTTTTGGAAATTGTATCCTGTTGGCCCTTAGGTGATTTTAAAGGAAGAAGTTTCACTTAAATGGGGTCTGTGTGACTTTTGCTCATACAGAGGTGAGCAAGGCAGATGCAGTCCCTGCACTCAGGGAACTGACAGTTCAATGAGAGAAACAGTATCAAAGATGACAATTTCATGACAGAGAAGCATGAAAACCTATAGGAGCACAGATCAAGAAAGATCACCTTATTGGGAGTCTAAGGGAAGTCTTCCTTTCTTAGGAAACCACCATCCATGCTTTGAACTGAAGGAGAGGTTGGGTTCCTAGGGTGGAGGGGCACTTGTTCCAGTGAGAAGGAAGGGCACCTAAGGAGGCCCAAAAGGAAGAGAGAACTTGGTTTACTTAAATAAAGTCAGGGTAGGCTAAAGGAAGAAATTTGAAACAAAATGAAAGTAAGTTGGTTTGGAGCCAGACCATGAAGAGCTGCCTTCATCCTTGAATTGATGGAGTAAAAGTCTTCCTGCTTTAATGAGTCCATCCCACCAGCTTTTCTTGAGCTCTTCCTGTGTACAAGAACTTCTAAAGGCCTGGTGCCATCTTGACAAAGGCCGTGTGTCCTGTGAGAGGCCATATTTCCAAGACTGAACATGTGTGTGCCTTCTGTTGATAATACTCAAAAGTAGAGAAGAAGGGAAGCATTCCAGCAGGGGCACTAGCCTAATCTGAACGTGCTACCTGCAGCACTGCTGGAAACACCCTTGAGGTTCACATTTGGGAGGAAAACCCAAACATTTTATCGAAGTTACGTTTTGGATCTTTTCAAACATCCTTTCACATTCGGGCTGTCAACAGACGGTACTCATTTTAGTGCCTGTTATCTATTATTAGATATCCTGGTTTCACTTCCAAGTTCTGGGCATGACAGAGAAACCCAGTTAGTTAGGTGATGCTTACTTTTGTTTTTAAAAATAGTTTCCGTTTTCATGCCAGATGTTGCACTGATCTACCAAGTCGGAGAATTTGCCCAGTGGGAGATTTGGGGGAAGTGGTAAAGGAGAAGGTGTGGATATTGAGTTCCCTAACTTGGAGTTCATGTCTTTTAATAGGTGGAAAGATGTGAGAGTTATATATCTTATAAAGATAAAATTTCCAGGGAGTTTCAACTCCTACCCTCAGTTTGGATTAAGATTACCCACGAGGGGAACCCTCTTGCACTATTGATGGGTGCGAGCTGGTGTAGCCACTCTGGAAAACAGTGTGGAGGTGCCTCAGAAAGTTAAAAATAGAGCTACCCTATGACCCAGCAATTGCATTTACTGAGTATTTATCCCAAAGATCCAGATACAGTGAAATGATGGGACACCTGCACCCCAGTGTTCATAGTGGCAATGTCCACAATTGCCAAACTGTGGAAGGAGCCATGATGTCCTTCAACAGATGAATGGATAAAGAAGATATGGTCTATATATATAGAATGGAATATTACTCAGCCATCAGAAAGGATGAACATCTACCATTTACATCGATGTGGATGGAACTGGAGGGTATTATGCTGAGTGAAAGAAGTCAATCAGAGAAAGACAATTAAATGGTCTCACTCATATGTGGAATATAAGAAATAGTGAAAGGGACCATAAGGGAAGTGGGGAAACTGGGGAAAAATTAGAGAGGAAGACCAACCATGAGAGACTCCCAACTCTGTGAAACAAGCAAAGGGTTGCAGAAGGGGAGGTGGGTGGGGGCATGGCGTAACTGGGTGACGGGCATTAAGGAAGATATATGATGAGATGAGCACTGGGTCTTCTACTATATGTTGGCAAATTAATTTAAATAAAATTTTTAAAAAAGATTACCCGGGAGATGACCATTACGTTATTATAAAGATTAGTGACTGGGTCTTGTCTTTTTTTTTTTACTCTTATCTTGAAAAATCATAAATAAAAGTCCTGGACAGAAAAAAAAAAGTATTGATTAGCAGCACAGTATTCATGAAGGAGAGCTTGGTGGCTTATCCCATGTGAAATTAGAGCTGGAGAAGGCCAAATCTCACTGGAGATGCCTTCATTGATCCACAGTAGAAGACCTTATGTTAGCAACTGGTGGAAGGATTCTGTGACAGGCCCAGGTGAGAAAGGGTTCTTCTTCTGGGGGTATACAGCACTTCCCTCTTCTACCGGCAGCATAGGCTATACAAGCTACAGGAGCCCAGCTGGCCACGTGAAAGTACTAAAGCTTAGTATGGAGCAGCTTGCAGAGAGTTGTGTCTACTACCATATTTCCTGAACATTCTCTGGTGATACCAGCCTAATCACAGTAGCTACAGGTCACCAAGACCTTAAACCTTGTACTCTACTAGTTATTTCACACACATTTTCTCATTTTTCATTTGTTCATTTAATCCTCCCAATAGTGTTCTAAGATGTAAATACAAAGTATCCAAGTCCACAAGGCCAGATATATTCAGAGTTTTTCTGATTTCAGAAAAGCCATAAAATATATAAACTATTATTTAGAAAAGCAATGCAAGGCATATACTTTCATTTCCTTCCATCCCCCGGTAGGGTCTGGAACAACCCCCTACCATCAAATTAGATCTCTGCTATAAAACTTAGAAAGAGTTACTTACATTAAGTAGGATAAATAAAGACTAAGAAGGGCCTCATGTGGGGTCTTGTCAGGTATTGTTGCCAAATAAGTTATGACTTGGTTTTCTGAGCTTGGGTTGGATTTTGAAACTGGACTTGAGAGATCATTGACCTATAATGATACTCCCTTTTCAAAGAAGTAATATCAGAGTCCAAAAAGAGATGAAATAACCTGCCTGAGATCACTCAGCCAGGAAGTGGCAAAGCCAGGTTCAAACCCAGGCTCATTTGTTTCCAAAGTCCTTATTCTTCCTCTACCTTTTCTCGTCCTCTGCTAAACCCGTGCCTCTGCCCTGCAGGTTGACAAAGTGTGTAGTAACAGCTCCCCTCTCCAACTGACAGTGACTGAGCTTCTCCCAGTCTCAGGCCTGACCCCTGCATTGCCTTGGGTCCTTCCTGCCCTCTGCTGTTTGGAACCACTATGGCTCTGAAGTCCTCTGCTCACTGTGGTCTGGGCGGATGAATTTGCTCTCAGAGGCCACGAGACAGTGCTGCCCTAGTGCCCCAGATTGGTTCCAGAACTTAGCTCCAGTGCTCCAAATTGCAGTAGGCAAAATTGGTGGTGCTGTCCAAAGATCTGAACAGAGGGCGGAGGGGAGGAGCATAGTCGGTGTCCGCTGTCTAGCCTGATGGCTCCCATCAGTTCTCTCTGAAGGTTCATTCCCCAGAAGAAAACACACTCCTTCACTCCAGAAATGGGCCCATTCCCTGAAATCTTTGGAAGAACTGGGTACTCGAACAAGGAATCAATTTCTTAATTTGAGGACAGCAGAAATAAGTGTCTATTCCATTAACCGAACATGTTTGGTAGAGTGAAGCCAAAGCCAACATTTCCTGGTGGTCACTGAGCACCGTGGCTGCTTCCTGCTGTTCTTTTGCTCAGTGTTGATCCTTCTGCCTTGGATCAGAAGTTCCCCTGTGTCTTGCTTCATATGAACCCAGAAAATATGTTCATTTTTTAAAAAAAGATTTTTATATTTATTTATTTAGAGAGAGCACACAAGTGGGGAGAAGGAGAGAGAGAGAAGCTCAAGCTGACTCTACGCTGAGCACAGAGCCCAGCATGGGGCTTGATCTCACAACCCTGAGCTGAAATCAAGAGTCAGACCCTTAACCGACTGAGCCACCCAGGCACCCCAAATATGTTCATTTTTTTAAAAATGCATGCCATTTGAGAAGGAATGGTCAAGAAAAGGCTAGATTGAAGGTGGTGTTTGGCAAGGGGTGAATGTATGTGATGAAAGCAGGACTTTTCAAATTAACAGAATTCGAAGTTCTTTTGGACATTCTCCTCCAAGGTTTGAAAAGAACAGCTGCCATGGTTACACCTGTCAGCCTCGCCCCCGAGAAGACAGGGACTCCACTCCAGTCTATCTTCCATGCAAAGTCTAGGGGGTATGGCTTTTGGGTAATGTAGAACTTTGGAAAAGGCACTGCATTTCCACCAGTTTAATTCCCATCTGTACGCAGGGTCTGCTGTCATTGCTCTTTGTGCTGGTCTTCTGATGTATCCAGAATGTCTGGGTTGTCTCCCAGTGGTGCTCTACCTTTTCTGGGGACACCACGTGGTGTCCTTGCTGCTTACCCTTGACTGCCATATGTGGCTACTCCAAGCTCTAAGTTAGGAGAGCGGCTTCCGAAAAATCAGACTCCAGCACTTAAAAAAAAAAGGATGTAATCTTGAGCTGACAAAGAGAAGATGAATCAAGGGACCTAATTCTTATAAGATCCCTGCTCTACCTCTGGGAAGAAATATGAGCTAATCAAAGCCAGGCGTGGGAGCAGGATGTCCCCTGTGACTGCTGGAATCCAGGCAGGATATGACTATGTCTCTTACTAGCCATAGTGACTTGCTGTTCCTTCTCCCCAGGAGATTGGCATTTCGGATCCATTTGATTTTTATGAATAAGCTACTCCTTAAGGGGTGGAGAAATAGGGGCAGTGGTGGGGAGTGTGCCAGACAAGCCATTCAAGCACCAAAGGATACTTACTGTATTTTATATAATGGTGCTTTATTTCTCATGACTTTCAATGTAAACCTCAAAGGTTTCCCAAAACTTGTATGTATCTGACCTCACAGGTATTCCCAGTCTGTCTTTACTTCTCAGGTATAAATTCATACCTTCTATAAAAAAAAAAAAAAAGTCCAGAGAAATTAGGTGCCTCAATGTGACAGTCACTTCTCTGGGTTTCCATCTACACTGCAAATCCTGACTCCCCTGCTTGCTAACTGTGTGACTGAACTTATTTCACCTCTGCACACCCCAGTTTCCTTGCGAGTAAAATGGGGATAAGATAGTACCAACCTCATTAATAAGTTAGAACAGTGCCCAGTATGCACAAGGCTCCCCAGAAAGAGTCACTGTTTCTTTGTTATTATAGTTACTGTTATGTTTTAAGAAAAGGCCTAGAAAACCTTACAGAATTACTCATGAGGTTGCTCTTCTACAGCTACCGTGACCCTGAAATAAATGCCAGAACATGCATTATAAAATCTCTTTCTGTACCTAGTTGGTGTGTTTTCATATTTACTGCATTAAAATTAAAGTCTCACTTAGAAAATCTGACTTGGGGAATTAGTTTCCAACAGTCAGCTGTGATTTCAAAAAACAAAGTGTATCAGGTGACAATGACATTGCAAGTCCATAAAAATGTTTCCTTTTTCCTTTCTGTTTGGTGGTGGTGGTGGTGGGGGTGCATAATCGTTGCACAGTCTGACCCACCATGTTGGTGGAAATGCATTTAATGAAAAGATCTTGGTGGGGGAATCGCTACTTGCCATGATTTTCATTCTGTCTGTTTTAACTAAGTTTTTTTTTTTTTTTGCTTGTTTTGGTCTTCAACTCTGCTTCCCCTAGAGAAGCAGAACTCTTTCCTTCTAGAGGTTTCACCTTCTAGTCCTGTTCATAGGGAATGATCCAGTATCATCCAACACCCTGACCTTTAAGGAATAATATTTGGAGATTTTTCAGACTTGTTTCGCCGATGGGGCTATTTCTCATGTCTGAGCCAGGCTGACGATCTGAAGATTCATGTCATTGCATTTTCCCACCCCTACAGCCTTCAGAAAAAGAGATGAAAGGACCAGGGACCAGCTCTTGGTGTGTGGGTCACAGCTGGAACCCCACAAGCACCTGTGCCCTAGATATGACAGGCAGGATAGTCTCTTTTACTTGGAGGAAATGAAGTTGAAAATACAAGTCTGAGCTCATTTCTTTCTGGGGACTTGTGAGTCATCCTAGATGTTTGCAATCATATCCCCATGCTGAGTGAAGAAAGGAGGTCATTGAAGGAGGCCTGGCCCAGGCATGGCATCTGGTGGGCGTCTTTGTTCGGTTCGGTTTGGTTTTTAAGTAAGAGTGGGTGATGGCTTTTTTTTTTTCTTTGGAGAAATGTAGAAACAAAGGATCTTTGATTTAAGAACTCAGACATCATATATTTGGAATATAATAATCCCCCGAATCAGAGTTTTTGGCCAAAATAATTTTCTAAACTTTTGAAATCCGTGTTCTTGGCCTATTAGAAGTTAGCCTTGTTCCTACAGAAGGAGGGTTTGGGCAGTCAGGGATGGTAACAGCTGTGTTCTGAGGACGTGCGGCCCTCGCTGGGTTCCTTATTCTTTTCTCTGCCACCCCCTCCCCTGGGCAGCATAGCCTGTCTTAGATGCCCGAGGGAAATCCTTCTTGCCTGGAAAATCCACAAGTGTACCCAAGGCATAGCTTTCTCTCTCTGGACCAGAAACTGATTTAACTATTTCATAATAGGAGTTCTTTATAATAACGGTTTCCTTATAATTCAAAAACAGGAAACACACATTCACATGTTCTAGTTTTCCACTCCTGATGGGAGGCGGATTTACTAATCTGGAGTGAGATGTAGCTGCCGCCTCTGCTCCTTAGTCCCCCTCGCAGACCTACAGATGGGAGCAGTGCTGACCAGAGGCCCCAGGGAGGTGTCAGCTCATCAGCAAGATGGAAGGGCTTGAGGATTGCCTCGTCCGCGAAGGTTAAAGTGTAGACAGCTTTATCTACTTTTCTTGGCGTGGTTAATCATATTTAACAGGATTTTTTTTCTGGTCGGTTTTATATTTTTTAATTAATTCATGCTTTTCATAGGAAGAAAAATGGGAAACAAAGAATAAAGATAAAACTCAAAGTGATTCATAATCCACACTGCGACCTGCCTACTACTCTCCGTGTGCGTAAGTCACATGGAGGATAATATTGGATTTATATTTGTCTTAATTTCCTATCACTACTGTGACAAATCACCATGAGTGGAGGGGCTTTAAACAACACAAATTTATTATCTTACAGTTCTAGAGGTCAAAAGTTTGTAGTGTGTCAGGTATGGATTGAATGTGCCCCCCCTCCCGCCCCCAATTCATATGTTGAGCCCTAACCCCCAGTGGAGATGAGCACTTTGTAAGAGGTGATTGTGTTAGATGAGGTCATGAGGGTGGGACCCTTGTGATGAAATTAGTGCCTTTTTCAGAAAAGTGAGAGGCAGCCATGTGCAAAATACAAAGACAGTTCTTACCAGAACCCAACCCTACTGGCACCCTGATTTTAGACTTCCAGCCTCCAGAACTGTGAAAAAGTACACTTCTGTTGGGTTAGCCACCTGGGCCATGGTATTTTGTTATGGCTCCTCAAGCAGACTAAGATAGTGTCCGTCTGGGCTAAAATCAATGTGTTAATAGGGCTGTGTCCTTTTCAGGGACTCTTGGGCTCCTTCCTTTGTCCAATTCTAGAGGCTGCCTGCATTCCTTGGCTCATGGCCCTTCTACCATCTTCACAGCCACAGCGTAGTGCTTTCAAGTCTCTCTTTCTCTCTCTGACCCTCCTGCTTCCCTCTTTTAAGAACCCATGTGGTTACATCAAGCCCAACTGGACCATGGAAGATAGTTTTCCCTGCTCAGTCCCTAACTTCATCACATCTGCAAAGTCCTTTTGCCATGAGGGGAACATCTTCGTGGGTTTTAGAGATTAACATGTAGACATCCTTGTGGAGGCTGTTGCTCTGCCCACCATAGGACTGTTCATCTCATACGGGGTAAGGTTTTACCAGATGTCATGCATACTTTTTTGCTTTCTTTCACACAGCTAGTAAGTGGAAAACCAGGATTTGAACCCTGGCAGTCTGGATCCAAAGCCTGTACTCTTAAACCCCTGCAATATATCTGCTTTTTCTTTTTAAATCTTATTTATTTATTCATGAGACACACACACAGAGAGAGGGCATAGACATAGGCAGAGGGAGAAGCAGGCTCACTGTGGGGAGTCCGATGGGGGACTCGATCCCAGGACTCAGGGATCATGACCTGGGCCAAAAGCAGACGCTTCAGCCGCTGAACCACCCAGGGATCCCAATACATCTGCTTTTACAACCTATTTGTTTGTTTTTTCTTAAAGTATTTTTAGTATTTTCCCATGACCTTAACCATTCCTCCAAATTTGAAAGACTAGACATGATTTGTGATAACTAAATAATACCTCATTATCTGAATAATATCTAATAATATCTAATTTAACCATTCCCCAATGATCAAGTATCTTGGTTGTTTCTACATGTATAGTTATAAAAAAGTATGATGGTAAAAATCCTTGTATATAAGCTTTGTGCCTATACTTAATTATTAGTTGAACTTACAGGAGCCCATTAAGGTAACTAGTATGTGCTAGAGAACAATATTTCACAAACTGTTTTCCTTGAGATATTAATAGGAATTTTATGAAATGAGGTTCTCTGGTTAAATAAATTTGAGAAATATCACACCATCCTTGAATTAGTGATTCATGATCACAGTAGCGCTAAAACCTTGGAGAAGTCCTCTGGTAAAGAAATCCATCTCAGGTTATTTCTTTTCTTTTCTTTTTTTTTTTTTTTAATTTTATTTATTTATTCACAAGAGACAGAGAGAGAGAGAGAGAGAGAGGCAGAGACACAGGCAGAGGGAGAAGCAGGCTCCATGCAGGGAGCCCGACGTGGGACTCGATCCCGGGTCTCCAGGATCACGCCCTGGGCTGCAGGTGGCGCTAAACCGCTGAGCCACCAGGGCTGCCCCATCTCAGGTTATTTCTAAAGTTTTCTTTAACCTAGTGTTTACTAATGACTGTTGGTTAGCAGCTAGATCTACCTTAGAAAGCTAAGCAAATAGGACACAATTTTAGAAAGGGCTCTGGAATCCTCCCACCCAAGTGAAGTTGTTCACCTTCAAACACGTTGAAGAGCGTATTAAGTCTAAAATTACCCTGGGTGGCGCAGCGGTTTGGCGCCTGCCTTTGGCCCAGAGCACGATCCTGGAGACCCGGGATCGAATCCCACATCAGGCTCCCCGGTGCATGGAGCCTGCTTCTCTCTCTGCCTCCCTCTCTCTCTCTCTCTGTAACTATCATAAATAAATAAAAATTTTAAAAAAATAAAATAAAATAAAATAAAATTACTCTCGATGAATATTTACCCAAAGAATAGGAACACTTAATTCAAAAAGATACATGCACCCCTATGTTTATTGCAACATAATTTACAATCGTCAAACTGTGGAAGCAGCCCAAACGTCATTGATAGATGAATGAATAAAGAAGACATGGTATGTGTGTACGTGCGCGCGCGCACACACACACACGAATATTATTCAACCATCAAAAATGAAATCTTACCATTTGCAACAACACGGATGGATCTGGAGGGTTTAATCCTAAATGAAATAGGTCAGTCACAGGAAGACAAATTTAAGAAACTAAACAAACGAACAAAGAAAAAAAAGAAACCGAAAAACCAGACTCTGAACTGTAGACCATAAACTTCTGGTCACCAGAAGGAAGGCGGGTAGGAGGATGGGTAAAATAGGTGATGGGGATTAAGAGCACACTTAACCATGATGAGCACTGAGTAACGTATAGAATTGTTGAATCACTGTATTGTACACCTGAAGTGAGTATCACACTGCGTGTTAACTATACTGGAATTTAGGGACGCCTGGGTGGCTCAGTGGTTGAGTGTCTGCCTCTGGCCCAAGGCGGGATCCTGGGATCCCGGGATCGAGGCCCACATCGGGTTCCCCACAGGGAGCCTGCTTCTCCTTCTGCCTGTGTCTCTGCTTCTCTCTGTGTCTCTCGTGAATAAATAAATAAAATCTTTTTTTTTTTTTTTTAAAAAAGCTGTACTGGAATTTAAGACAAATTTTAAAAAACAGTAACAAATAAACAATGTTACTCTAGATGGAATAGTTTGAACAAAATCACGTTTATGAAGGAAACTTGAAAATGTTTCCTACCCTCCACTGAGCATTTCCACCTAGTTTTATTATTCTGATGGTTCCTTACGTCAAATGTCATAGAACTCACAGTGCACCTGCTCTCTGCTCTGTAAATGTCAGGTGCCACCCTTTGGCCAAGACCAACACAGGTGTACCCCGAGGTCTGCGTGACACTTTCTGTTCATGTAGTTTCACAGGGACAGTGGCGGGCGTCCGTCAAGAGAGCTAGTGTGTAGAGTATGCAGTCCCCGCCAGCGAGTGAGACAGCAGGATATTTGTCATTGAAAACCGAGGCCCCTTTCAGCTACCATCAGCTATTCAGCCATTCACTAAGTGAATAAACATGTGAGAGCAAGTTTTGATGGAGCAAGTGGGGATGGAAACTGGACGTGCTGGGAAGTGCTGTGTGAGCACCAAAAATAACTATCACTGTTCTGGAATCATAATGGTGTGTGTCCTCTGGGCCAAGGAGTTTCAAGGGGCCTTACAGGGCCATGGACAAGGTGAGACAGACTTCACAGGCCTGTGGCACAGACCATCTCGCATCACATTCATGTAATGATCCCCGAGACCAAACGTGGTGGTGTGTGCAGTGTCCACTGCTGCGGAAAGAACATTAGAAGTTTCTTCTCCGTTCTCATCGAGAGGACTGTTGGCTGCAATCTTGGGCCTTCAGAGGAAGACGTTGGGTATGGAGCAGATGCCCCTCCCGCTGTTTGGCAACCTGTGTCAGTCCTGAGATGGCACACGGAATTCCAGTGCAGAGTTGGAACCGTCCTGAGGGCAGGATGGTTGGAGATCTCAGGGCCCAGCAGAGAAGCCCAGCCAAGCGACCAGCGACCTCCTCTCATACCAACCACACTGATGGCCAGGAGTCCAGGGATGGGTCCCAGCGCCTCCTTTCCCAGGGGACCTGTGACAGCTTCCCTTGAAGCTGTGACGTGGGGTTGGTCAATGTGACACCTGTTCTCTCTGACTTCTCAGCCTCTTTGGAGGTGGCAGTTCCAGAGCCACTGAGCCGGGTCTTCTTACCTGTTACTCATGTGACCTCTAGTGGCTGTAGCCGGTAAAACTTGCTCCGGGGATGGGTGGTTTTGCTGGAATATTAATAAGCTGGGAAATGTATTTTAATGTTCAATATTTGACTACTTCTCTATATTAACCCTTCACTCTCTTTATGATTCTCTTTCAGCCTACATCCCATCATCTAATTTAGCCATAATCAACACAATTTGGGTTCCAGACCAGACCCAACTCTGAATGTTAACTCTAGCTAACGTAACTTAGGCTGGCTTTAGCCGCGGAGTCTCTGTGCTCTAAACCATTCTCCGATGTCATGTCATTGACCCCGACTACATCCCAGGGTTGTTGTAAGGATCACATGACATGAAGCCTACAACTAAAATGCCACATAAGTGTACTTGTTATTACTACAAAGCTGTTGAGTTTGTGATTCTGTAGACCAAGATTGCTTTATTTCATGGCTTTGGTGAAAACATTTAAACTCTTTCCTCAGATTTTTTTACTGGGAATTTTGTCCCAATCCACAAGTATCTAATAAGTGGCTGCTAGTGTATATCACAATGTACTCACTGGTTTATTCAACAAACAGGAGCTCCTACCTTGTGCCAAATACCCCACTGGGATCCAGCAATGACCAGGACAGACAAGGACCTACTCTAATGGAGTTTACATTCAGATGAGTTAAGGAGTTCATAATGCTTGAAATCATCCCTATCCTGGGTTGACATGATAGCTTAACTGAGAAGAGAAGCTCAAACAAGCAGGTATGATACAAGCCAATATGTGAAAAGGCTTTCACAGAAGTATAAACAAAGTGCCATGAGCCAGGGGTCCTGCTATGGTATGTGTGAAAGGAAGAAGTTGGAGCATGGGCTCTGCTTTCTAGAAGGTTAATATGACTGCAGGGAAATTATTTGGATACCCATGAAGTCGGTTGGAAAATGCGGAACCTGGCAATGTGGTGTCTATTTCTAGTTCTGGAAGAGTTGTAAAAATCTTATGCAGAGTACGTCCTTGAAATTGCCCATTCTCCCTCGGTAGACATACTGTTCTTTGAGATTGGAAATCAGTAGTAGCGCTTCTTGGCCTTTTGGCTAAGATCAAGTGTGAAAATCAATAGTAACTAGATTCCTTGGATGCTCACTGTCTTAAATATTAACTTTATAAATATCAACTTAGTCCTTATACCAACTGTGTGAGGAAGGGACCTCTAGCATCATTCCCATTTTACAGATGGGGACACTGAGATGAGAGACACAGTAAGTAACTTGCCCAAGGTTCTGTGGCTGCTAAGTAGCAGATTCAAACCCAAGCGGCTCACCCCACAGCTGCGTGCTGACCACTCTGCCGTGTACTTTTTCAAGGTTTCATTTTAAAAGACAATGTGAATTTTTAGAGATACATCCTTAAGCGCTCAGGGGTGATAACTACCTAAGGTCTAGGACTGTTTTAAAATACTTCAGTATGAAAAGAAGAAGGAAGGAAGGGTAAATTGAGAAGGCAGGGTAAAATCCTGCTAACTATGTAATCTAGTGGATGGGTCTATAAATCATTATAGCATTCCCTGTTTCCATAATAAAAAATAGAATCCGTTGCTAGTGAATTTGAGGACTTGGAAATATTAATTGCCTTACTGTCCTATCAAAAGACTTTTTATTAGTGATCTGTGTAATTTAAGTCAAGGCCATGTATTTCACTGAGTAATGATACAATCGTGGCTCTGCAGATAGAGTGCCCTGTGTATTAAAAACCACTTCATGTCTAATATGCCAAATATGATGGCCCCGTGCCTTTTTTTTTTTAACCAATAAGGATTGATCTTCTTGCCAAAAATATTTGTCTGAATAGCAAAATAGTTGAGTTAGAAGGGACTTCAAAGACAACTTCTTCCCAACCTCTCTTTTTATAGCTGGGAGAGTTGAGACTTGGAACTCTTAAGTGATCAGCCCAAAATAAAAGTGGGAACAATTACGTGGTTGTCTACAATCAACACGGAGCTAGTTAATGGAAGTGCAAGGATTGAAGCCTGGGTTTCCTGAACTCTAGGGGGTCGGGAGGGTGTCCAACTCCCATCAAAAGGAGCCGTGCAAAGGACTGTAGCTGCCCACCCAGAGATACGTCCCTGGGCTTCATTCGTGACTGTGGCTACAGCAGGCTGTTGCCAAGTTAGAAGTCTAGGGAGTCAGAGGAAGAAACATGAGCCACCTCCACTGGAGAATGAAAGGGGTCAAATGGGTCTGTCTCCTCCACTGGTGCTTTCCAAACTTTTCGACTCAAATGGCCCTCTTTATTTTGTGTATCTCCTCTACATACCTTGTCCATCACCCTCGCCATGCCTCCCACGAGGGGCATAGTTGGAAAAATCATGGCTGTTGCACCTGAAGGTACTTCTTAGAAGTGCACCTGGGGCTCTGTGGCAATGAGACCAACCCCGTGATGGGCCAGAAATCAGGGCCAGGCATTTCCCAAGAGGGAAGGATGCAGACCGTCTTAACGAAAGTGTCTGGAGTCACCGTAGCATCACAGTTGACCCAATCCCCTTATCCTGAGAATTCTTGTAGGGCACTTCGGAAGCTAAAGTCACCCCTTCCCAAAGTCTGGCACACACCTTTCTACAACACGGACCTTGCCTTTGTCGGTATTCCTACCTTATGGTCTGAGGGTCTCAAACCATATGCTCTCAGGACCCCGGCAGGTAAGGTCAAGAAGGAAGCTGGCCAATGGAAGACTGGGGTGACCTGGGAAGAACAAGCCTGGTTCTCATTCAAATGTTTTATAGTCCTGGGCTATCCATGCAGAAAGGCTGGGCAGGTCGGCTGCCCGTGGGTGGCTTCTCATGTAAGAAAAGAACCTGGTAAGGAAAGCAGGGGACCTGGTACCATCACCAGCACCCTGGGGCCTCCACATGGCAGTCCCCTTGCAGGGCCTGTTTTCCTCAGCTGTAAAAAGTGGGTTTCGAAAGGCTCGATGGCACCGCCACCTCTGACAGTCAAATCCTCCAGTCCGTGATAGAGGACATGTCCCCAGAACACCCGGAGCCAGTGTCTTTCTGACATATGTTTCCAAAGTGCCTGCGGGCCTCCTTGGTCCTACTGACCCCGTAGCACTGGTGTCCTTGAGGTCTTTGTCGGACGGCTTTGTGACTTCAGCTTCAACCTTTAGTCTCTGCCGTGAGGGGACCTGCACTTAACTACTGCTCTCTGTCAGAGGTTGCTTTTTGCCCGTGTTCTTTCTAGAAGCGGTCATGAGCAGACAAGCTTAGAAAGGGTGTTCTCTTCGTATTGTTTCAGGGACAATAGAGAAAGTCAAACCTCCTCCATCCCCCTCAGCTGAAGGCCCCAGCTCGCAGCCTGACTTAGCCCCCGAAGAGGCTGCCGGATTCCAGCGGCCCAAGAATCTGATGCAGACCCTCATGGAAGACTATGAGACACACAAATCTAAAAGGCGTGAGAGGATGGATGATAGTAGTGTAAGTTTTTCCTCCTTTCCTCCTCCCCTCCTCCGAGCGCGAACATCCGCCTGGTGCACGGTTATTCCAGTTCAGGCTTGGGTGTCTGTGTGTGTGTGTGTGTGTGTGTGTGTGTGCAGTCGTCTGGCCAGCATCCTGGTTCCAAAACCAATTCTCGCATGTATCGTTTAACATGCCTGGAGTGGGGTTTGGGTGCTTTGGCCCTGTTTCTCAAAAAATGTTGTGCGAAGAGTGGGTCCTTCTGCTGCCGAGTGTGGCTGGAGCCACTGGCAAGGCTGGTGCTGGGGATGTCGGGTGTGTAGAAAAAAACAAACGAAACATGTTAGGGCAACACAAGAGGAAGGACACAAGCACCCTGAAATCGTCCCTGGGCACCAGGGGGCCAACTGCTACCATCGCTGGCCTGCCCCGTCGAGGTTTTATTTCTCTAGAGAGCTCTGATGATGCCATCCCCCTCATGTCCACCCTGAGCAGTCCCCATAAAGGTTACACAGTGTGCACAAAGCTGAGTGTGTTTTGGACTCTTACCAAGTGTGTGTGTACAGCTTGGCAGGAAAGAGCCATTTAAAATGACAGTTGGAAACCACAGGGCTGCCCTGATGCCCTCAGTTGTCAAGACTTTTGCACATGACACTCACATGAGCCATGAAGGAAGTCATCTGCTCTGTGGTTTCTTTCTCCAGTAAGAGACACAAGGGCCATTGTTTCGCACAGTCTCCACAGCCAGTAGCCTGGGGACCAGCCTCGGGCCTGTGCCAACCTCTTGGGAGTCTGGTAGCTTCAGTCTCGTACCATTTATTGAAGTGATCATCCCCCATCCCCACACAGTTTTGCTTGAGTCAACTGAAGACACTGCCCAGTTTACCCAGACCGTGCTGGTTTATGCCTGTGGGTCTGGTGTGATTTCCAATAGCCTCCTCTTTCACCTCTGAAAGTGCCCCAGTTTGGATGATAAGTTATTGGGTCATTTTAAACTTGAATGCTACGGGCTCGCAGTAGGACTCCCATGCCTACTTGCTGCCTTGCATATCCTAGTGGGCTAAGTCCGAGGGTTTCTGGACGTAAATCCAGATACCGAACGATGCTTTTAAAATACTTAATGATACAGTAAGCAGACATATCTGTAGCAGCCTGATGACTCGCTTGTGTCCCTCTCCCTTGGGGTTACACCTAAGCTGTCTGGAACACTGACTCGGCTATTCTGTTAGGCTGGAGCATTTGGGGGCCATTCCTTGTACTGCATAGTAGATGGGGCCTGGCCCTTGGCAGCTGGCGCAGACCCTTCTGCTGTTGGGGCTCCTTCCCCAAGCCCATAGGACTTCTGCCCACGAAGTCACCTGAGCCAGCCCTTCTTTGCAGCCCCACTTAAAATATGGAGTTTTACCTTTAGGTATTCTCTGGAGCCTGTGCTTTTGAAACCTAGTGCTGTAAGTGGCTTGTTTTCTCCCGGTGAGTCTGCAGCGTCTGTCAGCAGCTGTGGTGAAAGTTAACGGAGCAGACCCCTTGCATCCAGCATGGAAGGGGAGGAGTGAATGGAACCACTCTGCATGTGACCCATGCAAGCGTTTCCTAAGCACGTGCCGCGTATCTCTTGTGTGAGCCTTTTGTGTTGAGGTGCAGATACTAGAAGGAAATACTACCCACCCAAACGAAGAGCCCACTGCTACTCATTCCACCCACAGGGGCTGGAAGCCACCTTCCTGCAAACTCAGGATGCAACCAGATTGGGTTTCCCCTCTGCATTAAGGAAGCTTCTTGGAACCAACATTTCAATATACGATGACCCCTCACTCAGTGAGAGGCAGCTTCCTGTCTCTATTTTTCTCAAGTAAATAAACATGTCAAATAAGGAAGAAACCTATTAACTAACCGGGCTGTTAATATCGAAAGCCAGGTGTTTTGCATCATCCTTGGTACTACAAGAGAACCACGTTTATTGTTGGAGGAAGTCCTTAGGAACAGAACAAAATCTGTCCAATCCACTATATCCTCTTTTAAGAGACCCAGAACTTCCAACACCTACTCAGATTGCTTCTAAAGCAAATATGTGACCATCCGCCAAACCTGATTTTTGAGGCACCTGTGACTTCACCTCTCAGACCTTCTAATTCAGGGGATCCTTTCTATCGTATCTACATCAGTCACTGGGGAGCGTGTTGACGTTTACCCATAGGAACGAACAAACCTTCATTTGTTTCCCTTGCTGATCCCTGGCCCCCTCTTTCCTTGTCTCTTCTACCAGAAGGATCATCATAGGGAACAAATGGATTGCTTGATGTTTGACTGTGTACCTGGATTCCCTGTCCCAGAAGCTGGTAGTTCAGCTTTCCTGGTTCAGTCCATACACACTGTTCTGTGGGCGAGATGTGGCTTCTTAGACTCTGCACCCTCCAGGAGCCTCACATGGATCACCTGAGTCCAGTGTCACATTACACACCCACCTGCCAGTATTCCTTCCAGTAAGTCACCTGGCAGCAGCAGGTCCCGCACAGGATCCAGACCCAACCTTGTGTTTAATCTTAGGAAGCAGCAAGCTCTTTCTAACTGGAACAAAAAGAATCCTAACTTGCTGGCCAAGGAGAAGGAAAATCTAGAAACAGAATGGGGCCTCTGGGCTGCATGTGTAGTGGTATGTTAGACGCACGGTCTTACTGAGCAGGAAGGACTTACTGAGCAGGAAGGACGGAGAAAGGGAAGACAGAGGAGCCAAGAGAAGCTGTGCGCATAGTTTCCATGAGTTTTTGCCAACCCCGAGAAAAATGTCCTTGCCATCCAGGCAGATTCAATAGCCCCACCCTGGAGCAGCAGTGGTATCCGGAATCCCATCCCCAACTCGTTTGCAGCTTATACTTTCCCACTTTATATATATAAAAAAATCATATGCAAGACTGGAAGGAGGCCTCTGGCTCAAGGAACCCCTGCTAGGCGATGGTGTGGGAGAAGCCGCAGTATTCGGTGGCCTCTTTCAGGGCTCTTAGCTGTCCCTTCTTCTGCTGGAAATAAGGTGACAGCTCAGAGAATGACAGAAGATGGGAAATTAAATCATGACTCTCTCTTTTGGGGTATCTCCCCACAAGTCACGGCATCAGGGACCTTAAGTCATCTGTGATTGTTCCGCTCCTTTCAAAGTTGGTGGAAAAGTTAGTAACAAGGACCTGGAAACGCCCCCCCCCACCCCACCCCCCCGTGGCCATCCTTGTTACCAGCTCAGACCTTGAGCAGGTGCCCGCCCACTGGTTTCCCTGTTCCGTGTGATGTGATCACCAAGGAGAATCTCGGTGCTCAAGGCTTTAGCCAGACCCCACTGACTAATGGACCCCTCAGCAAATTTGAGGGCAGGGAGGCCGCTGTCCCCACCCTTAGCCTCTTCCCTGGCTGCTTACCAGCCTTCACGGGGACCTTTTAAAAATTAGAAAAAGGCACCTGCCAGGATGCACCCCTGTCCCTGCCACACTGTGATAGAATTGAGGGCACCGAGCTCCAGCCCCAACAACCCCCCTCAGCCTGGTGCTTCCGTGCGTGCATCGCACAGCCAGATGCGACAGTCCTGTCCTTATTGTGGGTTTCTCTTTTCTGGAAATGGTTTTCTTATGTGGAAACGTCCCCTTATCTAGCCCTGATACCATCTCTGGTTAGTCATGGAACACACGATGGGCTGATGAATCAGTTTCCTAAAAGGCTCCTTGATGCCTTGCAAAGGAAGGATATTTAGGCCAAAGTGGTTTTCTGGCCAGCTGTTCCCTGAGCCTCAGAGGAGGAAGGTAGGTTCTTGAGTCAGTGATGCTCCTGAGCAGGTTGGTGGATTGCTTTCTCTTTCTCAATTGAAGAGCTGCTGACCTGCGTCCAAATTACGGCCTCCCATAGGCATTCAGCCCCAACCCCGCCTGTGGCATAGGATCTACTCGTGGTGGATTTTCTACTCTCTATCTCACCCCAAAAACAGTTACTGAGAAGTCTTTCGGTCACCCCTGCCGGTCTTGGAATGAGAGAAGGCCTCCCCTGTTCTCAGGCAAAGCTGGGGACTAGCAGTTCGTTGCTTTTCTAAGAATTCCTCACACATCTTTCCCCTCAAACCAAGACACCCACCCACTTATTCTCAGTGAGCGGATGAGCCCATCCAGAGCCCCACACCCCCGGCTCCATGGGAAGCTGAGCCGCAATCAAGGATTCTTCGTGCTGCCCAGATTTCTCCTAGCCGCTCCCACCCTGTGGGGGGACACAGAGGATTCATCGGAGCCCCGTCCTCAGCCTGGTCATTACAGAACTCTAATTTGTAGCACTACACATTAGAAGCCATTAATGACCCCGGACATAGGACCCCATGTAACCAGTCCGTGATGCCAATGGCAGAGACCAAGAAATGCCTCCAGTGTCCTAAGCTGTGTAAATGAGGTCAATACCATAATCCCACAGGGGGTCATTCTTCTATGTCATTTCCCATAGCGGGTCCATTTTGTTCTGGGCTTGACTTACAGGGACTTACAGTTTCCTACAGGAACCAAAGAGTCCCTCTAGTTCCTGCATGATCACCCCCCTGCCAGGAACCTAGCCAGGCCCCCCAAATAGTGATGAGGACCACCGGGGCTCAGCTTCATGGAATCCACCCACCCACCCCCAACCTGGGCTCCAAATCACGCCCTGCCTGTGCTCAGGGTCCTCCTCCTGTGGGACAGTGGGCCACAAGGCAGCTGTGGGGCTCAGAGGAGCTACGGGCAGAGAAGAGGCAGGTGGGCTGCAGACTCCAGCGCGTCCGAAGTGGCCGTCCCGGACCTCGCTGGTGGGCAGCCGGTGGCAGCGGGGGGACGGAGGAGAATCTTGTTAATTCAAGGCACAGGAAACGGAAGCGACGACTCTTGGATTAACAACGTGTGGCTTCTCTGATATTTTTATCAGTGGGTGCCAGGGTATCTCCTTGCTCCGATGGGTGGAGATCTCTGGATAAACTCCTATCAGATGAAGCGAGTCCTCCCCTCCCGTCTGCCCCCAGCAGGGGGACTGGTGTCCAGCTGGGGTGTTGGGGGGTGTCGTGCGAGTGTGTCTCTGCCGTGTACTAACCCTGCTCTTTTCCCTCTCCGCCAGTACACCTCTAAGTTACTGTCTTGCAAGGTGACTTCCGAGGTACTCTTCCACTTGTTTGTCTTGGTGTCCCTGCATGCGTGACCCAGGTGCATGCCCCTGTGGTTTGCCGTGTGCAGATGTGTTCCAGGAGGCGGGCAAGAAGGCAGCTGGTCTCCTGTTTGTTTCTTCCAGCCTTTTCGGAACTGGGGACTGCCTGGAAATGTTGGGGTACATGCAACGGTGCTCCCCGCTGCTGTGCTTTGCTGTGCTGTGTGGTGGGGGCTGGAGAAGACCTTGCCCTGCCCGTGGATCTGGAAGGTGTTTGCACCCAAGGGCACGGACGTTAGTTTCTGCAGGCGCTGCTAGCCGGTGTAGTCTGGTCTGCTCAGGAAAGTGCAGCTCAGCAGGACCGAGCTGCCGGGTCTGACCAGCCCTTTGTTGTCCGTAACACCAATCCAGAGAGTTCCACTGCGTAGACTCATGATCAGTTGTTCCCAAAGTAAACCATCCCACTGCCCACTCCCCTTCTCGCTCCCATCTTTAAGCCTGGTGGTTTGGGTTGGGTTTTTTTTTTTCTTTTTTCTTTTGGAAGCTCCTAATTTATGCATTGAATTTCCAAAAAGTCTCCTCCTTTCTTCTACAATTTCCTTTTACACATATTTTGCAATTACTTGTGCTACGAAAAATCAGAGTATTTTTCATTCTCCCCTAATTTTTACATTCTTCTTCTTCCCCTCCTCCTTCTCTCTCTTTCTTTCTTTCTTTCTTTCTTTCTTTCTTTCTTTCTTTCTTTCTTTCTTTCTTTCTTTCTCTTTTCTCTTTCTTTTTTCTTTTTCTTTTTTTGCTGTGGGAAAACAATGTTTTTATTTTTTTTCTTTAGCTTTTTACTATTTTTTAAAAGAATTATTTCAAATATACAGAACTCTAGGGAGACTCATTTGTCCATTCGCTCAGTTAGCAATTTATTGAGGACCGAGTGCACACTGGGCACTCTTCTAGTTTCCAAAATAGATCAGTCAACCAAGCAAAGTCCCTGATGCCGTGGAGTTGGCATTCAAATGTTCCAATAATATGAGATAAAATAAAACAATAAAGCCCACCTACCCAGCTTTGACCACTCTTATCATTTCACAATATCTGCTTAATATTTTAAAAATTATTAATATTACTAATGGATATTAATAATGAATATTAATGATATTACTTTTGCAAATACCATTCAAGCCCTCTTGTTGCTTCTCCCCAGCCCCCATTTCTCTCTCTCCTGAGAGGTAACTTTTCTTGAGTTCAATGTTGATCATCTCTATGCATGTTTTTATATTTATATTTCATATGTTCATGTACACGGATAACATGTTGGTTTTGCATGCTTTATGTCTTTCTAGAAATGATATCATATTGCAACATCCTCTGCTCCTTACTTTATTCTGTCCACATTGTTTTTAGATATGTCCACATCATTACCGAGGGCTCCAGTCTATTCATTATAGCTTCTGTGGAGTATCCCACTGAATTAATGTATCACTGTTTGCTCAACCTCCTATTGATGGAAATGTTGGTTGTTTCTCTCTCTCTCTCTCTCTCCTTGTTTTTTGCAGTTACAAACAACATTTCAGTGAATGTTGTTATACGTATCCCCTTGCGTAACCTATGGAAGAATGTCTCTCTATCGAGGAGTGGAAGTACTGGTTCCAGGGCTTTTACATCCTCACATTCATTACATTTTGCAAAATGTTCTTCAAGATGGTTGTGCTAATTTATAGCACAATATATTTTTTAAATCTCCCAATTTTGCAAAATAATGAGTACCAGGGATGGGAGCTGATGATTATCAGTAATTTTCTTTCGTAAGATATAAAATGAGCAATGAAATATAAAAGTTATCGTTCAATGTACCCTCCTCAGTGACTGACTGTGGGTCTCATCTAAGCAATGGCAGTGGAAGAATTAGGCCCTCAGCTCCATCCCCTTTGAGTTAATTAAGAACAATGAAAATCTGGCCAAATATGTCCAAGGAAGATAAAACTGGGCCCAATCTATCTCCAATTGAAGAGGACTTAGGAAGAACAAAATATTAATGTAAATGGAGTGACTGACATGACTTAACCAACCTCTGCCTTTTGTTGCCCATCCCCCAAATACAACTGTCTGTTGGGTTTCTATGCAAGATTAGTGATTTCCTTGAATTCCCCCAAGCGCTAGATAGAGAAAATTAATATTAAGAGGGTTGTTCAAAGAGGATTGATTTTTTTTTTCTCCCTCCCAGCAGACCTAAATCTGAATTTGTGAAAGTGATAAAACCTTAAATCAGATTTTTCTATTAGTTTTAAGTTTTTTGTAGGTTTTCCCGTCTCCATTCCTTTAGAGAGTATTCTTGCTCTTTCTGTTGCTTCTTCCAACAGACTCCTTATGGGCTCTAGCTGCAGTGTACCATGGTGGCCTAGGGCAGCAGCTCCACACCCAGAATTCTGGATGCCAACCTCAGCTCTTCCTCCAGCTGAGTAACACTGGTCCACTTAACCTCCCCATGCTTCAGTTTGTTCCTACGGGAAATGCGAGTAATAATAGAACTTATCCCGTAGACCAGTCATGAGGATCAAATCAGTAAGTCGTTCAACAGAATGTGTGATGTGTTTGCTGTTACTAGAGCCCCAGAGGCAAGTCCTTTTTGTGCCCAGAAAAGAAAGGAATGGACTTTAAGAAGTAAAGTTAATATGCAGGAACTAAAGTGTCAGAGCTCTAGATTTGCTCGAGATTTAGAAACACACACACACACACACACACACACACTCTCTCTCTCTCTTTGCAGTTGCTTATTTAGAAACCTTCTCCAAGAGCTTGGCCTCTGAATCTTCAAAAAGCCATTAGGTGGAATGACTTCGCCCTGAGCCAATCCATGACCAGAAGCCTTGTATACTTGGAGACAACAGTGTAGATAGAGCTCCTTATAAAAGTGCCTTATGTCTGAATACCACTTCATAGTTTACAAAGCACCCTCCAATAATGATGGCAAAAATTATTTGAAAACTTGCAGAGCATTGAGAGCTCTGCCATACATACATTGCCTCATTTGTTCCTCGGGCCAGCTCTGTCCTGTAGCTTTTATTACTCCCATTTCACATAGAAGAGAACTGAGGCCCAGGGTAAGTGACTTTTCTAAGGTCACACAGTCACTAAGATGATTTACATCTAGACTTACCTGGACTTCAGACGAGTCAGCACTGTCTCCAGAGAAAGCCTGCGTCCCAGGGCAGGTGCTGTCTCCATCTTACAGATAAAGAAAGTTGCAAGATGTCATGAACAACGTGTTCCAGATGGAATGGAAAAGAAAGTCAGGGCTTCCGGTTCCAGTCCTGTACCGTTTCTCAGTAACGTGTTACCATGCACTGACCTTCTAGATGGATCCTCTACTTAATTATACCAGACTTGGAAGCATTTTTTTGCTCCTACTGGTTTCTTATTCTTAGATATTGAATAAGTGACCATGGTATGCTTACATGCAAGATGCTTTATGACATGGCTTGTGTGCTTAACGATGAACATTCATTTAGGAGACGTGGTTGAGTGCATCCTACCTGTTAGGTCTGGCTGTCCCTGCTGGGGGCACTGGGGAAAGCACACTGGAAGTCTGGGAAGTCCATCCACATTTGTCAGAGGTCCAAAGAGGCAGGTTGAGATGGACCCCTAGACCATGAATCTACCCGGAACTTGCTTGTGCCTTGGCCCCAGCACTGCCTGCAACCTGCATCTCCTTGCTTCTCTAGAGTTGCCTGCATCTCTGCTCCATGCCAAAATGATTGTTCTTAGAATAAGCAAAGCCTTCATTGTAGTTTGGATGTCAATCTGTGTCGACTCTGCTAGATTTTTCTTTAAAATCAGCAACTGCGCTTCTTAAGCTAATGCCACCATAATTTAATTGGTTGGCATGCATGGGCTTGCTTGTGATGCAGTGTCATGAAATCGAGCCATTTCTCATATGTTGGCAACCTGAATGCCATCCATCTGGATCTCATCTCGATCGAACCAAAGCGATCGAACCAAAGCGATCGAACCAAAGCGGGAACAGACTGGCTAAAGTTTCCCCCTGGCGTCTACAGACTATTCTAGTGAACTGGAGGGAGGGAGGCCTTACCCCAATGGTGGTGAGCCTACCTGTCCTTGATATTGTTACCTTGCATTTCATTTGTTAGGCAACCTGGGCCCTGATGTTGCATCATTATGCTCAGATTGCTTTTTATTGGCCTGGGAAGCTATTTTTGTTTCCACTTAGTTTCTCTTGGAAGTTTAGTTCTACCAAAGTAGACTTTTATGATAAATATGATCATAGCTTGTGTAAGTCCACAAAGCTTGATGGATAGAATCTACACTGGTCCAGTTGTTTGGGATTATTTTCTGGTTTGCTAGTTTACAAAGAGACTAAGGTTAATCTATAGCTGTGCTGTTCAATATAGTAGTCACAAGGTCCGTGAGGATATTCAAATTAAAATTAATTTAAATTAAATATTTAGCTTCTCACCCACACTGGCCTTATTATTCCAAGTGCTCCATAGCCATATAGCTCACTGGCTACCATATTGATGACACAGATATGGAACATTTCCATCAGACACCACTGATCAGATAACATGTAGAGACCTACTGGGTTATCAGAAGACTTAAGGCAGAGTCAAGTCTAGTTCAAAAAGATGTGCAGGCTTGTTACGATGAGCGCTGGGTATTTTATGTAAGTGATGAATCACTAAATTCTGCTCCCAAAACCAATATTACACTATACGTTAACTAACTAGAATTTAAATGAAAATTTGGAGGAAGAATAGGAAAAAAAACCCAGCAGAACACTTTAGGGAAATTAAATCTTTCTCTATTGAAAACTATGGGTCAAATAGCAAATGAAATTTGGCTATGGAATGAATGCATATCCAGACCCTCCCTCCCTGCTTTATTTGCCATGTCTCTTCTACCTCCTGGCCATACCAGACACTATTACTTTCTGTTTCTTAGATGCTGTTGAGAGGGAAAGGACGAAAGACACGGAGAAGTTGGTTTGTGTACGTAGAGAACATCCATGAACTCTGATTAATTTTCTTCCCTCTCTCTTCAGGTCCTTGAGGCCACACGGGTTAATCGAAGAAAGAGCGCATTGGCCTTGCGCTGGGAGGCAGGGATCTATGCCAACCAGGAGGAAGAGGACCATGAATAATAAACTTCCTTCCACCCAGGAAGCTTCTTTGGTGCTTGGGTTACCAAGAAACCAAGAAATCCACACATCGAAGCATTTTAATGGAATATTTATTAAAGTGCGAACAAACTCCACAATCCTTACGTAGACCAGAAGCTGCAATGACCAACGATGAAAAGAAGCCCACCCATCAAACTCTGTAAACACCCAGGAGTCAAAAGAGAAAGGATTTTTTTTTTTGAGACTCGAAGAATCACCTGGATTTTGGACCAATCCGCAGTTGATCCAAAAGGACAAAGCAGTAACAAGCAAGTGAACATGGTTGCTACAGGCAGAACTATGACCAGCCTCGCTGGGTGATGAGGACAAACATTGGTAACAGGGCCATTTAGAGCAGTAGAGCCCACGCTGGTGCAGTCTACAGGGCGTTGGATACTCCCTGCATCGGTTTCCCACCTTCACTCACAGCATCAGAGGTGTTGGGATAACTCTGTTTACTCCAGCAGCCATAAAATGAAATGCAAGTTGCTCTATATTTGCCTGGAAGAGGCACTTATGATTCCACTTTTCTTGCATTGAATTGTTTTTAATTGGGAGCAATTAATGATGGGCAATACATAAAAATCCACATTTTTAAGACAATGTTTCTTCATGTTGCAAACACAATCTATTCTACACGAGGGGGTTGAGAAAGAGGGAGAAAGCCAAACCAAATGGGTTATTTTAGCTTTAGGATCTTGTCTGCTTCTAGTATTGACTAATTTGCTGTTTATGAGAACACATTTTCACAGTTACGTTTCTTCATATGAAAACTATATTTAGCGGGCAACAACTATTTTTATGATGGGATGGGGGGAGTATATCCATGTATAAAATCTGTACACATTCAATGGCTTGGCTCAAGATGGTTAGGGGTATTTTTAGAATGGCAATAATTAAAAAAAGGGCAAACGCTGCCTTAGAGAGGCAGAGGACAGAAAATAAAAAGGTGTTTATAACTATATTTTATATTATAAAGTGGACCTTGGTAGAAGGAGTGATAGATTATTTTGGATCAATCAGAAAGGACACCTTAAAGAAAAGGTCATGAAGGTAGACAGAGAAACAGAGAGGGAGAAAGTAGGAAAATAAGGAAGTAAGAGATATTATTTTTGCTGAGCGACCAGCGTTTTTCAGGATGATAGAAAAATATAGAATAGAAATATAAGTGCAGGCTTGGAATCAGCTACAAATCCTAAAGATGGTGTGTGTGTGTGTGTGTGTGTGTGTTTGTGTGTGTGTGTTTGTGTGTGCGTGTGTGCGCATGCGCACGTGCCTTTGGGTGTTTGGGTAAAATGTGTGTACAAGGATTAAAATTCCAGAATGAACATGGGACAAGGGTGTACAGTTATTTCCTCCAAAGCTGTCTGCCTGCGTCAGGAGTGAGTGAGAATTTCTTTTTTATGAAAAGGGATATAGAGGCACCGACCTGATGCAGTATTTGTAATATTAAATTGACCTAACCTGGTATTTGCATGAGTCACAATTGCAAAGTTTTGAGCGGTTTTGTAATTTGACATTTAGAAAAGTACCATATTTATTCTCATGCTTTGTATTCATAGCTTAGTATACTGTAGAGGATGCCAGCTTTACTCTTTCTGTCATTTAAAGCAATATGATAAGGGTATTCAATAATTGGGTGCCCTGAATTTCTGGATGAGAAAAGTTTTTTAATTCTGGCCATGAGAAAAAAAAAAAACTGACCAGCGTTTTTTTTTTTTCTATTTGTTTTAAAACTATGATTTTTTTTAAAAAGAAAAGCAATAATTAAGCCAGACCTCACTAAAATTCCTTTTTGTTTTTATGTTGTTATGTCATAAGCTCTGATATGTTATCCTGACAAGTAGCAATGCCACAACAGTTTGTATGTAGATTTTAGGCACATTATCTTCGCTTCTTTTAATAGACTAGTGTTGACTTTAGGGGGAAAGTTTATTCACAGACAAGCAGTGGGCATAGAGTAAAAATGCTACTGTCTGATGACTTACAAGGATCCTTTAAAACTGCCAAGGGAACCTGCAATTTGAAGCCAAACTCTAGAGACGGGTAGTTGGCACCATCTTCATATGGTTTATTCTCCCGAATCCCGAACATTCTGAAGGAAGACTCAACAATATAGGCTAGCCACTGGGGACGCAAACCAAATAAGATCCCTGCTGCAAGGAATTCATTTTCAAGTGAGGGAGGCTGGCATGGAGACAGACACTCCCAGGAAAATGAGGTCTGTGTTAGATGGGAAGTCCTAATGGGTGAAATGAGAGGACCCAGGAAGGCTGCTTTGCCTGAGGATTTCCAGCCTTCCCACGCCAGGCAGGCACGGGACTTGAAAACCAAAGGGGCCGGAGCTCCTGTGTGGCTCAGGGGCACAGTGGCAGGTAGCAAGGATGGCCAGAGAGCAGAGTGGTTTTATGAGTGGCACGAAAAATGAAACCCGCTTCATGTTTTCTGGACCGACTCTGCACCTGCTAGTGAGCTAGACGTGATAGAGACCAACACCATCCTTCACCAGAGGAAACAGGCCCACCTGCCCCCGGGACCAACCTACAGCTTTTTTTATTCTGTGTTGAAGGAAGCCATGTGTTCACCCACCTTAAACCTACATTTGAAAGGAGAATCTGCAGCTGATGGGAAAGCTTAGGAGGCCACACAGTTCATGGAATCGCTTTAGAGGCAGACCCATTGGCCGTTGACCACAGTTGATTGAACCAGAAGCATGAATGGTGTTGCGTAGAGTCCTAGAGCCGAGTCCCTTGGCCTGCGCTCCATGTGCAGATAAGGCAACAGATGCAGAGTGTCCGTGACCCTCTCACAGTCACAAAGCTGCTTAACTACGGCCCCTACATCTCCAGCGTTTGCTCGTTCCCTCTGCTGCCTTCTGACGACTGCTATTTCCTTGCTCCACTCACTTATGATCCTATTAAGGTGTAAATCACAGTTCCCTTGGAAGAGCCAGATTTTCTCTGAGCTCTTGAGTTTTTTAACTCCTTCAGAAAACATTGGCCATTGTACATAGCACCGTGCTAGGCTCTGGAATCCCAAATGAGCCCCTTTAACCTTCTGAAGACGCAACCGGCCCCTTGGAGGAGAGTCATTCCTGCCTAATCTCATCAAGAGGAAGAGGCTTGTCCAAGCAAAAAAAAAAAAAAAAATATGGGCCTCTGATGCTCGTCCCTGCCCCCAAATAGCACGCAAGCTTGTTAATCTCAACTATAACAAATGTTTAGATTCTGTAGATGTTAAAAGCTTCCCTGAAAGTGTTCCTTCCCACAGTGTTTATAGATGTTCACTTTCCTCGGGAGCTGATTAACTACTGACATGCCTTGGCTTTCTCATCCAGAAATTATGGAAACAGGGTCTGTCAGTGGTAGGAGGCTGGGCTGTGTTCTACTTGGATGACACAATGCAATTTCCTTGCCTCTTTACACCTCTGCATGCTGCCCACCCTAGACAATGACATATAAGCAGTATATAGGTCAGTGTCCACATATATACACAACACACACACGTAATAAAGCGTAACAAGAAACTCTAAAACGGTGTTGACTCTTGTCTCTGAAGACAAACATTTTTTCCAATTAAAGAATGGATGTAATTAAACTATGTATTGAAAAAAAATAGCCTAAGTGTTTAGAGATGGTGAATATATCCAGTTTTAGTGACAGAACCAATTTCCTGAATTTTAAGCATTCAGTGAGTGAGCTGCCAATTTTGATTTTGTGTTGCCCTTTACCCAAATGACATTTTTTTTTTTCCGAGGAGGAGGGTGGGGAGGGAAGTAGCAATACTGTGTTTGAAAATTATACTCTGTATCTGGCTCTCCTGTGTATGTTAACCACTTAAATGTTATTATCCTGCTTTGGTTTTATAGTGATCGTGAAGCATTCGATGCAAGTATACAGTTATTTTCTCATTAAAACCCAGTGTGCGCTGTGTTTTTATAAATGATGGCTACTTGCTTGACTGGGGGTGGGGGGAGGCCGGAAGATGGATCTGCCACATGGTGACACACGCAGGCGTCCTTGGCTTTGGCTTCTGTGGGCAGCATCTGCTTCTTGCAGATTTGGAACCAAAAACAAAACAGCAAAACAACAACAAGAAGAAAACCCCAAAGCAATACTAGCTGGTGGGGCATCCCTGTAACAGGTTGTACCCTTGCCCCTTTTGGTGATGCTGCATCCAACTGGCCTGGCCAGAGCCTAGAAACCTCTCTGACAGGACCCCAGAAGTGATACGGGTGCCTCTGGTGAGGTAGGCAGACCCCAAAGTCAAAGGGGTGGCTGGGCCAACAGCAGGACAAATGGTGAAACTCAAGCTTCGCATGGGGCTCTTGGGCTCTGGTTTTTATTATTACAGGCCCGGCGCCTGTGTTTGGCTCTCCTCTGAAGAATGGAGAATTTTGGACTTTAAAGAGCATATGAAGATCGCAGGTTAATCAGGGAGCTTCCTCCCCAAATTATCTCCTGCCCTCCCATCGACTCCCTCACTGCTGCCTCAGTGGCCAGCTCTCTGCCCTATCTGACCCCTCACCATGACCTGCGCCCCAGACCTCCTGTCTCCTGCTCCTCCCCCGCCCCACCCCACCTTTTCCTTGGGTGTCTCTTCCTCCATCTCCCCCAACGTATGGGGCTTCTAATCTTCTGGGGCAGTGGAGCTGTGGTCAGTTCTGGATTCTGGTCCTCTTGGCATCCATCACTACAACATGAGGGTGCCGAGCAAAGCCGGGAGCATCCAGGTACACAAGGCTGGGCACTCAGAACGGGGTGCAGATCTGGGGTAGTCGGGGTGGGAGGGGTCTTCAGGGATGCCCACTGAGGACACTCTTCCCCCAAAACCAAGGTGAGGCAATGAAACCACTATCGGGTAGGTGACAGGTGTGCAGGCTTTTGCCCGGTGACCTAGACCTACCGTCACTACCCCAGGTTCCCCGCCCCTGTAGTCATTGGCATCCAAGAGCCCATCCTTGTGGGACACACGAGGCCATGAAGTCACTGGAGAGCATCGCTCACTCGAATTCTGGGATTCCAATGCCACAGAAGAGTGCGGCAACTGTGTCCCTCCCCACGCAGAACCCACACAAAATTCAGAACTGGGCTGCTAGGAACACAGAAGACGAATGGGACATCCAAGGGGAGACTTTTAAAGGTTTGACAGAAGGGTGAAGAACAGGGCCTCAGAAAATCCCTGGATATGGCCCATTAGCAGTCTCAAGATGCTGCCCAAGCATTCGGATGTTTTCTTTCAGAGAAAGAAGAAAGTTTGCATAATATATATATTTTTTAATCCTGCCATGATCTAGTGTTCTCAGTGGCAGTTAACCTCGATGGGGGAATTATCTGGATGCTTTGTTCTCAGTTCACAGGTGGTGGGCTCCATACAACTGGAATGGATGTGCGGATACCCCCCAGGAAAGCAAAATCTCAAATCTCTCTTTCCCTTGCTTGGTTTTTTTCCACCCCCTCGTTTAGACCACATTCCGACCCTGCAGTGTCCTCAGCTGGTAACGTCGACGCGCCTCTGGGGAGGCGTCTCTGTCACCTGGAGGGCTCGTTACATACAGATTCGGGCCTCGGACTGCTGACTCGGTGGGTCTGGTATGCAGCCCCCCAGAATTTTCAAACTAGTTCCCTGGAGCTGCTGCTGCTGCTGCTGCTGCAGCAACCTCAGTCTGAGGATCACCGATGTGGAGTGAGTAATGAATAGGGTCTGGGCCTGGCACTTACGTTTGAAAACTGGGGAATTGAGGCATGATGTATACACTGCAGAGTCACATGTGCTGCTGGGTTGTCTTGAATATTTGTTGGGGGCTTCTGTGCGTTTGCCCAGCACACCCCCTCAACACTTTGTGGGCTTGGGCGAAGCAGAGCTTTGATTCCATTCCGACTCTCGAGAGTCCCCCACCCTACAATTAAGAAGAAAATGTAAAGAGAGTGTAGTGTGCCATCTGTGTATGTTCAGACTCTGATTTCAGGGTCAAGAGCAAGGGATTCATTTGACCTTTGGAAGAAGTTTGGTCGTGTGGGGTGATAGCAACATCAAGATTCCGTAACTTTGGTGCTTTTTTTTTTTTAAGATTTTATTTATTTGAGAGAGTGGGAGAGAGCAGAGGCGGGGGGCAGGGGGTGCAGAGGGAGAGGGAGGAGCAGACTCCCCTCTGAGCAGGGAGCCCGATGCAGGCCTCCATCCCAGGGCCCCGGGATCGTGACCTGAGCCGAAGGCAGATGCTTAACCCACTGAGCCACTCAGGTGCCCCTTCCTAGTTTTCTGTTGTTATTTTTGTTTTTATTTTTTATTAACATGGTTGCATATTTGGAGACGAGCTACAAAGTAAGAGGTGATCCTTATTGGGTCTAGAGCAGCTCTTCTCGATTCTGGCTCCAGCTGAATCACCTGGAGAGCTTTCAAGTTTGGATTCAATTGGGCTGGGCGGGCCCCCCAGGCATGAGGACCAATAAAGGCCTCCCAGGAGACTAATAGGCAGCGAGCCTGGGGCCTCACTGTCCAGTGCTGTGGCTCCTAACTTGGCTGCCCCGCACCTAGCATCAAGGGGTGTTTGTTTCTAAGATACTGGCACTTGGGCCGCCCCCCCCCAATGCTCTGATGTGTAGTCGGTCTTAACTGGGCTCAGACACGGCTCCGAACGTGGCCACGTTTTAGCAGCTCCCCAGGTGTTTCTAACCTGCAGCCAAGGTTGAGAATCACTGGTCTGGTGGAGAACTGTGTTGGCCTCATGATCTGACTCTGTCCAGAAAGTGCTTGGGGGCAACCTCCAAAGGAAAGGAGTAAAACGCCTTGAGGGCCTGAACTGGTCCATCTCACGGGTCCCAGGAGACAGAGGGCAGTGGGGGAGGGGGGGCTCGGGGGGCCTCGGTTACTCCTCTGATTCTCTCGGCTCGCCTCCTCCAACCCTCTGGCTGACAGCAGGCCCAGCTCTGAAAACTTTTGGGTAAACTGAGGAATGCAAAAGCCACAAGGGAGGCATGTTCTAGCCTCTACTCGCTGCGCGCTGAGAAAGAGCCCCAAACGGACAAAACCCCAACACGTCACAGGGTTATCTGTGGGAGACGAAGCCGTGGTCATTCCGTTTGCCTTTGTGTTTGCTGATTTCTGTGGTATGAATCGTCCTACGACGGCTGATGGCAGGATGCAGACCGTTTTTAGCAGCTGGTTCACAAAATCCCTGAATATTTAATAACTGGCGGAGAACAAAACTACTGTGATCAGAAAACACAAGGGGTAACCTAGGGGTCTGGAGCCACAGCCCCACTAACAGAGCCGTCCATCCCCTGAGGGGCTCTTCGGAGCCAGTGGCCGCAGGTGACAATCAGGGACTCGGGACTTGGCCATTGCTCCTGATGATCGTGCTCAGTCCCAGGTGCCCAAACCACCCGGCTTGGTCTTGTACCCACTGCTGTCGCCAGGGTCTGGGGCAGGGGAAAGGAGAGGAGGGGATGCTGGGGTCGCTGGGAGGACCACAGAGGTGACACTGGAGAGCCCGTGGGGCAGATGATGGCCCGCGACGTACAGTATCTCCATCATTAGTGTCAGTGTCTCTCTGATAAAACTTGGGCACCATGTGGGGGACCTCAGACTTGGGGCCCGCCACTCTTTCCGTGGAATTCTTGGTCATGGGCTTACTCTAGGTTGGATTTCTGACTTCTGGAGCTGCTGTGGGGGGATGACTAGAAGTGCCTGGTGCAGGTGCATTCAGTCAGCAAGCACTTGGTGAGGGCCTGTGTGTCAAAGCCTGTGCGCATAAGGACAAAGGAAGATCAGGGTTGTTGGGAAGGTTTCCACTGGAACTGGGGGGGCTCTTAGCATCTCGAATGTGAGTCCAAAGCGGCTCCAAAGTCAGGCCATGTGTCCACACCCGGGATGGTTTCCACTGGAATTGGGGGGGCTCTTAGTGTCGCGAATGTGAGTCCAAAGCAGCTCCAAAGTCAGGCCATGTGTCCACACCCGGGATGGTTTCTACTGGAATTGGGAGGCTCTTAGCGTCGGGAATGTGGGTCCAAAGCAGCTCCAAAGTGAGGCCTGTGTCCATACAGGCCTTCCTGTGCAGCTCCTGCACTATCTCATGCTTTTAAGTTTTCTTCTAAGTGTAGGACCCTTATAACTGTGGTCATCTTCTGGGCAAGAGACAGGGAGAGATCCAAGGGAAAAGGTGTTTAGCAGAAGCCAGGACTATTCCAGAAGTCCTCAGTTGGAGGGTCAACAGGTGCTGAGAACCTGGCCAGGAGACGCGGAGGGAGGCGCTTCCCTAGAGGACCAGGAGGGCTGCTCCGGGGCTTCGCTGATCCCGGGAAAGGAGGAGCCTCGCTTCTGGGGTCACCTGTGCCTGCAGGTACGAGGTGCGGCCACCGGGTGGCAGTGGCCTCCAAAGTGAAAGCGGCATCCCCAGCCCAGAGCCTTGGCGGGGACTCGGGACCTTTCCCGCCCCCACCCCGAGGCTGGGATCCTCCGAGATCGAGCCCACGGCCACACCCCCAAACGCCACGGTGGGAGCCACCACGTGTGCGACCCCACAGGGCGGTCAAACGTGGCCCGTTACTTCCACGTCCATTTCGGTGCAAAACTGACCTGTGCCACCAGATGGCAGCAGGCACCTGCGTGCGGGGGCGCGGCCCTTTCCCTGCGTTGCTTCCCGAGGGGCCTGCATCCTCTCCGAGGGGCCTGCATCCTCTCCGAGGGGCCTGCATCCTCTCCGACCTACAAAGGAGGAAACCCACTCCGGGAGTTTGAATGACCTGGTGCAGGTGACGTGAGCGGGGGGGGGGGGGGGGGGGGGCGGGGGGCCGGGGGGTGCAAGGAGGATCCGGACCCGGGCGGCCAGGCCTGGGCTCCCACCTGCCCCACGTCCCCTGGCGTCCCCCAGATGCCGCAGCAGGTGCACCTCCCGGCCTGGTGCAGGCCCAGCCCGGCTTTCCCGCAGACACAGAGCCTGCCCGCAGCACAGGCCAGCGCCAGCAGGAAGCTGGGTGCGTCCACCAAGGTGGGGCCATGGGTGCGGCCCTGGCTGGCTGCTGGAGGCCACCACTGTCACTAAGAGCCAACATGTGCTAAAATTCTGGGTTTTTCTAGCCAGGCATGCGGCCTGCCCTCTGACTTGTCACAAGGGCCTATATCGAGTCGTGCCAACTGTTCTGCTGGGCCGCAGAGCTTCTCCAGCTTCTCTGCAGCTTCTCCAGCTTCTCTGCAGCTTCTCTGCAGCTTCTAGGCCGGGGCAGGTTTTCCTCGGCCCCTACTGTTCACGTGCACACGCACATTTTACAGGATCACTGCGATTCTAGGTGTCTGCTTCTGCACTGGGTGGGGTAAAGCTAGGCTGGCAACAAAGAGACCCAGTAATTAATTCAGGGTCTGAAAGAAGAGGGGTGACTTGTCTCTCATGTCACAGTCCGAGGGGAGCTATTCAAGGTCCGAGGGAAGATTTAGTTACGTTGGCGTCTTCTTCATCCTGTTCCCCCACCGCCCCCAGGACCTGTTGTCAGGGGACCGTCCGGCTTTAGGAAGAGGTAAAACGCAGTAAAGGCCTTTACTGAAAGCTTAGGGGTGTCGCACTGTCCTCGGTGGCTGGGGCTTGCCTGCATCAAGACAGACAGTCGACTGGCTTCTAGAGATCAGGAAACTATTGCTAGAACTTCTGCTGCCATCCCAGAAGCTGGCAAGGGAAAACCCACATGCAGCCTGAAGGAACAGGCCGTTGCAAATGTGGTTAGAGCTGCATATCCTCTCTCAGTACATAGTCCACATCTAGTTTATCCTTTTCTGGACTTTTCTTTTTTGAAAAAAAGATTTTTATTTATTTATTCATGAGAGATAGAGAGAGAGGCAGAGACACAGGCAGAGGGGGAAGCAGGCTCCCTGCAGGACTCGATCCCGGGACCCCGGGGTCACGCCCTGGGCCGAAGGCAGAGGCTCAACCTCTGAGCCACCCGGACGTCCCCCTTTTCTGGACTTACAACAGCACAACCTGTAGGAGGAAGAGACAAGGACAGATGAGAGGAACGTAGAACCAGGAAGCCCTCTGGACTAGTCGGGATCTCCCTTGTCTTTTAACACAAAAGATCACGTTTGCCTCCTTGTGCCAGAGATGCCTCTCGAACGCCCACATCCCACAGATCCCACGTACCATGGAGGCAGGGTTGGCAGGCTTCGTGGGGCCTCACAACAAGGGTCAGCCTGGACGGGGGAGCCACTAGGATAGTCACTCACCATGAAAGCCAGCTGCCGGTGCTCGGCCGTCCCTAAGTCATGCTACCTGCGTCTCCCTCCGGGGCCGGCGGCCGAATAGGGCCTTCTGCAGGGTCTCTAGGTCAGGCCGCTGCTTGCACTTGAGCTGCCTTCTCTGAATTGCAGGCCCTACAGATGGGTGATGTTCTTTAACCACGGGGTCATGAGTTGTTTGGGTGGGGGGAGAGTTGTCCCAGTAGCAGCACATAGTCGTGGTAATTGGGTTTATGACATGTATCTGGTTTGGGGGGAACTGTAGGGCTTTAACCATTTAGGGGGGGAAGAGGCTCTGTTGCCTTCCTATGGGGCCTGAGGGGTGATTTTTCTTCCCTGTCCCCTCCAGAGCCAGTACGCAAGTCTCCGGTGTCTCTGTGCAAGGGGTTGGGTCACTGAAGGGGTCTTTTTGTGCTGAAAGAGAGCTGTAGGAGGAAACCTAGCAAATGTGACACCCGTGTACCAATCACACATGAAGGCAGGGGACAGCCTGTATCGTGACCCATGAGACTCCACCGCAATCACCTGGAGGATCTGCTAAGACACACTGTTGGGCCTCATCCCCAGAGTTTCTGGGTCAGTGGGTCTGGGTGGGGCCAGATTATCCTCATTTCTGACGTGCCCAGTGAAGCTAATGCTGCTGGCCTGCAGACCATGGAGCTAGGTGATCGGCTGGGGTACCACTACCACTGGTGCCCCCGATCGCTCCAAAGTTAATCACTCTGAAGTTTTTTTAAGTGTCCTAACAACACTCTGAAAATAACTCTTTGCCCACACTCCTCTTCCCTGGAGAGATACCACAGAGGGTGTTCTGGGGAGCTTTTTGCCCAAACCGTTCCAGAACTTTGCCCAGAAGTGTTGTAAGTATAATCGCTGAGTTGATCCTTGTCTGTGTATGGCTTCTAGTTCATGTCAAGAAGAATCCTGAAATTATAAAACCCTGTAGCAAGAAGTGACCAATAGGTTTCTGGTTTCATATATGGAAGGGACACCCGGGTGGGCCCTAGAGGAAGTCCATAGTGTTCTCTCCCCATATAACTCTACCCTAGAACAGAATACAGTTGGGCCTGCATATTTGTAGGAGGATCAATGATCCTTCTGGTCAACTTTCTTTTTTAGAGAGCCCCAGATGTAGGGTTAGGATCTTCCCACGCACAAAGCTGGCTTGATACAATAGGCATGGGCAATAGAACAGCCCCCCATCCCTGCTCCCTGTCCTTAGGAAGTCAAGCAGTAGAAGTGTGGGACCCAAAGGAGAAGGCACATGAAGATTCTTACAAGTGCTGTGCTTGGCCCCACAGAGAAGCCTCTGTCTCTTGAGTAACTTTGAGCCTCTGGTTTGCAATCCATGGGGTCCTAAGGTAGTGGGTCTGACTGCTGACCACATATTAGAATCATCAGGGGGAGCTTTCAAAAAGTGCCCCTGCTCAAAACCAGCTGGTCTAGACAATCATCTGTTAAAAAAAAAAAAAAAAAAGAGAGGAGGTGAGGATTTAACAAAGAAAAATTAAAGCAAATGCCACCAAAGGCCAAAAATGGAAAAAGGACCATGGGAAAATATGGTTGGTTACTGGAAAGAGGCTGAAGGGAACTTTCCAGAATGCTGGAAATGTTTATCTTGATCTATGGTGCGTGTGTGTGTGTGTGTGTGTGTGTATCTCTATGTGAAAATAAGTATATATTTATATGTATAAATATGTATGTCTTTAAGACACACTGGAGATTAGTGCCCTTCCCACATTATACATGTTTTATGCCTTCGTTAAAAAGAAAAATATGGAATATCAATGCTCTGGCCCTAGTCCAGAGACTGTAATTTAGTTGGATATTCTCCAAGTCCCCTCTTGATTCTCTTGTGCAGTCAGGGTTGGGAAGCACGGTCTCCGAGAACTGAGCCAGTCCAGGTGAGCACCTAATGCTGGAGGGGCCGAAGGAGACCCACGGCTCACTCATGGGCCAGCTCACCAGGGTTTGCCACCGTGAGCACTTGTATGGAGTCTCCTTTGCACACACACCCTTTGGGGACTGGTGATGGTCCTTGGCTGGTCCGGGGTCTTCCCGTGGATCTTGCCAGCATGTGGTAGAGCTCAGCAGAGAGGAGCTTGGGATTTGGGGGACAACCTCTCCTAGTCCTCAGGTTGTGAGGGTGGCCACCTGTGTGCTGTGGGCAGAACCTTAAAAAGAGTGAGCAAGGGTCTGGTTTGTGGGGAGAATCTGGCAAGTGGAAGGATGGGCAGGAGCAGGAATCCACGGCTAGTGCAGGAGCGGGGACGGGCTGTCTCAGGACCCTCCAACCAAGAGAGCACTGCGCTTCCTGTGAAGGGGGGCAGCTCTTACCCTGGGACAATATTTGCTGACCTAGATCTCCTGTTGATCCTAGGGGCTAGCTCAGGCTTAAAAAGCACTTGGAGTTTGGGTTGGCAGACGATGCACTGTTTGCCACCAGCACCTTTCCCCTTCCTTCTTCCATTTCTTGGCCAAGGCTGGGGGGTTGGCACGCTGCCCAGCCTTGGTTATGATCCCGGATTTGGGGAATTCAGGGGGTGGATTAAAACAGCCAGGTGGTCAATTATCAATGAACAGACAAAGGGAGATAAAAGGCTTAATAATACATAGTGCATGGATTGTCTTTCTGGACAGAAGTGAAGGGGAAATCCTAACGTGACTGCCACAAACCCAGAGCCAAGAAATAAAATGAGAGATTCAGTCCCTTGAACACTGTTTCCAGGAAGCATATTTGTTCATTAGCTGTGGGGGAAACGTAATCACAGCAATAAAAAATAAAAAAGAACACTTCAGGAACTGATGTGCAGATGGAAAATGTTGATGGTGGGTCAGTTGGGTCTTCCTAAATAATAAGGAAGAGATCTGAAGGAATGTTCGAGCAAAGTGTGGTAACCAATGTCTCAAAGGCTGGGGCAGGGTTAAGTTTTAAGAAGCAGTATTTAGAAAAAGACACAGGGTTCTCTCTGGACTCCCAGGAGAAGCACCAATTTCCCCACTGACAGTTATCAAGTCAAAAATATTTCCTTTTTTAAAAAAATTATTTTTATTTTTATTTTTTTAAAGATTTTTATTTATTTATGAGAAACACACACACACAGAGAGAGAGAGAGAGAGAGAGAGAGAGAGGCAGAGACACAGGCAGAGGGAGAAGCAGGCTCCATGCAAGGAGCCTGACGTGGGACTTGATCCTGGTACTCCAGGATCACACCCTGGACCAAAGGCAAGTGCTCAACCACTGAGCCACCCAGGCTTCCCCCTCTTTTTTTTTTTTAAGTCAAAAATATTTCAAGAGGATTCCCCAGCTATGATGATACAGAATAAATTGAGGGAAGGAATTAGAAGGAAGTAATGCAACACAGTAGTGTTAAGAGATAAACTGAGGCACAGCAAACACTGAAAGAGTTTATTTGAGCAAAAATCTATTGACATCCAGTTAGCCCCAAACTACAAGTGATTAGGGGAACCCCATCAAGAGCTCAGGGAGAGACTTTGATACGGCAGACAGGGAAGCGAAGTGAGGAAGCTATTGATTGGCTACAGCCCAAGGCCTAGTTGGTTATGTGTGACCGGTTGTCCTTAGGTTGCAATTTTGTGACCTAGAGGCACTCCAGGCTTGGATTTGGTTTGCTTAAGCAGGCCACCTCCTGTTGCAGAGGTGGTGGTGGGACACGGGTGCGGGAATGGCACAGGCCCCAGGTGCACCAGCAGAGAGTAGACAAGACCCGGCCACCCGGGAAAGTGAGGTGGACCTGATGCATAGGGGGTGGGAGGGAGTCCCCTCACCTGCAGGAGCCTGTGGGGCCACCAGCCGTCCACCCAAGCCCACAGACCTTGAGCCGGGCCACTGTAGACAGCCAAGGGAAGAGAGCCCCAAAAGGCACCACAGCCAATCCCATAAGGAGCCATCTGTGCTCACTCTGTGCCTTCCACCCTGATGCCAAAAGACTGTACCCATGGAACGAGAGAGGGTTGTGTGAACAAGGACACCATGTCCCCCCACCCCCACCCCAACCAACCCTGGTCTTAAAAGTGCTTGCTGCCAGGCCTGCTGGGGCAGGGAGGGAGGTCGGTGGGTCTAACTGGAGTGTGAGGTAAGACCTGGGATGAAGTTAGGGAACCAGTTTGAAGTGACTGCCCCCTGGCGGGCATGTGGTGGAATTGCCATGAAGACCTAGGGGGCTGCTGACCCCTCCTGTTCCAACTAGGACCCGTGTGGCTCAGAGAGCTCAGCCACTCAGCCAAGGTCACGTCTCCCAGTGGCAGTGCTGAGAGGACTGACGCCCATACCAGCAGCCACGTCGGGGTGGGGTGGGGGGTCCTCGCTGTGGTCGGAAGGCTGGGAGACCTGCTGTGGGACTCACGATGACGTGAGCTGGCTGGTCTCTGGTTTCCAGAAGCTTCTTCCTCTGCTAGCACAGTGGAGAGCGCTCGAGAAGAGGGTAGCCCTAGTCCTGCCCAGCACGGGAGAGAGAGGATCAGAGGTGCAGGGGGTCCCACACTAAGCTGCGCCCGAGCAGGTGCGCCAGCCTAGGGCTTGATGGAAGTGTGAGTGTGATTGGGAGGCGGAGGGGAGGGTGCTGGCCTAATGCTCTTGGCAGGAGCACCCTGGTGGGAAGAGGGAAGATTCCAAACCAGCCCTGCCCGTGCCCTGTGTCCCTTCAGGCTTTGGTAGGAACACCTGATCCTCAGCCCCACCCTCAGCATGAGAGCAGCTCAGTCCCAGGGAAGGCCAGGCCTCTGGGGCACAGACGCCACCCTGTCCGGTCGGCCTTGATGGCAGGCGGTTGGCTCTGACCTGAACTTGACGACACTGACCTGGCCTGTTCTTGGCTAAAATGTTTTCCTCCTCGGGCATAGCCTCTTGGACTCTGGCTTTTTATTTACTTATCTTTATGTATTTAGTTTTTAGAGAGGAGAGGGGCAGTGGGAGAGGGAGAGGGAGAATCTTAAGCAGACTCCCTACAGAGCATGAAGCCAGATGCAGGACTCGATCTCACAACCCTGCGGTCATGACCTGAGCTGAAATCAAGAGTATTTTGTTTTTAGACTTTATTTATTTATTCATGAGAGACACAGAGAGAGAGAGAGAGAGAGAGAGGCAGAGACATAGGCAGAGGGAGAAGCAGGCTCCTCGCTGTGAGCCCAGTGTGGGGGCTCGATCCCCAGACCCGGGGTCATGCCTTGAGCCGAAGGCAGAGGCTCAACTGCTGAGCCACCCAGGTGGCCCAGGGCTCTGGCCTTGTAAACCCATGCTCAAGAAAAAACAACTTCAGATTGTGGAATATGGATCTAGAAAAGGGATGAGTGTGAGGGGTGCGGTCAGGGAAGTGACCTGTCCCATGTCTTGCCTCTTAAAGTCTGTGACACCCCACCGCCCTGGCTCTCCTTTACTCCCCGGTCAGGGTCCTTCACCGTCCCTCCTCCTCCTTTCCTGCTTCTCCTAAAGAAGGATTGGAAAGATCCTTAGAGTTCTTTCAACTAAGTAAACTGCATTTTCAGGACTCATTCCAGACCCCGTCCTCTCTCCGCACCCTACACGGGTGAGCTCGCCTTGCCTCGTCCTTTCCAGTACCTCTGCACACTCGCGCCACTTAAATTCGTGTCCAGCCCAGAACTTTGGTCCCATTCATCCACCGGCCCATTTGGTATCTTCCTTTGCGTATCTCACGAACGTCTCAAACTCAGGATCCCTCAAACTGAATCTTCCTTCCTTAAATCCTAATGACTCTAGCTCCAAAATTCGTATCCGGTGTATCCACTCCCCCCCACCCGCCCCCATCTCTGCGGCTCCTCCTCTAGCTTGAACTAACAGCATCTTTCCCACTGTACTTGGCCATTTTCTCCCTGGTGTTGCCTCTTACTGTGACCCTCAACCCTTTCTCCATAGAACAACCAGAGTAATCTGGTTAAAAGGCAAATTAAATCATTTTAGTCTCACATGTCGATCTCTTAATGGCTGTTTATTGTATTCAGGATGGAATCTCCTACTGTCCTCTAACCTGGCCCCTATCCACCCGTGCTAGCCTTAGTGCTGCTCACCTGGGCTTTCCTATTCCTGCTCTCCTTCCAGGCACATGGGATGATTGCATACCCTTGATGGGAAGAGAGGACCACGGAACTTCCTTGGGGCAATGAAACGTAAGTACAAGAGGTTTGAAAGCCAGTCCAGGACTAGTAGTGCACTTTCTTCTCCTGCTACAGCGTTTAGGGAAACCAGCATTGGTCTTCCAGGTGGCATGAGGCCGAACTGCTGGCAGCGCTTGCAGGAGAGCTGTCTTGGGAAGTTTGCCCAAATGCACATGGACCTTTCAGGAGTGAAGAAAAGCACCTGTTGTGAGATCTGAGGGTTTGTTTCTGCAGCAAAACATAGTCTGTCCCGATTGATACGTTGTAGAAAAAGGGGTTACGTATGGCGATCCTCTTTAAAACGGAGCAAAGGACAAGGGCTTTTCAGAAAATGTCCTTTTTCATTAGACTAGAAAAAAATTAACAGTGGCTCTTGTGCTCTTGTGTATTTTTTCCCCCCAGTGGCTCTTATTTTTTGCAAAAGGAATTGCAACAAATCCCCAAATTGGAGTGAGTTTCTGGGTGATCCAAGAAGCAGGCACATTCGTATTTTTGCCAGGTAACGACACACCTCGTTAACAACCCTGGGTGTAGATGGGCAAGACTGGATCACCACTGGGGAAAAAGAGGGAAACACAAGTGAAACTTTACAGAGATATTATCTGAGGTGAGGGAAAGGCACCTTCGGTGTGTTTAAATATTGTTAATAAAGTCACACATTAACCAGGAAAGCCCTGCTTTCTTCCCATTATCCAAGTAACACCTGCTTCACTTTGTCCTAAGTTTAAAATACCCCAGGGAAAGATCTGGGTGCTTCAAATTTGGCTGAAAAGGAAAGCGTTTGTGGGGAAGACATATTTTCCAAGCTTTTTCTTTTTCTTTTCTTTCTTTCTTTTTTCTTTTTTCTTTTTTTGGTTTCCTACTTAGGCTCCTCTTACTATTTATCTTCAATGATCAGCAGTGTTTATAAGAACTTAATTAGAAGAGAGCAAGTAGGAGAGAGAAAGGCAGGGAGAGTAAGAAAAGAGACAAATGGGATGGATGGAAGGAAGCAAGGGAGGGAGGGAGGAACAGAGGGAAAGAGAGAAGGAAATACACCTGTGGTGACATTGGAATGTGCAGTCTCGGTGAGAGGGAAGAGATGGCCACCCTTCCCGAACGCCCTTAAACACACAAAATAGTAGGGTGTTTTTTTTAAACCCTGAGTGACCACAGTTTGGGAGGCTCAGCTGAAATAATATGGTCACTACCAATGAATGTAGCGCCTTCTCAGTGAGCTGGCCTCCAGGCACAGTAACCAGAAAAAGGCAATTCTCAGAGCTCACCTCCAGATCATCAGAAGATACTGGCAACAAGAATGCCCAACACTCATTGATTCCGGGGCCCTGCTAAGGCATTCCATTGGCTAGGGTGCCTGTGTCATGTTTCAAAGTTTCCATTTCTAGGGATGGAGAAGATGTCCTACTGGGCCTTCCCAAGGAGTGGGCATCTAGGGCTCCGTAGCGATGTCTTCGTAGACAAGCAGAATAAGGCCACGTTGATCACACAGCGCTCCTTCATCCTGGACCATGGGCCATCTGGCCTAGGCAGGCTCTTCTTTTTTAAAGGGCGACACCCTATGTCCACCATGAAGTTCAAAATCCCTGCAACTGAGTTAGTCCAGTCTTGGCTCATAGCTAGAGGTCCGAGTTGTGGCTCCGTCTCCCGGTTCTTTGATGAGGCCACCGGTGCTTTCAACGCTGAGACATTGGCTGAGCAGAGAGCTTCAGGCTGGGCCGTACAAGCCCAGCTTCCTGGCAGTTTGAGAGATCCTAGGAGTTTTCCTCTGGGGAAATGGATAGTGAGCTGCTTTTCCAGACCTGCCTGGGTTCTTTAGGGAAGGAGGGCACTGAATGCCTACATTTAGGCCAGATCCCACTGCCTTTGTTTGGGCACGGCCCACCTGACATTCTCGCCGGGCTGTTCGGGGGATGGCGGTCCCTTGCTGAGTCATCTGATTGTCTTCAAACAAGCCTGGGTCTCCGTCCTGAGGGAGCCTTTGCTCAGACCCCATGAGCTTGGCCTTGTGTTTTACCTGAAGGCCGGTTTCCTGGTGGAAGGTCTGTACCCAGCGGTACATCTCTAGGTGCGTGTTCCACGGAGACTCGAGAGCCTGAAGACAGCCTCTGTCAGCCTCCTCCCGCATCCCCTCTGCCTCAGGATCCATCTCCTCCAGGGACAGTGAACGTCTTCTCTCCTTGTTAATCCAAACAGGACTGACCATGGACTCAGCAGGAGCGGGCGTGTACCCTCCTGACAAAGCAAGTCACAAGCAGGGTCACCACTGGAACGGACGCGGGCACCTCTCATTGGGGGGGGGGTGTCTCAGAGCTTTTGAGCTGAAGGAATGCTATCCCAAAACGTCAAGGAAGCCTGGTACCATCACATTGCATGTGTGTGTACACGTACGTGGGTCACACATGATCCCACTTGCGTGCTCACACGTGTATACCCCCTCCCTTGCCCACACATTCACATCCATACAATCTCTCTCTCTAACATACACACACCCACACACAGACTCACGCACAATTATTCATTCATTCAACAGGTATTTATTGAGCATTTATTATGTGCCAGGCATTATTTATTCTAGGTTCAGGGGAAATGGCAGTAAACATTGAGGCAACAGCCACATCCTCGTGGATATGCTCTAGCGGGCAGGAACCACAGTAAGCAAGCGAATATATCATAATAAAATAGCAGGTGGTAACCAATGCTATAAAGAAGCTCCCCCCCCCCCAAAAAATAAAGAAAAACCCAAGCAGAACAGAGTTTAACAGCAGACTCCGGGTCTCCACTGCAGTGAAGGAGTGAACCCAAGGTAGAGCCAGGGAACGAGCGTTCAGGCTGAGACAATGGTGCTGATGCACACGCGCTCGCCAGTGGAAAAGATTACTCTTAACTTATGGGGTTTTGCGTTCTGGGATTCCAAGAATGGGTTTACTACCCAAGGTGGAGGAGGGAGGAGCTGTATTTGGAAGCAGCTCCTTGGAGGGCTGGGGGCTCCTCCCATCCCATGGACACTGTTCTGGGAACACGCATCACCTCCTGCTTCTCTGAACTGGCTGCAGAGGTGAGGTGACGCCTGTCTTCTTTCTCAAGGACCTATTTTTACCACCTCGTGGCACCTGACACTTTATTGTCAACCCCTGGTGGCAGAGAGGGTTGTGGGAATGACCCAAAGGTGTTCCATAGAGAGAAGGTCTGTGACCAGCCTGGAGTTGCCTCGGACTTGTCAGTGGAGTGCTCTTGAGCATCCCGGCCATTTGTCACTGCACAAGGCACTTGTCACTGCAGGAGGCCCTGGACAGGACAAAGTGCAGGCAGGGGTGGAGAGGTCCAGGTAGAGGGAACCCCCCTGATCACCAGGTCTGGGAGGCTAAGGGAGTGGGGGCAGGTGCAGCCATGTCTCTGCAAAGAGGGGAACGACTGGAAATTTGTTCCCGCTGTAGGACTGCCCCACGGTTCTCAGCATGGCAAACGTGGAAACCTTTACAAGGAGCCAAAACGTTCTGTGTCCGTTTGAGAACAGAGGAGGAGGGGATGTGACGGGACAATCTAGGAACTAGTATCTTCTCCACTATGCCAAGGGGGACAAGCAGGCCTTGGATGCAGAGAGGAGCCTCCCTAGCTGTCATTCCCAGCCTGGGGTCCACAGAGGACGAGGGGAAAGACTAAGTGGGAGGCATACCCGGACCCTGCCCCCAACACAGATCCTGCTGAGTGGCCGACCTGGCCTGGGGGCCCCAAGTCTTCCCTGACCAAAGCAGTGCCTGACCAGCCCTCTGGCACTAACCTGCCCTCGCTGCTCCCAGGACGCTAGTGAGGGGAGGAGGGCGCCCAGTGGGTGGGAGAAGGGGCCAGAGGGGAGGGATGGGCCGGGGGGGGGGGGGGCGCGGATTCTGTGGGACATGTCAAGCCTGACTGTCTTTGGGATGTGCACATTACATGGGTTTGTGAGTCCCAACGCTGGGTCTGGCAAGCCTGGTACTTCCATTTGGTAGTGGTTTAATAAGTGTGTGCTGAGTGACGGAATGACTAAACACCTCTGAGGATGAACCAGGGCTTCAAGAACATTTCAGTGTACCCCCTGCAGAGATGGGGGCCACCGGGCGGTGCCGGTTCAGTTCATACAGAGCCCCCTGGTTGGCAGCAGCACATGTGACGGGAGCCGGGCACCTTCAGCCGGGTGGTGCCACTTTTGTCTCAAAAGGCCACACATTTCCTGTCCCGGATGGATGTCCCTCTGGCCCCTCATCCCATCCCAGCTGGCCTAGTGCAGGGCAGGCCACCCAATGAGTCCTGAAGTGTAGAAGAGCCACAGAGACCCTCGGGCCCAGCCTTGGCCTTCCCCTCTCCCTTGACCCATTCATTCCTCCGGTAGAGGGAAGGGCTGGGACAGAACGGGAACCGCAGCGCTACCTTCCTCCAGGAATGAAGCCGGAGTTCCCAGAGGGAAGAGGCCTCCTCCCTCCGAGGCTTCTGCGGCTCAAGCCTCCTGGGAAGTTGTCTGAGACTGTGACCAGCACGCCCTGAGCCAAGGTGCCTCCTGAGTCCCTGAGCCCCGGGCTCCCGAGGCCCTTGCCCAGGGTCTCGGGAACGCCACGTCGGCTCTCTCCAGAGGCCCGTTTCTCCAGCTTTGCAGGAGGTGAGACCCAACCAAGAAGAGCTCCCATGGCTCCACCTGCCCAGCAGGGGCCCAAGGCACCATGCACCAGGAAGAACAGGCCAGCCAGGTGAGAACGGGGGAGCAGCGGTCAGGTGCAGCCGGCAGCTGGCCAGGTTGGCAGGAGCTGCCCGGACGCAGGCCTCCTTGCTCCGGCTCTGACCCCCCTCAAAGGCCTCCCCGGCTGCAGCTCCCCCGCCCCCCACTCCTGCCCCCAGCACCTGCCCGGCCCTACGCCCTACCTTCCTACCTTTCGGGAGCACCACCAGCTGGGCCTGGGCCCTCTGCTGCCTCCGCAAGTACTGGGCTCGCAGGCCCTGGACGCCGAGCGGGGGCTCTCTCCCCGGGGCCTGCGTGCCCGAGCCCTCGGCCATGGAGCAGGGCCCCCGCTGCCAGCAGTGCGGCAGGGCCGGGCAGAGGCAGGGCAGCCCCTGCATGGGATCCGGGAGCAGAGCAAACAGGGATGGGCGGGGCGCGAGGGGGGAGCCAGGGGGAGGGGGAGCGAGGAGGGGGTGGGGAGCGAGGAGGGCGGGGAGCGGGGAGCGAGGAGGGGGGAGCGATGGGGGAGAGAGGAGGGGGGAGTGAGGAGGGGGAGCGAGGAGGGGGGAGCAAGAAGGGGGAGTGGGGAGCAAGAAGGGGGAGTGGGGAGCGAGGAGGGCGGGGAAGCAAGGAAGGCGGGAAGGGGGGAGGGAGGACGGGGGGCGATGGGGAGCGAGGAGGGGGGAGCAAGAAGGGAGGGGGGTGGGAAGCGAGGAGGAGGGGGAGCGAGGGGGTAGCGAGGAAGGGGAGCGAGGAGGACGGGGAGGGGGAGCGAGGAGGGGGAGCAAGGAGGGGGGTGGGGAGCGAGGAGGGGCAGGGAGGGGAGAGCGAGGACGGCGGGGAGGGGGAGCGAGGGGGGGCAGGGAGGGGGGAGCGAGGAGGATGGGGAGGAGGAGGGGGAGCGAGGGGGAGGGAGAGCGGGGGGGGCGGGGGGAAGTAAGGGGGCGGGGGGCAGTAAAGGGGGGGCGAGACGGGAGAGGTAAGGGAAACGAGGGCGGGAAGCTAGGGCAAGGGGCGGAAGAGGTGGGGGAGCACCGGGTGGGGGTCCGGAGTGGGCGGGGAAGGCAGGACAGGGGACGGGACAGGAGGAAGAGTGGGGGGGGAAGACGGCGTGGGGGCCCCAGGCGGGGAGGAGACGAGCAGGCGGAGGCCGGGGCAGGGGGTGACCAGCGAGGGGCCGGGGGCCGAGGGCCGAGGGGGGGGGGGGGCCGCCGGCCGCGCCCCGCCCCGCCCCGCCCTTCAGGGGGTCCCGGGAGCCCGGGGTCCGCGCTGCTGGATCCCAGCGTCCCTCCGGCGGCGCCTGGGCCTTCCTGGCGGAGCCGAGCCCGCGCGAGGCCAGGTGCTGCTCGCTCACCTGTCTCACCTGTCGCGGGCTGGACCTGGACTCTCAGCCCCAAACCTGTCGGTTCGGTCTGCGGTTGGCGAAGGAGCAGCCTCTGCAGCCTCAGAGCTGGCGCCGCGGGGTGCGCAGCCGCGGCCGGGGACCCAGTGGGAAGGGCCCCCAAGCTGCACCCCCCACCCCTCACACACGCATCCCGGGAGGACAGCCCCCCGCCAGGCTTCTGGCATTTGCTCGGCCCCCTTGGTCTCCGCTTTCCCCCACCCGCCCCCCCAGCCCCGCATCCCCTAGGATTCCTGGGCCCTCCCTCCCCTGCCCTCGTGCCACGGGGCCAACTAAGCCCCTCAGTGTCGCGTCCTTCCACGAGGCTTACAGAGAACCCCCTCCCGACAGGGGCCTACAGGGGCCGCGGCTGGATTCCAGGAGCCCTTCTGGAGGTGACCTGGGGGGCTCTGGTCACTGGGCGTGGGCGGGGCCATGGAGGGAGATCCCCAGTGGGCAGCCCGGGCCTCCAGCTGGGGAGCTTACGCGGCAGAACCCTATTGCCCTACAGTCCTGGAGGTCAGAAGTCCATGGCCAAGGCATCAGAGAGGTTAGGGTTGTTGCTGTTGCTGTTTTCTGGGGACCAGGAGGGAATCTGTGTCAGGCCTTGGCCCTGGCGTCTGTTGGTTTGCTGGCCATGTGTGGGGCTCCTTCCCTGGCCTCTGTGAGCCCCACTTCATCTCTGCCCCATGTGCATATAGTGATCTCCATGTGTGCCTGTCTCTGTGTCCACATTTCCTCCCTGTGTAAGGTCACACCAGTCATGTTGGATCAGTGCCCACTCTAATGACCTCATCTTAATCCAACCAGTGACATCGGCAATGACCCTATTTCCAAATGCGGTCGCGTTCTGAGGTACATCGACATGTAAATCTGGGAGGACACAATTTAATGCTTGTTGGGAGATGAAAGGTAATTCCAGTCACAGAGGTAGGCCTAGGAGAGGAACGGACTGGGGTGTGGGAAAGGCCAAGGGGTTTGTTTCCCGTGTTGTGTTAGAGGTGCCTGTGGTCTTTGGGTCCTCAGGAGGGAATCTGCAGCTTGCTAGAGACATGCAAAGGTCGTCCCCGGTGGAAATGATACGCTTCGTTATTGGAAAAGGTGAATAGTGCTGCCATGAATCTTCACATACAGGTTTTTCTTTGAATACTTGTCTACAGTTCTTCTGGTTACGCTTCCCAGGAGCAGAATTGCTGAGTCATACGGTTGTCACATGCTGTTTTCATTGCAAAACTCCCTTGGCTGCAAGTATATTGCATTTTGAGGATGGTAAAAAGGTTTGCATCTTATGCTTTGGCTTTTCTGTTGATACGCCAAGACCTCTGCCCTAGAGCAGAGGCCTTTGCAAGTTGGCGTGTTTGGTTTCTTGGAAAGGGAATCCCCATGTGTAATTTCTCATCATGCAATTGATGAAGTTTTGGAACACAGGTGAGGTTTGCTGGGGTGAGGTCCGGAGCCGACGCCCAAGAAAGAATTCTTGAGGCATCTTTGGTGCAAAATGGTGGTTTTATTAAAGGCTGGGGACAGGACCCGTGGGCAGGGAGAGCTGCTGTCCCAGGCCTGTGACGGGAGGCTGATGATATACCTGGGAGTCATAGCTGCTCTCTAAGGGATTCTGGAAGCAAGGTTTCCAGAACCTTCCAGAAGGTTTCCCCCTTGTAGGGGGCTGGCTATTGTTGGGAAAAGGTCACTTCCTACCGTCTAATAAAGCCTGAGTCACAGACCCTCAGACCCTCAGACCCTAGAACTTCCAGTGCAGTTGTGGGGCCACGTGCTTGGGGGATGATCGCCCACATGTGTCTTCGGGGGTTTAGAGATAAAGGGAAATTTCTAAAGGAATTTTTACATGTTAAAGTAAACTCACGGGGTCCTGAGGATCGGGCTAAGATTGCCTTTTGTCCCGAGCAAAGTATGACCCTCAAGGCAGCTGAGTCCCTTCAGGAAGGTCCCTCTGCCTGTTTCAAGGGCTTGTCAGTGGCTTGCCCCGGGCTTGTGCTTGGGCTTGTGCTTTGTCCTCAGCTAGTCCTCTGTTCCCTCATCACAATGATAAAGTAGCTCCCTGTCTAAAACCAGGATTTTGAGTGGCCAGGGCACCATCTGATCTCTTTTCCCAACACTATCGTGTCAAATGATTGAAAAGTCCAGGATAAAAAATGCACAAAACTTTTCCCAAATTTGTTTTGCGTGTGGCCTATCAGAATCAGTACCTGTACAATTAGGACTTTATGTAATGATTGTAAAATATTCTTAAGTGATCTGTAGAGGCAGTATGGTGATCGGCTGCCTGGAGTCTACAGCCAGAATACCTGGTTTTTCATCCAGGCTGTGCCACTTTTTTTTTAATCCCTCCATGTCTCAGTTTCGCCATCTGCAAAATGGGCCAATAATAGTTACAGTTTACCTATCTGTAAAATGGGGATAATGAGAGCATCTTTATAAGGGTATAAAGTCCTCAAACAGTGCCTGGCATGAAGTCAGCACCATAAGAGCTTGTTGAAGGCAAATTTACAGATTGGTCCAGAAAATTACAATGTCTTTAATCAAGATAATAAGTTAATAGCACACGTTCTTGTAAAGAAGGATTTTACTGATTTTAGTTTTGACAATACCTATCACTCTCTATCAAGGAATATTTCCCAGAAAGCATATGGAAGCTATTGAAGGAACACTATGGGACAACTACTTAATAATTAAATGCCTAAAAAGAGATATTACAAAATTAAAAAAAACAGTTTTAAATTGGTTTTGAGGCTAAGATTCAATTCATTCAACATGTATTCACCCAACAGGTACTTATTCAGTCACCACAGTCCTCCAGACTCACTAATCAATCAACATAGAAGAGTAAATTAAACAGACATTAGCCTCATAGAACTTCCAATGCAGTTGTGGGGAAAGAACTGTATAATTAAAATTTATGATAAGAACTAGGCAAAGAGAATACAGTAATTTAAATTAAATAATGTGTGCATGTGTGTGTGTATGTGTGTGTATCATTTGGGGGAGTTCCCAACTTTCAGAATAAATGTCACCTATGATTATTTCGTATTCCAATAATTTATCCAGTTTATTCGCCTGTAAAAAAAAAAAAAAAAAAATCATCTTAAAGTTTCCTGCCCTCTAGTGGGGGCTTTAAGTCATAGCCACACAAACAACTGTGAAGGGTTGAGGGGTTTGGGGGTTTCTTCTGTTAGTGGATGAGCTCTGGCTGGGTGGGATGCCCAGCAAGGAATCAGGCCCTCCGGGACACTTGCCTGCTGCAGGGCCCCACAGGCCAATAGCTTCCTTCAGAGGATTCCTCTAGGCATGCTCAGTGCTGTGTGACCTCACCATCCTCCAGGGACCCCATCTCTGACTAGTCAGTGGCCTGTGAAAATGGCCTGGGGTAGAAGTGCTCCTGAATAGGCGATATCCGCTCGGGAGGACGACAGGCCCAGCTAATCAGTTTTCAAGCAGAGCAAGATAGACCCAATGAATCCACAGTCAGAGGAAGCAGGTGGTAGGTATCTGAAGCCACGCTGAGGGCAGAGCATCAGGACCAAGGCTGCCAGTTGCGGACCAGGCAAGGTTGCCCCCCATTCCCAAAATATTTCAGTAGCAGCTCCAGGCAAGTCCAGGCGGTTTTGTGACTGTCACCTTGTTCTTACCCTCCCTGAGTATCTTTTCCACAACCCCGAGTGGATGGAGGCAATTCCAATGTCAAAGGGCCTTACCAAAGATGCAGCGGATGTGCCACCCCATTTCATCCCTGCCAGGCTTCTGAGACTTTATCCCCATTATCGGGGGCTCAGAGAGGCTGTGTTGCCTGCCCAGGGTGCCCCAGCAAATCACTGGAGCCACAGAGTTGGCACGCCCTTCATTCCGCCGTCAGAGCTTGGGTTTCTCCCCATGACCCATATCCTGTGGTATTGAAGCCTGACTCTAACGGAGGCATGAGATTAGCTACTCCTCCACTTTTTATTATTAGCAAAACCTTCTTTTAAACATACCTAGGTTAAACAATTTTAATCAGGTTATCAGATAATGACCTGTATGAGCTTTAAAAGTAAGTCAAATTCCGGGGTGGGGGTTGGGGGCTTCTGGTAGAGCATGTGACTCTTGATCTCAGGGCCATGAGTTCAGGCCCCGTGTTGGGCATAGAAACCACTTAAAATTTAAAAATTGAAATAATAATAAGTTCGCATCCAGGAGCAGGTTGATCCCTTGTTCCATAATATATACATTTCCCTTCAACTCATTCTGAATCTGATCATTAGTGGAAAACCCCTTCCCAGCAGTTTGGGCTCATATTCTTGGGGATGGTTTCCTGGTTTATAGGGTGATGGCTGCAGTCCTACCGTGTTTAAACTAATTTGAGGGTTCTCCACCCTGACTCTACATTAAGGATCACGATCACTTGAGGGGCACCTGGGTGGCTCAGTGGTTGAGCGTCGGGCCTTTGATTCAGGTTGTGATCCAGAGGCCCCGGGATCGACTCCCACATCGGGCTCCCTGTGGGGAGCCTGCTTCTCCCTCTGCTTGTCTCTGTCTCTCATGAATAAATAAATAAATAAAATCTTTTTAAAAAAATCACTTAACTGTTTAGAGTTTCCTACGCCAGGGCTTCACCCCACACCAACTGGATCCAAATCACAGAAGGAGGGACCCAGGCATTGGTACTGTAGTGCTTGCCAAAATGCAACCAAAGCTAAGCTGAACTATTAACTAGTTACTTATCAAGCTACCTAGCTTTGGAGAAGCTTGTTTCTGTTCACATATGTGGCAGTTATGTTTGCAGACATACATTTATATGGGAGTGCGGGGCGGGGGATATGGAAATTCAGGTCTCAATTTCCCTGCTCTGAGCCCTCCGTCGGATCTCAACGCGGGTGTATCCTCTGCACTGCTGCCTGTGATCTTTAGACCTGCTGCAAAGATTTGGGGAAGAAGAGTGAACCTACTTTCATAGACTTTCCGCCTGGACTCAGCCACAGCCATCTGACCTGTCAGTGTTGCCCTGTCTTGTTACCCAGGCTGCAGGTCTCTGCTCTGCTGTTCACAAATGAACACTGTGGGCTTCTCTACAGCATGTGCCTTTGTGCACAGATCCAGATGTGGGCACTGAACATCAAGGAAATTTACGGAAAGTCCTACTCTTCTCTGCCTCTGTTTTCACCAAAGATTTCAACTATATCTGTGGCTTTTGGAAAATGACTTATGGATCCCAGTAGGTTTTGCTGATGACCGTGGGGCTTCAGGAATCAGGCGAACTCGACAGGTGAAAATTGCTCAGTTTGGCATAACTTCCCTGTCAAGTTTTGACATTTCATTGGACTCTTTGTGATATTGCATTTATTTATCTCATGGGTCTTGAGGTCAAGACCCGCGTTGGGCTCCATGCTCAGGATGGTGTATGCTTCAGATTCTCTTCCTCTGCCCCTCCCCTCCTCATTCTCTCTCTCTCTCTTTCAAATCAATCAATTAATCTCTCTTTTTTTTTTTTTAAAGCAGCAATGACAATGTGATTGCAAATATAAGCAATGTGGGTCTTTAGGCAGTTTGAAAACATGGAGAACAAATAACCACGTATCTAACAGTCCTGACTTCTTCATGCCTATAGTCTATAGATGCAAAGAGGCATGGAGTCAGAGATGGAGAAAGATTTTGTTCCATCCAGAAACTAGAATTTGTACTTTGCTTAAAGGCTAATTGACACTCCTAGATTCTTCCTGGATAATAATCCTTTGTCTCATTTTCTTATGTCAGCACCAGGTTTCAGAATCATTTATACTAACTACTTTCCCTTGTTTTCTGTTTATTGGCCATCATTACATTCCCAAAAAGTTGAATTCATTTAGGAACCTAAGTGGAGAGTGAATCTAAATTAAAGAAATTTCAAGCCATACATAAACATATCAATACAGAAAATTCCCTTGAAATAAAACAGCTTAATGTTTGTGACAAAGGTAGCAACACAGAGCAGGTTGGGGGGTGGGAAGGCAGCAAACAGTGTTCGATAAACAGTGTTTAGTCCAGTGGATATCCCTGTGGGAAAAGATTAACCTTGACCTGTGCCTCACATCATACACAAAACCCAATCCTAGTTGAAGTGCAGGTCCAAATTTAAAAAGACAGTAAGTCTTTTAGAAAAAATAATAGAGTAAGTTTTCGGGGAAGGCAAAGATTATTTAAACAGGACAGAAAAGCCACTAATAGTGGAGCATATTATTGGTAAAATAGACTGCATTAAAATGAAGAAATCCTTGGTTTCTAATTGAAGATATTATTAGGAGTAAAAATGCAAGACACAGAGTGGATATAGAAATACCAGTAAGTAGATTCATCTAGAATATATAAAGAACTCCAAACCACTAGGAAAAAATAGACATCTAAGTACAGACATAGTCAAGAAATTAGTTACTTCAAAAAAGAGGCCAATAATCACATAGAAAGCTGCTTAATCTCCACATCACCGAAGTCAATAACTGTGCTTTTTATAATAGATTTTAAATGAATGAAATATTCACATCAACTTTCCTGTTTTTTTCTGGTAATTCAGCAATGCCTCTAGTAACTGTTAGCTGAATTGACATTTGTCCCTGCTATCATCAAATTGAACCGAATATAAATCTGAATATATTGATATATATAATTCTGATATAAATATATCTGATATATTCTGATATGAATATATCAATATAAAGCTGAAATATTGAACTGAATATAAATCTCTTGTCTGAACATATTATGATCATTTCTTCTATCCACAAATTCCATTTTAAAGTTTTCTTCCTGGATAATAACCCTTTGTCTCATTGTCTTATGTCAGCACCGAGTTTCAGAATCATTTACACTACTTTCCCTTGTTTTCTGTAGATATTGTGCAGTCAGCTAAGCAAAGATTATTTAACCAGGACACAAAATACTTGACTTGGTACTGGTGTGTTGTTTCTTTTTTAAAAAAAGAACTTCAAGCTAGTGCTCTATGTCAGCATTGACCTGTCTGTTCAATATCATTAGTTGTTCACTTCCCCCCAGTCCTGGCAGTTCTATACTCCCCCCTCCCTAATTCTGGACGTTCCATACATGCTTCTTTTTATGTGCAAGTGATGTTTCATATCGCTTTTATGGAGAATCCAGTTTACAGTCATAAATACAACATTGGCCAAAGGTAATTCTAAAGCGTAGTTGTAAAATATGGAGCGGGAGTAATAGAATACTCTTCCTTGAATGGGGAATGTAAAGTGTCCACAGCTTCTTTTCTGTGTTTTAAAATGTCAGTTTTATTATTCAGATATGATGAGGCCAACCAATCAGGAGATGGGCGCCGTTGGAGAGATGGCCTGTTGCTCACAGTTCTCATGAGGAAGGGTGCCCCAGGACCCCAAGGGAAGCAGCAACATCAGAAGAGTGCAGAAAGGATGAGGAGAAATATGGGCAAGTGCCTTTATTGTGGGTTGCATAGGAAGGAAGAGGAGCAGCGGGGCAAAAAAGGTGAGTGTTGGCGAGTCTGGGGCCCGGGAGCTGGCCCTCGCTGCCGAGCAGTGCCTTCACCTCCTGGGGATGTCAGGCCTCGGGTTTGCATTTTCAGAATCTGGGCTGTGGGTTCAGCTCATGCCCTTCCTTCCAACTTTTAGAAACATACCTGTGTTTGGTTTTCAGCCAGGAGGAGCAAACACTATGCTGGTGGAAGACAGTTGGAGAAGTCACCGGGAAACCTTCGGCTTCCATCCTTGGGACACATGGTGGGAATTCACACTACAGATTCTTAAAATTTTTTAAATTTTGATTCCAGTGTAGTTAACATACAGTGTTATGTTAGTTTCAGGTGTACAATACAGTGAGTCAGCACTTCCAGACATCACCCAGTGCTCCTCACAAGTGCCCTCCTTGGTCCCCATCACTTATTTCACCTGTCTCCCCACCCACCTCCCCTCTGGTGATCATCAGTTTGTTCTCTATAGTTAAGATTCTCTCTTGGTTTGTGTCTCTCTCTCTTTTTTCCCTTTGTTCATTTGTTTCTTAAATTCCACATGAGTGAAATCATATAGTATTTGTCTTTCTCTGACTTATTTTACATAGCATTATACTCCCTAGCTCCATCCCTCTTGTTGCAAATGGCAAGATTTCATTCTTTTTTATGGCTGTGTAGTACTCCATTGTGTGTGTGTGTGTGTGTGTGTGTGAATGTATACCAAATCTTTCTCCATTTATCTATTGATGGACACACTATTTTTGACATGATCTTTTTTTCTTTTCTTCTTTTGGCTCTAGAGTGGTGAGGACAGGTGGATCATGGCTTTCTGGATGTAAGAGCCTGATGAAGAGGTGGTGAGGAATACAGGCTCGGGATTTCTTGGAAGGCATATGACAGTCATACTGGCAGGTGAGTCCTTTACTAGCACGAGGAATTGGCTGGCCCTGGGTCAGGCAGTCCTGTCGGGGCCAGTAAGGCCCCAGATGTTGAAACATCAGAATAAAAAGACATGCTTAATACCCTGTGTTAGAAAGACTTGGTGTTAAATGAAAGACTATATTTTCTACCTTGTTTATCCAGTAGAAAATCATTACCATTAATTTGAAGCTACATCGTGTTTTGCTAGAATTAATCTCATGCTATCAAAAGCGTGAGTCATTTTCCAGCATCATTATCCAACATATTTAGTAACACACCTGAGATTTTGTCCTTTTTGATCAGTCTGCTGGGTTTATGTATATAATTTTATTTCATAAAGTGCAACTCAGAGTTACATTTGTTACTTCTGAATTATGTATTTGACATGAAAGGTTCTTTTTAAAGATTTTATTCATTTATTTATGAGAGACACACACACACACACAGAGAGAGAGAGAGAGAGAAAGGCAGAGACACAGGCAGAGGGAGAAGCAGGCTCCATGCAGGGAGCCCGATGGAGACTCGATCCCAGGACCCCGGGATCACAACCTGAGCCAAAGATAGGTGCTCAACCTCTGAGCCACTCAGGCATCCTGAAAACTTCTTTTCCATCTCAATGTTCTAATTAGTAGCTAAAGAATCATTTACCAAATAATATGAAGTTGCAAGAATTTAATCAGACTTGAAATCAAGGTGTGGATTTGATTAGAATAATTTTATTTTCATAAATAATTAAATCTTTGCTAATAATAACTTATAGTGCCTTATTTCTGAATTTTATATGGGTTATGCTCAATAGCATCCTCTAATTTTTATTGCTGTTGGCTTTTAAAGTTTCAGCAGCCTTATTTGAAAATGTTCTATTTTCCCTTTTAGTTTTTTCCTTCCTGTCACTATTTCTCCTATGATCTTGACTTGAACTCATTTCAGTGATCTAAAGGATTAAAAAACAATGAGTGGTTGTTTTCAAATATTCAAATTTTGAATATGTTTTAATCTCAAAATGTCAACTAAAAGTTAGAAATTCACAAAATTAGAAAAGTCTCATGTCTTCAAAAATTATTTTTCTCTAAATATTCAAAACTGCCAGGGCACCGGAGCGGTAATTCCGTTAAGCGTTGGATCATGGTTTCAGCTGAGGTGATGATCTCAGGGTCATGAAATTGAGCCTCACATTGGGCTTCACACTCAGCCTCACTCTCTCCCCCTCTCCTTCTGCCCCTACCCATGCACGAGCACACACACACACACAAACACATTCTCTCTCAAATAAATAAATCTTTAAAAATAAATAAATATTCAAAATTGCCTTAAAAACTAAGGGACAAAAATATAAATTATTCAAAAAGGCCAATATTTTTACTTAATTTGTGAAAGCAAATTGTATTAAATACTTTCATAAAATAGCCCCACTCTAGTATCCAGTACCTACGTCTACTTGCCAATACAAGGAAATGTAATTAGTATCACATTTTCACCTGTTACACCCAGGCCTGTATGTTTATATACAAATTCAAGAGTAAGACGAATTCTGTAATATTGCAAAATGTTCCTGGGTTGCCCAAGGCAACTCTTGCAATCTCCATGCTACTTGGGGAGAACCTCAGGGACCGAGACTTAAAGCAGCAAGAGACGCAAGAAGAGGGGTATCCAGCATGACTGGTGAATGATACTTTGCATTACAAGAATCAGCTGCCTCAGGGCTGAGAGGGTTGACCATGAAGAACTGGGGTTCTTTGCTCTTCCTCGTTATTTTGTCTGCTGTTTCTCTCTCCACTCCACAGTTACACGTGTTTCCAGCTTCCAGGACAACCCAAACTTGGCTGAACCAGTTTCAGATTGCTAGGACACCAACTCAAACCTGAGGCTTTCGCAGAAAATGGTGCATTATTCTCCGAAGGTGGCCACGATTCAGATCCCTGCACCCTGCCATTTACTCCCTGCATCAGAGACTCCCCGCTGATACGACTGCTCCAGGACACTCCAGTGTAGTGATTCTCATGTCCACCTGCACATTTCAATCACCTGGAGAACTTTAAAAAAAATCTCCTGATGCCTGTGCCTCGCTCATAGCAATTAAATCAGACTCTCTGGGACAGGGGCCCCAACTATCAGGATAGTTTAAAGCAAACCCAGTAGATACAACTGTGCAGTCAGAGTGGAGAATGACTATTCTAATCATGCGCTGCCTCCCTTGGTCTTTCTCACTCTGCCTTAAAGTATTCCAAGGCTCCTTCTTTCCTAGAGCAGAGCTTCCCCAACAGCATCGCAGAGAAGGCTAACAGGCTACAGGCGTGGTGCAAAAACACTGACCTGCCAACAATCAGGCTGCTCCTGGGTACACAGGCTCCAGCTATAAGTAGCCTCTCCTACAGCTCCTTAGATGGGAGCTTGAGTTACATCTGCTTTGTCTCTAGGACCTTGTGGTCTCTGCTGCCTGCTGTAGGTGACATTCCCCATTGAAACATGGAAAGAGAACATGGCCCAGGTGCCCAGGAAGCTCAAGCCTAAGGAATGGCGAGATGGGGAAGGGGTGTCATGTGAGCTGGGGTGGGTGGAAGGGCCACCACCTGCAAGCAGCAGCACCCCCCCATCTCTGTCTTCACAAATATTTGATACTTTCACCCGCTTTGCTTGTGATACGCCCTCTACATTGTTACAGAGGGGGTCTTCCGATAGTCATGTATTCTGAAAATTAGTTGCACCATCACTTTGAAAGATTTGATCCAAAAACAAACTGGATTTGAAATCTATTGGTATTATCATTCTAAGTGTTCATACCGCACTGGCCTGTGGGAACAGAAAAGGAGCTGTTGTTTCTCTTAAACAGCATTTCAGATGGTGGCTGTTATAGTGTTTAAGGTTTTTTTATGCGATCAAAGGTTGTTGTTGTTTTTTAATTGAGGGTTACTAGCTATAATACGAGAAGACTTTTAAAAGTTTAACCAGGAATTGTGTAGAGCCTAACCTGTCAAAACAAACACATTCCTAAATGTTTAAAAGCAGTTATCTACCTGACTTCAAGGTTTCAACAATATCAAAATGATGAACTTCCGTTTACTCCACAAAAGTAGCAACTTCCTGGTCTATTCATTGGATGGTATTGAAACATTTCATGAAAAAAGCTTGTCAAAAGAGCCTGCTCATTTGAAGTAAAACTAGGGGCCACTAAGCCTGATCCGGCCAGCTTCCTCTTCCACAGCCAAAGATCATTCTAGATCATTTTCAGAGCCAAGCAAAGACTAGCAATGGCTTCCAGGCACAGTGATCTCAGTAGTGTTGCATTTGATACCAGAGGTCAGGGATGATTGAAGTCATGGGGCAAAGGGAGGGGGGGCAGGGGACATTGTCGCTTCCTGGAATGAGATTTTTTTTTAAATGTTAAATGGCAATACTATTTTTTTTTTTTAAATCCACAAAGTGGGTGAAAAGATGAGTCACAAGTCGAAAAAATATTTGCAACATAAAATCAATAAAAGGCTAGCATCCGGAATGGACAAAGAATGCTGAAAAATCAGTAAGGGTGAGAGACCAATAGAAACAGAGAGGGAAAGACTCGAACAGGTGCTTCACAGGAGAAAAATCTGAGTAGCCAGTCATCGTGGTGAAGATGCTCGACATCACTAGTCAGGAGTGCAAAAGCAAGTCAGAACACGACGAGATCCCCAGTAAACTGGACTTAATTTAAATGTAAAGGTCTGAGGATACTAAATGGGGGGGTTATGTGGAGTCACAGAAACTTCTGTGCCTAGTGAAACTAGCCTTTAATAAGCTTAAGCAAATTCACTTGTGACTCAACGGACTGGTGGCACTGGCATCCCTTGAGAGCTCATTGGAGCTGCAGAATCACAGACCCACCAAATCAGAATCAGCAGCTTAACAAGATCTGCAGGTGAGTTCACGTGCACACTAATGTGCAAGCAGCGTTGCTCTGTGGCTCCGTGATCTCACTCCAAGCCTACGCCTTAGAGAAGCTTGTCCGTGACCACCTTGTTTGTAAACAAAAATCGAGACTAGTCCAAGTCCATTAACAGTGGAATGGACAAAGAAATTAGTGTTGCCATATAATAAGTGATTCCATTTATCTTTGCACATGTGTTTTGTATATTCTCTGTATTTCACAATAAAACCTTTTTAATGTTATTCGCGGAAACCAGCTTGATATTTTACTTTAAAACGTTAGAAAGGATATTCTTGGGGAAGTTGTTTCAAATTCTGTTTTGTCCTTCCTCATTGTTTGTTTTGGGGTTTTGTACAAAATGACTTAAAGTAAGTTAGCACTCCACTAAGGCACATCCAGATGTCCCCAAATCCTTTCTACTTCAAGGGCTCAAATATTTTCTTTGTGTGCCATGACCTAACCTAAAACCTTGTGAAGCAGGCACCTGGAGGCCTTTCGGAGGCCTTCAAGGTCTCAGCCTTCCCTTGCAGTTTTATCTTTGCTCTCCTCCAAATGCTAGCCATTGGATCCCTCGCCTCTCTCCAAAGACCCAGCCGTGCCACTAAGGTAATGCTACTTCTAGAATGCCCTTCTAGGATGCTCTTCTTCCTTTCCTCTAGGCTTTGATAAAACACCACCACCTTAAGAATTTCTGATTTCCTAGACAGAACATTTATTCTTTCACAACCCTTAATCAGATCAGTAAGTCTTATGTTTAGTTGTTTTGACCTGGTTTTCCTCTGCTAGACTATGAACAACTCTAGAGCTGTGTCCTATATTACAAATTATAGGGGCACCTATAGGGTGGCACAGTTGGTTAAGAAGCCAACTCTTGGTTTGGACTCAGGTCATGATTTCAGGGTCTTGTAGGACTCTGCCCTTAGCAGGGAGTCTGCTTCCCTCTGCCTCTCCCCCCAGTCATGCTCTCTCTCTCTCTCTCTCTCTCAAATGTTTAAAATATTTTTGAGTAAAAATGTACTATATGCATCTAACAATATTTGCCTTTTCATGATCCCCTATATTTTGTGGAGTTGTGAATCCTATATTCATCCTTATTGTTACATGAATTTGGCGACAAGTGGAAAGTGCTCACCATTTTTTTTCTAGATTCATTAGTCATCAACTCTGGGGCAATAGAATCTTCTATGACATTCAAATATATGGTTACTGAAATTCTTATAAGATGGTCCTTAGTTTAATATTAAAGATGTTGGAGGTGACTTTCCTATATGTAAAACTAACCTAATAGGTAGCTAACAACATATTCCTTAGCCTGTGAAGTGTCTACACCCTTGGTCCGCAACAAAGCAACCAAGCTTAGCAGCTGTGGTCTTGTGAAGGTTGGCAAGAAAGGGCTTTAGAGCTGTACAAATGGGAAGAAGGAATACCATGATGTTTATGTTGGGCTCCCCAAATTCTTCTGAAGTGTGCATTTGGAGGGAACGGGTGGGGTGACTACCTCCTGTGACAATTTGAACCTTTGTCTATCTCATTCTAAGACCATCGGAATGAATTTCTGTCATGCCTCAAACCCTGGCCCAAAGCCCAAGCTTCAACTACTCCCCCATTATCCCCTGGCCATATTATCCTCCCCGAACCCTTGGCTGCACACGTGATCATCTGGTGTCCCGGCAACACCTAAGCCTAGTGAAAATCTCTGGAGGTGGAACCCTAGCATTACTTTTTTTTTTTTTTTAAAGAACTCTTTTATTATTTCTGCTATTCATTCTTTAACTGATATCTAGTTGACACATGATGTTAGGTTAGTTTCAGGCATAGTGATTTGACAAGTCCCTACGTTAGGCTTCGCTCACCACTGGTAGCTGCCTTCTGTCACCTACGATACTATTATAATACCATTGACTATACTCTCTGTGCTGTCCCATTCATCCCCATAACTTATTTTTTTCCATAACTGGAAGTCTGGATCTTCCTTTCAACCCTTTTGTGCATTCCTCTCCACTGCCCCCGCCCCGCCATTCCCTAGGAATCATCGGTTTGTTGTCCATGGATCTATTTCTGCTTTTTTTTTTTTCCATTTGTTTTTTAGAGTCCACATATAAATGAAATCCTATAGTTTGTCTTCTGGCTTACTTCACTTAGCATAATGCCTTCTAGGCCTATCCAGGTTGTCACAAATGTCCAGATCTCCTTCCTTTCTTTATGACTAACCATCGATTGTATACACCACATCTTTCATCTATTGATAGTCGGGTTGCTTCCATATCTTGGCTATTGTAAATAATGCTGCACTAAACCTAGGGGTGTGTATATCTTTTTAGATCAGTGTTTGAGCTTATGTTTTTGTTAAATACTTGATGTCATCATCCAGTATTTAACATCAGTGCATCCAGTATTTAACATCAGTGCAATTACTGGGTCATCATCCATTTTTGATTTTTTTGAAGAACCTCCACACTGTTTCCCATAGTGACTGCCCCAATTTACATTCCAGCAATAGTACATGAGGGTTCCTTTTTCTCTACATCCTCTCCAACACTTATTTTTTATGTTTATGATTTTAGCCATTCTCACAGAGATGATGTGACATCTCCTTGTGGTTTTGATTTGTATTTCCCTGATGAGTGATGTTGAAGATCTTTCTATGTGTTGGGCATCTGTAGGTCTTTAGGAAAATGCCTATTCAGAGTCTCTGCTTATTTAATCAGATTATTTGGGGGTGTCTTTTGGTGTTGAGTAAATTCTTCCTATGTTTCAGATATTTTTCCCTTTTCAGGCACATCATTTGCAAATATCTATTTTCTCATTCGGTATGTTGCCTTTTCATTTCATTGATGATTACCTTTGCTGGGTAAAAGCTTTTTAATTTGGTGTAGTTCTGATAGTTTATTTTCATTTTTGTTGCCCTTGCCTGAGGAGACCTCTCTAGAAAAATGTTATGGCTGATGTCTGAGAAATTACTGTCTATAATCCCTTCTAGGAGCTTTATGGTTTTGGGTCTCACATTTAGGTCTTTAATCCATTTTGCATGTATTTTTCTATATGGCGTAAGGAAGTGGTCCAGCTTCATTCTTTTGCATGTGGCTGTCCAGTTTTCTCAGCAGCATTTATTGAAGAGACCATCTTTTCCTCGTTGTATATTCTCACTCCCTTTGTTGTCGGTTGCTGGACTATATAAACATAGGTTTGTTTCTGGCCTTTCTTTTCTATTCCATTGATCGAGGTGTCTATTTTTATGCCAGTTCCATTTGGTTTTATTATAGCTTTGTAGTATAGCATGAAATCTGGGACTGTGATACTTCCAGCTCTGCTTTTCTTAAGATTGCTATTCCAGGTTTTTTTTGTGGTTCCATACAAATCTTAGTGTTCTTTGTTCTGGTTCTATTAAAAATGCTGTCGGTATTTTGATAGGGATTACATTGAATCTGTAGATTGTGCTGGGTAGTGTGAACATTTGTTCCGTTCATGAACATGGTCTACTTTTCCATTTGCTTGTCTAGTCTTCAGTTTCGTCATTGTCTTACAGTGTTCAGGGTACAAGTCTTTTCACCACCTTGGTTAAGTTTATTACTAGCTATTTTAATTTTTTAAGTGCAATTATAATGGAATTGTTTTCTTAATTTCTCTTTCTCCTACTTTGCTACTAGCGTGTGGAAACTGATTTCTGCATATTGTATCCTTGTGACTTTTCTGAGTGCATTTATTTTTTTTTCTCTTTTTTTGGTAGAGTCTTCAGGATTTTCTATGTATAATGTCCTCTGCAAATCATGACAGTTTTACTACTTCCTTACTGATTTGGATGTCCTTTATTTGTCTGATTGCTGGGGCTAGGACCTCCAATACTATAGTGACTAAAAGTGATGAGACGGAATGAGATGGAATGTTCTTTCTCAGTTTTTCACCATTGGGTGTGCTGTTAGCTGTGGGTTTATCATATAAGGCCTTTATTATATTTAAGTAGGTTCCCTCCAACCCAACTTTATCAAATTTTTATCATAAACAAATGTTAAATTTCGTCAAAGGCTTTTTCGACATCTCCTGAGGTGACTGGCAGACTTTTAATTCTCCTTTCTGCTGTTTAGCTTGCGTGCTTTTCCATCACCCTGCCTTCCAGATTAGTGAATGCAGACGAATGAATCAGCAATCTGTTATTTCCCTCTGATGTATTTTTCAGGAATTATATTCTTCAGCAGTGATTGGTATTTTTTTAAATATATTTTTAAAATATTTGTTGAAATTCTCAGAGTTCCTCCACTCTTCAGTCCAGCAAATATCTTTATGACCGTCACTTTAAACTCTTTAAGCATATTGCTTATCTCGGTTTCATTTAGTTCTTTTTCTGAGGTTTTGTCTTGTTCTTTTGTTCAGAGCTTATTCCTCTGTCTCCTCATCTTGCTTGAGTGTGTGTGTGTGTGTGTGTGAGAGAGAGAGAGAGAGAGAGAGAGATTGAGAGAGAGAGAGAGAGAGAGAGAATTAGGCAGAACAACTATGTCTCCTAAACTTGAAGGAGAGTGGTCTTGAGCATGGCCATCCTCCATGTAGACTGTATGTGTCTGACTTTGGCTGGTTGGTGGATGTGGCTGGAGTGGGCTGCGGGTCCTGGGGCTGATCAGATGATTTTTATCCTTCATATTGTTAATGTGGTATATCACACTGATTTGCAGATATTGAGGCATTTTTGAATCCCTGGAATAAATCCCACTTGATAATGGTGAATGATTTTTTTTAAATGTATTGTTGAATGTGGCTTGCTAATATTGTTGGGGATTTTTGCATCCATGTTCATCAGGGATACTGGCTTGTAGTTTTCTTTTTTTGTATGGTCTTGGTTTTGTAATCAGGGTAATGCTGGCATTTTAGAATGTCCTTGGATGTTTTCCTTGTGTGTGTGTGTGTGTGTGTGTGTGTGTGTGTCTTTTAATAGTCAGATAAAAGTATTGCTGCTTCTGTAAATGTTCACTAGGATTCACCAGTGAACCCATTTGGTCCTGGACTTTCATTAGTTGAGAGGTTTTGATTACCAATTCAGTTTTGTTACTAGTAATCAGTCTATTTAGATTTTCTATTTCTTCCAGATTCACTTTGGAAAGATTGTGGGATTTTTTTTAAATATGTATATTTTTTTTATTGGAGTTCAATCTCCCAACATATACTATAACACCCAGTGCTCATCTGGGCAAGTGCCCCCCTCAGTGCCCATCACCCAGTCACCCCATCCGCCCTCCCACCTCCCCTTCCACTATCCCTTGTTCATTTCCCAGGATTAAGAGTCTCACATGTTTTGTCAGTCTTTGATTTTTTTCCCACTCATTTTCTCTCCTTTCCCCTATAATCCCTTTCACTATTTTTTATATTCCCCATATAAGCTAAACCATATGATTGTCCTCCTATTGACTTACTTCACTCAGCATAATACCCTCCAGTTCCATCCACGTCAAAGCAAAAGGTATTTGTCCTTTCTGATGGCTGAGTAATATTCCATTGTGTGTGTGTGTGTGTGTGTGTGTGTATCACATCTTCTTTATCCATCTTTCGATGGACACCAGGTTAAAAATAGAACTGCCCTACAACCCAACAATTGCACTTGCACTACCGGGGATTTACCCCAAAGATACAGATGCAGCGAAAAGCCGAGACACCAGCACACCAATGTCTATGGCAGCAGTGTCCACAATAGCCAAACTGGAAGGAGCCTTGGAAAGATTGTGTTTTTTGGAATTTTTCCATTTCTTCTGGGTTATCTAATCTGTTGGCATACATTTCATAATACTCTCTTACAAATCTTTTCTATGGTGTCAGATCTTCATTTCCGATTTTGAGTTCTTGATGAATCTGGCTAAAGGTTTTGTCAATTTATCCTTTCGAACAAGCTCTTGGTTTTGTTGACCTATTTTCTTTTTCTTTTTTGTTTCCTTTTATTTTTGTTCTGTTCTTTATTTCCTTGTACTGATTTCAGGCTTTGATCTTTTTCTGAGATAGGTCTGTATCACTATAAACTTCCCTCTTAAAACTTTCACCATGACTCCAAAGACTTTGGACTAATTTTTATTTGCCTCAAGATATGTTTTTGTTGTTAATTTCCTCTTTGATTTCTTCATTGACCCATTGATTAGTATTGTTTTTTTCCATTCTTTTTCCTTGTAATTCTAATTTCACACCGTTGTAAAAAGCTTGATATTTCAATCTTGTTAAACTTTTTGAGACTTGTTTTGTGGCCTAATACGTGATCTGTCCTGGGGAGTGTCCTATGTGCCCTTGAAAAAATGTGTATATGCTGTTGTTATGTGATAAAATGTCCTGTATGTATCTGCTATGTCCATCTGGTCAAATGTGTCACTAAACACTTTGTTTCTTTATTGATTTCTGCCCTGCCCTTGCCTGGATGATGTATCTACTGATATAAGTGGGATGTTAAAGTCCTCTACTATTGCGTTACTGTCAGTTTCGCCCTTCAGCTGTTAATACTTGCTTTATGTATTTCAGTGTTGGAATGTTGAGTGAGTTGATACTCACAAATGCTATCCTCTTGTTGGATTGACACCTTTGTCATTATGCTATGCTCTTCTTTGTCTCTTGTTACAGTCCCCGATTTAAGGTCTATTTTGGGGGTGCCTGGGTGGCTCATCTGCCTTCTGCTCAGGTTCAGGGTCCTGGGATTGGGCCCCACATCGGGCTCCCTACTTAGCCGAGAGCCTGTTCTCCCTCTCCCTCTGCTGCTCCCCCTGCTTGTGCTCTCACTCTCTCTGTCAAGTAAATAAAACCTTAATAGTCTATTTTGTCCAATGTAAGTATTGCTACTCCAGCTTTTTTTCTTCCATTTGCATGGAGTTATCTTTTTCCATCCCTTCCTTTCAATCTGTATGTGTCTTTAGTTCTGAAATGAGTTTTTTTTTTTTTTTTGTAGCCAGCATACAAATGGGTCCTTTTTTTTTCTTTAATCCTATCATCGTCTTTTGATTAGAGCATTTAGACCATTTACAATTAATTGACAGGTATATATTTCCATTTCATTAGTTATTTTATGGTCGTTTTTGTAGTTCTTCTATTCCTCCTTGTTCTTTTCCTTGTGATTGACTTTTATTTTTATGTATCTGTCATAGGGTTTTGGGTTTGCAGTTATCTTGAAGTTCATATGTAACATTCTAAGTAATTGACAATCTATATTTAGTTGATGGTCACTTAAATTAAAATCTAAAAGAACCTCCTTTTTACTTTCCCCACCATGTCTTATGCATGTGTTGTCATATTTTACATCTTTTGAGTCCCCTTAACTTTTTAAGATATAATTAATTTTACCACTTTTTAAAATTTTTCAACATGTTAACATAGTGTTACATTAGCTTCAATGTACAGTATCATAAATTAACAATTCTATAAATTACTTTGTGCTCATCATGATAAGTATACTCTTAATCCCCTTCACTTATTTCACCCATCAACCCCCTCTCTCTCCCCTCCCAGCACCCCTCTAGTAACCCTCTTTATTCCCTATAGTTAAGAGTCTATTTTTTGGTTTGTCTTTTTCTTTCTTTGTTTCTTAAATTTCACATGAGTGAAATCAAATGGTATTTGTCTCTCTGACTTATTTCACTTAGATCAATCCATTTTGTTGCAAGTGGTAAGATTTCATTCTGTATGGTTGAGTAATATTCTAGTGTGTGCCCGTGTGTGTATTGGCTATTATAAATAATGCTTCTATAAACATAGAGGTGCATATATCTTTTCAAATTAGTATATTTATATTCTTTGGGTAAGTACCCAGTAGTACGATTTTTTTAATTTAAATTTTTTTTTTTTTAATGAGCATCTATCTTTTCATGTGTCTGTTGGCCAACTGTGTCATCTTCAGAAAAATTTCTGTTCATGTATGCTGCCCATTTCTTAACTGGATTATTTATTTTTTTTGGTATTCAGTTGTATCCCTTCTTTATGTATTTCAGATACTAAGTCTATATCAGATATATCATTGGCAAATATCTTCTCCCATTCACTAAGTTGTCTTTTTGTGCAGAAGCTTTTTAATTTTGAGGTAGTCCCAATAGTTCACTTTTGCTTCTGGTTTTCTTGCCTCAGAAGATCTATCTAGAAAAAATGTTAGGGTTGATGTCCGAAATCACCACCTATGCTCCCTTCTAGGAGTTTTATGGCTTCAGGTCTCACATTTAGGTCTCTTCCATTTTGAGTTTATTTTTGTGGGCAGTATAAGAAAGTGATCCAATCCCATTCTTTTTCATGTAGCTGTCTAGTTTTCCTAAACAACTTGTTAAAGAAATGGCCTTTTCCCCCCACTGCATACTCTTGCTTCCTCTCTCAAAGATTGACCATATAAGTATGGGTTTACTACTGAGTTTTCTATTCTGTTCCATTGATTTATGTGTCTATTTGGTGCCATTTTCATACTGTTTTAATTATTATAGCTTTGTAGTATATCATGAATCCAGGATTGTGATACCTCCATTTGTTCTTTAAGATTACTTTGGCTATTTGGGGTCTTTTTGTGTTTCCATACAAATTTTAGGATTATTCCAGTTCTATGAAAAATGCTATTGGTATTTTGATAGGGATTACATTAAATCTGTAGATTATTTTGGGTAGTATGGACATTTTAAACAATATTTTGTCTATTCATGAGCATGGGATATCTTTCCATTTGTATCATCTTCAGTTTCTTCAGTGTTTTATAATTTTCAGAGTATAGGTCTTTTACCTACTTTGTTGGGCTGATTCCTAGGTATTTTATTCTTTGTGGTACAATTATAAATAGTCTTCTTCTACTTCATTACTAATGTACATAAATGCAATGTATTTCTGTATATTGATTTTTATTTTTTTTTGGTACCATATGAATGTATCAGTTCTAGTAGTTTTTTTGGAGTCCTTAGGGTTTTTTTTTTTTTCTTAGGGTTTTCTACAGATTGTATCGTCATCTGCAATTAGTGACAGTTTTACTTCTTCCTTACAAATCTGGCTGCCTTTTTATTTCTTGTCTGATTGCTGTGGTTAGGACTTCCAGTACTATGTTGAATAAAAGTGGTAAAAGGGGACATCCTTATTTTGTTCCTGACTTTAGGGGAAAGCAGTTTTTCACCATTGAGTATGATGTTCACTGTGGGTTTCTCACATATGGCTTTTATTATGTTGAAATATGTTCCCTCTAAGCCTACTCTGTTATTTTTTATCATGATATTGAAATTGTCAGATGCTTTTTCTGCATTTATTGAAATTGATCATGATTTTTATCCTTGTTGATATGATAATCTTAATTTGCTAATATTGAACTACACTTCTAGGAATAAATCCCACCTGAATATATTGTTTCTTTTTTAAATGTATTGTGGATTCTTTTTGCTAATATTTTGTTGAGGATATTTGCATCTATTTTCATTAGAGGTATTGGCCTATGGTTCTCTTTTTTTGTAGTGTCTATATCTGGTTTCAGTATCAGAGTAGTACTGGCCTCCTAGAATGAATTTGGAAGTTTTGCTTCCTCTTCTATTTTTTTTTTTTTTGGAATAGTTTGAGAAGAATAGGTATTAATTCTTTAAATATTTGGTAGAATTCACCTGTGAAGCAACCTGTTCCTAGACTTTTAATTTTGGGGAATTTTTTGTTTACTAATTCATTGCTGGTAACTGATCTCTTCAGGTATTCTATTTCTTCCTGATACAGTTTTGGGAGGTCCTATGTTTCTAGTAATTTATTCATTTCTCCTAGGTTGTCTGATTTGGCATATAATTTTCCATAACATCCTCTTATAATCCTTTGCATTTCTGTGATGTTGGTGGTTCTTCTCTTGCTGATTTTGAGTCCTTTCTTTCTTTTTTTTTTTTTTTTTGAGTCTGGCTAAAGGTTTATAATTTTATTGAACTTTTCAAAGAACCAGCTTCTGGTTTCATTGATCTATTCCCCCCCCCCTCCCACATACATCCTTTTTTTTCATTATGTCTAATATAACCTCCTTTATTTCTGCTCTAATCTTTATCATTTCCTTCCTTCTGCTAGTTTTGGATTTTGCTTGTTATTTTTCTAGCTCCTTTCAGTATAAGGTTAGGTTGTTTGAGATTTTTCATCTTGATGTAGGCCTGTATTGCTATAAACTTCTTTCTTAGAACTGCTTTTGCTGCATCCCAAAGGTTTTGGACTATTGTGTTCTCATTTTCATTTGTCTCCATGTATTTATTTCCATTTGATTTCTTGGTTGGCCCACTCATTGTTTAGTAGCATGTTTGACCTCCGTGTATTTGTGTGTTCTCCAGACTTTTTTTTCTTATTCATTTCTAGTTACATAACATTGTGGTTGGAAGTTAATTGTTTTAAATTCATTTTGTTTTGTGGCCTAATATGTGTTCTGTTCTGGAGAATAGTCCATATGCACTCGAAAAGAATGTATATTCTGCTGTTTTGGGATGGAATGTTCTGAATATCTGTTAGATCCATCTGGTCCAATGTATCATTCAGAGGCACTGTGTCTTGTTGACTTTGGATGACCTACCCAGTGACGTAAGTGGGGTATTAAAGTCCCTATTATTACTGTATGACCATTGATTACTTCCTTTGCTATTAGGCTGCTTTATACATTTGAGTGGTCCCATGTTAGATGCATAAATATTTACATCTTTATAAATATTTATTTCTTGTTAGATAATTCCCTTATGATTATATAGGATCCTTCGTTTTAAAGTCTCTTTTGTCCAACATGAGTATTGCTGCCCTGGCTTTCTTTTCACTTCCATTTGCATAATAAATTTTCCATCCCTTCGCTTTGCTGCCTGCGAGAGACCTACAGATACATGCAAAGAGAGGAGTCTTTTTTTTTTTTTTAAGACCTTATTTATTCATGAGAGATGCAGAGACCTAGGCAGAGGGAGAGGCAGGCTCCGCACAAGGATCTTGAGGTGATCTTGGGATCACAGCCTGAGCCAAAGGCAGATGCTCGACCACTGAGCCACCCAGAGATGATGTGCCCTGAGAGGAGTCATTTGATTGGAGGATTTACTCTATTTACATTCAAAGTTATGATTGATAGGTATGTACTTATTACTATTTGGTTTCTTGTTTCATAGTTGTCTTTGTAGTTCTTCTATTTTCTTTCTCTTTCATGGTTTGTTGTCTGTCTCTAGTGATAAACTTGGGTTCCTTTCTGTTTATTTTTTGGATATTTACTGGGTTTTGATCTGTAATTACTGTTAGGTTTGTATATAACATCTTACGCATATAGCAGTCTACATTAAGTTGACAGTCACTAAAGTTTGAAACCATTCTACACTCCTTTCCTCATTCCCACATTTTTAGGTATATGATATCATACTTTATGATCTTTTTGTGTTTTTTTTTTGTGAATCCTTTGAGTGATGTTTTTTATAGGTATACTAATTTTTAATGCTTCTGTTCTTACTTTTCTTCCTCCTACTTTATGGTCTTTCTTTGCCCCTCAAAGATTCCCCTTTAATATTTTTTGTAGGGCTGGTTTAGTGGTCATGAATTCCTTAGAGTTTCCCAGATGAACAAGTTAATCTCTTCTCTTCTGAATGATAGTCTTGCTGGATAAAGTATTCTCAGCTACAGGTTTTTTCTTTAAACACTTTGAATGTGTTGTGCCACTCTCTTTGGGCCTATAAAGTTTCTGCTGAAAAATCAGTTGATATCCTTATAGGATTTCTCCTGTACATAACTAGTTGCTTAAAGCTCTAAAACCTTCTAAGGCCTTCCAATGTACTGCCAGGATTAGAAGCAATGCCCCTAATCTGACCACATCCTGCCCTACCTTTTTTTCCCTCCCTCCCAATCCTTTTCAAAGGACCTGCTGGAATCTAGATCAGGAGCCCTCTCTTTATCCTTAATGTGTTCTTGGAATATTACTCCTTCCCTAACTGAAATTTTGTAACGGTTCTTCCTCCCTAAGCTTTCACATTCCACATATTCAGAGTCAGGAGGTGATTGGATCTTGTGCTTGCCCTCCAGTGCCCCTTATAAACCACTTTCTGAAAAATTTTCCACTCCTTTGATACTCATTCATGTCATTATACCAACTTCTTACCCTCTCTATGGCTGCCCTCTGCTGTCGGCCAACCCCCTTATTCAGTGAAGATGGTTCACCTCATACTCTTCTTCTCCCTATTCTCATTTTCTTTCTCAGCAACCCATATAATTCCCTGGTCTCCAATCCTTGACCTGCTGAGTTTCAACAATTTTCCTCTTCCACCTCTCCACCCACTTAGTCCTCATCTTCCCTGGCATCTGCATTACCCTCTAAAATCCAGCCCTGACCACCATGTCTCATCTGTCTACTTGCTCAATCACTCCCACTGCCACCTTTTTTTTTTTTTTTAACCTTGTCAGGATCTCTGATCCCTAGACTCTATCACTTTTTCCAACTCCACCAGGCTCCTCCTGGTTTTGCCTTTCCCTTTTATCCAGCTGTGAATATTTTCTTTTATAAAAAGACTGCAGCAGTGTAGCCAATCCTCTGAAAATATGGTCTACTCATTTGCTTAGTCCCTCTATTGGACTTCCCTCCTAAAACTCTGTCCTGTTTGCTTTCTGACTCTCCACCTTTGATTGCTTGACCTAAAGCAGCTGAATGGCTAGAGAAGCACAGAACAGGTTTTTGAAATCCTGACAAACTTCCATCAGCACTCAACTCTGCCTGGAAACTATGGTATACTTCTCCATTTTGAAGATGGCTTCATACTTTCTCCTTTAACGTTGCCTGCTTGTTTTCCTCCTACTTTCATCTTAGAAAATAGAAACCAAAAAAAAAAAAAAAAAGAAAAAAGAAAAAGAAAAACAGAAATCATCAGATGACCATTCCATCTTGCCCCGAACCCAAAATTCTACTTACATTTGCATGCATCTTTATTCATGGATTTACTTCTGGGCTCTCTATTCCATTCCATTGATCTATATATCTATTTTTTATGCCAATGCCACACTGTTTCATTTACTATAGCATCGTAATGTTTGAAATCAGGAAGGGTGATGCCTCCAGATTTGGTTTTCTTTCTCATGATTGTTTTAGCTATTTTGTGGGTCAATAAAAATTTTAGGATTGTTCTATTTCTGTAAAGGACTTTGGAATTTTGATGAGGATTGCATTGAGTCTGTAGATTGCTTTGGGTTATTTCAGACATTTGAAGAATATTCTTTCAATCCATGGGCAGAGTATCTTTCCACTTATTTGTGTCCTCTTCAATTTTTTCATGAGTCTTACAGTTTCAGCGTATGTGTCTTTCACTTCCTTTGTTAAATTATTCCTAGGTATTTTGTTCTCTTTATAGAATTGTAAATGGGACTTTTTTTGCATATGGTTTTTCTTTTAATTTCACTTTCTATATTTTGCTAGTTCCTTAGTGTATAGAAACAAAGATTTCTATATTAGTGTTTGTATCCTGTAACTTTACTAAATTCATTTATACTAATAGTTATTTTTTGGTAAAGTCCTTAAGGTTTTCTATATATAATATGTCATCTGCAAATAGTGACAATTTTACTTACTTTCCAATTTGGATGCTTTTTTCTTTTTTAAGATTTTTATTTATTTATTCATGAGAGACACACACAGGCAGAGGCACAGGCAGAGGGAAAAGCAGACTCCATGCAGGGAGCCCGATGTGGGTCTTGATCCTGGGTCTCCAGGACCAGGCCCTGGGTGGGCTGAAGGCGGTGCTACACCGCTGAGCCACCCAGACTGCCCAAATTTGGATGCTTTTTATTAAGTTTTCTTGCCTAATTGCTTTGACTAGGGCATTCAGTACTGTGTTGAATAAAAATTGTGAGAGGGGGCAATCCTTGTCCAGTTCCTGATCTTAGACTAAAAGCTTTCATACATAATAGCATTGCATGCTAGCCACAGACTCTTCATATACAGCCTTTATTATGTTGAGATATGTTCTCTTTATACCTACTCTGAGAGTGTTTATCATATGGATGTTAAATTTTATCATGCTTTCTGGCATCTATTGATACAATGATGTATTCTTCATTTTGTTAATGTAGCATACCATGTTTGTTGACTTTTCTGGATTCTGAACCATCCTTGCATCCCTGGAATAAATCCCACTAGGTCATGGTATATGATCCTTCTATTGTATTGTTGAATTCAGCTTGCTAATATTGGCCTATAGTTTTCTCCTTTCTGCAATGTCCTGTCTTGATTTTGGCATCAAGGTAATTATGGCCTCAAGAGTTTCGAAGTGTTCCTTCATCATCATCATCTTTTTTTTAAAAAAATTGTTTTATTTTTATTTTTTTAGAAAAGTTTTAGAAGGATTAGTGTTCTTCAAATGTTTGGTAGTATTCACTAGTGAAGCCATCTGGTCATGAAGTGTTGTTGTTTTGTTGTTGGGAGATGTTTTACTCCTTCTGAGCAATCAGTCTGTTGAGATTTTCTATTTCTTCCTGATTGAATCTTGGAAGGTTCTATGTTTTTTGGAACTTAACCATGTCTTTTACATTATCCAACTTGTTGACCCATTATAATTATTAACCACAGCCTTTTAAGATCTTTTGTATTTCTGTGGTATCAGTGTAACATCTTTCATTTCTTTGAGTTTCCTTTTTTTTTTTTTTTTTTGTCCCTTGAGTTTATCTAAAGGTTTGTCTCTTTTGTCTTTCAAAGGACTAATTCTTGGTTTCAGTGATCTGCTCTGTTGTCTTTTTTTTTTTTTTTTTAAGATTTTATTTATTCATGAGAGAGAGGGAGGCAGAGGGAGAGGCAGGCTCCCGGCAGAGGAGGAAGCCTGATGTGGGACTCGATCCCAGGATGCTGGGATTACAACCTGAGCTGAAGGCAGATGTTCAACTGACTGAACCCCACAGATGCCCCTGCTCTGTTGTCTTTGTAGTCTCTATTTCATTATCTATGCTCTGATATTTGTTATTCCTTCCAACTTGTAGGCTTCATTTTTTCCCCCTTTTCTCCCCACTTCATCAAAGCATTTGTTTGTTGGAAGTGTAGATGACACACGTTTACGTTAACTTCAAGTGTACAACTTTATGGTTCAACTGTATATATTATTGTTGAGCTCACCACAAGTGTAGCTACCATGTGTCCCCATACAATTCTGTTACAATACCATTGACTATATTCCTTATACTATACCTCTTATTCTCAGGATTTATTCATTTTGTAACTGGAAGCCTGTATCTCCCACTCCCTTTGCCCATATTGTGCATCCTTCCAACTCCCTCACCTCTGGCAACCATCAGTTCTCTGTGTTTATGGATCTGTTTCTGTTTTTTGGTGTTTTGTTTTTTTAGATTCCATGTATAAGCGAAATCTTTTTTTTTTTTTTTGAAATCTTATAGTATTTGTCTTTCTCTGACCTATTTCACTTAGCATAATACCCTCTAGGTCCATCCATGTTGCAAATGGAAAGATGTCATTTCATCTCTCTCTTTCTCTCTCCCTCTCTCTCTTTCCTTTTCATTTTTTTAATGGCTTAGTAGTCTATGTATATATACCACATCTTTATCCATTCATCTATTGTTGGACACTTGGGTTGTTTCCATATCTTGGCTTTTGTAAATCTTCAATAAACATAGAAGTGCATCTATCGTCTCAAATTGTTTTTTTTTGTTTTGTTTGTTTTCAGGTAAATATGCAGTAGTGGAATCACTGAATTGTAGGTTAGTTCTTTTGTTGTTGTTGAGGAATTTCCATATGGTTTTCCACAGTGACTATGCCAATTTACATTCCCATCAACAGTGCACAAGGGTTCCTTTTTCTTCATCTCCTACTAACATTTGCTATTTCTTATCTTTTTATTCTAGCCATTGTGACAGGTATGACATGACCTCTCATTGTGGTTTTTGTTTTGTTTTGTTTTCTTTTCTTTTTTTTTTTCATTGTGGTTTTGGTTTGCATTTCCCTGATGAGTGATGTTGAGCATCTTTTCATATGTCTCTTGACTATCTGTATGTTGTCTTTGGAGAATTGTCTATTTAGATTCTCTACCCATTTTTTTAAAAAAGACTTTTAGAGAAAGAGAATGGGGTGGGGGCAGAGAGGGAGAGAATCTCAAGCAGGCTCCTAGCTAAGCACAGAGCCCAACATGGGGCTTGATCTCAGAACCGAGATCATGACCTGAGCCAAAATCCAGAGTCAGATGCTTAACCTACTGAGCCACCCAGGTGCCCCCACTCTATTCATTTTTTTAAATTAGATTTTTTTGATGTGTTATTTCTTTATATTCTAGATAATAACCTCTTGTTGATCATTTGAAACTATTTTATATTCAGTAGGTTGCCTTTCCATTTTGTTGGTTTTCTTTGCTGTGTAATCCCAATAGTTTGGTATAATCCTAATCATTTATTTTCAGTTTTGTTTCCTTTGATGGAGGCTGCTTAGCTAAAAATGCTGCTATGGCCACTGTCAAATTACTGTCCGTGTTCTAGTTTTATGCTTTCCGGTCCCATGTTTAGGCCTTTAACCCATTCTTGAGTTTATTTTTTGTGTATGGTGTAAAAAGTGGGTCAGTTTTATTCTTTTGCATGTAGCTGTCCAGTTTGCCCAGTGCCATTTATTGAAAAGACTGTCTCTTCCTTATTGTATAGTCTTGGCCTCTTTGTTGTAGATTGACCATATAAGGGCGGGTTTATTTCTGGGCTCTGTGTTCCATTTGATCTATGAGTCTATTTTTGTGCCAGTTCCATACTGTTTTTATTATAGCTTTTTAGTATATGTTGAGATCTGTAATTGTGCTACTAACCATCTTCTTAAGAATGTTTTGACTAATCAAGATCTTTTATGGTTCCATCCAAATTTTAGTATAATTTGTTCTGATTCTGTAAAATAAATAGATAAAGCTGGTATTTTGACAGGGATTGCATTGGATCTAGATTGCTTCTGGGTAGTATGGGCATTTTAACCACATCAATGCTTCCAATCTATGCATGGAATATCTTTCCTTTTTTTTATATATATAATCTTCAATTTCATGATTTAGCTTTCAGAGTACATGGTTTTAGTTTTCGCTTACCTCAAGTTTATGCCTAAATATTGGGCTTCGTTCATTCTTTTTCTAGTTCCTTGAGGTATAAAGTTAAATGGTGATTTTTGTTTCTTGAAGTAAACATTTAGCAGTATGAACTTTCCTCTTAGAATTGCTTTTGCTGTGTCCTAATGAGTTTTGGTTTATAGTCCATTTTCATTTGTCTCAATGTATTTCTCTTCTGACTTCACTGACCCATTGACCCATTGTTTAATCTCCACATACAGAGTTTTCTCATAAATTATTTCTATCTTCATATCCCTGTAGTTGGAAGAGAATGCTTGATATGAGTTCAGTCTTCTTAAAGACTTGTTTTGTGACCTAATATGATCTATTCTGGAGGATGTTCCATGTGCACTTGAGAAAAATGTGTTCTGTTGCTTTTGGATGGAATGTGCTATATAACCTATCTATATGGTCTAATGTGTTGTTTGAGGCCAATGTTTTCTTTTAATTTTATTTCAGTATGGATGGTTTATCCACTGATATAAGTCCCCCCCTATTATATTGCTCTCTTTTCTCTTTAGGTCTGTTAAAACTTGTTTTACATATTTAGGTGCTCATACACCCATCTTTATTTCACTGGTTATGGTGGAAAGAAATGACTTTCCTCTTATTCAAGACTGGTCTCTTCTACTGTACTCCAAATCCCATTCTCTGTTGACTACACAAGGAATTCCTTTTATCAGGTATCCTTTTTTCCTACTAAATCAATCTCTACCTCTACAGCATTTCCATTTGCATGCTAGCAAACCTGTTATCTTAAACACAAAGGATTTATTAACCCCACATCTCAGCTTTACTTTAGGACAAAACTTCTCACGAGTCTTACAAATTGTTTCCCTTTCTTTACATTCTATTCACTTATTATTATTATTAATTATTATTATTATTATTTGGAAGATTTAGAGAGAAAGAGCGAGCACAGGGGAGAAGGAGCAGAGGGAGAGGGAGTCCTAAGAAGACTTCACACTGAGCACAGGGCCAGACACGGGGCTCGATCTCATGACCCTGAGATCATGGTATGAGCCAAAACCAAAAGTCAGAAGCCTATAACCCATTTTTGTTATGATACGTTAAAACATTTACAGATAAAACTAAGAAAATCTCTACCTACCCTCCTTCTCCAGAAGTCCCTGCTATAATTAGAAATATTTCCTCAGAGATCTAGTCCTGTTAACTTACATAGATTTACCTATAAAGATAGCTTATGTTCTGTACAGATGAATCCTACTATTTTCTACTAAAAGAAAAGCAAGTTGTAGAACATATATATACATATATACATATAGAATATGTATACGTATATAGAAAATAGTAGGATTCATCTGTACAGAATCCTACTATATATAGAATATATACATATATATATTTTTTACTCAGTGACTTTGATATTTTCCTATTTCAGAATCAATAGCTCCTTATTTTATATTACTTTGAAAGGCTTCATCATAATGAATTTAACAATTCCACTACTGATAGAGATCCAGTTTCAAGCTGCTATAAACAATCCTATAACAATCATCCCTGGACATACTTCTTTACATTGAGCAGTGCGATTTCTGAGTCATCTCTTAATCTCTTCATTTCTCCCCAATCTACCCTATTTTCCCATAGGATTTATTAATTTTGTCACCATCACCACCTCTATTATGTTGTCCTCTATTTCTTAGCGTGTCAGCATTTTTTAGCATTTGATAATTGATATACCTTTCATTTTGAAATGTTCTCCTCTTTGCTTTTAGGACAAAACCTATGGCCAGGTGAGGAGAAAAATGATGGTCTCTTGTTGGCTCCTACTCTACTTAGTCTCTAAAATGTTGGAAGTTTTCCAGGCTGTCTTGAGCCCTTTTCGCCCCAGATTATCTTCCTGGGTGATCTAGATTCCTGGTTTCAGGAGCCATCTAGACACACAGGTCATTGAGGCATGTCTTCCAAATTCCTATCCCAGTCCGGACCTGTCCTTTGAGTTTTAGAATAGTATTCAGCAGCCTGTAACACCTCTTCATTTGGCTGCAGGCTGGTGAAGCATCTCTCTTAACATGTCTAGAGAGAACTTGATCTACTTCTGCCAACTTTTCTCATTCATTGCATGGTACTCCAGACAGTTAATCAAGCCAAAAATTTGGGGATTTACCCTAAAATCCTACCCACACAAGTCCTTGGATACTCTCATAAATGTTATTGAGCCCACACATCTTGTCCCATCCTTAACACCTGCCCACCATCCTCCAATCCCCACTATCACTACTTCTGGGCTGCATAAATGAAACCACTAACTGGGTTTCCAGTTAAGTCTCCTTCTCCAACCCACTTTTCTATACAGCTGCCAAAATGGATTCTTACCAGAACACATTATCTCTGGCTTACCCTACAGTGGCTTCCCTTTGCACCTATAAGGGAGGCCTTAGGTTATGGGGCCCTGCCACTGTATTCAGCTGTTTCATGCTTTTGATGGTCCTGATACACCAAGGTTTTTCTGGACTCAGAGCCTTTGTGTGTGCCTTTCTCTCTGCTGTACTGGGTTCCCTGCCTCTCTGCATGTTGGAGTCCTTTTCACTCCTCAACCTCTCAACCCAAAGCAAGTCTCCCTATTCTCAGTTACTGTGCCCATTTGTTTCGGCCTCCTAGGATACACTAGGCTCCCATTCACTAGTTTGCCTTCCTTTCTAGAAAATAAGCTCTATGGAAAGGGTGTCTTATTCACAGCTATAGTCCTATCTAGCACAGAATACTGATTTTGAAAGATCATCTAAGTTTAGCATCCATTTCTTTCCTAGATGAGGAAAGAAATCTAGGTAAGGGCTCATTGTTTTCCTAGGTCAGATTTCTAACTGGTAGGTAGTATAGCAGTTGAGAGTATGTATATGGGTTCCAGACTCCCTTGGTTCAAGTCTCCGATCTTCTACGGACTAGTGTGACACTGGAGAAATTAACTTCTCTCGATCTGTTTCTTTGGGAAAAAAGGGATTACAGTACCCACCTAGGATTGTTGTTGAAAGTAACATAAGGATGGTGCAGGGCATATGAGTAATTCTAGGACTCATTACACAAATTTAAAAACGGTTTCTTACACCTCTAATCCTTTGCTCTAAAACATGAAAACCACTTTTTTTTTTGTTACATTCTGATTTATTTCCCATTAAAAATTTTAAAAAAACAAATACAGTTGATACACAATGTTACATTAATTTCAAATGTACAACATAGTGATTTGACAAACCTATATATTCTGTGCTCACAAGTGTAGTTACCATTTATTGTCATATAACCCTTGAATACCACTGATCATGTTCCCTCTGCTGTACCTTTTATCTTTGTGACTTATTCATTCTATAGACACTTGTATTTCCCTCCCCTTCACCCACTTTGCTCATTTATTATCCCCCACCCCCAAACCAGCCCTGGCAACCAACAGTTCTCTGTACTTACAGGTTTGACTGGTTTGTTTTGTTTTTAGATTCCACATATAAGGAGAATCCTATGGTACTACTGTCTTATTCCATTTTGCAAAATATTCTTTAGGCTCACTCATGTTGTTGCAAATGGCAAGATCTCATTTTTTCTTATGACTAATATTCCCTAGGTGTATACACATATCTCTATCCAGTTATCTATCACTGAACACTTGGCTATTGTAAATAATGCTGTGATAAATACATGGGAGCATAGATCTGTTTTTGAGAAAACTCCAGTTTTCCACAGTGGCTGCACCATTTACGTTTCCACCAGCAGTGCACAAGGGTTCCTTTTTCTCCACATCCTTGTTAACACTTTACGTTTTGATTATAGCCATTCTGACAGGTGTGAGGTGGGAGCTCATTATGGTTTTGATTTGCATTTCCAGATGATAAGTGATAGAATTTTCAAGTGTCTGCTGGCCAATTTGTGTCGTCTTTGGAAAAAATGTCTAGATCCTGCTGCCTTTTTAAATCAGATTGTCGGGTGTTGAGTTGAAGTTCTTTATATTTTGGACTATCAACCTCTTACTGGGCATTTCATTTGCAATGATCTTCTCCCATTCAGCAGTTTGCCTTCTATTCATTTCCTTCTCTGGCAAAAGCTTTTTAGTTTGGCGTAGTGTCCCAACAGTTTATTTTTGCTTTTCTTGTCCCTTGCCTGAGGAGACACATCTAGAAAAATGTTGCTAGGGCTGATGTCAGAGTACTAGGAATTTTAAACTTTCAGGTCTCTCACATTTAGGGCTTTAATCGATTTATTCTTATATATGGCATAAGAAGTGACCTAGTTTCAGGTCTTACATGCAGCTGTCCAATTTTCCCAGATCATTTACCAGAGACTATCTCTTCTCCATTGCATACACTTGCATCTTTTGTCACAGACTGGGTACATGTGTGGGTTTATTTCTAGGTTCTCTATCCTATAATCTTGACCTATGAAACCCTTAATGTTCTTTAGTGAAATAGCCTGTAACTTCCACACACTTTACCACTTAGGTTAGTATATGTCTATCTGGCCTCTAAAACCAGTTTAAGATAGTTTGGAACAATCAAAACTCCCATGGCAATGTCTACAGAGCTTCCTTGTGAACCAACCATGAAGAACTGCTACCTCAAGGTTACTAAAAAGTTATCAGCATATGAAATCAGGACATTAAATGTTCTCAATTGGCTTTTCATTTATTCTGAAAGCAATTCCAAGACACTAGTTTTAAAAAGGGTAGAATTAATATTTTATTGTCACTTATAATCAGATGGTGGTTGGGTATATAGTCTTCATACTTGATCTTTCCTTTTTGTAAATAAAAAAAATTACAAGTTTTCAACAGCCATGGGCTGGTTATGTTTTCAGAAAATGTAATTAGATTAATTCATTTATGGTGGCTTCAAGTTTTTCCTTATTAGCTCCGGAAAATTCACCCACCTGTTAAGAAAATATTGAATTGTGGTTAGATACAGCATTTTCTCCTTATTTTGTGACTGAGATATCCCAGAATGGGGTAAAATAGGGGGAGGGTAGAGGGAGAGCAAGTATAATCTTACTTGAAAGAACTGGTAGTTACCCAGAGATCCAAATTTTGTTAAAAACAAGGGTTTTGTTTTCTCCCCTCTCCCCATGCCCCCTTAGTTTGAGGGAGAAATTGTAGCCCAGTCTTAAAAATGAATGTACTTTACAAATATGAAGGACCAATCACGGGATTAGTGACTAGTTCTAACAAAGATCAATTTGCAGATGTCCCAGCATGTACTGAATGAAGAATGACCTATTTAATGAAGTAGAAAATGGGGATAGACTTCTCCATGTGAAGGGGTAAGTCCCCTCAGTGTCTTAATTTATACCATGTTTTCCTACTGCCCAGCTGGATATAAGGTCAGATGTACCTACCTTTTGTCCCTTCTTAAAAAACTGGAAGGTCGGCATGCATTTGACTTCACACTCTGAAGCAACATCCTGTGAGGTGAGGGGGAGGAGAAAAACAAGACGGAATGTTGAGTTTTGACAGAAGTCACCTCAAACCAGACCTCATTAGTCAGCACTAGGACGGTTTTTTGCACTCCCCTCTTAGAGGGCCACTGACCAGCAGGACACATCGGATACACTGACCCAGCGAGTTGTTTAATCAACTATATACTGGCTATTGAAGCAATTAACAAATCTGCCTGTAACTATATTTAGGATTCTAATCGTCAATATTCCTTAGAATCTCTTCTTTGCTCCTCGTTTTTCCAGTCTCATCATGGCAGTGGCGTCCACAGGTGATGGTCACAAAGATTAAAGCCCAGTGCTGGGCAGCCCGGGTGGCTCAGCGCTGCCTTCAGCCCAGGGTGTGATCCTGGAGACCAGGATCGAGTCCCGAGTCAGGCTCTTCTGTGTCATGTCTCTCATGAATAAATATATAAAATCTTTATTTTTTTTAAAGCCCAGTGTTAGCCAGAGGACCAACAAGCCATTCAAGAACAAAAGCCAAGGCAAAGCCGGACCCCGTTTCTTTCTGCTTTTAATCTCACATTTGCTTGTAGGTTCTTATATCTGGCTGCATCTCAGAAACATTCTCTAATTCTGTTATGGGAACACTAAATGAAAACTTCTACCCCCCCCCAATATCCTATTCACATAAATTTGGGGGGAAATGCTTTGGAAAATGGTGTGGTTTGGACAAGAGTCTCAAATGAAGAGAGCCAGTAGGAATTGAAAATGTCCACGTGGTCCTCAAGAGGCTCGGCAAAGAAATGTAGAACCACAAAGCAGCTAAGGTGCAAAAGCAGTGAAGGACAGCAATGAAGGAGGCTGGATTCTGAGAATCAGATCACAAACCACACAGCTTCCAGAATAAAGGAAGGTGTTGTGGTGACTTCTAGTGGAGTATTCGGGAAGGCACATGCCCAGAAAAAAAAATGGAGCTGCCTGAGCCACTAGTAATGGCAGCATGCCAGCTTAAGTCCTCCTCCTCCTCCTCCTCTGAGACTATAAAGCTATAAAACCATACATCTTTCCAAACTTGCTGTCAGTAGCACAGCAGGAAGGGGAGGGGGGGCATTACTGCTGGGAATTCCTTCCACATGACCTTGACTTTTCCTCTAAATGCTGGCTGACAAAGAAGCACAAGGACAGTAATGACTAGAATAAGAATGACTACTAGGTTCTGAGTGCTTAGGGAATTAGCAAGAACACGTGACAAACCACCACAATGAAGATCCTACAATCTCAGGAACTCCCTGTAGCAAGAGCATCCAGGATTGAAAATGGGGTAAAGAGTTGACAGGGAGACTACGAACTGTATGTGTCCAGGTTCTGGACTAACTGTGGGTGAAGATTCAGGAAATCGGAAGATGACGAGTTAGAAAGCGAGGGGCACTGGCTCAAGTAAGACTGAAAACTGGTGGTCTCTGGGGCTCAATCTGGTCCAGACATGGTGCTTGGCTCATGCAAGAGCTAAGAGCAAATCTCTGCATTGGTTGCCCAATAGCAGATACCTCTTGAACTTGAATATCTGGGAACGCCAGGCTCACCCCTCACAACACCGGGGAGAGAAGCTGTTTGCCTCAGCCCCTTCCCTCTCTTTTGCACACGGAACCCACCGGATGGACATCACCTTGCATGTAGACAGTTGGCAGAAGGCTCAAAGGAGAAGGGGGTTCATTTTGTTTTATATTCACGTAGAAGGGCAGTGGCCTAAAAAGAGCCGCCTTCCTCTTCCCCACTCCTAATCAGAAACCCCCAGGGGGCGCAACTGAGCTGCATCACACACAAAGGAGGGTAAAACCGGACGTGGACAGTCACAACCTGCCCATGAGAAAGCATTCTCAGCAGAAAATACAGGGTCCCCTCTCAGTCCATGAACGTGGTCGTCTCATGGACATTCTCCGATTCTGGATGCCTTACCCTTCACCTACTCAGAGATCAGCATTCCTACGTTGGTACAACTGCTTAATTTACAATAAAATCTTAAATCTGGAAAAAACGCGAATGCTCAGAAGTAGTGCCAATGCTTTGAGAGATGTATGAACAAGATTTTAAAAATAATTTTTAAAATTGCAGTCAGATATTAATGCTTTAACTAAAAAGCTTACCAGGTTAAGAGTTTTTTCTTTCATTGGGTATAAAAGTGGTTTTTAAGGTGACCTAGGATTCCATACTATAATCCTCCAAAGTGAGGCTTTATTTGCAATTTATGTACATCCTTATAAGTTCTCAGACATGCTGTAAGGCAAAAACCGTAAAGTGAAATTGTTGAGCTTATTAAGGCAGATCACTTTTATTCACGTAAGTATAATCCACATTCAATGTAGAAAAATTGGAAGAGGGAAACCATTCCTATTCTCAACTAGCTACTACAGACCTTTTACTGTTGTACCTAAATGCTTTTCTTTATAAAAACCCATGCTATGTGCATGGTATGCGTATTAGGGACATTTTACCTACATACTGGGTATAATGTGCATACAATGGACTTTCCCCATGGAAAAGTACACCACTCTTTTTAGTGGTCCAATAGCAATCCCCATATGGACATAGTATCATTGGAACTAATCCACTGGTCAATATGTAAAAGGCTTTGATTTTTGCTTCATGCAAAAACTTGCATCTTCCCATACAAATATCTGCATCGGTCAATACCCCTTGAAGCAGAATTACTGAGACACAGAACATGCTCCTTTTAAAGGCTCTAGATACACATTCCAGTTGGGAGGTAGTTGTAATACACATCAACTGACCAGTATTTATCAGGACTTGCATCAAACAAACGGATATTTCCAGGCCCATTTCCTCAGTGGCAAGAGGAAGAGACTACAAGAACCAGGGTGGTTAATGCACTTCACAGTGTCCCTCATTTCTCTAAGTATGTTCAATATTTTCTAAGATTTTTGTTTAAAGGTCTTCTAAGTTTTACTTGGGAATAAAGAATAGGGTAGAGATGCAACATCTTAACCCCAAAAGGTTAATGATTATGCTTAAAGAGAATTTTTTTTTTTTTTTTGACTTTCTATTCCATGGGTATACTTGCCTATTCTGGTTACAAGACCACACTGTATCTTTATTATGGGGTTCTACCTTTCTCATCCCCCAACAATTTCTTTCCAAGTTCGTGTTTGTTCTTCTACTTTCTAGGACCTTCCTGACATTCTGAAATCGTACAAGCCAAGACCCCAAAATGTCAGATTAAGATTGCATCCAACTTGGGAGTACTGACACTTTAGTATTACTGAGTCACTTTCCAGGAATACAGTGCACCTGTCTACTAAGATCTTTTATAGACTTCAGTAAAGTTTTGGTTCCTACCTAGCATTTGATCTTAATGTTTTGCTTTCTACTACTTGTTCTATGGACTAATCTCCATATTCCTAGAGGGACTCTAAAGGTATCTGTACTTAATGGTAACTAAATTTTAAGGTTTTTCACTTTCCTCACTTCAAAACAAAAGTAGCCCACCCCTAATCATGCTTCCAACCGGTTTTATACACAATCTGGAATTTTAAACAGATTAACACTCTCAAAAAAGTGAATTTTAGGGACGCCTGGGTGGCTCAGTGGTTGAGCACCTGCCCCTGGCTCAGGGAGTGATCCGCAGTCTCAGGATCAAGTCCCACAGCTGCCTGGAGCCTGCTTCTCCCTCTGCCTGTGTCTCTGCCTCTCTCTCTGTGTTTTTCATGAATAAATAAATAAAATCTTTAAGAAAAAATGAATTTTACTAAGTTCTGGCAAATACAGTCATGTAACACCAAAATCAAGATACAGGACTGTTCCCTCACTCCCCTGAAATTCCCTCAGCTGTTCCTTCAACACTCCAATCTGTTCTCCATCCCTATAGTTTAGCTCAATTTGATTTTTTTAAATTAAGTATAATGAGACTACTTTTTACCTTACTAAATTTAATTTCATTGGTTTCTAGCTTACCACTCCATACAACCAAGGTAACTTTAAACACCTGGTTTTGTCACTTCTATTAACCCCTCTAATCAAAACACACACAGTTCTAAATGCTTCTACAACTACCAGGTCTAAATTTTACAAAATAAGTATCCTACCCTGTACAGAGTTGAGACTATAATCAAAGTCTACCATTTTCAAAAGGGCTTCCTTCTTTTTAAAAATATTTAGAAAAGATTTTGAGAGCGAACTCAAGCAGTGGGGAGGGCGGGAAGGGGCCAGGGAGAAGGAGAGGCTCCCTGTCCTGTGGGGAGCCTGCTGGGGGAACTCCTTCCCAGGACTCCAAGAGCATGACCTGAGCTGAAAGCAGACACTTAACCGACTGAGCCACCTACCACCTAGGCACCCCTCCTACTTTTCTATAAATACACTAAGAATATTTTGTACCACATTAGATGTTCATGTCTGTCTGTTTGAATCTATTACACCTAAAAGGTAACTTTTTCTTGCCCAAGTGCTTAGGGCCTATTAAAATTACATGTGGCTTATGCCAATGATACTATAAAGTCTGAAATTCATCAGTAAGAATTATCTGCACAGAAACTTAAAACTAGTCATTAAAAGTTTCACCCATTAATGATATAATACTGAGAAACATGACTGACATAACTTTTATCCTATTTTAGAGTAAAAATGAGGGGATGGTCTTACCCAGAGCTGCAAATTCCTTGAGGAAAAAACCACCACCTGACTGTTTAATGAACTGCTTTTTGATAGACTTAGCCAGGAGGGTAATTCAGAATGGCCAGGTGAGTAGGAGCCGACAGGCACTGTGTGACACGGGGTTCTGGAAGTAGTTCAATTTTTAACTCCATGACAGGTCCGTGAGGCCATTTAGACAGTGTCGTAATAGGATCGTTACAGGCAGTCAAAGTAAAACCGTGTATGTTGCTCAATCCGGGGGCAAAGTGAAAGGTCTCCCAGTTGTGAGAGGGTCACTCCAAGGTCTAGAAACCTTGAGGGTGTGCATGCTAATCCGACCGGAAGGAGCGCTGCCACCCGCAAGTCCTTGGCTTAATCTGCACATCTCCTTCCCCCAAGGTTTCCGACTCAGGCAATGAGAGCACCTGTCCTTGGTCTGGCCAAGGGCAAGGGTCAACCCTTGCAGACTCTGCGTCCACTGACCTACCCCTCCTGTTGTGCTGCAGTCCCATGATCGGTTCCGGCGTGGTACTAATGATAACTTACCAGAGCCGCCTGAGGATTAAAAGACCTAATGCACGCAGGGAGCCTAGCACACCATCTAGCACCTGTTATTACTTCCCAATAAAAACTTAAAGAGATTCACTTGCTATCTGATTGGGTCACAGGACCAGTCAGAATTTTTCTAGTCCCTTCCAGGTGCCACTTTCACCTGGCTAAAGTGACCATATAGAATTAGGTTTAGATTTAGAGTAAGGGTTTATTCACAATCACCCGCTGCTATCTATTCTGATTTTCTTAAAACTCTGGGACACCTCAGAACAATCACTTTACCTTATAGAATAAATTCATTCTAGACCTACTACAGGCCAGTCAGGTAAATGAGACAGGGCCTCTGGTCCCAAGAAACTAACAGTAAAGGACAGACAAGATTGTAATACTAGCTAAGGTTCACTGAACATGGCCCGGGCACTACTCTAAGCACTTGCTGGGTATCCTCTCACGTAATCCTGACACCTCTTTTATGATGGATGAACACTGCCATTTTAGAGGCTCAAACTGAGGCAAGGAGGATAAGGGATGGAACTGGAAACTAAAGCAGGCAGTCTAGGTATGGGATCCTCCCCATTCTATTACCATAAATACAAGAGTAAAAGAGGGGCAGAGGGGATCCCTGGGTGGCACAGCGGTTTAGCGTCTGCCTTCGGCCCAGGGCGTGATCCCGGAGACCCAGGATCGAATCCCACGTCGGGCTCCCGGTGCATGGAGCCTGCTTCTCCCTCTGCCTATGTCTCTGCCCCTCTCTCTCTCTGTTTCGACTACCATAAAAAAAAAAAAAGATGTGGTATAAATGTATATACACCACACATATAAAAAAAAAAAAAAAAAAAAAAAAAGAGGGGCAGAGGAAGACCTGGAGCCGAGGAAAGGAAACTAACCTAGTCTGGGTGGAGGAAGGTTCCTGGAGAAGATGTGAAGCTTACAGCTAGGAGTTTGGGAGGTATGAAAGAAAAAGAATGTTCCAGGTAGAGACGACCCCCGACCTGTAAAGGCATGAGTGTCAAATCAGAAAATGTGCTAGGAAAAAACAATTTGGTGATGGTAGGCCCTCACAGGTTTAGAAAGTACTGCCATGTACCTATTCCTGTAAACCTTTCAGTACATTTATTTATTTATTTTTTAAACAAGTAAGATTGGTTTCTTTTTTTTTTTTTTATTTTTATTTATGATAGAGAGAGAGAGAGAGAGAGGCAGAGACACAGGCAGAGGGAGAAGCAGGCTCCATGCGCAGGGAGCCCGACGTGGGATTCGATCCAGGGTCTCCAGGATCGCGCCCTGGGCCAAAGGCAGGTGCCAAACCGCTGCGCCACCCAGGGATCCCTCAGTACCTTTACTAAACATTCTCTGTTTGCTCAATAAATAAGCCACCCTAGGAAGTTGATGGGTCAGGTATTAAGATCTGGTGCTAAAGAACCAAAGCTCAAGGAAGAAGAAAGGTTAGCTAGAGCACAAGTCCCCAAGCCAGGCCCGGAACCCAGGTGAGCACCCTTTTTGCCACATCATACCCTAAGACCCTCCTGCCCCACGGGGATTAAGGGAAAAATGTTCACGTATCTGTAAAGACCTCCTAGGTGTTGTTCTTGAACATGGAACAAGCTATCCTAGTACAGTGGGCTGTATGAGAAGCAAATCTTATGCCAGGAGCTGGATCTGTACCCACCCTATGCCAGAGCCTCCTCTGAGGTACGCTGGTTGAGAGCAAGGGCTGAGAGGTCAGAGAACTTCTTTGAAATTTCGACTGCCACTACTAACAGTAACTCCCTAGACCAGTTCTTTGTTTTTCTCCTCTGTAAAAACAGGGATGGCTAGCACCAAGGATTAAATGCATCAGTACTTATAAAACTGGCCTAAACAAGCATTTGTAAAATTCAATCACCCCTCATATCCACCCCCTCCCCTTTCTCTCCTCTCCATCAAGCACCTTGGTGTTTGTTCTTGAAAACACTGGATTTTCTAATTGACTAAAAGCAAGCAAGTGACTACTTTCTCATGTCACTAGTTCATAGAGAACCTTCAAAGTGGTCTCCTAGTTTTTAAGTCTATGGATTTAGTTATCATAATCAAATGAATATATAAGCTTGTAGAAAGGTGACAGGTAAGGTACAGAAGCCTCAACCATTTGTTTTTAGGCTTCTTCTAGGATGTGATGTACACCGCTCCTGATAGCTAGGATTAAGCTCATAATTGGTATGTTACCCTTTTTTGGCTAGGGCTATAGTAAGAAAACAAACACTTGCATTTCAGAGAATAAAGTCCAATGTGAAAAGCTCAGTAGTATTCCAAATTTCCAGTCACATACCTGACAGTCATCCACGTCTACTTCAAGGAACACCACGTTAGAATACTTCTCAGAGAGGGACTAGAAAATTTAAAATGAAAAAAATCCAGATTTAGAACTGGGTAGGTTCCTAAACAGAAACTTAAATTAGTAGTTTCCACTCTTATTAAGATTCAAAAATTCAGACTAGGGACCAGGTAAGCACAGGAACCTATAGTCTCTGTGAGTCAAATTCCTCCTAGCATAAAAGAAAGTGGGGCCTAGAATTTCAAATAGGATCCGGGTTTCAACCTGAAGAAAAAGAAAAACCATTTAAGACAACCAAACTAAGTTCTGACAGTTGTCTTCCATGGGCTACACATGTGTCAAAATTACGTTGTTACACTACTACTTTAAAAGATTTTAAGTAATCTCTATGCCCGATATGGGGTTCAAATTCGTAACCTCAAAATGAAGAGTCCCATGTTCTAAGGACTAAGCCCGCCAGGTGCCCTTTAAGTTGTTACACTATTACCTTTAGACTAATAACACTCTGTCCTTTCCTAGCTTTGCCACTACCAACCCGAGGAACCTAGAATCTCTTCTAAAGAAACTGGTTTCATACTCACATGAAAGAAAGGCTTGATCATTTTGCAAGGTCCACACCACGTGGCTGAGAAGTCAACTACTACAAGTTTATCCCCAGCACTGTTCAAGGCTTCCTGAAAAGCATACTAAGAGGAAAAAGAAAAGCACAGGTTAAATTTCCCAAAGTCCTGATCAAACTTGATAGAATGTGACACAAAGAATGATTCAAACGTACTGCTTTATAAAAATTTAATAAACTAAAATGAACCAAATAAACTGCTTTAAAAAAATCCTAGAGTGTGTAGCGTTACTTAATAAGATGAAACAAGTATGATGTATAGTGTGTGTGTCAACAGTCATGTCTTTATCAACCTATATTCAGACTGAGCACATGAAAATAAAGACCTATTAGGTTTCCACATCAAATCTGGGTGTATGATAAACATGTGCTAAATGCTCCTCCACTGACGAAGACCTCACTTCAACTGAGTAAATCACCAAGGCACAGAATTTTGCAATGAAAACCAGGGTTGAAAGCTCTTTTTTTGGATTGTCTATGATGGAATATGTCATAGGCTTTAAAAATATCAAGGAAAATAAACTTCCACTCAGAGGAGTCACTGTTGACATTAAGCCTATTTCCTCGTACTCTCCTTAATGGAGTTTCAAGAGATGAGATCATACTGTTTATGTCTGCCCTTTATCTCAAATTAGTGACCAAAGGATAGCTTTAGTTCCTTGTGCAGGGACCTTTCCTCAGAGGTTATTTTGCATTAGAAATGTCAAATAAAATTCCACCAGTGAGATGGCATCAAGAAATCCCTCACCACCAATTCCCCTGAATAATTTACCAATGGTTTTGATACTGTAACCGTAGGAACCTAACCTTCTAGTTAAAAGGGACTCCCTTTGAACCCCAATTTAGTCAGTGCTTACCAAAAACTGGGGCAACACAGCAATCACAACATAAATATCTATATCTGAAGTCTGGGTTTTCCATCAAGGGGAAAATGCTAGTCACATTGGTTTAATTAAAAACTAACATTCTCCTCCCTTGAAAGCTAAGAATCCTATCAGATCTGATCCAGTAAAGGAAACACCATTTAAAAAAAAAAAATGAAAAAACAAAAAAACAAACAAAAAAAAACCTTAAGTGAATTCCTCTGCGGTACAGTTACTTTTCTAGATTTCTAATTTCGACCTCATGTTTTTTGGAGAAACAATTCACAAGTGGTATTTCCAGGTCATGACCTCTAACTTTTTCAGTTATTCACACATAATCTCCCATCCCACCTTTGGGGTGTGGGGAGATAACATGGGGGTGGGGGGGGTGGGGAAGCGGGTAGGAGAGGAAAAGAACAGGTTAGAGTTATGGAAATCATTTTCCCAAACTATCACCAGTTTTTCCAAACGAATTTAACTTAGAGCTTTTATGTGATTTTTTTTTTTAAAAGGTCAAACCAGCCATTCTTTTTTTTTTTTTTTAATTTTTATTTATTTATGATAGTCACACACAGAGAGAGAGAGAGAGAGAGAGAGGCAGAGACACAGGCAGAGGGAGAAGCAGGCTCCATGCACCGGGAGCCCGACGTGGGATTCGATCCCGGGTCTTCAGGATCGCGCCCTGGGCCAAAGGCAGGCGCCAAACCGCTGCGCCACCCAGGGATCCCAAACCAGCCATTCTTTACTGCAAGAACCAGGTCAGACACACACACACACCTCAAGGAATGCTACTGTCACACAAATGCACTGTTTTGTGAACATAGCAGGCCCTCCGTAAATACTTGGTGAAATTACTTTCAAAACAAAATAGTATACAAACACTGTCAAGGGTTTCCCAAACAATTCTGAATCAAATTCAAGCAAGGCTACCTAAAATTCTGAAAAGAAGAGAGGCACGCAGCAACTTTTGGCTTAACTCAAGAGTTACAGAGCCAGGTAGGTGTAGACGTCACAACCAATTCTCTTCTCCTGATACTTAAGTTTGTCTAAAAGAGACATCGGTTTGAATGAGTAAGTCAAGATTATCTCACCAAGATGCAAACCACAACGTCTAACTCCCAGAGACTAACAATGAACATTAATAAAGGTCCTCATTATGGATCTAAATATTCCAAAAACAAAATATTTGGGGCAGATGAGAGCAGAGGCTAGAGTCTTTTTTCCTAAACAGCCCCATTCCAAAGATAATTAACAGGCATGGGAGTGCCCATGTATAGAGGGTAGGAGTTCAACAAACGGGCAGCTACTACTCTTAAAAATAACACACAACGGTGTGATTTCTTCCAAACCACATGGACAGTCGTTATCCCACTTGTATCTCAAATAGATACCAGTGGTTCTGAACTATCGCACCTTAGAACGAGCTGTCCTGGATGGCCAACGGCACCAACTCTAGTCCAGCAGGATGAAAATCTAAAGTGTATTCAACATTTGCAAGTAACACTGAAACGAGCTTAACTTTTGATTAACGTCCCTGGAACATTAATTCTGAAGATCAGCTGAATGATCGGGGTCTCTGCGCTCCAGGCTGTAGTGGTTTTTTTGTGTGTGTGTGTGACCAATTTCTGGTCACCCCTGTATGTCTTCTCCTTGATGAGGAGAGGAGGACGCCAAAAGTATGACAACTAAGATACAGAAAAACTGATAGAGGTGTTCCAGGAATCAACCGATTTTCTTTGTAGGTATGCATTCTGAGACAACGACTGTAAACCACTCAAAGTCTTCTCCCTCCTTTATGGGTTCTCACCTGTTGGGTTTACTGATGAAGAGGTCAGACTCTGGGGAACACCCCCCCACACACACACCCAGACTGATTTGTCACTCAGCGGGTACTGAATAAAAGTAGGGGGGAACAAAATTCTCTATTAGTGACCTCTCCAACAAATGACAGGATTGCTAATTTTAATATAAAAGCTCACACAATAATAATAAAACGTCAATAGGAAAAAAACTCAGGACAAGTAGATAACAAATCGTAATTAATCCGTCAACAAATGGGGCGGGGTGAGTTCAGAGTCACTAATAATCAAAGGAGATACAATTTTTCCTACTAATGATTTGGCCAAAGTTAGAGGGGGAAAGGTCAGTGTCGATGGGGGTGGAGGGGAAGGCACTCTCCTATGCTTCTTGGGGACTTATAAGCCTTAAATAAAAGGTTCACACCCCTTGACCCCATCACTGCACTGGACCCTAACCTGAGGAAACAAGCCTGAACTCTGCAAGGGGGCATGAACAAAAACATTCACCGAGGCACTGAAAACCGCCCAAATGTCCAGCAACATGTTCAGGTATTGCATGGATTCCAAACCTGCCAACTACACAAAAAAGGGTTCAGGCTAAACTGGGGGGGGGGGGGGGCTCAGGAACAAAACAGGATACGTAAAATAACCAACCACTTTGGACTTGCTTGTAGGAAACAGAAGCTCTCGTGCGCGCTCAGTTTTCTACAACGATCATACAGGCTTTCTGATTATAAGGGTCAACCAAACGGTGGGCACCTCTACAGAGCAGCTCGCATTTCCGAAGCCACCCAGCATCTCCGGTCCAGACGCTCAAGGCGGGCGAGGGCCGGGATGGGAGCGGCCGCCAGGTAACCGCTCCCCGCTCTCGAGGGTCTCCCCGGGGCTCCAGCACCGCCGGGGGCGCGCACCTGCCGCCCGGGCCCCGAGCACGCGGCGCCCCCGACGGGCCGGGCCCGGCCCCAGCCCCAGCCCCGGCCCCGGCCCCGGCCCCGGCCCCGCGCACTGAGTCATCCCACCGCCAGCGCCGCCGGAAACACGCCCAGCGCCGCCGAGGAGGAGTCCCAGGGCGCGCCCGCCGCGCTTCCCCGCCGCCACCTGGGCCCGCGCACTGCAGGAGGCCGCGGGGACACGCCGCCCGCCCGCCGCCTCCAACGCGCCCTCCAGCGCCCGGCCCCGCCCCACCCCGGCGGCCAACCCGGCCTCCCGGGCAAGGGGTGCAGGAGCGGGGGAGGGGGGGGGCTCGGCGCCCTGGCCACGGGCAGCCCCGGCATCCAGCGCCCGGCCCGGCTCTCCGGAGCACGGGGGTGCAGGGGGTGCAGGGGGAACGGGGGTGGGGGGCGCCCTTGGCGCCCTGGCCACAATCAGCCCGGCATCCAGCGCCCGGCCCGGCCGTCTCCATCCCCGCGGCCAACTGGGTCTCCCGAGCACCGGGGTGCAGCAGGAGCGGGGGGGACGCTCGGCGTCCTGGCCGCGGGCAGCCCCAGCATCCGGGCCGCGGGAGCACGGGGTGCAGGAGCAGCGGGGGGGGCCTCGGCGCCCCGGCCACGGCAGCCCCGGCATCCAGCGCCCATCCCGGCGGCCGACCCGGCCTCCCGAGCACAGGGTGCAGGAGCGGGATGGGGGGGCCCCGGCGCCCCGGCCACGGGCAGCCCCGGCATCCAGCGCCCATCCCGGCGGCCGACCCGGCCTCCCGAGCACGGGGTACAGGAGTGGGGGGGGGGCCCTCGGCGCCCTGGCCACGGCAGCCCCCGCATCCAGCGCCCATCCCGGCCTCCCTCCCCGCGGGGCACGCTCGGCCGCCCCAGGCGCGCCCAGGCCCCGGCGTCCCGCACTCCCGGGCCCAGGCGCCGCGTCCCCTCCCCGGGCAGGGACGCCGACGCCCTCGCCCTCGCCCTCGCCCCTGGCCGGCGACGGAGGCGGCGTACCTTGCTCTCGATCTGCTTCACCATCTTGGCGGCTGGCGTCTGACGAGCGGCGCGAGGCGGAGGGAGCAGGTGCAGGGCGCCGGCCGGGGCCTGCCGGGGACGCAGCCCGCCTTCCCTTTATAGCGACTGGGGGCGGGGCGGGCGGGCGCGCGCGGCGTGCGTGTGGCGGGGGCGCGCCCGCTCGGAGCCCCGGCCAGGCCCCGCCTTCCGGAACCGCGGAGACGCCGGCCGGGGGCGGGGCCTCCAGGGGGCGGGGTCGCCGCGGGCGCGGGGCGGGGCTACCGGGAGCGGCCCGGGCTCGGAGCCCGGGGCCCCGCCCGCCCGCGCAGCAGCTGGGAGCGGGGTGCGCGGGGGCGCCTGCGGGGCGCTCTGTGCGGGGGGGCGGGTCTCCCAGAGCCCCGGGGCCACCCGGGAGGGGATCGGCCGTAACCGAAGGCCCCCACGTGCGAGACGGGGCGGACGCGCTTAGCTAGGGCCGGATTCCTCGAAAAGGTCCGCCACACTCCTCCCCCTCCCCGCCCCCCGCCGGCCCCGCAAACCCCACAAAGTGCTGAGTAACGATGACCAGGAAATGCCTCTTCGCTGGAGCTTATCGCGACGGCTCTCTTCTCTGCCCTCTTTCCTTTTCTTTTACTTTCACCGTTGGAGCCGCCGCTGCTCCGGCGTGACACTGCACTCTAGCGCGTGGGAGGGCAGGAAACGGGCTGGGCTCCTGACCTGCAGGCACCTGCGTGGGGGGGGGGGGGTACGTGCGGCTCCACTGGTGCAGGTGCGGCCGCGGGCCGTCCCGACGTCCCGATGCCTCAGTGTTCCTGTCTGTAAAATGGGGATCTTGCTGGTCTCTAATTCATGCCAGGGGTGTCTTGATGAAATGAAGTGCTTGTGAAGCCATTAGGACACTGCTTTGGTACCATAGCAAGTACCCAATAGTTATAATCAAAGCTGGTGTGAGTACTAATTAGGCTTGCTTGGTGTCCTTGTTTGGGGCGGGGTGGGGGTAATGCTGCTCTTGTCGACCTTATATTTATAATGGCGCCAGTACACACATTTGAGTTTTTTTCTACTACTGGTAGAACCCGGAACAGAGGTGTTGATCCAGGGATGCGTGTTGCAGGTTGGGTCTGGTAGGTTGGTAGGCATTGTGAAGGCCTCAGGAGGGCCCGTCAGCGGCAGGAGGTGAAGGTGGCAAAGGCTTTGAGCTGGAGAGAGGAATGGAGGCTTGGAGGTGGAGGTGTTGGGGTGGGGTTCTGAGCAGGAATTTTTCAGCGGGGGAGCAGCTCTGGATGGAGCTACCTCTAGGTGTGTTTGTTGGGATGGTGAAACTGCCCCCTGCCTTCCTTCTCCCTGCTCTTGCAGACAGAAGGAAGAAAACCAGGGGTTTGAACCCATCGTGCCTGCAGGGTTGAGGAGCACAGGGCCCATGAGTAAGACCACGGACCAGGGTCCCGTTCTGAGGAGTGGCCTGAATGCAGCAAGTTTCCCACAGAGTATAGGGACTAATGGGGCAGAAGAAAGGTTTTATGGGGTACCAGGACAGAATATATAACCTGCTTTTCTGCTGCTGTGTCTTCCCAACCTACACACTAGTTTCAGGGCTTATCTATTAGTGGGTACATTTACATGGAGGATGACTCAAAATCATGTGCTGTAGAAAGGGGAGGGAGGTACAGGCCTTCAGTGGCCATCCAAACCACGCTCAGCTGACATCTCCTCTTCAAGGACCTTCCAGGTATAGAGTGACCCAGAGGAGATACTGCCTGCCTCCCACCTTCACAGGATAGATACAGAGTGCCTATGGGGGATGCTACAATTCCAGAGAATGGGGAGCCTGGAGGCTGGCACGTAGGTTAAGAGCCCAGACTCTGCAATTTAGAATCCTTGTTCTCATTCCCACTCTGCCACTTAGTAGCTGGGTAACTCTAGAAAAGTCTAAATAGCCTTTCTGTGCCTCAGTTTTCTCCTCTATAAAATGGAGCTAATAACACTTCATGCTGTTATAAGGGCTGAGTGAGCTTAAATATATGTAAACAGCTTAGAACTATGCCTGATACACAGTAGATCCTATATGAGCCATGATTACAGACTGTTAAATGGAATGGTGAAATCCCTCTGGAATGACGCCAGAGGTGGAAGAGGAGACTATAAAACAGGTGTCAGAGTCCTAAGTGAATTAAGTAATCAGGAAATCAGTAATGAACAGTGTGCTCTATAACATGACTCTCAAAAGAGGATTTTTGCCCCAAAGGGTGGAAGAAAAGTGAGCTAGACCTGGCCCTAAACAGCAAGTACCCCTGCTTATGGGGACATGGGAAACTTGTGTTCCATTGTGACAAGCAGGTGACATTTTATGAGGAAGGTGGAGTGCAGGGGAATTTTTTGGGACAGCCCAGTGAGGGGGAATTTGGGCAGAGAAGTAGTGGGAGAAGAGGAGAGACAGAGTGATGTCAAGGGGTCCATTTTAGGGGTTGGTTCTGCATGTTAGAACTTACAGCGGTAAGAAGAAATTTCTACTCCAACTGACACCAAAAAGAGAATGAGTAACTCATATTACCAAGAACTCCAGAGGCCTAATGAAGTCACAGGGCCACCATCTCTACTGTTTCATTTTCATTAGGCTCTCCATCTTCTGTGAAACTAGCCTAGTCAACTCCAGCCTTAGGTTCCCTGAAGGGAAAAGCCTTCCTCTCCTTTGTTTTAGTCAACGTTCTGGGAGCTGATCTTTATTGACTTGAGTTGGGGGTGGGGAGGAAGAGCATCAGCCTGACTTGAACCTTTTGGACCAGGAATGAGGAAGATCCAGAGTTAAGGTTAACAGAGGGAAATGGATATGTCCATGTCGCCAAAAACCAGAAACAAGAAGCATGGGTGATGAACTTGTGTCAGGTTTCTGGGTCAGCTCAGTCTGAGGCTCCCTGGGGGCCTGGAAAACTAGGTTTGCTGTCTTTGTACAGGTCCAAGTTTGAAGAAAATGCAGCTCTAGGGTTTCTAAAGTAAGCTTTTGTAGGATCATCACTGTGGTCCTTGACCATCTCATTCAGCATAGCTGGGGGTACCTGTTGACACTGTACATTCCTGGGCCACACCCAGACACATATATGGAATAGCAATCTTTTGAGGTAGAGCCCTGGAATCTGCATCTTAAATAAGTATCCTAAATGATTAGATACACTAAGATTTGATAGACTGCCCTGGCATCTTCAGAGGAAGCCAGCATTAGTTAATCTTGAAGACTGTGATTGGTGTAGTCACTATGGAAAACAGTATGGAGGTTCCTCAAAACTTTGAAAATAGATATACCATATGGTCTAATAATTCCACTGCTAGGTATTTACCCAAAGAAAATGAAAACACGAATTTGAAAAGATATATGCACTTCTCTGTATATTACCCCATTATTTCTAATACCCTAGCAGCCCCTGCCCATGGATAGATGAATTTTAAAAAATATATACATACACACATGTACATGCACACAATGTAATATTATAATAAAGGATGAGACCTTACCATTTGTAACAACACAGGTGGACCTAGAGGGTATTATGCTAAGTGAAATAAGTCAGAGACTGTCTGACAATCCATATGATTCCACTTATATGTGGAATCTAAAACACAACAAATGAATAAGCAAACAAAAAGCAGAGAATCAGCCCTATATATACTGAGAAAAAACTGATGGTTGCCAGAAGGGAGGAGGGCAGATGGATGGACAAAATGGGTGAGGAGGAGTGGCAGGTCCAAGCTTCCAGTTATGAAATGAATGAGTCACAAGAAATAAAAGGTACAGCATAGGGAAGATAGTCAATAATATTGTAATAATGTTGCATGGTAACAGATGGCAGGTGCACCTGTGCAGAGCATGAGGTATGGAGTTGTGGAATCACTGTGTTGTATACCTGACACTGATGTAACATTGTGTAACATTGTGTGTGTAATATCCTGAAATTAAATAAATCAATGAATTAATAAATAATATCAGTCCCCAGTGTGGGGGGAGGCGCTTGAAGACTGTCTAGCAAGAATGTTGAAATAGGAACATGGTAAGTGATATAGAAATGGGAGCTCAAAATACTATAGTAGAGGAAATAATTGAAGGAAAAGGAACAACTTATACATGTGTGGAACAGTCATTAAGTGTCAAGCCTGGAGAGCATATCTTCCATCATTCTTCTTAACACCCCCTAAGAAATAGATACTATTTTTCCCATTCATTGTACAGAGAAGAAAATTGAGGTTTGAAGAAGTCATCTGGTCACCAAATGCACACTGATTCTATTCAACTTTGTGTTGCAGGTTTCTAGCCAGAGCAATTAGATAAGAAAAACAAAAGGCATCTGAATTAGAAAGGAAGAAGTAAAACTCCCTGTGCAGAGGACATGATCTTGTATATAGAAACTTCTAAAGATCCTATAAACTATTAGAACAAGCAAATTTAGCAATGATGTAGGATGTGACTCAATATACAAAATTCAAAAAAGAATGAATTACTTGTATGTAAATTTAATAAAAGAGGTATAAGACTTGTACAATGAAAGCTGCAAAACCTCATTAAAAGGAATTAAAGTGTTAAATAAATGGAAAGACAATCTATCTCTATGGACTGGAAAACAATATTATTAAGGTGTTAATACTTCCCCAATTGACATATACATTCAATAAAATCCCTGTCAAAATCCCAGATGCCTTTTTTCTGCTGAGGTGCACAAGCTGTTCCTAAAGTTTATATGGGAATACAGGGATACAGAATAGCCAAAGCAATCTTGAAAAGAAGAACAAAGTGACAGGATTCACACTTTCTAATTTCAAAACCTACTACAAAGCTACAATATTCAAAACAGTGTGGCACTTGCATAAGGATAGACATATATAGATTAATAGGATAGAATTGAGAGTCCAGAAATAAACATGGGTTTATTTATTTATGTTCAGTTGATTTTCTTTCTTTTTAAGATTTATTTATTTATTTTATTTATTCATGAGACACACAGAGAGAGGCAGAGACATAGGCAGAGGGAAAAGCAGGCTCCCTGCAGGAGCTGGATGTGGGACTTGATCCCAGGACTGCAGATTCATGCCCTGAGCCAAAGGCAGATGCTCTACTGCTGAGCCACTCAGGCATCCCTGTTCAATTGATTTTCAACAAAAGTATAAGACCATTTAAAGGAGAAAGGATAGTATGTTCAATAAATAGTGCTGGGACAATTGAATATCCACATGCAAAAAGAATGAGGTTGAACCCATACCTTACACCATTCACAACTATTCACTCAAAATGGATCAGAGATCTAAATATAAGAGCTAAAACTATAAAATTATTAGAAGGACACATAAGTATAAATTTGTGTCCTTGGATTAGGCCATGATTTCTTAAATATGACACCAAAAGAACAAGCAACCAAAAAAAAAAATGAATTGGACTTCTTCAAAATTAAAAAAAATGTGCCTCAAATGACACTCAAGAAAGTGAAAAGACAACCTACAGAGTGAACAAAAATATTTGTAAATCAAATGTTTGAGAAGGGACCTGATTTTAGAATACATAAAGAACTGTTAACAACGCAACAGTGAGAAAACAACTCATTAAAAGAATTGGCAAAGCATTTGAACAGACATATCTCCAAAGGAGATATACAAATGGGCAATAGACACAAGAAAATATGTTCAACATTATTAATATTAGGGAAATACAAGTCAAAGGTCCTAGGAGACATTACACACACTAAGGCTGATGCATAAATTACAGACAAGAACAAATGTTGGTGAGGTTATGGGGAGATCGGAATGCTCACACACTGCTAATGGGAATGAGAATGGCACAGCTGCTATGAAAAAGTTTGGCGATTCCTTATAAGTTAAACATAGAGTTACTATATGATCTAGCAATTCCACTTCCAGGTGTACGCTCAACAGAGTTGATAACATACGCGCACACAGAAGCTCACACATGAATGTTCATCGTGGCATTATTCTTGATAGCTAAAATGTAGAAACAACCTAAGTGTCCACCAGCTGGTGAATGGATAACAAAATGTAGTGTGTCCACACAATGCACTATTACTTGGCCATAAAATGGAGTACATTTATGATACATGTCACAATATAGATGAACTTTGAGCGACGCCCGGGTGGCTCAGCGGTTGAGCATCTGCCTTTGGCTCAGGGCATGATCCTGGAGTCCCGGGATCGAGTCCCACGTCGGGCTCCCTGCATGGAGCCTGCTTCTCCCTCTGCCTGTGTCTCTACCTCTCTCTCTGTGTGTCTCTCATGAATAAATAAACATTTTAAAAAACAAGCAAACCCCAAACAATACAGATGAACCTTGAAAAAATGCTCAGAGAATGAAGCCAGTCAGGAAAGGGTACATATTGAATGATTCCATTTGTCTCAAAATTCCAGAATAGGCAAATCCAGTTAGTAAGTGCGTGATTTCCAGAAGCTGGGGGAAGTGGGGAATGGGAACTACCAATGGGTATGGAGGGTTTTGTGTTTTTTTTTTTTTTTTTTTTTTTTTTTAGGTCTTAAATATATTCTGGAATTAGATAATGATCATACAATTTCGTGAATATACCAAAAGCTACTGAAGTATAAAACAAAATCAGGATATCTCTTCTGCCTTCACAAAATAATCTAATATAAATAAATATGTCCTACAAATTCTAAAAAAAAAAAAAAAAAAGAAAGAAAGAAAAAAGGAAAACTAAAGCCCCTTCCACAGAAGCCAAAGAATCTAGTTCTTGTAATTGTACTTTGGAAAGTTTCTCTCTCCAAAAATGTGAATTAACGCAAGTAGAATATCTTTGTCCAGTGCCATTAACCACTGGTCTAGAGCCAAGGGTGATCCTGATTCTCATGGGAGGACAACTTGCTGATTGGTGATTACAAATCAACCAGGAAGTACATATTTGTTTATGGTCTGTTCCTTATCTAGAAAGTTTCAAGATAACAGATCATTCAGTGGCACTCTATTAACAATCTGACTATGCACAATTATTCTTACAAACAGGTAAACATTAAGGAAGGAAACTGATTCCATGGAAGAGTTTTACATGGTTGGATCCTTAAGACATAAAAGAAGTGTTCAATTGAAATACATGGTTGTACAGGATGTCCAATCCTAGAACTATTTCAACATCACTTGACTACAAAGAAGTAATTAAATGTTCAATAAGCACATTCAAGATTATTCTGATGTGGCAACTTTGAGGGTATAGTCAAAGTGTCATAAGTCAAGATGTATATACATTATCAGTCGGACTGTTATATTGGCCTTTACTTTTTGTTTATCATTATAACTGGCACATGTTTATGAAACATGTTCTTTCATACTCTCCTTCCAGGGAAACAGGGTTAAGTCTTTGAATTAGAGACCTCATCAGAAATAAAGGGGAATTGAAGAGACAATAAAACTTAAAAAAAAAAAAGTATCACTGTAAGTACATGTATACCAGTTGTGATTTGATCTTTATTTTGCTCATAAAGGGTATCTTTACTCCAATAAAGCACTTGGAGCTTCTTTATTTCTCCTTCCATCGCTACTGCCCTGGTTCAGACCACTTTATCCCTTCCCTGGTCCACAGCCACGCCTGCGTAACCTACCTCCCATCCACATTCTTACTCCATTCTTCACACAACACTATGTAAGTCTGAGCACGTCACTCTACTTGAATGCCTTCAATGATCTTATCGCTCCCTGAATAAAACATGAGTGCTGACCACAAGATCATGCTTCCCTCAGTTCCTCTTTCCAAGATGTTCCCACTTTGCGATCAACTCCAAACTCCTGAAAGAAGACACAGAAGTCAGGGACATCTGGGTGGTTAAATGGTTGAGAATCTGCCTTTAGCTCAGGTCATAATCCCGGGGTCTTGGAATCGAGTCCCACATGAGGCTCCCCATGCGGAGCCTGCCTCTCCCTCTGCCTGTGTCTCTGCCTCTCTGTCTCATCTCTAATGAATATATAAATAAAATCTTAAAAAAAAAAAGACACAGGATTCAGACTCACAAGGATCAAAATATCAGCTCTCTTCCTTAAAATGCTGGATACCTAAAAATGCTGGATAATACCAGACGGGCAGGTATTATCAGACCTTCTTGGGAAAATTTCCTTGTAGAAATACAAGGACTGAGGTATAAGAGTTTCACCTCCACTTACTTGAGGGCACTTTCTATTTTATTTCTTGATAATTGTAGAAACCAGTAAGTACTGTCTAATACTAAACTGGCATGTTTATGGCATCATTACCATGCTAACACAATTCTTAAAACAACTGTAGTGACATGGGGCTTTCTGTCTCTTAATTTATCACTTTTCTAATTTACGGGAAATTTACTATTAGTCATTCACACTTAGTCATTTTCTCAGGAACACATTTAGAAAATGATTAGAAATCTGAAAACTGAAACCTATAGTCTAGCACTTCCCAATTTGGTCCCAACAAACCAAACGAGTAGGTCAAATCCATTGAATCCTGAGGAGACGGCAGGGTTTTACGAAATAACATATGAATATTATCAAAATTATTCATAGGCTTCAGACAGACATAGTCACCCTTAACTCTTAACCATTCTCTCCTAAAGACAAACCATGAGTTCTTAATGGAAAATGTGGTTTGACCACCAAACATGTCAACGTGAAGCAAAACATGAACTGCAAGATGGTTGAACGTAAAGGTAACCTATCTTGTAAACTCTCTGGTTTCAGAACACATTGTGCCCGTCAGGAAAAAACAAAAAATAAGTGAAGTGTGGTGCTAGAGTTGCTTCTTCTGGTGAAGCTCCCCCGATTCCTTGGAAACAGATTATTGCTAAATTATTATAGAATAACATTGTAGTAAGTGCTTTGCCACATCAGTTCTTTCTATATTGCTATCCCCACAAAGGCCATGGGCGTCTGTAGGGAGGATAGGAATAGTCTTTTGATGGGGAGGAGACAGAGACACCCAAGTGAGAGGATCTGCCTGAAATTACACGCTTTACAGAATGAGATCCTGGGTAAGACTCTGCCTAACAGTGATCCAGAAGTCCCAGGCCTTGGTCCCAAGCTTGGCTGTGAGTGTTGTTCATTCTGGACAGTATCACATTTGCAAGCGTGGGAGAATTCTGTCTATGTCGAGTGACAGGAACCAAACTGACCTAGAAAGAGGAATTCTAGGGGTAGGTTTGGCATTGAAACTTGATGAAAAAGGTCAAGTGATGTCACCAGGACCTAGTTTCTCTTTTATCTTTTGGTTCTACAACCTCTGCTTCTCCCTATTTTTCAGATAAGCCTCCTTTTTTATTTTTTAAGATTTTATTTATTCATTCATGAGACACACACACACACACACACACACACACACACACAGAGGCAGAGACATAGGCAGAGGGAGAAGCAGGCTCCATGCCCGGAGCCCAATGTGGGACTCGATCCTGGGTCTCCAGGATCACACCCTGGGCTGAAGGCGGCGCTAAACCGCTGAGCCACCCAGGGATCCCCCAGACAAGCCTTTTTACCGTGAGAGCAGTTTGGTTGCTGCTGTTCCAAACCTAAATTCCTATCACTTCAAATCCAGTGTAAAAGGGTAATTTTTTTTTGCCTCGGGAGCCCCAGTCCAGGCTTTATTGTGTCCTGTTGGTTGTGGTTGAGAGGACCAGTCACTATGATCACATATTGGACCAGGCCAACATCACATACTCCACCACTTTGGCTAGACTGGGACAATGAGAAATAGGATCCTACAGAAGGAATCTTCAGCGACCTCTCAGCTTCTTTAAGATGGCAGGATTTGCTTTTACTGTCCTTTCTAGATGTCATATCATAAGGAGGCTATTTTTATCTAAGCAGAAAATAAGGATGGACACAGGGTAAAAAAAAAAAATCCACCACCCCTTTTTTTGTAGCCTATGCAGGTCTAAAATGATCAATTATCAATTGTCTGTTTGCTTCAGATTTGCCTCTAGAGCCTCGTTCAGCAGCTCCAGCTGTGAGGGAATAAGCTGGAAAAGGCCAGAGAGGCTGTGTCCAGCATCTAAGCACCAAATTCAACAACCTTTACTATCACTTAACAAGCCAGTAGCCCAAGAGACCCAGGCATATGTACAAGACACAAATTTCATGATTGGCAACCAAGATGCTTCTTTCAAATCTAGAGAAGAAAGGGAAACGTTTCCAGTCTATAATCATGAGGATAATTAAATCGCTTCATTAGGACCCAATAACAATTAGTAAATTAGCATTGGCCCCTGATCCCCAAGAGGAAACATATTATACTGGGAAAGTAAGAAGATTAATAGGAATACAATAGAATTTAGGGCCAAAAAGTATTAATAATGCTTTTCATTATACAGGTTTTTCACTGTATTCATATTATTAAACTTAATAATAGAGTAATTATTTATATGAGAAGAGTTTAGTTTTATCAGTCATGATAGGCTAAAGGAAAGGAAGAGTCCTAATAAGGGAAAGATTTTGTCTATGCCAGAATTTTGTAATCCTTAATTTTTAATTCATCTAACATTCCAGGATTGTTTCCATTTCACCCTTAGGTCAGTTGAAGTAGGAGGCATTTTGTGAAATTCCTTAAGGCACTGATAAAGCAGAAGCTTATATATATATATAAAAAGCCAAACACAAAAAACCCCTAGATCCCTAGAGCCCAGACTCTAGAAGGCAGTACCATGCTGCTTCTGCTTTAAGAACGTTATTTGTCCTCTTTGTCTCTCATCCTCATGCTAAAGGACAGGTTCAAATTTTCATAATGCGTGTTGAGGTTTGTGTGATACAGGTTCACAGCTGCAAACAGCTAAAGCTTACACTGTATGACATTCTCACAGAATTTCTGGTAATATGCAGAACTAGGCTTGGAAACTGGGAGCAAGGGAAGGAGATAGCAGTGTGGACCACACCCAAAAACCAGCCACAAACCCAGTCTGGTTGAGGACCCTCCTGCCATTGCCACTAAATACTCCAATGCCATTGGATTACAGTTGGATAAGACAGGATGCCTAGTTAAGTTTGAATTTTAAGTAAACAATGCATGAGTTTTTAAAAGTACAAGTATATCCCTTGCAATGTTTGAGATATATTTATACTGAATAAATTATACTAAAAATTGTTTTTTATCTGAAATTCAAATTAATTGTACTTTCATTTGCTGAACCTGGTAACCCTATACTGGAGGTTTCACTGCTGTTGCCACTGCTGTCTCTGAAAACCAGATATCAAAACCACTCAAACAGATTTTGCAGGCAATTTCTGCCTCTTTGTATCATGGTTCCAAAAAGAGCCTCACTGAAACAGTTATGTGTGATCCGTGGAGCCTCTGTTACATGCCCCTGCTCCAACTGCGAGGGAGGTCAGGAAGCTGATGGTGTCTCCATTATTAGTGGGAAGTGGCCTCTGCCTTCCACTAAATCTTAAATTCCTCAGACACAGGAGTGAGGCAGTAGTGAGGCTCAGATACCGGGGAAGAAAAAAGATCAATGCCTATCCTATTTTCCTTTAACATAAACTCCTCCTCTTTCTCATTGTCTAATGGCCTCTATATTGGGGGCCAGGAATGAAAATATCACTCTCTTCACCAGTGACTGGTCCAAGAACCCAGATCTAAGCCAGTTAGCATATGGCATCCTGTTGGCCACAAGGACTGTTGCAGAATTAACTAGGTGACCCATTCTCGGCCAAGAAGATGAGAGAAAACACTAAAAGATTCTAGGGAAAGTTACCTTATTCCTGAGACTGACATTAAAAAAAATGATCTCAGCTTCCTCCAGTTATTATGTTGGATACTCACAAGGCCTGAAAATTCTGCACCATCTTGCTTCCAGCCAGAGATAAAGACCCAAGAGAGAAAATAAAGGCAGAAAGCATCACGGTACTCACAGAGAAGGAGAGCTGGAACCACTAGATTAAGTCCCCTGACGCCTGTCCTACATCTGGACATTCAGTTCTGTGCACCAATACATTTTCGGTTTGGCTTAAGCAATATCATGTTGGGTGTTCTAGTGCTTATAGCCAAAAACAACCCAACTGAAAAGAAGGATTCATGAATATGTGAGCCAGTTCTGTAAGCCTGTCATTTGTTGAATTCTGAAAGTTTAGCATAATGTGTTTTGATTGAACTAGAAATTATTGCTATTATGAAATTGTGAGGCAAAGATTAGTATTTAAATTAATGCAACACAAACAACTAGAGAGCAGCTTCATTAAGCCAGGGAGAGGAGCGGTTTATGATTAGTGCCAGATTCTTGCTCTTTTTGCGTGAATGCCCCGAGGATGAGCCAGCCTCTCAGGGAGTACCCTCTGAGGAGAGAAACATTTAAATTCCTGGAAGGGCCTGCCGTACAAACGTAAGCAAGATTTCAGAAAACATTTCCCATCCTCTTTCTTTCTTCATGAGGTGGATAGCTGCTTCTTTGGCCTGCCTAGCAACCCTCCCCGATTCTTTAGGTGACAACACCTGGCTTTGCCTTGGGATACTCTCTCTCCTCCATTACTTCCAGTCCCCTTGGGACCAGCCATCCAGGTGCTGCACCAGCTCCTACCACTAGGCCCAAGGGTGGGCATGTGACTTCAGACCAAACTCTCTCAGAGAACATAGTTCTCTCGGGAGTGATGCAAGAGGGAGACTCACTGGAATCATTCCTAAAGGGACCCTTCCCGGATAGAAGACATTCTTCTCAAAATACCCCTGCCCTTGACATAGCTGGAAATGCCTGATTCCTGTCCTGAGGCTCGATTCTGGAGGCCTCCCCAGTGGCTTTGTATAAAGTAGCCAGAGTGAATTTCTCTTGCATGCTGCCTAAAGCCTTAGCTGACATGCTCCATCAAAACAATCCTTTTCTTTTTTTTTTCATCAAAACAATCCTTGAACACACCAAGCCTCTACTTAGGAGCTATATTCCTGATTTTTACGAGGGATGTATATAAATCTTTTTAGAATAAGTTCCATTGTGTGCCTGAATTATCGCAGAATCCATTATTGACCAAAATTTTATTAGGAACTAAAGTTAATGTCAAGGATTTATTTGAAAGACACTTCTATAGCATTAATTATGTCCAAGGCATTGCTCATTTGCTTAATCGTCATTAAAATCTAATGATATACTATCATTTATCCCCATTTTACAGATTTTTGCAAGGAGAGCAAGAAAGCTTAAGTAACATGCTCAAGGTCACACAGCCAGCAAATGGCCGAGCTGCAACCTGGCCCATGACAGCCTGACTCCAGGCCCTGCTCTTACGTACCGTAAGAACTGGCATCATGAGTGGGCTGAGACAAACTCTACAACTGACTTCTAGCGCATGAGATTAGTCCAGTGTAAAAGCATCTCGACGACAGAATGTCTTCTATCCAGAAGCCAGAAAGATAAACAGAGTTGGCTTAAGGCCCCTGGGTTCCAACTTTTAATTTTCAGGCGAAATGAAAACTGCTTCGGATTTCCAGGGGAAAAAATCCTCATCTAATTAGTTAGCAAGCACGAACTAAGTCCAAACACCTGCTGCTGTTTTTCTTTTACTGCTGCCAGGTGTTCCACGAGCAGCCTTGGATCAGTAAGTAATTACAATGGAAGCTGAATAGAATTAATTACATAACTTTAACTTATTAGGTTTATTTCCATTAAAATTATCCCATAAAACATATTTTTAAAGTGTGCCATAGAAAAGGAGAGACCGGAGGACTAAAGCCTCTTTCACATTCGACTCAGCCTTGAGTTGGATCCTCCACAACGTGAATTTTCTCATATCACCATTGTTAACTCTAGGAAACATCTGCAGAGTTATTCGGCCATTCATTCGACTGAACGTCCTAAGTACCTGCTATGTGCCAAGCACTGTCCTGGGCACTTGGGATTATGGCAGGGAACGAGCCGACGAAAATCCTGGCCCTTCTGGATGTTTTGGTTCCTGTAGGGAGTTGTAACTCCACAGCCACAAAACTGAAAAAGCCTGAATTTCTCCCGGTTCTGGTTTCCTATGATGAATGAGAGAATGGGTTTGCCTGAGGGCTGTGCTGAGTCTGTGCAGGGTCAGTTGGCCTGGTACTTCCCACAAGGCTCAAGGGAAGGACACTGGCTACAGACTGCCTGCAGAGGCCATACTATCATGATTCGTCATGGCCTGCCCCGGATTTCACCCCAATACACCATGCACCCCATATAGACTAGCACACTTGTTTCTCAAACAACCTAGATCTAAAAGCAGTAGCACTGCATCCCCTCAGACTGCTGCCTCAGCCTTAGTCCTTTCCTGGCCCTTCCCCTCTCCCCACACCTTAGGCATGAACCTCTTGCCCGAAGACTCTACAGACTAGCGTGAAAATGAAAAACCAAGAACTGATGGCTTTGTCCCCAAATACCCAGCAGTCAATTATCTCAGGGGAGTTAATTTCAGAAGGAAAATGGGTCACGCTTGGAAAAAACCAACTCACATGGATCCTACCGGTACAGCAAGAAGTTGGGACACTGTGAAGTGCAAACCAGGAAAGGACGGTCAGTTGGTGGCATGGGGTGGTTCCATGGGCGCAAAGGACTAACTCTTGATGATGAGTGTATCTGGTGAAGCGGTTCCAGCTGCCAATCAAGAGGCGGTGCCTAGAACTCCCCACAGGTGCCATAGGTAACCACGGAAGCCCAGAAGCAGCTGCTCTTCAGGAGCTTGAGGAAGAAACTGGCTATAAAGGTGACCTTGCTGAATGGGTGGATCCAGGTTTGTCACACTGTACCTACCACACATGGTGACAGGAACTACTAGTGGAGATGATGCTGAAAGTCTAAGTCCTAAGCCAAAACCAGGGGATAGAGAATTTCTGGAAGTGATTTCTTCATCAAGGAATGACCTGCTGAAGAGATCTGATACTCCGGTGGCTGAAGAACATCCAACAAGGGTTGCCAGCATCTGTCCTTGTGCTCTGGCACCAAACCATGCAAACGTGAAGGTGTTTGAGGTGACTTTCCTGCAATTTGAAGGCCAAACGACAGTGGCCATATGTTTTTGTACATGAGACTCCCAGGCCTCCTTCACTAAGACTGTATTCAGCTTAGTTTCATGTAGGTTTGAAATGAGCTTTTTCGTAAAACAAAAGCAATACAAACAATCAACAGTTTGCCAATGTACCTATTTTCACATCTTAACCTCTCTGGAATCGAGGGGTGTCCTAGAAGCCATGGCCTCTCCTAGGTGAAGTCCACAGGGTGTGGTAGTGATGGGGACATTGCCTATGATATCACACTAGGGAATGGCTGTTCATGTTTTTAGCATTTCAGTTGATTTATGAGCATTGTTACTGCATGTGTTATTTGTTATAAATTTATAACAGCTTCCTGGTTCTTGCTTGAAACTTTCAGTTGACACCTGCTGCTAAGATCATCTTGCAGAATAGGTGCCAGTGATGGGGAAGAAAAGTCTCCCAGATAGGGTAGGAAGCAACTGAGGCACACATAGAGGAGCGCTTCTTTGGGAAATGCTTCTTGGCTCATCCTACTGATGGAGCAGAGGATGGTTTTGTTTGGAAAAAGCCTCAGTAATAAGAAAAGATTGGGTTCTAGCTAAACTGTAGGTTTTTCTTTAATGGTACATGAGGTGTCTTACAATCAAGGGCATCTTGGAGCTGATAAAATACAGAACTATTACTCCCATTTTATAGATGAGAAAGCTGAGACACAATCATGTGAATCAAGTTGCTCCAAACTCCACAGCTAGTAAGTGCAGAGCCAGGATTTTATCTGGAACTGAGCAGTTTATTTAGGGTCTAAACACTCAGTTAACCGTTGAGCTATTCTTTGGTAATTCATGCAGCTGATCAAGGAAAGCTATTGTGGCCTGATGTACTCAATTAGCCAACCAACTGATTCACTGAGTACCCCATCTATTGGGGACAGGTCCAGCAGTGAGCAAGGTCTTGGCGCTACCCTCATAGAGTACATAACTTGATAAGGTAATAGGTCGTAATCACTAACAGGAATAAACGGAAAGTCTCAACATGCAGTAACAAAAAGGAGGACCGTACAGTGCTATTCAAATGGAAAATGAGGGGTCCCTTTTCTTTTTAAAGATTTTATTTATTTATTTGAGAGAAAGAGAGAGAGAGAGCACACAAGCAGGGGGAAGGGGCAGAGGGGCAAGCAGACCCCCAGTTGAGCATGGAGCCTGACTCTGGGCTGATCCCATGGCCCTGAGATCATGACCAGAGCCGAAATCAGGAGTTGGACACTCAATGAACTGAGACACCCAGGTGCCCTGAGGGACCCCTTTTCAATTCAGGAAGTCAGAGAAGCCTTCCCGGAAGAAGACTCTTTTGAGTAAAGGTGAATAGGCAAAGAGGTTGGAGGAAAGAGCATCCCAGAAACAGAAACAGCAAGCATGTAAAAAAAAGTCCTCATGGTGAGAAAGAGGTTAGCAACTTCTCAAATTGGAAAGAAGCCAGAGTGGTGTGTGTGTGTGTGTGTGTGTGTGTGTACACACAGGTGGGGGCCAGAGCGTTGAGATGCAGGTAGAGAAGTAGGTTGCAGTAAGATCACACAGAGCCCTGTAGCCATGATAGGGATGAGTCTTCATCCTGAAAGCAGTGATGCTCTCCCAGACTCTCACTGCCCCATCATTGTTCCCTAGCTCTAATTTCCGTAAATCTGAAACTGTCACAGAGTTCTGATTCATTCTCTGTGGGTTAGAATAATTTTTCTGAAAGCCTTTGATAAGCAACTATCATGTATAAGGTACAATTATTTCCCCTGACTATTCAAAACAGTTCTCGTTGCTTGCTCTGGCTCAGCATATGATGAAACTTACCCATAAATAAGAGAGATTTAAAGCTGAATTTAGATTATGGTACTATGGCTGTCTCGGTCTGTTTGGGCTGCTTTGACAAAATTCCCCAGATGGGGTGGCTTGTAAACAACAGAAATTTCTTGCTCACGGTTCTAGAGGCTGAAAGTCCAAGATTAGGGTTCAGGCAGAGCTTGGTGAGGGCCTTCTTCTGGATTGTAGACTTCTATTCTCACATGGTGGAAGGAGCAAGGAGCTCTGTGGTCCCTCTTATGACCGTTCTACCCTCAGGACCCAGTCACGCCGCAAACGCCCCACTTTGGTAATGGGATTTCAACATAGGAACTTGGAAGGGGACACCAATGCTCAGACCACAGCTTCAGTTCACCAGACTTGTAAATTAGTATGTATAGAAAGCTAGTTGAAGCAAAGTGGATTGGGATGCCTGAGTGGCTCAGTAGTTGAGCACCTGCCTTGGGCCCAGGGTATGATCCCAGATACCCAGGTTCAAGTCCCACATGGGGCTCCCTGCACGGAGCCTGCTTCTCCCTCTGCCTGTATCTCTCCCTCTCTGTGTGTGTGTGTCTCTCATGAATAAATAAATAAAATCTTTAAAAAAATAAAAAAAGAAACAAAGTGGATTTGCCTTTATGTAAACATGTGGCATAGAGAGATGTATGCCATGTATTGAGACCATATATTATTACACATTCCGTATTTAATTCATTCAGAGATGCAATTTTTTTCTTTGAAATTATGACGGTTCTTACGACCAAACACACATGTGTCATCTATTGTCAGCGTCTTTTCTTTCTTGGTGACATATAAAATAATAGTCTTACAGTTGGGAGTGTCTCAGATACAATAAAGCAGAATGTCCAAAGTCAAGTTCATAGAAGCAGAGCCTAAGACAGGTATTGGGGTTTACACAACTCACTGAAGAGTGCTCTTCCAAGAAAGCCTATAAGGGAGGAAGTGAAGCAGGAGAGGGAAGGAACAGAGCTAAGCAAAGGTCTTCAGTCAACATTAGCCTCTGGCTGGGGCACCTGGGTGCCTCAGTGGTGGAGCTCAGGTCGTTAAAACCCACCCTCTCCCCCCTCCAGGTCCTGATTGAGTCCCACAGTAGTTTCCCCGCAGGAAGCCTGCTTCTCCCTCGGCTTACATCTCTGCCTCTCTGTGTCTCTCAAGAATAAAATCTTAAAAACAAAAAAAGCCTCTGGTTGATCCATAGGAAGTAGGTTCTGAAGCATAAGCCCAACACAGTTTTTTTTTTTCTATCCAAGTTTTATTTATTTATTTATTTATTTATAAATTTATTTTTTATTGGTGTTCAATTTGCCAACACATAGAATAACACCCAGTGCTCATCCCATCAAGTGCCCCCCTCAGTACCTGTCACCCAGTCATCCCCACCCCCCGCCCACCTCCCCTTCCACCAACATAGTTTTATTCTCTTGAGGTGAGGGGCCTTTTGTACCACCCAATTAGCTAGTCATTGACTATGGTCTGCTTTTAGAGGGGTCATAATCCCTTGGGCAAGGGGATCCCACCAGCCAAGGGTAATCCTCAGAAGAAGGGAGGCAGCTGGAAGCCATTGTCAGCCAATAGTCACAACTAAGGGTTCTTGTTGAGGGTCACAACAACTTACAGCATCCCCTAAAGGAATCCTGCTCAGCTTCAAGTTATAGTGCCCACAGAGTAAAAACCAGCGGCTCTCAAGAAGAATCATCACTATCCTGTCCTGGTGTGATTTGCAATGTCCTCAATAATATCCTTAGCGTAGACTCATCACCAAGTATCCCTAGGGCTGTTTCTCCCAGGTCTCCTGAGGACAGGGCACTGAGATACTGTCAGAAGTCACAACTGCCACAGGCACAGAGCCATTCTGATCCCCTTTTGGCGAGTCTGGCTCCCAAAGGAATTCCCAGACTCTTAACATCCAGGGAGGGGCAGGAGGTGGGTGAGTGGTGGTTAGCCCAGAGATGAAAGCATAAAGCAAGTGGGAGTGTGTGTTCTGTCCCCTGCCCCACATTTCTGGAATCTTGTCCCCCTTTCTAGCAACTTCTCACTACCCACATCACCATCACTCTCCCTCTCCCTCATCTCTAACTTTGAACTGTTCTCAGGATGTTTCTTTCTTTCCTTCCCCCCCCCCCACCCCCCAACTGCCCACCCAAGGAACTTACTTTAGAAAAAAAAAAAAGTATTACTTAGGAATTTTATGTGTTACCACTCGGGTATATTTGCATTTTAAAGACCAGTGGAGAGGATACTGTTTACCATAAGGAAAAGAATAACTATTGGTGTAATTCAAGGCATCTGGAGTCCTATAAATTCAACATGAACAAGCTCCCCTTACAAACAACCTGGGGTGACTGAGTAAAGGACACAGCAGAGAAGAGTTGGGAAGATCTGGCTCTGCTCTCTCATTTTGGTACATAGAACAATCCATGCCACTAGCCTTGACTAATTCTTTCTCTCTCTTCCTATATCTTGGCTTTTTTTGCACAAAAGAGTGGCCAGATGGATGACATTCCCAGGCCCAATCAAGGGCATAGACAAGGATGGGATAATTCTACTATATTAATTTTCCCCATTGCAGTGATAACAACGTAGCAGCAATGACACAACCAACAATTACTGAATGTTTTCTAGGTGTCAGGCTCCTTTTGATCCCCAAGCCTTGTAAAAGAAGGGCCAGTGAACTTTCTGGTTAATAAGAGCTAAACCTTCATTTTTGGATCCTTTTCACCTGAATCAGTTTGAGTACACATTTGAGCTGACCTAGAAAAAAAATACTTTGACCCACGTGGTCTTTCCTAGACTGAGACTTAGCATGGGGGAGACTCTGGCTCCATTAAAACAGATGCAGTTAAGACAGAGGGTGGAGTCCTAAGGATACAGAGCAACGAGGGAGCTTAGAGACCACAGCATTCCAACTTTCTCATTGTACAGAGGAAAAAATTACGTCCCAGGTAAATTGTCTAAAGCCGCAGAGCTCCTAGGAGCCTTGGTGGTGGTGTTGGGGGCGGACGGGGGAGGTGACAAGGTTATAGATGCAGGTGCCAATAAGGGATTTTGCTAGATTTAAGTCAAGATATTTTAAAACAGAAATGTAAGTTTAATAATGGCTGAAGTTATATTAAGCTCGGAACAAATGAAGATGAAGACTAGAATGGCTTCTATTTGTTGACTATTCATTTGCTGAGAGTAGATTAGCAATCACTCTGAACTCTTTTCCTGAGCAGGTGGTGAGAAAGGCGAGCACCACCTCATGGAGATGGGTCCCCCAAGGTGGGTGCCTGTGATTAGGGCACATAGCCAATAGAACATCTTGGAGGAAAATGTGGGAAGAACAGTTTTTATGCCAAAACTGTTCTATTTTAAGAAGGAAGTGGCTAGTATTTCTTATCTGCCCGGATTTAGTCTATCAGTGATTGATGAAAGATAGCATGCAGTCCACCAGTCACCTTCAAAGGTTAATTTTTGGTCTTGTCCAACCAACTCTGGTTAAATGCCGTCAGCTTTATGAAAGGCATTGAAACTGAACATTTCCAACACTTCAGTCTCTTTGGAAGTGTAGAAGATGACTACTCTTTATCACACATTTTACTAGAGCCCCTTGGATTAAAAAAAAGATGTCAAAAATTAAAAATAAAGCATACATTCACATGTTCAAAGAGATTAGAATCTGGCTGCGACAGTAGAAGTGAAAGCATAATCATCCTTACCACCCTCGTTAGCGCCCTTGAACCCTTGCTATGGATAGGTCCATACAAAACACTTTGTGTATATTAGTTCACTTAATACTCACATTGACCTTTACGAGGTGCTGTTATAACCTGATTTACTGATGAGAAAACTGAGCCCCAAAGAGGCTTCCAGCTTGGCAATGGCTGAGTATTAACAGCAAAATCAAGTCTGTCTGACTGTAGAGCCTGTGATCCTTCCATCACTGCACACTGCCCTCCCAGGAAAGCTTTACAGCAAAGCATGGTGATTAATTGCCAACTGGATTAATAGAGACAGAACTGGCCCCAATATAGAGTAGATTTGTTCTTGGCTGCTGCTACTATTTATTCTGCCTCATTGGGGATTCAGTACAGTAACTTCTCACCCTCATAATGTGATTTGTGTGGGAGCTGATTATAGACTTGTAAAGTATACAGAAGCCATGCCATGTGTGACTTGTTATTATATGTGTTAAAGACAAGATAGAGAATAATGCAGACACCTTTGCTCCTTCTGACAGGTCTAGTTTATAGATTATGAATTAAATGTGAGCACATTGTCTTTCCTCCTTCCAAACCTGCAGTTCTAGGTAGACACAGAAATGTATTCCTGATCTTGGCTGAAATCTTAGGATTTCCTGTGTGTGTCTGGGCAGCAGTCATCCGTCCAATAGTTCCCAAGCCTCTACTAAGTAGAGGCCCGGTGAGGCCTCAGGACTGCCCTCCCAAGGATGGAAAACCACAGCCTTTGTCCTTAGGAAGCTAAGTCTCATTGGAGACAGACACAGAGTTGCCAGATTTAGCAAATAAAAAAAAATACAAGATGACCTTGTATGGAATATATTGCATGGAACATAATTATATTAAAAATTGTCCTGTTTATCTAGATAATATAATTAAAGGGGTGCTATGTATTTTAGATGGTAACCCTAGGCAGACATAAAAATCCACCACACCTGACAAAAAGATGGCAGTTCTAACGGTTGGGCACACACAGCTCTGTAGACATATGAGAGAAGGACAGTCAAGGGAGGCTTTGCGTGACTATGTGGGCAAACACAAAGGAATGATGCCTTTGCAGGGTGATCTTGAATAAGATTTGGCAGGCAAAGATGACAGGAAGGAAATTCCAGATGTGGGAAGATCTTGCACAGAGTTTGACATAATGGCCGAGATGCGTGGGCAATGGGAGAAGAGCAGAGATGACCATGAGGACAAGATCATGAAGGGCTTTGGCAGAAAGGTGAATGCTTCGGACCTCCTTCTGCAATCAGTAGGAAACCACCCAACTGAATACTCTTCCTTATTTTTTCATACAATCAGACTTTGACTAAACAGTGTTTTACAAAACGTGGGCCATGGACCAACCAATGTTACTGGAAGAGGTAATTTTAGGTAATAATTTCTGATGATTGGGGATAGTATGGGGAATGCAGCATTACATAACCTTGACTCACATGGGGTAAATGTTAATCCGCCTTTTTTCTTTTTCAGTGTAAAGCTCTTTATTTCATTTTTATGTGTACACTTACGAAATTAATAGGCTTTATTTTTTAGAACAGTTTGGGGTTTGAGAGACACTGAGCAGAAAGTACAGAGTTCCCACATATCCCCTCTTGGTTCCTTATTTATTGTTTTTCGATCACTTCTTATTACTCAAGATGAAAGTTTTGATTTGGTGTTATTCTATTATTCTATCTTTCCTTTCCTTTACTTTTCTTTTTTTTTTTTAATTTTTATTTATTTATGATAGTCATCAGAGAGAGAGAGAGAGAGAGAGAGGCAGAGACATAGGCAGAGGGAGAAGCAGGCTCCATGCACCGGGAACCCGACGTGGGATTCGATCCCGGGTCTCCAGGATCGCGCCCTGGGCCAAAGGCAGGCGGCAAACCACTGCGCCACTCAGGGATCCCTCTTTTTTTTTTTTTTTTTTTTTAAAGTCACGTCTACCCTTAATGTGGGGCTCAAACTCATGACACCGAGAGTCGCTTGCTCTACAGACTGAGCCAGCCAGGTGCCCCAGTACTGTTCTACCTTTAACTCCTTTCTCATAGGTTTTCTTTGTGTTGAGGGGGTGGGGAGAGAAGTGGGAAAGGGAGAAAAGGGGTGGGGTGGGGGAAAGAGAGCCTTCAGGCTTTAAATCCTTGACAAACCACAAAAATCAGTTCTCAATATATTTGTTTATGAAAGCTTTCTTCTACTTCCGAGAACAATATTCATCTTCCATTTCAGTTCTAATGATAAAAAGCTTTGTTGCAAAATAAGTTGATTCCTAACAAGAAGTAAAGTAGACAATAAAAGTGGCATGTGAATAACTAAAGCTTGGAAAATTCAGGGCTGAGGCTGAGGTTGCCTTCTTACCTGGTGGCAAGTTCCCACTGAGCCTTTTCAGCGTTTACAGAGTTTTCTGGGGGAAAAGCTCCATCTTTTTGGCAGAATGGATAAGGATTGCCCAGGAGAGCAGTGGCTTTACAGGAATCCAGGATATTGCTCAAACTCTTTCCCTAGCAGCTCTGATTCCCATCTGGTCACACGTTCCTTTTCTTAAGAGTCCTGATGAGGAATAGTCAAATGAATGCTTCCTTTTAAGAGCATACCCACATGAGAATCCCATATATTTGCCCATAGAAACTCGATGAAAAATAAAAGGCTCAAGATTTTTAAAATAGTGAGCACCCATGACACATCTCTAATGTACTGGTTGGTGATTTGCAGGAACATTCAGGGAGAAAGGACTATTAATTTATGGAAATTTCTCTGAAACTCATTTTCTGGACCAGGGTTCAGGGACCTGCATGATATCATAAAAGGACTGACCAAGGCAGTGGATTTTGCTTTGAGAAAATCTTTTATTAATTCACCTTCCTTTTAATTTTCTCTAGCACACCTGGGTTCACATCTGGGCTCGAGCAGTTACTAGCAGTGTGACCCTAGGCAAAGAACTTTATCTCCCTCAACTTCCTGTTTGTAAATTGAGAGCAGTAGTACTGTGGGAACTAAAAGAAATAGAGTGTGGACTTCTGAGCCTCACCATTTATCAAGAGTTGCAACCTGATTTCATGTTGCCATGTCCTCCTTGGTTCTAATGCCTCCCTGGTGATTGCAACCGGTCCTCTGATGAACTTGACCTTGGTGCCCAATGTGAGTGTAGACCAGAACAATCTGGATTTCTCTATGATCCTCCATCCAGCTTCTGATTCAGGGTGTGGGTTATGGGTGCATGTGAGAATGTGCATTTGGAACAAATTCCCAGGGGGCACTCCTGGTCCCAGAACCTCATTTTGCAAACCCCAGTACCAGGTCATCCCCAGCAAAGATGAAACCCTTAGGCAATGGCTTTCAGTTGTGACTGAAGAGAATCCACTTTGAGAAACATATTTTACATGGTGACCCCAAGTAAAACCATACATATAATTGAACAAGTCTCATGAAATGATAGTTACCGTTGTTCCAGTAAATACTCTGATACTGCTTGCTTTGTTCGAAGAGAATGCTGATGCATAAATTGCATTTGATGGACCATGACTGGAGCATGCCGCAGCTAGAAAATACTGTTCGTGCTCGGTAAGCAAGGACTGCATTGGTAAAAATGCACAACTCAGAATTAGAAGACAAGGCAAAAATTAAGTGACTTCGCATTCTCATTTTCCCAACGAAATAGAAAGGACATTATAAAAGCAGGCACTCTATCCATTCCTGGGCAAGAGAAATCACACTGGAACGTTGGCTGCTGAAAGTGGAATGAAGACTGGTTTCTAGGGAATTCTCTTGAACTCTGATGTGTGTCCTGTTGTACTGTGAAAATGGGTGGCAGGCCCGAAGTAACAATGAAGGACACATCTTTCTGCTCCAACACGTAGAGAGATGCTACACAATGTAAAATGCCCGAGGCTGCTGGGATGATGCCATTCACATCTGGGCACGGAACTCATTCTCCACCCCGCCCTCGTCTCTACAGACATTTTCCAGGCTTCCCTTCCCAGAGGCCAGTGACTAGTGTGAGTTCGCTTTGGTGTCTGGGTGGTCCTTGACTTTCATTCATCGAACTTGCACATGTGGCAGAGAACTGGACCTTTCTGTTGTCACCAGCTACATAATGATTGCCCAGCCTCTTCCCTGCAGCAGCCTGTGCCCTGGGGATGGGTGAAGGCCTTGGTCAAGGTGATGGGCATATTCACTCACTCATACTAGTGTCAGTACTGGTCTGGTTCCAGGGGCCCTAGCCTGGCCAATAGCTTCCTGGCCATATCCTTTGTCCTTCCAGCAGCCTGGCCTTCCAGTAGCTCCAGGCTCTGGTCCTCACAACCGGCCAGGCCCAGCCTCACTCAGAGATGACCTGGGTTTGGTAGAATGGCATGTCTGGGAATGGGGGAGGAGTGACAGGTTCAGGTCCCCTGGGCTCTTACTCTGGTACAGAGGTCCAGTACCTCTTCTTCTGTCCTGCCTGATGCACTCAGCACATCGGGGCTCAAAGACTTAAAGATTAGGGGCCCTAGAGCCTTCCATTCCTGCCCCTGTGGTTAGGACAGGCTTGTGGAAAAGACTTGATGTGGGCTCCAGGCAGACAAGCAGTTGGACGCCATGGGCATAGTCCACACGGCCTCTTCACCCTATGAAAGTTCCATCTGCCCCCCCACCTGCCCCCACCCCGGTGGTGGGGGTTTGGGCTAGAAAGAAGCAAAGCATCACTACTAATACTTAAGATCTTTATGAAAAAATGGGACAGAAATCTTTTTGGAACCAAAATGCTCTTGTATCGTCACATCCTGGTCTGTTTGACTTTGAGACCTGCAGTTTTCATAATACTTTTCCAGTCACTGTTTCCCTGGGAAGCCACATTCCAGAACAAAGACTGGGCAATAAAGAAGAATGAGCTACAGCAATGGAAAGATGATTCAGATGAAAACAGAGACGCAGAGGAGATACACAGAAGAGCCCTGGGATCCCCATCTCTCTCCTCTTCCTGTTTCTGATCGCATGTGAAGGCTGGCTATATTTCTGTCTGGAATCTATGAACCACGTGTTATTCTGGGTGCCTATAACAGTGCTTGGCACAGAGTAGGTGCTCAAGAATTATTTACTGAATGATTACAAGGTGCCCCTTTTCTCTTAAGCTAGCATCTGTTGGCTTCTGCTACTCTATGTATGTTGCAAAGAATTCTAAGATTCTGTCAAAATCTTATTAATTTAATAGCTAGGGAACACTGGCTCCACTCTAGGCTTCAGATCCCAGATCCCCAGTGTTCGTCTGATGGTAGCCCCATGTGGGAATAGTTAGTGTGAGAAGCTGTCTTCTCTGGGCCCTAAATGCCTGAGCTGTCTCAATTAACAATAACAAAAACATAGGTAGTAAAAGGACTTTCCAGCTTTTGTGCGTGTCTGGATTTTTTTTTTAACTTATAAAAGAATTTTACTTTTATTATTTTTTTAAGATTTTATTTATTTATTCATGAGAGACACAGAGAAAGAGGGCCAGAGACACAGGCAGAGGGAGAAGCAGGCTGCCTGCGGGGAGCCCAATGCAGGACTTGATCCCAGGACCTGAGCCAAAGGCAATCGCTCAACCACTGAGCCACTCAGGCCTCCCTATAAAAGAGTTTTAGAAAGGTATTGGGGAAGAGAAGAGTGACACTGTTCTAATACAAACTGATGCATCAGAGAAGAATTTTGTACCACAAATGATGGCTCAATTAGAATTGGCCTCTGTATTTGGAGTACACCAGGGCAATAGGGCATTTGTTTGTTTCTTGATCGCTGCGAAGAATTCCATCTTTGGCAATCTCTGGAAAACCTTCTTAATGGAGTGGTATTACTTAGCTATGCAGGGCCTCTGCTGTGGAGGTCACATTGCCTAAGAAATGTGCACGAGTTAGTGGAAAGGCCAAGTTAGAGAACGGGAGAGATACGTTCTCTGATACCGTAAGAGCTTTAAGCCATTTTGCAGTGAGGTTGCAAGGTGGGATTCAACTGCAAAGTGTTAGGAGAAAGCCCAATCGAGCATTACAATATTCGCTGCAAATAAAAACACAAACACATTAGCTGCGGCCTTTTAAAATGTTGTAAATGTATTTTATCTTGGAGATCGGCTTACATTAGTTCTTGAATCTTCGCTTCCAATTTTTGAGCATCAGCTCCACAAAATTCAAAAATCTGTTCACAAATACACAAAGGTGAAATATTTATTGGTTCAAATATTTGCAAAGATGTTAGAGTTTGGAGGAGTTTTGTTCCTGTTAAATTATCCTCTACTCATTTCCATTGTCTGAAAAATACCTAAGATATAAATACATATTTAGCACACTAAATTCATGATGTTTCAATTTTTTTGGCCAGATTTATATAATTCTCCATAGTAGTCTTATAAACTGAGGTCTACATGTGTTAGAAATGAGAAAACTCAATCATTGAAGCTTTCAGAGCCCTTACACATTGGTCTTAAGGACTTATTAATTCATACACATGATTTCCTGAAATCGAATGAGATGTGATTTCCTATGCCCTGACCCTTGCACAGGTAATAGTATTATAACCAATTGATTCTAAAAAGCACATTTTCATTTCAAATTGTCACATCTCTGACTCAGGATGTACTTCACTGTGGATGGTATACTTCATTTGGAACACTTTTCAGTAGTAACATAATGGTGCATCTGTCAATGGGCATCTTACGTTTGATGAAATATGGAAGTTTAAGACTCTAACCATGCATTATCACTTCGGTATCAATTGTATGAAGGCAAAATATGAGTAAACTGAGGATGGGATTAGCTAAAGATCTGAGTTTCCAAGGAGGAAGGTTTCAATGGCCAGAAATGGTGACAGGAGTTGGAAAGTTCTAGAACAACTTCAGTGCTCAGTGTATAGCAGAGAAGAAACTATCCAAGATTCTAATGATTCTGCGTCCCCAGGCAGCAGCATTCTATCTGGGTGCTGCCTGTGGGCATCATGGTTCATTCTATTTCTTGAAAGTATACCCCAGACTTGTGACTTCATCTTGATCCCCTTTCACTTACCGGCTCGCCCACGAATCCACTTCCATAACAGCAAATAGCTCTTTTGAGTCTTGAGAATAGGGTTACCTAAGTGTGGGTGCAGAATTTCATGATTTGTCTGGGTTGCCTGGTTTGTACTCATTTCCTCTTACAAATAGTTCTTGTGGCATTGGCTGCCGGGGAGGAAGGTGTCAGAATGGATCTACAAAGTGTTTCTAAGTGTTTCTTTTCTAAGAGTTGGGTGGCAGCCGTATGATGGCTATAGGCACGAAGGGCGTTTCATAATCCTCTGAGACTGGGTGGGTACACAGGTGAGGACCCCTGGCATGAACATAGGCAGGGCTTGGCCACCTGAATGACCAGGTTTGGCCAACAGTTTTCCAAAGTGATCTTTATCAATTTATATTCCACCAGCAGAGGATGAATGTTCTGGGTGCTCCATATGCTTGACAACTCTTGGTTCGTTTTCATGTTAGCCATTGTGGTGGCTTTAGGGGACATTGAATTTGTTACCGAATTCTATGGATTTTACCTCATCAACTTTCCCTTGGACTTTAGCAACAGCTTACAACTTGTCTGTCTCCAGTCTTGAGTCCCTAAGCTCCCTTCCTCCCCTTGAAGCTCCAAAACACAAATCTAGGTTTTATAAAGTTCTTCAGTGCTTCTCCACCACTATAAAATCCCAGGTCCTTTCAGGGATTCCTTGATTTTGTCCTGACAATAGGACCACAACTCACTGTCATTCTCTACCTGAAACTTTGACTGCTAGCAACACTGTATAGTTGGATTCATTCATTTATTTAATTTAGCAAATACTTAATAAACGTCCACTATGAGCCAGACATTGTGAACATGCCAGACCAAAATCCCCTCTGGAGTTCATATTCTAGTGGTAATTTTATACTATTGTATTGTCAAAAAATTCCGGATACATACCCAGAGTATTTTGTTACTCTCACTTCTTCCCTTCTTTCTCACCTGCTAGTCCTAACCATCTTTCATGATCTAACTCATGGAGTCTCTGTGACCTCTTAGAACCTGCGCATTCCACTACTCAAGAGTTGATTTTGTTACGTCATCTTCTGCAGTTGACCAAGGGTGGGAACTCTGCCTCATTTATTTCCTCCATATTTTTAGTATCTAGCTAGGAACCTTAAACAGAGTTGGTGTCCTATTAATGGCTTTGGGCCTGAAGTGAGCTGAGCTAAGCTGATTTCTGGTCCCTGAAGTATAGGTCCAACACTCTGGGTAGTGTTATGTTTCAGAGACCAGGTGTGGTATGTGTCTCCCTGTCTAGCATGGGGCTTTAACTACAAGAGTTTCATAAATGTAGTTACTGAATGAGGAGCAGCTGATTGATAAGAGCTTATTACATAAGTAACTTTCTTTTGAAGAGATATATATGCAAGGAAACTAGCATATAATTTCTGCCCAAAATGTTTTCTTATTTTTTTTCTTTAAAGATTCTATTTATTTATTCATGAGAGACAGAGAGAAAGGCAGAGACACAGGCAGAGGGAGAAGCAGGCTCCATGCAGGGAGCCGGACGTGGGACTTGATCCTGGGTCTTGAGGATCAAGCCCTGGACTGAAGGCGGCGCTAAACCACTGAGCCACCTGGGCTGCCCTGTTTTCTTATTTTAATCTGAATATTTGGCTGTGTCTTTCAAAGGGATGCTCCACTATGAGGGATTAGGAAGCAATGTTTACTTCTCTCTTCTCAATTCTCAGTGCCTTCAGTTTACAAGCACTGTTGCCACCCCAGCAATGACTGCTAGTGAAAATGATGACCTCTGGTTTGCGGAGCCCAAGGGGATGTGAGGGGTCTATCCACGCATTATAGAACCATTTATATCCAAAAATCACTTTAAAAAACTTTCATTATGAACATTTTTTAAGATACTATTTTTAAGTAATCTCCATGCCCAACATGAGGCTCTAACAACCCCAAGATCAAGAGTCCACTCCATCAACTGAGTCAGCCAGGTGCCCCTCATTACAAACATTTTCAAACATACACAAAAAGACAATAAGAAAGTGACTCCCTGCCACCCATTTACCCATCACTCAGGTCCAACCAGAGGCAGGTTTCTTTCTTTCTTTCTTTTTTTTTTTTTTTTTTTATGCCAAAGACATTCAATCACCTGCAAAAAATATATTACTGAGAAAATGCAAAAGGCCCAGAGACAGGGGTCCCTTCCTAATAAATGGACTTCTGAGAGTATGAATTAAAGTCTAGTTATAATTATAATAAATATTATTATTTATAGATAGATTAATTATAATAAAATACCTCAGCCAGTTGAGAGGCAATTTGGTTAAATACTGAAGTTAGGTTTGGACCAGCTGAATGAAAGCTCACCAATTTTCCAGCTATCTTTACTGAGTTAAAAACAACAACAGGGGTGCCTGGGTGGCTCAGTTGGTGAAGCGTCTGCCTTCAGCTCAGGTTATGATCTCAGGGTCCTGGGATTGAGCCCCACATTGGGCTCCCCGTTCAGTGGGGAGGAGTCTGCTTCTCCCTCTCTCTCTGCTTGCTGCTTCACCCGTGTATGCTCTCTCTGTGTCAAATAAATAAATAAAATCTTAAAAAAAAAAACCCAAAATCCTCAAAGCAACAATAGCAATAACAACATAAACAAAAGAGCCCACACAACCAACACAAGACACTTCTTTGGGAGAAGGCTGTAGAAGCATTTGGACATACAATATAAATTTATAAGCTGCAACAGTTTGATGTTCCTTCTTTACAAAGGGTTTTTTAAGGCATTAGCTCTTATTAATGACACGGGGACGAATATGTCTAATAAGAGAACTTTTAAAAGTGCGCCCACCTGTGGAACCCTCCCTCTGTGTCTAACACCTGTGGTGTTAATTACTTTTTGATTTCATCTTGGCTTCTTTCTCTGATTCAACCAGACCCATTCCTTCCCCAGCCATCTGCATCACAATGTGGGTGTTTGCACACTTCCCCCTGGACTTTCACAACGTGTTGCAGGGTTGCAGGGCATTCTTGCAAATGCAAGCAGCTCAACCCTGGTTTTGGAGTTTAGCAAAATCAACCCAAGAAGGCAGGGCCTCTTAGAAATAATCTGTTTCAAACAGCTTGAATTTATATGCATTTGGATTCAAGAAAAAAGGCATATGAGAACAATCTATTATCTAATTTTTTTTCTCATCTACACTGGCCTCATTTTGTTTCCAATAGTGAGATTTCAGGAAAGTACTTCATTTGCTTTCATTTTCTCGTAGCTGGTTTAGAAACTCTGGCTACCTACCTGTTTCTTGAGTACTAGTGGAGTAAATAATGACTAAAGTGCTTTCCTCTATGTTAGGGGTTGACAAACTTTTTGTAAAGGGCCCAATACCTATTTTAGGCTTTGCAGGCCATATGGCGCGTGTTGAAACTACTCAGATCTACTACAGTAGTGTGATAGTAACCAAAGACAATATTTACACAAATGGACATGACTGTGTTCCAGTCAAACTTTATGTACAAAAACTGGTGGAGGGTCAGATTTGACCCTGGGGCCACAGTTTGCCATCAGTTGAAGGTGTTGAACAGATACATGAAGCTGCTTATCACTCAGGACAATGTGGTTTTCTGTTGAAGGGGAAAAGGAACAGGAGTCTAATGTGGTGGCAATTTATCCTAAGTCACACTGAGAATAAGGAAAAGTGATTTTGGACTCTGGCCAGAGGAGATGTCATTCTGCCCGTTACTAGAAGTGTGGGATGAAAACTTGTTCACAGGGATAATAATGGTTTTGGAGCCATTCCCTTCAATGACCTATACTCCTGTTCTCATGTTCCTGGAAAATCTGCTCAACTGTCCAATACTGGGAAATCCCTTCACTGACTTCTCAGGTTGAGGTGAGCATCTTAGTTGAGCCTAGACAAAGGAATGAGTTCATGATTATCCTCTCCCTTTTGAGGGTGTTCTCCCAAAGGGACAGGTCTGCTTTCCTGCCAAGGTCTTTCTTTTTCTGGAAAGTACATCTGAAAGTAAGCCTCAGGCAGGTCTAGAAGGCTATCTATTATCACCCTGTGTCCTCACTTTTGGAGCATGCCATTGTGAAAAGCAACAATTGTCTCCTTCACCTAGGTGGGTAAGTTTCTCCTCTGCAGCCCAGATTCTCCCTAGGTGGGTCATCTCAAAATCTAGGCTTTAAGAGAACATTAGGAAGTCTATTGACATGAGTCTAAGCCATGCTCCATAATCAGCACAATATAGTGCTACTACTACTTACAATAAAGGTGATGTTTTGATTTTCAGATGACTCTCTGAGAGGAGTTAACACTGCAGGTCTGGTTCCTTATTTCTTTCTTGTCTCCAATGGAACCATGCTTGAGCCTTCATCAATCTCCCTAGAAAATGTGTTCCCTCCCTCACCAAAGTGTTCTTTGTATTAAAGATTGATGATTTTGTTATATATACCTGGAGTGATGGATCAAGTTATACTGGCTTGCTTTGCTTAAACATCAGTATTGATAATGTGCACCTGGTTTTATTGTTGGGGGTCCTAGTCTCCATTGTTATAGCTGGTTGTATAGCAATGGTTGCCTAGCAAGATATGTCTATATGACCAGTCCCCACATAAAGGCCTCATGCCCTGAGCCTCAAAAAAACAAAAAACATCCCTAGGTGGAAACATTCCATAGGGGTGCCTGGGTGGCTCAGTGGTTGAGTATCTGCCCTTGGCTCAGGTTATGATCCCTGGGTCCTGGGATTGAGTCCTGTATCAGGCTTACCATGGGGAGCCTGCTTCTCCCTCTGCCTGTGTCTCTGCCATTCTCTCTTTATGTCTCTCATGAATAGATATATAAATAAATTTTTAAAAAAGAAACATTCTACAGATGTCCTTGAAGTTTACTACCAGAGAGCGAAAGACAGCACTCCTATGTGTCCCCACCAAGGAAGAACATCAGAAGCCTATTCTGGACCTTTCTGGACTCTACCAATGCTTATCTTTTTCCTGATGCTTTTGCTCTGTATTTTCCATTGTAGTAAATCTTAGCTATAAGTATAATCTGCTATTGAGTCTTGTAAGTCTTTCTGGCTGATCACTGAATGAAGTACTCCGATATTTTAATGATTTAAAACTTAGAGGACAGGGCTAAGAGGAGGATGTAAAATTTAAGGGGTTCCCAGAACTCAGTAATCAAGATACATAATATTTTAATAAATATTTAAAAAGTTAAACATTAATGCAAAAAATCCATCATGAACAAAATATCAAAAATGCAAATAAAGACAGGATTCCACCCTATACTTGGGCAATCTCCTGCCTCACTGGCTTCACCCTAATCCCTGCCCTGGAGAAAAGAGAAATATAAGTAATTACTTCCTTTGAATTGCTAATACCTAGAGCAATATCACTGCTAAATGGTGATAAATATTTGCTGTCCATCTCTCTGTCACTTTCCCTCCATCTCACTTAGTTCCTGCTCCTTTCGGTCAATTAATCTCTGCCAATGTATCTGCTGTTTATAGGGCTGACATGCATTTTTGGACTTGAACACCATGGGAGAGTGCTTTTATTTTCCCTCAGGTGGAACCCTCCCTCTGTGTCTAACACCATCCATAACAGGTTGACTATCCTCAGTAGGTAATTCCCAAATGCTAAGATGGCTTAGCTTAAGTGGATATTGTAGTTATTCAAAGACTTTTAGAGATCTCTCTTAACAACTGTTTCTGAATTTCTGTTTATTCACAAACTTTCAGGGAGATAGGCACACAGATAGATTCTAGGGCTCTAGCAATAGTCTTATTTTAAAATATGTACCAAGTCCTGTGATAAAGCACTTTATATACATTATCACAAATTTTCATGACAACAGTTCAAAGATACACGATATAGTCCCTATTTCATAGAGAAGGAAACTGAACTCAAGGTGGTGAAGGCACAGTCCCAAGGTCACCCACTAATAATCAATCTACAGCTATCTGACTCCAGAGACAGCAAGAATTAGCTGCAGACACTCTTTTGGTCAATGAGTCAAGCACTGTTTCTTATGAACTTGAACACTGAGCATTTGGGAGGGTGATTCTCCAGGGACCACCATCCTCCTCACTTCCTGTTGTCTCATTTATTGTCCCTGCCTGGCCCTTAAAGACACCAATCCTGTCCTCTCTTGAGCACACCAAGGTGTTGGGGATTCTTTCAATCTCTGTACCTACTTGAAGAAGGGAGCTTGTTGGAAATGATTTCTATGACCTCAGCAGGAGCCTTACTGTTCACAGGCAAAAGGGCAGGAACTTCCTCCCACTTGATGTGAGCACAGGAGCACTCAGTTTTTCTGAATTATTCACTTGTAAATAACTCTACTTATTAGCATCTATGCACCAATATCCCATTGCTCTTATGAGTAGATTTAAGTGCTTTGAGAAGCCATTTACTCTCATATCAAAGAATGAAAGATGGAACCATTTTCTGATGTTGGCCTGTGTATAAGCAGTTGGCCGAGATCCTAAGAAATTGTTACTCTTCCCTTCTGCTATTCCATTGACCTATGCCAACTTTGGTCTGGAATCAATGTTATTAGCCCAGGGGATCTACTGATGGGCTTCAGAGCCTCAATGAATAACTAGTATTATATGCATATTGCAGTTTATGTGTATATATGTATTTTTCTATTTACAGTAGAATACAGTATAATATTCTGGTTAAAAAAAATAATCAGCCAAAGTTTTGGATGGTCCATCTGAAAGGCATTGCAGAATTTTTTTTTTTTTTTTTTAACCACACTGAATCTTACAGGAACAGGATGTGATGTCCCAGGTGAAAACATGAAGGAAGGAATACAGCAGGAAGGAGTAATTCCACCTTATTTATTACCTAGAATTTGCTTTCATTGTCCTTTGCCCTAACACTCTGAAATAATTACAACTGTCGTTTATAGTGCATCCCTGCTGGGTGGCCATCCAAATCTGCATGAAAACTTCCAGCACCACGTAATGCCCATTATCCACCATGACCCCGAGTCATTGTTAAATAGCTTTACCTGTTGCAACTTTTAAGTTTTATTTGTTTATATTCTATATATTTTGAAAATATTTGAAATGAGCTAGAATCAAGGGCAAGATAAAATAACAAAACCATTCAAGTATGATTCAATATGCAGATGGCAATTACGGAATGCCAGGAAACTGCAGATAAAGGAGGCTATTGTATTTGAGTAAAGGAAGTAATCTTGAGATTATTGGCACCAACAGACAAAGAGAAACCCTAAACCTTCTGATCTAGTGAAGGGAGTAGATCATATTTTTAAGGGGTGGCAAATATTCTCCTAACTCTGTTCTATGAGGAATTATCACAAAGCTTTTTACACAATGTACATTTTGAAAGGTATAATGGATCATGGTTCCTTGCCAGATATTTTACCAGAAATGTGAGTACATTTCTTATAACATCCCTTAATAGAAACTGGATTCTAGGTGGGTTTTTAAAAAATACTAGGTAAATAGTATCTACTTTCTTAAGCCAATTTTCAGTTGTGCTGTCCCAGATAAAAGAAAGATGGAAGAGGTCTCAAAGTGAATTTAATTTTTTTCTACCCTAAGGAGAACAATGAATGACATTGGTAGCCTTCCCAGTCAACTCCTATGAGAGAGGAGGGAAATTCACATAGACTGGTTGGTTCTGTTGCACAGCTAAGCCCGATTTTCTCTGGTTCCAGTGATTTTCCTGTGTAGACCATTGCAAAGTAGAACCTGGGGGGCATTTCAGAGGTCTCAAGTTTTGACCACAGCTCTGGATGCAATGGTAGAGGGGAGTACCGTCCAGAGACCCTATATAGATGCTCAGATACAAAATGCTAGGGATTGAGTGGAAGAGGTAAAGAGATCTGTAATACCATCTAAAGAGATCCTAAAGAGGATCTCCTGCCTGCATTTTTTTGCTGTCGTCTTTTGTACAGAAGATTGATTCTTTGTCAAAAGGAAGCCAGCATTGCAAATCTTTTCTGTACGTTTTCAAATGGTATCTAAATTGATCCAAGTATGAATCTTTCTGGAGATCACACCGAAGTCTAGAAGTAGAATTATTTGTATATTATGCTATAAATGATCTCAAGTTGTTGTGTGTGTGTATTTTTAAAAATAACTCCATAACCAGGATGGTATGTTGGTAATATTCAATGTGACACTCAGTTCTCAAGAACATTTCTTGGGACATGGATATCCATGTTTATAAAAGGCTGGCTGGCTGATGCTGGAATTAGAGTATAGGGAGGTAGATGAGCTTAACCCACGGTCATCAATTCAGTTAGTTTAATTTTCCGTTAGCTAACTGGCATAAAATTCAAATTTTAGATCCTTCATGCTGCCTAGAATATAGGCATTTTGTTCTATCAATTCAAAAGGGATCCATACCCTGTAGAAAATAGTTAAGAAATAATTGAATATAAGAGGTCACCTCACCCAGCTGAGAGTTTTTCACCTCCATACAGAACTGAGACCAAGCGGGGCCAAGCCTTTCCTCAAATTATAGCTATGGATTTGATCAAGAGCAGCCTAGACACATAGTCAGTTGAGAAACCAAAGCTTTGTTTCATAAAATGAAGAACAAACTACTGAATGGTGATAGACCTTAAGCAATATCATCTACAGAAGAGCTGAACACAGAAATCTGTTCTGAGCTGAAGAGAAATTCTCCAGTCAGAATGAGAGACAGCAATGCTGGCAGTGGGATGTCAGGCAAAGACAGCAGCTCAGCTTTTATTTACTCTTTCATTTGTTCACTCACTCATGAATTAAACACAAAATGAGTATTTTCTACCAAGGGGGGATTCTTCTAGACATTGATGTGAACGTCTCTGGGTGCTTGAAACAGTATGACAAAAATACATGAAGGTCTGAGTCAAACAGAAGTGGGGTTGGAAAAGAAGATTGGGTTGAATTATAGAGAAATTTGAATGCCAGACTTGAACACGAGGGTTTAGTCTTGATTCTGCAGACAGTGGAGGAGAAGGGGGATCCGATTTCAAATAGAGGAATGACATATGTGGAGCTGTGCCAAGATCTATTGGGAAAAGAGAAAAGATCTGTGGTGTGAACTCAGGGGTGAGGAGGTCTATCACACTTGTTTGTGTTACAGGTAGTTACAGCTGGAACTAGAGGTAGGGATGAAATTACTAAAGGGAAAAAAATAGAATGGGAAAAAGATAGAACCTTGGGAAATACTTACATGTTAGGACAGCAGGAGATAAGCCAGAGGAGAGCTTGGGAGCAGGGGCAGGGATAGATGCCAAAGGAGGAGGAAGTTTCCAGAATATAGAAGCTAGTTAGTTAATGGTGCTTTTGTGTAACCAAGGAATACAAGGATTGAGAAATGGCTATTTGAATTAGAAGATCCTTGGCGACTTTTTAAAGAGTAGATGAAGGAGTAAGTGGAAAATGAGAACTGAAGGCAGTAAATATATTCTACTTTTTTGAGAGTTAGATCATGAAATGAAGGAGAGTAGTTTGAGAGAAGATTAATTTTGTCATTAGAGATTCTTTGGTTGTAAGTAATCGAAAAAGCAACCCCAGGTTTACACAACTAAAGAATCTGCAGGTGTAGTACAGCTTCAGGCATGGATAGATTCAGGGTTCAATCAATGCCATTAGTATTTCCTAGTTTGACTCTGCTTTTTTGCTGTGTGTTGGCTTCTTTTTCAGGTCCCCTGTGGTGGCAAGCTAGCTGTAGTACCTTCAGCTTCATATCTTCCCAAGTTCAAATCCAGTGAAATCAAAAGAGAAGGCTTGTACCTAGCTGCTTATGTCAAGTCTTAGAATTAGCTCTGATTGGGCTTGGATTGGCTAGACTGGAGTCAAGGGCCCATTCCTGATAAGAATGGAGTTCACTCACGGGTCCTGGCCTGGAGATGAAGCCCTAAGGAAGCACATGGACCAGGAATGGGAAATGGCATGGTTCCTTGGAGGAAAATCAAAGAACTCTTGATAGAGAGAGAAGAATGGCAGTCAATAGCAAAAAGGAGCATCCAAACACTAGGTCCAAAAGAAGATAGCTGATCAATGGAGGCCTGGAGCACACAGGAGGGAATGCTATCAAGTTGCAATGTATGAAATCCATTTCCAAAGAAGGAAGCATTCTCATTTCTGAGATGGAAGAGAAGATAACAAAAAATGACACATAAACAATTTGCTAGGTGGGGGGGCGGGGAGTGTTCAATAGTTTCCATTTTCAAGTAAACACTCAAGAGATGGAATAGGTAGTGTTGATTCTTTTTGAAGAATTATTTCTATCTATTGCACCAATTATGTTGCAACAAATACACAATAGATAGAAGCTGAAAATGAAATAGCTAGTCTATCAACTGCTTTCATTTTTTATATTGTAGACATAATCTTCACAAAGTTTAAGCATGAATATTTTTGCTTTCCATATGTTCTTCCCAACTCTTTAATTGTATACTGTTTCATAGAGTAGATGTATCACAAATCACTTTGCAATTCTGCTAGAAAAGACATTCAGCTTGTTTTGTATTTTATTAGGAGTAATGCTACAATTACTATACCCTTAGCTGCTTATTTTTCCTTTAGGTATTTCTGTAGCAAAAGTTCCCAAGAGTGGATAATTGAGTGAAAGGAAATAGCTTGTTCCTCTTATTTGTATTGTAAAGCCACTTTCATAAGGTGTGTACAGTTGTCAGTGCTCCCAGCCATATGTGGAATTACTGGTTTCATTACACAGGAAGTATTTTAGACATTTTATTTCATTAATTTCTGCATGATAACAACTACCACAATGTGCCAGCACTTAACACAAGTTAGGATGGATCTGCAAACGTGAGTCACATTAATTCTTTTCTTATTTCACATTAATTCTCCCAACACCCCATGAAGGGAAAAACTTGTGACGATCTTTGTTTTTACAGATAAGGAAACTATGATCAAAGAGAATTCTTAAGTGAAATGCTAGAAAGTAGCAGAACAGGTATTTGAACCACAGAAACCTGAATCCAGAGCCTGCATGCTCAACCACTAGGCTAATCCTGCCTTGAGACTCTTTGATTAACATTTCCCCAGGCATTGCTAACAATCTCTATGCATTTGTGTGAGAATTTCATCATGTCCTTTTCTGTAAGATTCTTTTTTTGATGGTTCTGCCCCCAACAAAAGGGAGAAAATAGGGATGAGATGAGATATTTCTTATGGATTTGGATATCTCATATGGTCTGAATGAGGAGATTTATTATAATTCATGCATTTTTGTGTGCTCCTTGCCAATAATGGAAAGTGCGGAAACTAAGAGTTACATTGCTATATATTAAAAATAAATGCAGTTGTTTCATCCATCCTGGATACCTCAGGCCTTTTTTTAGATTCTGATGATTCTATAATTCAACTCTGCCAGTTACCATGGAAACATACCTTCTGGGTCTGCTTGAACATCTGAAATGTGGGTACTGCTTTGACGTGATAAATTTGGGCCAACTCCTGGGAAAGGAAAGAAATGGCATGAAGTCATAATGTTGGTATCCTCTCTCTACACCGAGCCCAGAACCTGGTGACTTCTCAGGAGGCATGTCTGAAAGCCCAGGGACAGCTAACACTACAGATTCTCCTGCCAAGGAATGTCAAAGCCTCCAGGAATGTTACAATAGAAAATGGTTGCTCTCCGCATTCCTGAGCTTTCTCAACCCAGAGCCCTAGGAGAGGGCTGAGAGATGGAGGCCAAAATAGAACAGATGCTGGACTAAATGAGCTCTATTTAAATGAACTTGTGAAAAGATTACAGAGGGACCCCAGTGGGACTCAATACGGAAATAGCACATTGCAAAAATAAGGAAGTATAAAGACATCTCTATAAGGCACACTTGAGACATGGGGTAATACACTAGTCTTGCTTTTTTTTTTTTTTAAAGATTTTATTTATTCATTCATAAGAGACAGAGAGAGAGAGAGAGAGAGAGGCAGAGACATAAGCAGGCTCCATGCAGGGAGCCTGACGTGGGACTCAATCCTGGGTCTCTAGGATCACACCCTGGGCTGAAGGCGGCACTAAACCACCGAGCCACCCAGGCTGTCCTGGTTTTGCATTTTAAGTAAGGCTTACATGTCTTTTTCTTTTAAACCCTACTCCCTCCTCCACTGTCCATATCTTTCTGAAAGGCGAACCAAAAGACAAGAAAATATGTCAGAATTCCAACTGTTTTAATCCACTACAATCTGCTTTCAAAAGCCAGTTTTTGTTTATCTTGTTCAAGAGTCAAAAGAAAGTTAGCCACCCACATGATCAACAGAACTGGACTTTTCTCTGTGATATACCTATCATTTCATGGGGTGAATCTCTCCCCTGCCACCTATAATGTGCACAAACATTAAATTATAATTTTCACGACCACAGCAATGGTAACTAAAATAAATAAATTATTGTTAAAGAAAAGTATGCATTTTGTTCCACCTTAAAAGGAAAAGAGCTCTAGTCAAAAAGGCAGACAATAACATGTGTTGGTGAGGATGTGGAGAAATCAGAACCCTCACACATTGCTGGTAGAAATACAAAATGGTGTAGCCACATTAGCAAACATTTTGCCAATTCCTCCAAAAGTTAAACATAGAGTCACAATATAACTCAACAGTTCCACTGCTAGATAAGTACTCAAGGGAAATGAAAAAATATATATACATGTTTATGCCAGTATTACCCATAAAACTCAAAAGGTGCAAACAACCCAAGTGTCCATCAACAGTTGAATGGCTAAATAAAAGGTGGTGAAGCCATACAATGGAATATTATTCAGCCATAAAAAGGAATAAAATGATGCATGCTATTGCATGGGGGAACCTTGAAAACTTAGGCTAAGTGAAAGAAGCTAGTCACAAATGACCACCTATACAATGATTCCATTTATATGAAATGTTCAGAATAAGCAAATCTATAGACAGAACATGACTTGTGGTTGCCCAGAGTTGGGATAGAAGGAACTGGGAGTGACTGTTAGAACTCCAAAAGTGGGGTGTTTTGTTTTGAAATAAAATTCATTACAGTGATGGTTGCACAACTCTGAATATAAAAAAAAAAGGACAAAGAGATAATGATTCTAGTATATTCTGAATGCACAGCTTTTCTATGTTCTGAATTCTGAATGGTTCAGCTTAAAAGGCAATTAAACACTGTCTCACTTTGATGAAGCTTGATGGAAATGGAGACATGGAACTTCTATTATGTGCTGGACACTATGTCATGCATCTTATGTACTTTAGCTCATTTTATATTTTGTTAAATATTACTTGCCCTATTTTATAGATGAAGAAACTAAGGTTTATAGAGGTGATAAGAAGTTACAAAACTATTAAAGAAAAAGATGGGTGAATAACAGGATTTTTTTTTTGTATTCTAAAAGTCAGATTCAATCCAATATGTGCATAGATCACCTGTTACTGTTTTTTCCTAGTTATAAATGGGCAAGTGTTAGGAAGAATAGTTTTTCAGATATTTTGTGTATATTAATAAGGCACATTTTGACTGAGGACATGAGGTTGATTATTTTTGCAGGGGGTGTGGAAAGAAGGTTTCTAGGGAGGGTCATGAGGGAAGGATTTCTTGGAATTCCTTGTGGTGTTTAAAAAAACTCACAAAAAGCATAAGGTATAGCAAGAGGAAAGCAAGGTAAATTAAAATGTCTGTATTGCATTCGGTTAGGTTTTAGAAATGGATTAAAAACTTACTACAAGGGTGAAAAAACACTTTTCATCTTGAGCCCAACATCACCCAACTGGTATTGTCTGCATAGAGCAATTCTGCTGAGCCCAGGGCAAGTGGGGAAAATGTTAGGATTGAGTGGTGAAGTCTGCCATAGTACGGGAGGAGATGGGGGCAGCAAGAGAGTCACATTCTTGCTGGGGATTTTTTGTTTTTAAAATTAATACAAAATATACAAGGACATGATGGAAAGTTTCCTGCAATTTATCAGGAAAAAAATCATGAAATTCCACTAGACTTGAAATTGATTATATAATCACCGAGGCAGTGCTGTCAATGACATGCATTTGGGGTTTTGTGTATCCTCGTGGAAGGATTTATGATTCTTACCTGAGAAGCATCCACATCCACATTAGCAAACATTACATTTTGGTATTTCAGAGACATTGCCTTCAAAATAAAGGTATAAAAATTTCCTATTAGCCTAGCATTAATACTAGGATTACTAATACTAGGTTAGGATTACACACGTGTCTTTTGGCAAAAGCAAACAATGAACAAAAAGATTGTTCAAGAGAGCTAAGCATCACTCTGGCATTTCACTACTGCCTAGGACCTGAAGCACCAAAGTCAAATGTGGGATGATACCAAGGTCAAGCAAGGATCAGTGGAGTCTAAACCAGAGTCTAAAGAACCAGAGGTTCAAAGCTGGGAAAGGACAGAAAGCAAAGAAATAATGTCATATATGTGGTGGGTCCAGATTTACTCTGCAGGGTGAAGGGACAGATGGTAGCTTTGTCCTGGAGTGGCCAGAGGTCAGGGGCTGCTGCCTTCAGTGGTCTTCAAAACACAGATCTCTGAACCAAATACCCAAAATCTGCTTTTACCTTCATATTTTGCCAAGCTTTTTGAGAGACTCCTTAAGAGGACTAAAGTGATACAAAACATGTGTGCAAACCCTCGGCCTTGATGCTTTTTTTGCTTCTAGTGACATCTTCCGCGTTCTACTACGTATTGAAACTGTACTTTCCAGGATCCTCTGCCAGCTGTCTTCCATGTAGGTTCTGCTAATGGCAAGCATTTGTAGGAAAACAGACAGTGGGAGGAGGAAAGAAGCAACTCTCTTCTGCTTCTGTTTGGTTCTGAAAGCATCTTTGGCAGCAGTGGTGACAAAGATGTTGGTAACGGGTCTGGGAGTAGTGGATGCAGCGGCAGCAGCCTGTGGATGTCAGCTCTTGGGGTTTTTTTCAGACAGTTGTGCTCATACTTTAAGGACACTAACTAGCTTCTTGATTTGTTTGCTTTAACATCATATCTCAAGCATTTCCGGTGACCTATTTCAAATGGGATCTCTTTCTGAGGGGATGAGGTGTCCAGAGACAAGTGGAGACAGGAACAGATGGAGCTGGCTCTGGGAGCTGTTCCCATGGAGAAGCAGGGAGAAGCATGGGATGGGGTGATGAGGTGGCTATGTGCAGAGTTCTGTTGTAGAGATGCTTTCCAGTCGTTCGTGGATCGTGACCAAAGTGGAAGTTCTTTCTTCAGTGGCTCATCAAGGTTGTAAAAATGGGGGAAAACTCTCTAGAAAACTCTAGAGTTTTCTCTTAGAGTTTCTCTTGGGGGAAAACCCATAAGCCTTTTCAGAATATTTTTCACACAGAAAAGAAGCTGATTTTGGTCAGTGGCATCCCTATGTCTGGCAGGAAAATGGTATCACCCATGAACTCCAGGGCAATTGATTTGTACTTTTTGAGTTTGAAGACATACGGATGTTCCCCAGTAAAAGCTGCAGGAATGAGTTTGACTGATGTGGACATCTAATTGTATTTATGAAGTTTTGAGAGGCTGGCAAGTCTGTTGGAAAATGGACAGGAAATGGCAGTTGCCATTTTCGCATCAAGTAGTACATATACATGGAAGACATATGGGTTCTTTGCTAGGCCGGGGTTCCCCTATGGACATTGTGTTTCCTCATTATCCCATTCCATCCCCCTAGGACCCCCTCCCCTCCCCTAAGAACTCTTCCTTCTGCTCTGTTCTTCCTCATAAGTAGTTGGCTACCATTTAGTTACCTATTCTATTGGTCTTAACGCTAAAATAGCTCCTGAATTTGATCCTTCCTTTTTTTCTCCGAAACCACTGTCCTAGTTTTGGAAAACCTATCATTGAGATTGTTGTCACCTTGGGTTTCCTGCCTTCAGTCTTTCTAACCCATTTTTATATAGCATGGCTAAAAATATTCTCTAAAACCTCCCTTTGACCATGACAAAACCCTTAAAAAATTTTTCCGTTTGGACTATCTGCAGCAACTCACTAAATTATAACATGAAGTCCTTCTTGATTTGGCCTCAACTTTCCTTTTGAAGCTCATTTGTCACCACTCCCACATGTGCCCTGTAAGTCAGCCTCACAGACTATTTGCCTTCCCCTGATCATACCATGCAATTTCTTAACAAATTTATGACTTCTCCTTTCCCAGAAATGTTCTTTTTCAGGGTTCTATGCCTGGTGATCTTCTTAGCCCACGGTCAGCAAACTGCACCATGTCGAACAAATCCAGGTCCCCACATGGTCTTGTAAATTAAATTTGATCAGAACACGGTTTGCCTGTTGATTTGCTCATTGCCACTGGATGCTTCTGCACTACAACAGTGAAGCCAAGTAGTTATCACAAAAGACCACTGGGCCACAAACCTGAAAACATTGACTGTCTTGTCCTTGACAGAAGTTTAGTTGGCTAACTTCCATTCCACTTTCCTGCAGAGCCTTGAAAGGAAAAGAGGTAGAGATTCCTTGGGCTCCCTTGTAGCTAGAGTTCTGGATGCAACTTGGTTTTACCCACAAGATACATGCAGGAGAGACATGGAAGGCAGAAATGAGACAGTAGCTACTTTCTTCTTGCCTTTGGATGTTCCTGCTGGAAATCAAGACTCTGAGTAATGGAAGTGGTTGTGCTGAAGGCAGCAGCAGAAGCCAGACTCAGGCTCTGGTGCCCAGACATTAGCTTCCCAGATGTCCAGAGGCACTTGTGGCAGCAGGAGCCTCCTGATTGCGGTTCTCATTCCGAGCTGCTGCTGCTCTGTTATCAGTTTGTTTGTTTTTTCCTCTGGGGGGGGGCAGGTAAAAAGAGGATCCCCAAAGGTGGGTCTGTGGTGTCTTGAGACAGTCATGCATAGAACCTATTCATTTAGTCTTCCAGTAATTTTATAAGCGATCAATTCCTTGTATTAAAATTCTTTTCGGTTTAATTTGCTTTCTGTTGCCTGCTTTGATATCTGACTAATAAAGTGACCTAGAGTAAATAAAGACTTTTCTCCACCCCCTTATGTACAGGCAGTTTCAAAAAATTACACATATGGTACTTGGATACATTATCATGCAAAAGCTCAAACAGCACGAGAAAAATAAAGGAATCCAAATTTAATACCCTTTCACTAAAAAAATAAGCTTCTTTGATATGCATCCTCTGTTCCCTCTTTCTCTACATATATGTGTGTTTATATGTATATACATACGTGTATGTGTCTGTTTTATATAAATGGGACCATACTATGTACATTTTTCTATGTTATACTCTTTTTACTTAATACTACATTGTCTTGGAGACAATGCCACCATTCCATATGGGTCTACTTGATTCTTTTTAACATCTGGATAGTATTTCAGTAAGGATGTACCAAAATTTATTTTAAAACTGTATTTGCATTAATCTGGATTCCAACAGGAAACAGATGGCACATTCAAATTAGGATCATTTGGGGAGGTTTGTCTCCAAAGGGCTAACTGTACCTACCAAGGTGAGAATAGGTGTAGGAAGACCTGCAGGAGCCTCTACAGAACAATGGCAGGGCAAAGGTATGAAGGGAGAAGTTAGTAAGCCTTAGATTTCATTGCACTGTCTGAAAATGTTGCATGGTGGCTGTTGGAATTTGATCAGCTTTGACTGTGGCGTGTGAATATATTTATACTCCGGAAGCCGAACATCGAATACTTTTCTTTCTTCAAGTTTTGAGTATCAGAATAAAGGGGCCTGTGAGATAATAAAATGTTTCTTCTGGATATTCCAAGAGTTTTAGGCATAGAATGGATGTTGAGATGTCATGTAGCCAATTTCTGTACTTGGATATGGGTTTGTTTTTAATTCAATATCAAAGCTTGTGACTGTGGTTAGAATGAATTCAGGTAGATTCAAGAGTTCAAGTCAAAATGCTAGAAACCTTGCTGAAAAGAACTCAGAGTATTTTTGGTTGTGTAGAGAAATCAAAACTTCTTTAAATTTGAAGAAATAGATTTCACAAAATTGACCGTAAGTGTGAAACTTCTGCATGATAAGGAGAAATGAAACTGCCCTGAGGTTCTTTCTGTGACACATGATACCAAAAATAAGTAAAATAGTGAAAACTTTTAAATGGGGCAACAAGGAAATTAATTAGATGAAACATTGTAGATATATTAAAATTATAATCTGGAGACTCAACAAAAACACAAACAATTGTGTACGTGGAAAAAAGACCCAAATATAATTATATGATTACAACTAAGCAGCATATTTTACTAAAATATTTTATAAAGTAGAAAAGACATGAAAGAACATGTAAGACTTAAGTTCTGATAATAGGGTTGAAGGATGGGAGAAGTTTATTCTTTTATGTTATAGTTAAAAACAAGTATCAAATTTTTCTATAAACCAATATTTGGAAGTTCTGAACTCTGAAACTTTGGTAAGATGTTATTATTATGAATAATCCATTCATTTGTACAATTGTATTGTTTTGCACATCTTGATGCTCCTTGCAGAATTATCCGTAGACAAGTAGTATTAGTCTTCTTGTGTGGGTACTAATGATCTAATTAGATCTTGATAGATTATCATCTGGAAATCAGGATGCTTCAAAAAACTATGATTCCATATGACTCACAAGTGCAAACTTTTACAACTGAGAAAATTATTAGGGGATTTAAAATTCCTTCTAAAGCTGGGGTATATATACAGGTGATACTTACATGAACAAGAGGATATATCCTTTGGCAAGGACCACACCATTTTGCTGAAAATTCAACCACCACAAGTTTGCATCCAGCAGCTTTCAAAAATGTTTTTAATTCATCCTGAAACCAGAGCGTAAATGAAGAAACATGCATCATCACTGAATCTCATAAAGCCTTACAGAGAATAAATGACAGTTCGGTTCTTTGTAAACCTAGACGAGGTACCTCACCCTATCATATCATTCTCCAGAAGACACACCTTTCCTAGAAGTCCCTGAGGTCACATATGTTTATTATTGTAAGTATACATAAGTGACCTATAAATCTGCATGATTGACTAGTAGTGTACTGACTAAATGGTGGTTTGTAATGGTAGGTTACCTCTGGGGAGAAGTGAGATTGACCAATGAAAGATAAGGGGTGGAGGGTCATGGTAGATAGTTGTTCAAGGTGGACATCTATATTTGGCTTCTTTTAACAAGGCCCTAAACATATATTAATAGTGAAATTTAAAAGGAGAAATGTAATCTAACACCTTGAATCATTTCTTGTTTTGTTTTGGGGGGTAATCATTACCAAAGCTGTAGTCAAACCATACATTTAAGCATTTGACATGCTTCTGGCTGAATATCTTCAGTGATTTTTCTATCAGCTACCCAGATCATCTAAATAAAGGTTTCCCTTTCTAGAACCTCAGATCATTTTAAATTGCCTTGCTTTATGGACAATGACTGTCCATACTAAGTGTATCATGCATGGCTTCTCTATCCAACAAGTTCCCAGAGAACTCGATCCTGATTCGGTCCTGAACCACCATGGCTTCTGATCTAGGCACATAGTTAGTGCTCATGGACTGTTTAGTTGATGAATGACTTGCTAATATATACTTTTATGTTCAAGATTTATTTTTCCTTTTCTCACTGGAATTGCAACAATAGCAGCTAATTCACTCTGCACCTGGTGTCCTCTCCTTTAATCTTTACAACCATCCTCTGGAAGGGGTGTTAGTTTTATCTCCATTTTACAGGTGGAAAAACAAAAGGTCATTAACTTTCTCCTGATCAACCAGCTGGTGCCTGGCGTAGTTGGGATTGCTAACCTAGGCAGCCTAATCCAGAGTCTCTTTCCTTCACCACTGCACAAAATCATCTCCTGAGTTCTTCCTAGTAATGGAGTTCACGCTCCCTCTCACTGGCCCTGATTCTATCCTGTGCTCATCCCTGGACCAATCATTAAGATGGGGGATGGGATCATAATTAATCAAGTCAAACAGGGCCTATCACTGGAATGAGGGATGGGGCTAATTCCATACAAATGGCATACTGCTCTGTAATAGGGGAATCCTGACCATTACATTACCATTTGATTTAGTTCAAGCAGGTGAAATGGATGACTGAAGGAAGATAAGTTCTCTTCCTTTACTCATATTCCTCTAGGATGGGGGTTACTTAATTCCTCAAAGAGCCATACCAAGCCTCTGTTTCTCACTTGCTTCTGAACTTATACAGTAGATGCCCCTCACAAGCCCTCGACACCTTCACTTCTCAGCAGATTCTAGGGTGTAAACTGGCCTAGCTGGATCTATGAATTTGACTTGGCTAAGTCCCCTGAAGGGAATACCCCCATAGGATACATACTGTTTTGACAAGTACCTATTGAGACTGATGCTAGGCCAAGTAATGGACACACTGCTAGGAGACAGCTGTGCACAAAAAACCAGACAAACATTTCCCCGCCTTTATGGAGCTTACATTTAGAAGCAGAAGCCAATGGTAAGATTGGTAAGTAAAATATGCAGTGTGTTAGTGATCATTGTAAATAAAGAAAAAAAGGAGAAAGATAAAGCAGGAAGGAAGGAAATGAACTGGATTAGACTTGTAGTCTGGGTGGCCATAGTCCATCTTGACTAGAAGGTGACATTTTGGATACAGACATGAAGGAGACAACAGGTCCTCAGGAGACGTCTCTGAGGAGGAGATGGTGAGGGCTTCGCAGGGGGCTAGAGAGACCATGGGTTATTCTGTGAGATTCCCAGAAAGTCAAAAAAAGAAGTACCATGTGCATTAGCAAATGTGTGCTATCTGAAAACATTTTCTTATGACAAATCTACACGGCAATGCCATCTTTCAATCTTGCCAGCCTCATTTTTTGTGACCTTATATATAGCTGCAATTGGGGAAAATGCCAGAAGGCTAAGTCTGAGGGTGCTGATGGATGGCAGGCCCAGGCCCTATGCCTCCCATCTTCCCTCCATATAGAAATAGGGCTTTGTTAGGCAGAGTCCAGGATCTGTGCCTCAGGTAACAGGGCCCGGCATCAGATCTGGGTTCTAGTGCCCATTTCACTCTTACATGGTATAGGATCTTAACCACTCCTTTAGAGGGAAATCTCTTCTTTATAAATAAAGAATTCTCTCTGACCTATCTATACATTTAGATTTTTTGTGGCAGTAACACTGGACAATGGATAGAAAGTGGCTTTATAAAATACCATCTAAGGAATTGTTGATACTGTTGGCTGTCATTTTTCCTACCCTATTCCATAAGCATGTCTGAGGCTTCTGTTTTCTAGAATAAGAGAAATATGTAGACTTTTCCTTTCATAGAATGTTCCAGGTGCAATTAAGGTGGAATCAGTGGCATCAGGCACAGGACAGGATGTGTTAGGAGCTGGCCTGGATCCAGCTACAGTCAGAGCAAGAAATGAGAATCTGGGAAGAACAAAACCCTTTGATCAATTTGTCCCTTGGCTATTCTCTAGATAGTGCCACAAAACAGAGAGCAAGACCTAAAAAATCTTCCCTTGCTACACAGCAGTGAAGGAATACTGATAGAGGAAGTCATTCTTAAAGTTTGTCCAATCTGTTCTCAAGGTGTCTCCTTTGAAATATCAATGAAGCCAAATAAATACTTGCCATGTCTTTAATACTCTGAACCATGATTTACTGGGAATTGTTGACGAAACCTGCCTGTTGGTCCAGTCGACTCACTGTAGCGGTCTCTTATTAATTAAAGGATCCTAGCTGGGATAGAAGGGTCACTTCTCTATGACATCATTAAACATGACATCTGAGAACCTAGAACTTTGGCAGACTTGAAGTCAATTTCACTTTCATGTCATGACTAGGTAGTCACCGTGTGGCCAGCCAAGAACCATCCATCTCCAGGTCTTGTGTGCAGACTCCACAATATGTTTGTCTACTTTTGATCTTCATCATCTATTTCCATGGCCCTTCTTCCTTCTCCACCCCCTGCAACCACCAAATGAGAAATAAGCAAGCCGATATTAAATGGGTGAAGATTATTTTCATTTAGGATTTTGAAGGGATTATTTTACACTTCAGAAAAATATTAAAGCCTTAATCCTATAATTGCAAGTTTCCTATGAGTTAGGTTTTTTGAGTCATAGATTCCCTAAACTTTGTTATTTTGCTCTAATTTTTTAGGAGGTCAGGAAAATTCACTTTTATGGACTGGATCATGGGTTGGCAAACTTTTTCTGTAAAGGACCAGATAATTTGGGCTTTATGGACCACAGGCACATGGACTTTATTGCCTATTCTTTGTTTTCATAATCCTTTAAGAATGCAAAAACCATCCTTAGCTGGCAGGCCATACAAAAAGAGCATTTTGACAAGTCTTACACATGGAGATTTGCCTCTTTTCAGAATTTAATGTTAGAAAAAACCCTACACATGGTGATTTGTCTCTTTTCAGAATTTAACGTTATAAAAGGGGATCCCTGGGTGGCTCAGTGGTTTATCTCCTGCCTTTGGCCCGGGGCATGATCCTGGGGTCCTGGGATCCTGCATGGAGCCTGCTTCTCCCTCTGCCTGTGTGTGTGTGTGTGTGTGTGTGTGTGTGTGTGTCTGTATGTCTCTCATGAATAAATAAATAACATTAAAAAAAAAGAAAAAAAAACAAACATGGACATGCCCAATGTTCCCCAAATCTTCTTTAGAACAATAACAAGAAAAATAACAAGAAAACGAGTTGCAGAATTCTAGATTAACACAAAAACAGCAAAATCCTCCTTTCTGGCTTTTCCATACATCCAGTTAGGTCTCTCAGGAATGAGTTACCTGCCTTTACTTTTTGTATCTATTAGATGAAGTATGAAGCATGCATATTCCCTTTATAGCCACAGGCCAACTTGGCTTTTGTAGCAGATACCAGTCACCTCCCAGTACCTTCTTCCTCCACTTTTCACCAAAGACATAACCGATTTTCCTGTGGGCAAATTTATCCCTCCTCCATTTTATAGCAGCTCTGCAGTTTGTGTGGGATTAATTTAACCCTAAATCCAGGGTTAGACCCCCATTATCTTGATTCAAGCAATAATCTTATCTTTAGGTCAAGGTTTAATGAAGAGAGAACAATAAAGCAAGAGAACGCCATTTCTAGCACTTGTGACAGAGTCAGTAAAACTTTCTCTTTCTCATCTGGATGGAACAAGATGCTGGCTGGCAACTCTTACAAAACACATGGGAAGCCAGTCTTTGTTTAAGGCTCATATTCCACAAAGATGTGAGGAGACACTGAAGAAACGTGGGGTTTTGGTGATACTTTGATCCACTAGATTAAGCGTGGTAGAAGCTTAAGCTAAATCTGAAATTTTCATTTCCACAGTAAATTCCTTTATAATTCAAACTGGATTAAGGTGGGATTTCTGATGGTTACCTGGAAAGAATTCAGACACAGTATTTTAGAAATTCCTCCACTTGAGTCAAACTGCAAGCACTATGACTAACATCATCATGGGTGCTTAAAAATTTCTCACACAAGGTATGTAGTAATAGAGCAAAATCTAGCTTTAGGATCAGGGAATTTAATTTCTGGTTTCCAATATGTCCAGGCTCAGAATATTCATTAATGCTCTGAAATACCCAGGGGGAATGTGGAAGGAATATAGGAACATGAGCTTTGGACTCTGACAAATGTCATTTTTCCACTTTTTGATATATGATAGGTGCTAAACTTGGGTAAAATAACTTGGTTTCAAATCTGAGTGCCCTTCTGAGATCTTGAGCAAAGTTTTGCTTAATTCCTCATCTGTTGAAATGGGGATCATGTCCGCCTCCTGGGGATATGGTGAGAAGAACAGATATAAAAAATAAGTCTGATCAAGTGTGTACAATTCCTAGCCCAAGCCAGCAGAGACATGCATTCCATTTCGGATTCCCAAGCTTATACTTCAGAAAGGGATCTCTTAGCTCTTGGACAATAGAAAGCAAACAGAAATTCAACGGGTTACCCTTCTGAACCGGTGGAACTCTAAAAAGAGAAACAAGGGCAGCCTGAGTGGCTCAGGGGTTTAGCACCACCTTCAGCCCAGGGTGCAATCCTGGAGACCTGGGATCGAATCCCATGTTGGGTTCCTGGTGCATGGAGCCTGCTTCTCCCTCTGCCTGTGTCTCTGCCTCTCTCTCTCTTGTGTCTCTCATGAATAAATAAATAAAATCTTAAAAAAAATAAAAAGAGAAACAAAACCTAGCTGTCCACAAGCCTTTGATGGCATGCTACGTTGGCCGTATGGTAGTGTTGGCCAACATTTATGAACTAAATGTTTTAGGAATACACAAAGTCTCTTATTCACCTTGATAAAAGTCATAAGGTCTGGCAGCACTGGGCCTGTAGTCTTGTACTGCATGATACCTGTCAGGTGGAGAGTAGTGACTGCCCCTCTGGAGGGGGACATACTCTTTCCGGTTAACCACTATTCCACCATTGTCTACCCCTTTAAGAACTCAAGATGGAGTGGCAAGGAGTGGCCTCGTTGTTGTGAGTGTGTAGCTATTTGACTTTCACTGCAATAGGTATTTGAGGTATTTCTAATGTCTTTGTCCATTGTCTGTTTCATTCCTTTTTCTTTGCCTCTAGGGTGTTCTGCTTATTTATAAGACTTGCCTGGCTTCTCTTGGCATTTGACTTTGAGACACCTGATTCTGATGTTTCTACCATCAAAGCTAGGAAATTTTTTGTGCCCATGTATTGATGATCTTATTGTTTCCTTCTGCTTTTCTTTTTCATCCAAGAAGGAAAAATGGATGTTGACACATACTGAACATCCCCCCAGCCCCCAGTTAAGAACCACTACTTTGAAGCATGGCCTCTAGGCATCACTTTACTTAGGTTACCTTTCAAGTACCCAATTCATTAAGGTGACTGTGTCTGCTCTACAGGTGAGATGATCAAGGTATAGTACTGCAAGTTTAGATAACTTATCCTAATTGGAATTAATTTAGAATTTAAGTCTGGGTCACCTGTCACATAGAGAAGAACACAGGGCCAGCTACAATATCCAGGTCCCTGAGCCATTTAACAATGGATGAACTGAACTTTGAGAGGGAATTTCTTTTTTTCTCTGCATCAACATGACATCTATTATTTCCATTTCCCTTTTCCTCATAGAATTAGCTCTCCTTGAACTTTGCTGCATTTGCAAAGACAGTAACACAGAATTAACTCTCAGGCTGCTGTACCAATAAACTCCTGCTGAGGCTTGCTGGAAGTTGGAGGCCAGTAGTTCTCTCTTTCAGTACTTGTAGATTTTTCCACAGAATTTGCTAAGCTGCTTGCTCAGCCCCAGGGAAGAGAGAGCACAAGCTGACAACTCACAGAAATCTGTTTATTCTTGACCAGAATTAAGCACTATTCAAACAAAGAAAAAGGCCAGGTTCATAAGAATGGACATCCATTTTTATGGTTTGCAGAGAAAACGCTTATACAGTAAAGAGGGCAACTTTCAAGTCCTAGAAAAAAGCTCCTGATCAAGTCTTTTCTAGAAAAGAGCAATCCAGCCTTCCCCTGTGCACTTGACTGCCTTCTTTGTTTCCCTGACATGCACTCACATGTCATTTTCCTAGACTCATTTCTGACCTCATTGTTGGAAGCAGGAGGCTTCGCTGTCATCTGGGTGGAGTTTCTGTTTGAGAAGTCAGGGGGGTGTGTGTGTCTCTGTGTGTCTGTGTGTTTTAGTTTACCCAGGGTGGAATCCTGAGAGTGGGCTGGGACTTTTAGGCCTTAAAAAGATTGACAAGAGAAAACAGAGAGTGAGCAGAAGTTGAGAAAAGAGGAAAAAAGTTGAGAGGAAACAAGAGAAAGGATGGGCAAAAGAAGACAAAGTGAAAAAAAATTTAAAGAATAAAAAATAAGTAGATAAATCATATCTACACCTTACTTGTAACCCACCTCAGAATTTAAGGAGATGCACCAGAATGGTAAGTACCATGGGGTACCTGGGGGGCTCAGTTGGTCAATAGTCTGATTCTTGATTTTAGCTCAGGTCATGATCTCAGTGTCGTGAGATCAAGCTCCACATAGGGCTCTGCACTGAGTGTGGAGCCTGCTTGAGATTCTCTCTCTCCCTCTCTCTCTGTGCACCCCCTACCTCCCACCAAAGAATGTTAAGTGGCACAGACATAGGGAGATAACTACTAAGAAACTCAGATCATTATTAGTCTTATTCTAAGGGAAAAAAAAGCCAGTTTTGTGCTCTTACCAAAAGCCCTGGTGACAGCTTCCCCTTTGTGGAAGTTTAGGCTTTGGCTGAGAGGGAGTAGCTCAAGGATATACATTCACCAGGGAAAGATCGGAGGGGCTTCTCCAAAGTACTTCGCAGGAGAGGCAGACAACTGGACCCACTACTGGAGTCTGGTACTGGGTAGACCAACAGTATCAGCATCACCTGGGAGTTTGTTGGGGGTGTCGGCACAAAAAGAAGCTACAGGAATAACAACAAAAAGAATAATAAATGCAAGAAGGAATGTGGAAAGGAAACGGTATACAGGAAGGATAAAGGATTTACAACTAGGACTTTATGTGCAGGAGATGCGTGAATTCTCTTTAGTGCTGTAAGACCTTGCTAGTCAAGGTCACTTGTCAACACTGGGATCGCCTGGGAGCTTAATAACCATGCAGAACTTCATCCACTAAGAATTTGTGTTATAAGATTCCCCAGGGGATTCTCATGCACGTTGATTTTTGAGAAGCAGTGCTCCAGAGGTTTGCTTCTCTCAGGGAGCTGTCGGTGGACAGAGGACCAGGAGCACTGGCATTAGCATTGCCTGAGAATCCTGAGAAATGCAAATTCTCAGACCCCACCCTGAACCTACTGACTCACAATCTCTGAGGGTAGGGCCTAGATGGGTAAGTTTTCACAAGTAGTCCAGGTGATTCTGCTGCATGCACAAGTTTGAGAATCACTGGGCTAGTTTTTTTTTTTTTTTTTTAACATTGGGATTGATTTATGTTGGTCTAGTGTAGCACGTCTTCAACCCCATAATGATGCAGGAGTACCATTCAAAATATTTAACACCCTGAATGACTTGGAGGGATCGCTCAGAATGGACCACAGCTATGCATTTGCTCAGTGGGGTGGGTGGGGGGTGGGAATGAGGGCTGCTCTGTTAGGTGTTAACACCTCCAGTTGCTGGAGTTGGGGGAACTCCAGAATGTCCTGGGGGAGGAATGAGTCAGCCTCAATGAGGTGGGATGTGAGAGTGGGGGTAGGGGCAGAGGCTACTTATCAACCATTACATATTCCAATAATTTAACAACTGGTTAAACTGGCCATTCCTGCCTGTATGGACTGCGAATCGCTCTTGTGATATTGATGGGAAATATAACTCTTCCCAGAGGTCAGGTGGGCAACTGCAACCTTCAGAGGTAAGTTCTTTACCAGACAAAAACATTTTAAATCAGAACAAGCAACCATATTTGCTTAGAGTTGCAGCACTAAAATGGGAATTTATAACCTTCAGTGATTCCCTTGACTACTAGGAAGCAAAACTGTGCTAGGTCCCCAAGCCAATGGCTAGTCTCAGGAACAGAACAGGAAGGAGCTCTATTATTTGAAAAGCACTTGGCACTGGCTCACGCTAATGGCGCAGGACTCACAGCAGTGGATGGGATGGATAGTACACATCTTTATACCCCTCAACTCTGGAAATCTTCATTTGCTCTCTGTGTCACCCCCATTTCCACAGGAGGCTGACAATCTCTCTAATAGACTTGATGTTTCTTGTACAAATCTAGAGTTAACTATGCACTTCTGATTGCTTTTATTACAAAACATTTGAAAATACTGAAGACTAGAAAGCGGAAAACTGGGATACACTGTCTCTAAGATGGTATCATCACCACTGTGTTTTGATGCCACACACACACGTTTCTATGTAATATGTGTGTTTGGGGGCTCCCACACCAACAAGGAATTCTGGGGACAGCAACAGAGTGTCCTACAATTCAACTCAATTCCGACACTCTCTACTCAGACAGAGTCAGATCCCACAGGCTGAGGGTTCAGTCCCAACAGACCCCGCCCCTTCAGACCCTAGTCACAAGCTCAGGTGTAAGGTTTACCTGTGCTTCTGACTATGAACGAGAGTTTCCCATGACCCCTCTTCTGGTTCGATTAATTTGCTAGAGCAGCTCAAAGACCAGAGAACCATTTTACTTACTAGATTACCAGTTTTACTTACTAGGGTCTTAACCCAAGGGATGCCATTTTGAGTATATGGTTTTCTTTTTAACAACATAAAGGATAAAAGATGTACTCCTATTTCTCTTAGAGTGATTTCTTAGGAATAGAACTATTTTTAGTGATCTTAATGTGTAATGTAAAACTCCTGTCTGGAGAGCTTATACCAATTTGCAATTTACATAAAACATGTACCCACCTTTCAATCAATAAAATATTAGACACACTGCTTCCCTATTGTGTCCATCTACACTTTAATCTTTCACTATTTGTTGTTATGGGAAGAGATGAGAATCTACATACATTTCTCTGGAGTCAATTTACTGAATGTCAATAAATCTTTCTCCATTGCCTTGTGATGTTTCCTATATAACCTACTGAAGTCATATCTAACAGAGCATGTTAAGCATTTTTCCCCCAGTGGTTTGTGTGTTTACTCTTGCCTCAGACTCACATTTATTTATGACACATTTAATGAAAATATAAAAGCTAATAAGATTACTTGTTCATTGAAAACTTTTCTTAGCTCTGAGAAAAAGTTCTGAAAAAAATATAAGTGCTGGTAAAGATAAATAAAAAATAGCTTTGCACGGGAAAGACAATAGAGTGTTAGTATGCGACACATGGAGATACGATCTGTATGAAAGCTAAACACTTGAACATTGACTCCCCCTAGGCAGGGCAGGTTTGAGGTGATGTATAAGAAAACTGAGGTTGGGGGATAAGTAAACTGGGGTAAGACTATGGAGGTCCTTCAAGGAGAGAGCTTTGAGGTTCATAAGCAACCAAGGAGCTTTAAGGGTTCTTGAGCTGGGGACAACGATGAGGAAAAGCCATCAGTATGATAATGCTCTACAGAGCATTATCAGACACTGGATTCAGAAAAGCACACTGGGAATTACAGAAATTCATCTGTGACAGAAGGAGGCATTTTACAAGAGTGGCAGAGCAGCAGAAGGCGATGTTTTCTTCATGTGTAAGACAGACATAAGGCGCCCACTCAACAAATACTCAAGTTTGCATATGCTTAAGGTGTATAGAGGACAGCAAAGAGTCAGAGAATGCCACTGTTATGAGTCATACCTAAAAGAAATAGTAATACCACCAATCAAAATGGGAACATTTTTTTCCTATTGTGTAGACTGCTGAATAGCCTTTTCCTATTCAACTCACCATCACTAATCCCAAGAAACTCTGTCCTTGTCATTTTTCTCTATGATAACTTCTAAGGAGATTCCAAACATTCCTGTGGTTTTTTGTTTTTTTGTTTTTTGTTTGTCCACCAATCCATGGATGAGGAGTCCAATTGTGATCACTGTTCATGTGCTCTGACTTATTGGTGGTCTTAGCTTCCCTCCACTCTCCCCAGATCTCATACAGGATGAGCTCTAATATGGGCCCTTTTGCACCAGAGGTCTCTATTAATGTGGGAAACAAAGGCAGAGGAAAAAGTATTAAATTTCCTTACTACCTACACCCCACCGACAAATCCTTGAAACAGGCAGAGTGACATTCCTCTAGGGACTCAGCCGCCTCCATGTTAATACTTTGCTAAGGACAAAGGCAATCTTAGCCCAACTCCTAGGATCCTGTAAGTCTACTTTAACATGTAAAAATTCCTTTGGAAACTTCCTTTATCTTTACTCCCCAGATACATGTTGGTGATCATCCCCCAAGCATAAGACCCACTGATAGCCCTCTGAAGGGTTTCTTGACTCAGGTTTTATTAAACAGTAATAAATGCCCTTTTCCCAAGAATAGCTGCCCCCCTCAAGGTCCTGGAAACCTTACTTCCAAATTCCTAAGAGGCTCACACTATCCCTAACCCCCTCCCAACTTGAGAATATATAATGGGCCACTCCTCATGACCCCAGTGTAGCTTGCTCTGACCACAGGTCCTGACCCCGTGCTTTAATAAAACCATCTTTTTGCACCAAAGACATCTCAAGAATATTTTTCTGGTCATTGGCTTTGAACCCTAATGTCTTTTCCTACATCATCTATCATCAATTTATGTAGAAGGAGGACAAGGATCAAACTTCTCTTATGCTACATCTAGATCTTGGAAGAAGAGTCCTCAAGAATGGGTCCAGCCCATCTCAGTGGGGTAAAAGATGACTAACATTGACTTTACTTCACCGTTTTGGTTTCAGATTTTTGACTAACTTCAGTTTCCTACTTAACCATCATGAAATCAGCAGGAACCCAGGGACCTCAACCCTGTTCGTAGTCAACTATCTGGCTTTCTCACTCCTTTCTCTGCATTATCACGTCTGTTACTCTGAGCTTCTTGCTTTGTCTAGGTTAGCTTGCTTATCTTGCTCTTTGGATTTGGACTCTAAAAAGCCTTCAAATCACTTCTGTAGAAAAGTCTGCTTTTGCCTTCAGGCTCTACTCTGCTACTACCCTCACCTAAACCAAGTCCCAGTTCTAATCACCTCCTCTCCCAAAGCCCACATGGCTTTCCACCTAACCTCTAGTTGGACATTGCCTGCCCCAGAATCTACAGTTAGTTGCTATGTAATTTAAAATGACATTAGTTCATACCATCCCTCAAAGAGTACCATGACCTCTGATTGCTCCAAATCTAAATAATTTGAGAACTGCTGATCTATAAAATGGGGCTAAGATGATCTGGTCTGCCTATCTGAGTTTTTTTGAGGATCAAATGAGATTATATATGGAAATTGACTTTGAAGGCTTTGAAGTGCTCCACAAATCCATGGAATTACTATTGCCATCCTTTAGACACTGAGCCAACAGTCACTGGGCACCTATCCTGAGGCATACGGTGAATGACCTAGTGAAGACATTTAGACATTAAATAGAGCCTAGGTCTTAAATTTATTGAAATGGAGCTTCTCCTTGGCCTGGTTGAGCAACATCCTCTTTTGGATTTTGATAATGCAAAAAGGTAGAGGATTCAGAATACACAGCTCTTTAATTAGACCATCTTGTCTTTCTCTTTTCTTCCCTTCCTCCCTTCCTTTCTTCCTCCCTTCCCCATCTTCTGAAAACAATCTCAAAGCATGCTTTTATACATGCCATATGGCAGGTATATGTTTGGGAATACAGAAGAGGTAGATTTCAGTGCATTAGTCAATTTTTCTAGAAGCTGTTGGATGACCAGGTAAGTAGCTCGATCAACTGTAACTCCCTAGACTTTTCCCACTCTCGTTCTTTTCAATGATGCTCACTGGGACATACAACAGGATCTAATTTGAGAACTCTACTACAATATGCTGTATGTGCTGCATGACATAGAAAAGGCAACAGTCTGCAATTCCCACCTTGCCTAAGTGAACAATTCTGGGACAAATTGTAAGAGCCTTCGCTTGGCACTGGAGCTGGTAGTGAATCAGCCAGCATTGGTGCTTGAAAACAGTTCAGTGCTTGATCAAAACATTGTGCTCTGCTCTCCTCCTATCGCTTCCCTAGTTGCCTTTCTTACTTTCTCCCCTCCGACCTCCTCTCCCAAGAGATAAAGATAAAACATGAGCAAAACCAATACAGACATATTTAGGAGATTATATTACCACCTTCATAAATGTAAAACCATATGAATTGAAGGTTTCAAAATCAAAAACAAGGCTTTAGTTAATTGGCTAATGGGAGAGGGCACAGAAGCAGATTAGGAGTAACTAGAAATAGAGAGGAAGAATTTGGGGAATCAAGTCTCAGAGAAGGGTCTTCTGGCCCACCCTGGGGAGAACTCTGTCTTAAAAAAGACTGGAGTTCACAGTGTTCACAGGATGCTGGGAATGTGAGCACTGCTACTTGAAATCACTATGCCAGACTGTTGCTACAATGGGTGTGGGGGGCAAAAGAGACTTTTCCTCTTTTAGTAGAGTATCACAGGTCAGTGTGATGGACACAGGTGAACTTCAGGGGCCTGACTACCTACTGGTGGGAAGGGAAATGGTAGCAAGTTCCAGAAAGAACTTCACAATGTACATTCCAGAGATGTCTCATTTTAAGGAATCAGAGACAAAGAAAAAAAGAATGGCAGATGTTATTGGCAGATGTTATATATTTGGGAAAGCTGTAAGACTGTCTCAGGCCCTCCAGAAATCGTGGAGAACACAGTGAGGAGAGGTGAGCCTGAGATCTTACAAGAGCAACAGATGCTTAGTAGGAAACACATCTAGAATATACAGGGGCACAGTCAAGTCCAGATTTCTTGTGCCTCCAAAAACAGAGAAGGTGGACCCAGCACACCTTCAGAGGAGTTATCAGTGCTTAACACCACACATTAAATTCCTTCTTTTAGAGTAAGACCAGATTTATCACTTTTTTTTTTTTTCTGAGCTAGTGCTACTACAAGGGAGTTAGCTCTTTCAGGTAGTCAGGGGCAATCCAAAGAGAAAGAAAATACAAAGGAAATTATGCCCTAGTCTACATGTCCTCCCTTTTCCTTGGGAACTAAAAGCCTCCCCTTCTGCTGTATGCAGCAGTTTTAAAAGATGGAGGAGAAAACAGCTAAGCTGAAGACTGAAGATTCACAATATATTCAAAGGATCTTGGGACTTGCCAACTTTTGGGAAGAGGTATTGTCTGGTAAAGGGGGGCAGGGAGATGTGACTTCTGGAGGGGAAAAATGTTAAAGGAGAATGGGGAGCGGATAGAAGGGAGGGTTTAGATTGGACTTCTCTCCACTGTGTTGGAGAACATCAAAGAGGGGACATCAAGAAGGTCTGGGCATGGAGGCCTCACATTTCTACAGAGTAAAGGACTATATAGCTAGATTAATAGGCACCCTCACCTCTCACCACTAAGTCTGTTAAGTTTTGATATTATCACCTTTATTTGAGACAAAATTATTAAATCTGTTTTGGATTCTGTGTGTATGCTTTTGCTCAAGAGGGAGCAGAGCCAAGTTGTTCAATAGCATGGGGAAGAGAAATACATCCCCAAGTCAGTGTCATACAATTTTACTAAAATAGATAGGGAATAAATCCAGCCAGGAAAGATCCCCAAATGGAAAAGGCATTTAAAGGGTCAAAGATGAAGAACCTATCACCCAGTTGGGTGAGGATGCCAAGGACATAGCTTAGGGCATGCTCTGACCCTTTCCATACATCCTCCACTCTTCCATATGGACAATTGATTCTTTCCAGTTCTTAAAGTCATTTGCAGGTGTGCCTTCAAGCCCCATTTCCCAACCACATTGCTGCACCTATAAAGCCATCACTCTCTGGGTTATTTAACAGTGATGTTCAGTACATTCTCATACCTTTTTATTATAATCCAGAAAGGTTTCAAAGAGGATGGCAGCTGCCCAGGGTTGCAATTCATCTGCTCTTTTTGAGATTGCAGTTGGAGACGATCTAAACTGAGGGAAGAGGTACACACTCCCTGGAAGAAGGGGTAGTGGTCGTGGTCAAGGTTCTGTCCTTCATGGTATTCCTAATGATGTCACCCTGGGTAAGTCCCTCACCCCTGAGCTTCATTTTTAAAATCTGAAAATCAAGAAAGTCCCTGGCTCCTTTCCAAAGCTCTATCCCCTTCTGGTTATAACAGTATTTTAGAAAGTTATGCCATTAAGGGGACTGACCAGCTGTGACTGCTACTGCAGAAGCTGATTTGGAAAAAGGTATATTTCCTGGGAGACAGGAACATGAAGGTCAGCAAACCAGGAGAAAAGGGAAATGTGATCATATCAGCAGTGGGAACACAAAGTCAGGGTGTAGGGGTGTAGTCCAGATACCGCTGCCAAAAAGACAGGCCCTCCAGTGTGTGTTTATGTGACTCACCGGGGAACTTGATGACAAGGCTGATGATGGGTGGAGAAGGTATTTGATGTGTGTGAAAGGGAATGATTCTGTTATGAGGCATCTTAGGGGGAAAGAAGCTCGATTTTGCCAACTCTCCTTTTTTCCCACTCTCTCTACTCACTTACTAGGAAAACCAACAGAATTGAGGGAGAGGGTCAGGATCTGGAGAGGCATTCCATAATGACTCATACAAACAAAAACAATGATACTAAGGAAAGCGTCTTTTTCAAATCAAAGTTTAGGTTTTCGAAGAACTCATATGATTTTCCTTTATCTTGATGTGTATTTTTTATTAGTAATAGCAGAATTTAAAGAATACAGAGACTCAAAAGGCTTTCCCCAGACCTAGAGAGCACCTCCAGGGCCCTGGGCCAGCAATTTACCCTAGGCCATAAGTTTCCATGTGTCAAATATTATATTAATACTAGGTCAGGCACTGAAGATGTCATTTGATTGCTTCTTATTAAATCTAAGATACCGTGATGGTAAGATACACCATCAAACTGCCAATTACAGTATGCCATGCTGTTGTAAGACGAATTTCCATCTTAGAGATGTTAAAAATATATTTTGGATGAATGACACATGTTAAATATCCCAACTCTTCTGAATATTGTGGCTTATGTTAAAATCTACGTTTAATTGCTACATGCTACACTGTTACATCTGGGGATGTGGTCAGGCAACTCCGGTCAAGATTTTATTAGTCCTTAAGGCCTTATTCTAATACATAGATCAGAATGCTGAACACCAAGCCAGTGGAACTATTAGAGGAGGGCCTCTTGTGCTGTGCTGGTAGCAGTGACACTGGGTAGTAGGGTATGGGAAAATTGATTGTCTTGGCAACTTGATAGCAAGCCACAAGAATGGGCCAAGAATTAGAGTGCTCTTCAATTCCAATTCTGGTGCTTGGCCGTGCAGTTATCTCAATGTCATTCTTTTTTTCGTGGAAGAGGTTTAGGGCCATCAAAATCCATAATCCACAGAATTCACCTGTCTAGAGTATCGGCAACATTGCATGGTGACTAATGTTGTCTGTATTTCCTCTGAAGAGCTCAGTATTCAGTATTGTAATGTTTCCTCCAGTCTAGTCTGGTCGCTTGGACAGAATGTGGAGTCAGGAAATAACAGAGCTTGGGTTACAGTCCCATGGATGGTTAGTGTAGTAATGAGACTCACAAGGAAATGTACTCAACTGAGAAAAATTGACTGATTCAGTGAATTGTGCGAACACTTACTTATTTGTGAGACTTTGTCATCCTCACAACAACAGCCATCAGAGTAGGTCCTATTATTGTTTACATTATGCAGATGAGGAAAGAGAGGCTCTTGGACAGGACCTTGTCCAGATGATGTGGCTCATAAGGGGAAGGGCCAGGATGTGAATGTGGGTGGTTCAATTCCAGAGCCTGTGCTTCTCTTCACTGTATCCATAAATAAGAAATAACTCTTGCCATTCTGGAGACTCAGACACATAAACTAGTCAGGATATAAAGAGAAAATTGCCTTAATAGATATGTGTACAGAGTGCCCAGAGGATGAAGCAATTAAGTTCAGAGATCTGACATGATATGAAAAGTGACCATGAGAGTGAGCCAGCTACATTTTCATTTTAGAAAGCGACTCTCTAAATGTTCTAGAACTTCACACTGTGGTTTCCTAGACACCAATGCATTTGCCTGTTTGTGGATTGAGCAGCAATACCTTCTCTCCAAGTCTCAGGAATATCAAACACAAGGCTCTCATCAGCTACTAGCCAATAAATGTGATGTAAACACATTGGTTGTGAAGAAGAATTTCAACCACACCCAAAGGTAGAGAGGACAGTGTAATGAACCCTGAGGATAACTCACTCAGCTTCAGCTCTTAGCAGCATTCTACTGTTCTTGCTTTAGCTGTTCCTGCCTGACCCCCACTTTTTTTTCTGGGGCATTTAAAAGCATATCCAAGCATCCATATATTTTCACTAATAAACACTTCAGTATGACTGTCTAATATACCAAGCCTTAAAAACATAATGAAAATACCACCAGCCCAACCACTGAAATCAATGATAATCCCAAATACTCATCTGATACTCGGTTTGTGTCTAATTTTTCCTGATTAATTAATGCCCTTTTAACCGAAGAACTTCCACTTCTTCTGTGTACAATAGAGGTAGACAGTTTTCCCTCACAGTTCTATCCTGGCATATTCCTGAGGAAGGATTTCAATTGCTAGGAAATAAAAATGAACAGTTTTCATAGATCACACATCCACATAACTTTATGTAATAAGGTTAAAGCTGCTACGTAGATTGAAAAATAAATGCCTCGTAATGATGGAAACAAAATAGCATGTGCCAAGGTGAGTACTGCTGAGGCAGTGGCTACAAAAATCCTACTGAAGTATTAGCACATTCTTGAGATGCCAAGGTTCCATTTCTGTATTTTTGGATTTACCCAAGTTTCCAGGGTAGCAAGCTAGGCAGTGTCTTAAGACCAACATCATGGATGATTTTAGTAGGAATAAAAAGGATTGTGGTGTGTGTGTGTGTGTGTGTGTGTGTGTGTGTGTGTGTGTGTAAGACAGCTTCTGGATATATCTGACCTGTTGTTTCTCCTTTTGAATCTTATACACACTGTATATTCATTCTGTAGGTGGATAGAACATTGGTTTATCTGTTCTACTCATTGGCATCGTTGACTAGAGGGAATATTGGAGTAAGAAAGGGCAGAAGTCACTCTCCCTATATCCTATGAAGTTGACTTTGGGGTGGAAGCAATGGGGTTTAGGGCACAGTCCATGACATTCAAGAACCCAAGAACAGCGTGGGGGATGGTGATTACCCTGGTGGGGGTTAGGTCAGAACTGGGAGTAAGAACAGTGACACAGGTGAAAGGAATGACTTGTGCCAAGGCCTGGAGATGACAACATGGGCATTCAGAGAACTGAAAAGCCATTCATCATGAAGTCTTCTCAATGTGGCAATTATGACTTATGGAACATTTTGGGCTGCCCTTTAAACATAGCCTACAGTTGTTTGGTGGGACTCTCACAAAAACCAAGGCTGCTTTGTGATTAGGAACATTTTCTCTTGCAAACGCCAGAAACATAGGCTGTCATAATAAACTGGGACTCGATCCCAGGACCCTGGGATCACGACCTGAGCCAAAGGCAGATTGCTCAACCACTGAGCCACCCAGGTACCCCAGCATTGCTTCTTGGTACCTCAGTTTTCCTAAGGTCAACAGGGAGCTTTGTAGAATTAGCCAAGAAGGGTTGGGAAGGGGCTAAGGAGATGGAGGATGTGAACATTTATTCAGCCACTGGTTAACACAAGGCATCCATATAACTTCCAATTCTAACAACTTTTTGAGACAGCTTGGGAGAAAATATATTTTAAATGCCAAAGCAGCAGGCCGACAACTATTAGGTGTGCAAAAATGAGTTTGGAAATCTTTCCCCTTTGATTACATACTTCAGAGAGTCTCCACAACAGCTCTCAGAGAGTCTCAAGCAACAAACGCACATGGTTTTTGCTTCTTTTTTGTGGTTTTCACCTTAATCCATTCATTCAGGTTTTTCTAGTTTGTCAGTTCACACTCTTTATTGCCTTGGCTGATCGGATACACTTGAACTTACAGAAGCAGAAGCCAGCTTGAAGTACTCCACCGGGAAAGCAAAAGATCCAGTGGACATAATGAAAGGAGGGATCTCAGTGATTCAGAAGGGCGAGGATCAGGCGTGTAATTAGACAGGTTGGGACTCATGAGGGTGGAGGGAACGCACCAGAAAAATGTGTTCTGTGAGGGGTGGGTGTGATCAGCATCTCTCCCCCAGGACAGCAGTCTGTACTGTAACTCTTAGAGACACCCAAGCTGCCCAGCTCTGTGTGGGTCTCTAAAGTAGTGAGGCTTCGTTTCACAAAACTCAACAGGCCAGCAAGGTTCCACTGGAAGAGCATGTATTTTTAAGTGGCTTTGCCCACTGACGACTGCAGCTAGGAACATGTAGATGGGTGGCACTTAGAACACGTTTGCAACCTTGCATTACTTTTAAAACAGTCCATTTCATTCAGGTGCCATCCAAGTCTGCATTTGGGGCCCGGGTTACCTGGAATAGCTGATTTGTAAGATCATTAAGGAGAAAAAAAAATGGAAGTCTGAAGTTGTTGTCACTGCCTTAAGATCAGAGGTAGGAGGGAATCATGAGTAATTAGGTGTAATCCCTTAAAAAAATAAAAGAGTACTGCTGTCACTATGTTGGTTGCTAAGGAAGCATAAGAAAGTAATTCTGATGTAATCTGGCCTGTAAATTTGCAATCTTGTGTCAGTCTCTTACATTCAGTCTGGAGCATGAAGCACAAGGATATACTGTAAAAATACACTTAACAGTCCCAAAAATTAATTTGTTAAATCCTTCAATTTGATCATCAGTGAATATTTTTCCCAGGTGCAGAAATGTAGCTCAAAATTTATATATATTTCCTCTGGGTAGCAGTTTCCATCTTTATATTAACCTAATGATCACCTTAATCTGAATTCTTCTCTAAATGTTCCTGAGAAAGTGTTTGTTTTTTGTTTTTTTAAGATTTTATTTATTTATTTGAGAGAGAGTGTGAGAGAGAGAGCAGGAACAGGGAGAGGGGAGGGGATGGGGCAGTGGGAGAGGAAGAAGCAGACTTCCTGCTGAGCAAACCGGACATGAGGCTCCATCCCAGGGCCTGAGGTCAAGACGTGAGCTGAAGGCAGACTCTTAACCAACTGAGCCACCTAGGTGCCCCTGAAGAAGTGTTTAAACAAAACTTTATGAAGACAAGATCTTTCAAATTATGCCAATGCCTACGCCAGATTAATTAGGGTAGATAGAAAGATGACCTATGCATTAGTGTGGGGCTTTTACTTCAATTAATTTTTATGAATTTAAGATTACTTTTGATGAATATGAAAGTATACTTATGAATATAAAAGTAACATATTTTCATTGAAAACATATTTCATTGAAAATATATTTCAAAATATTGCTGTTGGTCCTTGAACCGTACTAATACCTTGCCTGAACTTCTATATGTGACTCTGTTCTTTAAATATTAACATATGCGATAAATATAAATTCTCTGCATGTTTCAGCAAAAAATTAATAAATAAAGGAGAAATTTGTATAAGAGATAAAAATTTCCCAATGTTCCATGTCTTGGGGAAAATCATTAAGAAAGTTTGGCAAATCTCTTCCTATGCATACTGCATATGCATATTCTAGGCAATAGAGAACACGCTATAAGCACTTATTTGTTGTTTTTTTAAGAGTTTTTATATTTAAGTAATCTCCACACCCAATGTGAGGCTTGAACTCACAGCCCTGAGATCAAGAAACACATTCCACCAACTGAGCCAGCCAGGCGACCCCATAAGCACATTTCATATACTATCTTCCACTGAATGTTATGCCATAATGATTTTTCATGTTATTAAAATTCTTTGTAAATATAATACTTAATGGCTTCATTATATTCAATCCTATATATATATATATATATATATATATATATATATATATATACCATGAATTCCATAACCAATTCCAGGATTTTTAGTCATGTAAGCTGTTGCTAATTTTTAATACTAAAAATGCTGTTGAGGTCTTTGTAGATAAATATTTGCCTCTAGGTCAGATATTTAAAAAAAGATTTATTTACTTACAATGAGAGAGAGAGAGAGAGAGCGCCTAAGAACACATGAGCAAAGGGAAGGGGCAGAAGGAGAGCAAGAGAATCTTCAAGCAGACTTCCTACTGAGCGTGGAGCCTGACATGAGGCTCAATCCCAGGACCCTAAGATCATGACCTGAGCCAAAATCAAGGGTTGGGTGCTTAGCCAACTGAGTCACCCAGGAGCCCCTAAGTCAGATTTTTTTTATGGGATTGCTTCTCAGACTAGGAATTACTGAGGTAAGAAATACACATGCATATTTTTAAAGCTTGTAATACATGTTGCCAATTGTTTTGGAGAAAGGTTGTACATTTCCTAGAGAAGTTCAAGAAAATGATTCTATTTAATAGCCAACTGCGTATTATCTTTAAAACAAATACTACCACCACCACCACTAAAAATCTTTGCCAATTTGGTAGGCAAAAATCTGTATTATTTTAATTTGCATTTCTTTTATAATTCATGAGACTGCTCCTTTTTCTATCTGTATTTCTTCTTTAGTGAATTGTTTGTGCATATCTCGGCCCCAAACAAAATGTTTTCTAATGGTTATCTATTAAATCATAATATTTTAGAATATTGTGATTTTGTCATGTATGTTTTTGCTTGGTTTTAAAATTCAGTTAATGGTAATTTTTGACTTGTGAGAGAAGTTTTCACATTTTGTAGTCAAATTTATTTGTTTCTTTTGCAGATTGCTTAAAATTTTATTTTCAAATTATTTCTGAAGTGGACAAATCTGTGGTTTTTCGTATATTCACAAAGTTGTGCAATGATCACCACTGTTTAATTGCAGAATAGTCCATAACCCTCCAAACAATTCTGTACCCATCAGCATTTACTCCTCATTCTCTCCTTGTTCATCTTCTGTCCCTGTAGATTTGCCTATGCTGGGCATTTCACAGAAATGGGATCAAACAATAAATGACTCTTTGCATCTGGCTTCTTTCACAGAGCATAATGGTTTCAGGGTCCACAAGGTTAATGTCAGTCTTTGTTTTTTGTCTCCTCCTGACCATGTTTGGTTTTGCTACATCCTTTGTCATTTTTGAGAAGCCACAGGAACTTAAGATTTATTTGGACACAGCATACCCTAACCCACTGACTTCAGTTAATTTGTAGTCAGCTTCTACTAAGCATCCTGGATATTAGTTTGAAAAGAAAAGCCTCTCATAGAGCAGTACCTTTCCAGTATGAGTTTTATAGATTTTATTGAAAATGGATATTAAAAAATAAATAAATAAAAAATTAAAAAATTAAAAAAAGAAAATGGATATTAAACTTTGCTGAAAGTTTTTTTTAAGCAAAAAAATTGAATTTATGCATACAGACTATCACACTGATGCCTTTGTGATTCTTGTTCCATCGTGCACTATTTAAATTAGTGCAGCTTTGAATTGTTTTGGTTTTTAGTAAAGTGGGCCTTTTCATTATTTTTCTTTGAAATATTTTAATTTTCTACTTTTCCTCCAATGAACATTAGAGTAAGTAATTTGGTCACGCTTCAAAAAAAATCAAATATGGCAAGTATGACTGGAATTAAATTATGCCTATAATTTTATTTGGGAAAAATCAACTTCTTTAAGACATGTTATTCTCTCATTGAGGAAATGGCAGGCTTCTTGTGGTTTGAGCATTTACAAATGTTTATACATATGATTTTATAATATTCTTCCTTAAGGTCACATGTATTTCTTATTTATATAATACATACATACATACACATACATACATACATATGTATGTATATATTGATATTGTGAATAGGATTTTTTTTTACTATATATCCTATTTATAAATGACATTTAGGAAAGCTCTTTTTGTATACTTATCTGTAACCACTCAGTTTATTTGACTCATTGTTTTTAAATGAATTTTCATGCCTTTGGGTTTTCATTTTATAAGGTATATCACCATACCTTTTGCCAGAATAAAAAACTGTGCCTCTTAATTTTCTCATTTGTATACCTTTTATTTATTTGATAAATTTATGTATTACTACTTTGGTTAAAACATCAGTGGAGATAGCTTTTTTGCTTCACTTCTGATGTGAATGGGAAACATTTAATACTTCACTCCAGGACTAGTTATAGTTGGTTTGAAACAGATATGCTTTAGTATGCTGGACGAACACCCCTTACTTCCTTTTTAGAAATTTAAGAATTCACTAGGAATGTATGCAGTCCTGAAAATTTAAAAAGTAACATTCTTCAGTTAATTTTGGTATTGTTACACTGTGACTCGCATTTCCAGATATGAGATGTCATTTGCAAACCTCATTTGCATGATGCTTCACTGTACTGTCTGCATAACACTAATAATTTGACTTACTATGAAGTAAAGATCTTTTCATCTATTCAAAGCAACCCAATACAAATTCCACTTAGTAGGTACATTTTCAGAGCTGAGTTTTGTTTTCAGATGCAGTAGCTTTCGCCAGCTTAGATTTTCTGGTACCATCTTTCTTTTTATTACTTGGCTTTCATTTTGTGATTTTATGATGATAAATGACAAAGGTCAACATAGTTTGGAGGCTGATGGGACATCCATAAGCTAAATAAAAGGTATACTTATAAGCATCTAAAATTGGTCAAGAGAGTGAATGTCAGGAGACGGAAGGAGAAGTCAACGGCTGAGGTGAAGGGCAGTGAAGACAATCACTAGGACAATCAAGATCTTTTTCATTGTTCCTGCATTTCTTCATAGTGTTACAATGCACCCTATGTCCTATTTGGGAGCTTTTCTCCCAGGATCAAGGTGAGTTGATTGTGATTTTTCCTATTTTAAACACAATCTAGTGTTTGGCTTTATTTTCTAGAAGTCTGGGGAAAGTATCCTGGCAGAGGTACAGTGATGGAGTTAGTAGGGACTGAGGGGCAGCCTCAATTCTTTTCCACAAACACACAGTTTTGGGCAAATTCTCCCCTTTGCCTTTTTCCATCCCTTTCTCTGTCCTGCTATTCCTACCTTCCAAAGCAGTGAGGTGTGGGATTATGACACAGTAGTGGGCTCTGTATTAATCTTCCGGTTCTTGCATTTCTTATTCCACCCTTGAGAAGGAAGGGGAAGCACTTTGTTTTGTGAGCCATGATCATACTTTTTTCCTCCATCCACTAAGGTGTTTGCCCATAGCTTTCCAAACGCTGGGAAAGGAATTAGCCAGGATGCCCTCAGCACCAGGGCAGCATTCTGTGTGGAGGATAAGGTCCAATAGTTACCCACTGACTAAATAAAAGGAAACCTTTATTGTTTCCCATATGTAGAGAAGATGGAATTGGAATGAGAGGGGTCTCCTTTATTGTGATTTGTGATTTCTTGGTACCCTGTATGCTGCATGTGATCCTGCATTGTGTCGGCAGCATGGATGAAAGATCTTTATCCTCTTCATTATTTCCTGGACATCTCACAAAATGGCACTATCCAGCCAAATATGATTTAATAGCAAAATATATTTTAATTGAAAAATCATTTTAAGTAACCGAATAAAAATGTGTAGCGGGAACTTCCCCAGTAGACAGCAGAGTATGTACATTTTGTGAGTGGAGCAGCATCGATTTAATATACTTTTATTTAGAAAATACAAGCATATTTAAAAATGGAAACATGTAAGAAAGTATGTCACAAGGAATAACAAAATAGAACACAAAATACAAAGGCAAACCCCAAATAACAAGTTTACCAAACAAAACAAGACCCAGCACCGTGTTGGAATTTCTTTGCATAAGTTCAAGGATGCCCAGGACTCCCAGGAAGAGATGATCCTGCCTTTAGGAGAGCGGGTTGGCTGTGCAGTTGTTAAAACCCAGTCCTCCTTTTCCTGGAACAAAAAACAAAGAGATTCAACAGAAGAACTGAACCGAAGAGGTAATAGTTTAGGGGCTGATTCAAACAGGATTGAAAGTCTCAGATGCCTGGGCATCATCCATGACATTGTTTTGTACGGATGCGGGTCAGAAGAACACGGAGAACACGTATCATCTTACGGAAAGACCCGAGAATCAGCAGAACCTGAGTTTTGATCCTGGCTCAGTTTCCTGTCTGATAATCCTCTTATATGTAAAACGATGAGTTTGGACTTCAAATCTGAAGGTCCCTTATGGCATTAACAGTTAATAATTTATGGCATTTATTTAGGATCAGTTTTCTGAAGATACACATGGAGATCAGAGGAAAGGCGCTTTCTTTCTGAAAGATGGAACTACCTGGGAACAATACTGGGTCGGTCTTACTCATCAGCAGAGCAGGTAATAGGTTGAGGGAGTTAATGGATGTCACAGGGCATTTCACCACCAGCAGCTACTGCTGCCTGGAAACTGCCCCATCTGTGAACAAGCTTTATGGAGCATTGTTTTTTTGTGCCTGTACTCAGTAGGAAGGATGCAATCTTGTGGGAGAGAAGGAAATAAAAACATGCTTGGAAACATTTACTGTTTTGATTTCTCAGAAAAGCTTTCTCCTCTTCCCATTTCAGGGAATCACATTCCACCTTTCTTTGTTCATGGAGTCTTCAGCCTCCTTTCCCCTTTCCCCAAAAAGTAAAGATTTTGACAAAATGACTCTTCACATTAGTACAGAGTAACTCAACCTAGGACCACAGTTCACTAATCCATGGTGGGCCCTTGAATAGATCTGGAGTAGTCAGTTCTTCTCCTGGAGTTTTAAACTGGGTCAGCACTCTATTTCTGTGGATGCTATGGTATGATCTGTAAAATGTGGAAGTTGTAAGCAGGTCGGTCCTTCCACTTGAACCGAGTAGCAGAGAAAACCACACTGCAGAGGATGGAGCAGGCACTGGAGAGAGGAGGGGAGATGGGCAGTGGAGGGTCTTGGGTGGCTTTCAAGTCTTCAGTCTGGTCCTACTAATGCTTAGGCATCTCACGTCTTTGGGTTCAATGCACGGTCCTTCTATTGGGACAACATATTCCTTTCTTTAATTGAGCAAGTTAAAGTTACAGTGAGAGAGTCCTAACTAAGATGTTTCTCCTAGGATAATCGCTCACAGTACAAGGAGGCAGGGGCTTACCCAGTCTTCTGGGTTGAAGATGACCTTTCCTTAAATGTGGGATACGCTCCCGGAGCTTATTTTGCTGAACATACACATATGGATTCCTTTATTGAACTTTTGCATAAGAAAATCTAGATTTTTCTTCTTTATTAGTAGACAATATTTTCACAAAAGTTAATAGTTATCCTTCCCCTAGTTGAGAAAGAGCTCTTATGGGGAGTATTTTGATGTTAGGGAACCACACAAACAAACTCTGGAGGTCCTTTTCTTAACTACAAGATGGAGTTGAGTAGAGAGTCTAAAATTATAAGAATGTTATAAATACTTCCTGTTCCTTTTTGAGTCACTGCCATTCTTATTCCTTCTATCTTTTCTTTTTCTCTCTCCTTTTTTCCCCAGAACTTCATTCCAGCTTGATTTTCATTTTCTTCAATTCTTTCAACTCTGCTCTCAGGTAAAACTATCATTTTTATCTTGGAAGCTTCTACATATATAATCCAAATTTGCTCTTTGGGTTTTTTTTTCTCTCTGCAAAGGTGGCATATACTTGAGATGATACGGAGAAATTCATTGGCATGTGACTGACTTTTTTAAAAATCAAGTTTGGACTTTAATAAATTTTTGTCTTTGCAAGTTGACTCTGATATTCTCATCACAATGAAATAAAAGGAAATGGAAAAATTAGAGTTGTTTTCAGTTAACTAAATTTCCCACTTTTTAAAGGGAATATGAAAATATCCATTTGTTTTTAATGACTATTATAAGATGAAAGTAAGCATACATAATACAAATCTAAGTGATGTAATACAATAATATATAATGAAAGTCTCAAAATAGAGCTGGTAATATTCTGACATTTCAACATTTCTGAGGACGATGTTATAATATTGAAAATATTTTATCCATTGTATGATGTAGTATGTCTGACATTTCCCGAAGTTTAAAAAAGCTTAAATGTTGAGAGAGAAGAACAAAGCTAGAAGCATAATGTTCTCTGATTTCAAAGTATATTACAAAGCTATGGTATTCCAAATAGCATAGTGTTGGCATAAAAAATAGACACATAGATTGATGAAACAGAATAGAGCCCAGAAATAAACCCATGCATATATGGTCAATTGATTTATGACAAAGGAGCCAGGAAGGTACAGTGAGGAAAGAATAATCTTTTCAACAGATGGTATTGGGGAAAAACTGGACAGCCACATGGAAAAGGATGAAACTGGACCCCTTACTTAAACCATACATAAAAATTAACCAAAAATGGGTTAAACACTTGAATATATGAGCTGAAACCATAAGACTCCTAGAAGAGAACATGGTTGGCAAGCTCCTGACATTGGTCTTGGTAATGAATTTTTTTTTTTTTGATTTGACAGCAAAAGCAAAAATCAACAAGTGGGTTTACATCAAACTAAAATCTTTTGTACAGCAAAGGAAATCATCAACAAAATGAAAAGGCAACCTACTGCATGGTATCATATATCTGATAAGAGATTACCATCCAAAATATAGAAAGAGCTTACATAACCCAATAGCAAAAAAAAAAAAAAAAAAAAAAAAAAAAAAAAAAAAACCACCCTTAAACCAAAATCAAAAAACAACCCAAACAATTTGATTCAAAATAGGCTGAGGATTTGAATAGACATTTTTCCAAAGAAGACATACAGAAGGCCAAAAGGTACATGAAAATATGCTCAAGGTTATGCTCAAGATTAAAAGGCAAGGTTTCCCTAGATGAAAAACTCAAATACGCTCAACATCATCAGTCGCCAGGGAAATACAAATCAAAACCACAACGAGGTATCACCTCACAACACTTAGAATGGTTATTATCAAGAAGACAAGACATAACAAGTTTTGGCAAGAATGTGGAGAAAAGAGAACACTTGTGTTCTGTTGGTGGGAATGTAAATCACCAACAGTGTACAACTATGCAGAACAGTATGGAGGTTCCTCAAAAAAAATAAAAAAAAATTAAAAATAGAACTGCCATACAATCCAGCAATTCTACTTCTGGGTAATTTTCTGAAGAGAATGAAAATATTAGCTTGAAAAGATATATGTACCACTATGTTCATTGCAGCATTATTTATAACAGCCAAGATATGAAAACAACCTAAATGTCCACTGATGGATGAACAGATAAAGAAAATGTGATACACACACACACACACACACAAATACTATTCATTCATTAAAAAAATGTCATTTTGCCATTTACAGCAACATGGATGACCTCTGAGGGCATTATACCAAGTGAAGTAAGTTGGACAGAGAAAGACAAATACCATATCTCACTTATATGTGGAATCTAAAAAAAACCCCAAACAACCAAAAAAACCCTCTTACAGATAGAGAACAGATAGATGGCTGCTAGAGACAGGCAGGGGGTGGGGAGAGGGTGAGTGAAATGAGTGAAAGGAGTCAAAAGATACAAACTTTCAGTTATAAAATTAATAAGTCAAAAAAATAAATAAAATAAATAAGTCATGGGGATGTCATGTACAGCATGGCGACTATAGTTAATAACACTATATTGCATATTTGGAAGTTGCTAAGATAGTAAATCTTAAAAGTTCTTAACAGAAAATAATAACAGAAAACAATAACAGAAAAAAATGTTATTATGTGGGGTGATGGATGCTAACTAGATTTATTGTGGTAATCATTTTGCAATATATATATATAAATATCAAATCATTATGTTGTATACCTAAAACTAATGTAGTGTATATCAATGATACTTCGTAAAAAAAAGTTTAAATTATTTTTAACTATTTTCCCTTAGACTTATTTTTGTGATAATCTTTTCTTAGCCATGATATTTATCTGGTTAGAAATGAGAAACCAATTGACAGACATATTTTTACATAAGTTTCTTTAGTCAATTAAATACTGCATATACATATACTAGAAATATGAAACAAGATTTTTGACTTGAAAAACAAACATTCATTGTCAATTTCAATACTATTTTTTTATTGTAATCAGGAATGCAAATGAACATCAATATGATGTATTGAGTTTATTATTTATTTTACATCCTTACATATGAATGATGTAATATTCTGTTCAAGAGGGCAGTTAATTTATTTGTTTAATTAACCCCTTTTTGTGGAAAATTATGAAATGTTTATGGAATGTTTCATGAATTTGCATGTTATCATTTTAAAGGGGCCATGTTAACCCCCTCTATATTGTTCCAATTGGAAGAGTTGGAACTGTTCCATCTGGAAACAGCTGTTCCATCTGGGCAGTTTACGTGCTGCCCAGATGAGTACAAGATTATTTATTTTCGAGATATCACTTTGTCAATTCTTAACGAATATTTCTTTGTGTTGGCTCTAGTTCAAATTTAGAGGATCTGAAAATGGACATTTTTGGATGCAAACAGCTTATACTTAAACTAGAGATACCTTCCAGCTTTTGGGACAAACTTAATTTGATTTTTAACTTCTTTACATTATAGATAAACATTCATTTTTAATTGCCTTACCTGGAGCAGTCATGTCCTGTCCAAGCTGAGACACAATGACATCGGTTTGGTCTTACACATTTTCCACCATTTAAGCAGGGAGACTGGCAAACAGCTGGGATGAAAAATCCATGCATTTACTTAATTAATACTTAGCAAGTTGGAAGATGTCCATGAAGGCACACAGAATAAGATATGACTCTGCTTTCTGTTCCAGCCACTGCTATTCCCCATTGACCATTTGTATTACACATTTCTACCACTTTTTTGACCTCACATCATTATGTGACACCATCTCCCTCTTTCCCTCCAAGCTAATCCATTCTCATATTTAAGTCCCAGGCTAAGTCCTACCTATGTATTGAAACCTTTGCTGATAACATTAAATCCATTGATTTTTTTTTCATTTAATCTGTATGCAACCAATTTGACATATACAGTTTGAACTGCAAATTTTTCATATGTTCAATTAGATTATATAGCACTGGAGAGAGCTAGCAGTGAATTCTATGACTGAGTCATTACACCAGATATCAGATGCCCAGATTATCTAAAATAATGAAAAGCAAGAAAGAAAGAAAGAAAAATAGTAGATGATTCAAAGCCCCTTTGTATTTGCTAGAAAACATATTTCATGGCTTTTACCATCTTTAACTGGAATTATAGAACCTGGAATAGAGTTAAAAATCAGCCACAGATAAAACCCTGAGGGAACACCCAAAGATTTACAATCTGGACATCTTTCTCACAAATCCACTGTGTCATAACCACACTCTTCAACTGCATGAATTTACTTGTTAAAAAACTTGTAGATGCTAAAAACTGATGAGGACCTAACACCCATGAGTTTAACATCTCAAAAAGAAGAAGAACTTCCTCGTGGAAGAGAATAAAATTCCTGTTGAAAGAAGGCTGGAAACAGGAAATGTTTCAGCCTCATGATAGCTTGGAAAAGTAGGTTTCCCTAGATGAAAAACTCATCTTTGGTGAAATATAAATAAATATCATTTCCTTAATCACTCATCCATAAAGCATGGGGAAAATGTCAGCAAGTTCCAGAAACTTGATAAGCAAGCACTGGGTGGGAAGAGAGAAGACAAATGTAAAACCCATCTTCACTCTTGGAGTAACTTTCTTGGGGGTTCAAGAGTAGCAGTGGGTCAAAAGAATGTATGTATTTGCCACAAAATAAAGAGGAAACTATGAAACAAAGCAAGATTAAAAAGCAAAAATAAAACCCAATCATTGAAAACTCACTCTCCATAGATTCTGCTTTTTAAAGATTTATTTATTTTTGAGAAAGAGCACAGATGTGCGTGCCTGCATGAGTTGAGGGAGGGGCAAAAGGAAAGGGAGAGAGACAGTCTCAAGCAGATTCCCCCCTGAGCATGGAGCTCAGTGTGAGGCTTGATCTCACAACCCTGAGATCATGACCTGAATTGAAATCAAAAGTCAGGTGCTCAAGTGACGGAGGCACCCAGATGCCCCACTCCTTTTTAATAGTGTGATGATTTAGTGGTTCCTGACTGTACTAACAAATTCATTTCACCTCTTTGCCTAATACCTTACTACCTTCCTCTTTACCTATAACATTGATGCCCCCAATGTTCCCTTTGGGCTACGTGCCTTCTGCACCATCTTACACTTTTCTCCATGAATGTTTTCCAGGGATGACTTATGTATCGCTATCTTCAATCTAGATGTATCTTCTGGGAACCTAAACCCAAACTAAACTATCAGACCTCTACCTTATATGTTTCACAGGCTCCTCAAACTCAGCACGTAGCTACTTAACTCCTCATCTATACCTTCACATCTGCTCCTCATGAGTTCTCTGTTTCAGTAAAAGGCACCACTCCCTAAGGTGCCCAAAAGGTGTAATCAATCTTGATGCATCTCAGACTTTTATTCCCACGATAAATCTATAACCAAATAGTGAGTCACCTCCCTAACTTCTCTCAAATCCACTCTTCCTGGTTATCATTTTTTCAGACTTCATTACATCTTGCCAATGCTGCTTTATTAACTTCCTAAGTGGTCTCCCTATCGTATGTCTTGCTTTCTGCCATTTTCCATACTGCTGCCAAAATTACTTTTCTAAAAGAAAATCTCATCACGTGATTTTTTTGTTTAAAACCTTTCAGTGGTTTCTGTTACTCATAAGACATAATTCAGGATCTTGACCTTGGCACACAATGCATTTCCTTCTTTGGCTCTGCCCAACTTTATAGCTTCATTTCCAATCACACCCCTACATTTCCTCCATGGCTTCAGTTCTACTATGTTGAACACACCTGTGTTATGCTTCCATGCCTTTGACTAGAATGATCGTCTCCTGGTGACTACTCTTGTTCTTCTTCTGATTCTATGCTTATGAAGACTTCTGAATGTCTGTGCTGGGTTAGTATGCCCATATTCACTGTTGCCATAACCCTTTTTAGAGAATTTAATTAACCTCTAGTTATCTCTTTATAGGCCATTCCACATCCTTTCTGCTTCTCTAGATTAAATTCCAGAGGGCAGGAACTCCTGTTTCATATGCTGTTTTATGCTTAGTGTGTAGGGTGTGTGAGTAGGATACGTGCTTAGGTAGCTGCTATAAGAAAGGAACATTATGTGGCTCAGTGTCATTAGGGAGCTTATGCTAATTAGGGAGTCAAGGAGCTAAAAGAAATACAAATAAATGAGATCAATGGGGCTTTAGACTGCGTGGTTGTACCTAATTGTGTCATATCTATAGAAATGGAATGCTAGAAAATAGATTATTGTGGTATAAAGCAGGTTTGGAAACCAGAAGAAACTTAGGCAGGGCACCCAAGTTTGGAGAGGGAGGGGAAAGAGGGAGACCTCAAACTTGCGCTGAGAGATGGGGATAAACAGGGAAGCCCTCACTGCAGGGGACAGCGTGTGATTGGCTGGACAAGAACTGAGTTTTATCAGTTTATCAGAGGTGTGTCAGCCTCTGCAGAGCCTTGGAAGTCAGAAGAATTTGTGCTGAAAACTTTGGGCTGGATGTGGAGACCACAGGGAACCATTTTAGGTTCTGAAATAGGGCAAAGAGGTACACCAAAAGGAGTACATAATGATGTTTAGCTTGGAAATAATAGATACAGGAAGATTAACCGGTAGACTCTGATGGTGATCCCAAGAAGAGATATTCTACTAGCTGGTGATAGCGGGGACACAGCAGGATGGAGGAGGTACTGTGTAGAGAGAAACAGAAAGGTGCTGACGCTGGTAATCTCAGCAGAAGGAGTGGGAGAATCAAGGATGCCTCCACCTGGAAGAGCAGGGCCACCACCTATAGTGTCAGATGACTGGGAAAGGGCTAGACTCCTTTGCATGTGACTTCAATTAGGGGAATGCAGATAAAACAGCAAAGCTGATTTGTTACAAACACTAGATAGAGTACTTTTAGGTTTCAAGTAAAAGCTTCTCATTTAGCCTCCAGTAGATCTTTACTTTTCTACATTCATGGATGGCTGTTTCAGCTTTAGGTAGGGGGACTACACAACTGGTTTTGCCTGTGACAGTACATTTTACTCCCATTTCCTTAGTTCACCCCTTTTGCTTGCAAAAATATCCTAGTTTGAAGGCTAAATTATATCGTCACCCAGCCTTAGAGCTCATGACAAGCTCTGGGACCAACATGCCTGTTCTACTTGGTGTTTCACCCCACCAGAGGGGTGGTATAAATATTGTTTACAGGAGGGGTGGTGGTATGTTGGAATTAATCTCAAATAAATACAGCAAGTTCTATTCTTTTAACAGTTGTCTTAAAATTTCAGACTTTAAAAAAGGTTGAAACCTATCATTTTAAACTGAATCATTTCTTTAACATGAGAAACTTATCATACACAGGCACTATGCTAGGTACTGGGTATCTAACGATCACAAAGAGGTATCCCTGCTCTCAAGTGGCATATAATCTAATGGGAATAAGGACAGATGGATAATCAATTATTAAACTGTAGAAGAGCAGATGTCTTATTTGAGATAGGTAAGGGTGTTTAGGGGGACGTGTTTATCTCCCATCAATCAACAGTAGTTTGTTACTGTTGTCCGTGAAGGAATTATCTCTTTGATGAGATTTTCACTTTAACTTAGATGGTATTTATGCAGAGCCTTGTTCTTTCTAAATAGTTATGACAAGTTAGTAATTCGATTTCATAGAGATTAAAATAAATATTCTTCTGAACCTCTGTATGTTTTCTCAATGTTCTGCAAAGAGCAGATGATACGAAGAAGGCTGACAACTGAGTTGACTTAGATGCGTATCTTTGGTTCATGGCCCAGACAGGTGTCTCTGGAAGCAGCTATAGAGTCCAGCATTGAGACTCTCATTCAAGAGACCATCTTGAGGAATTCTTGAGAGGTTTTGGCATCTTTTTGTTTCACTGCTACCTGTGAATCTGAGTCACACTCACCAGTGTCCTCTAGGGCCTCTTGGAGCCAAAGCAACAAGAAAACAAGCCCGGAGAGAAGGCCTACCTGTATGACAGCGGGACCCCGTCCAGCCAGGTGGACAGTCACACTGGTAAGGGGCTACACAGCGACCACCATTCAAACAGGGGAGAATGCATATTGCTAGAAAAGATATATATTGAAAAGGATTTAATCAAAATACACTCAGATATGTTCAAGTGTTCAAAAAACATTTTCCAGGAAGATAAAACCCTCAATGACCCACTAGAGAGTCTCCCTGGCTATGTTCTGTTTATTCATCAGTATCATTGGAAAAACACCAGCAGGAAAGTAAGGATGGACCTTTAGCCTAACAGAATGACTCTAGTGCCAAATGCACTCTTTTAGAGAGGATATACCATAATCGACGTCTGCTAAGTGCTTTGCTCTCTCTTCACAGAATAATCTTCTCCATTTATTATCATTTCAAATTTCCTTTTCAAATTACATGAAATGCTCAAGAGGGTTGGCTGTCTCAAGGCTTCTTATTGTCTTGAATTAAATGTAAGAATAGGGTCAGATGGGTATCCTGGAGGCTGGTTTTGGCAATACATTAGTATCTCCATTAGTAGTGATGGGACACCTCACCCTTCATTTCCTTGGAGCAGTGGCACTTACAGCCTCCAAGGCAATCACTCTTCCTAGAAATCATTGAGCTCTTTAAAGAGGAATAGTCCGTTTAAAAGGAGTGAGATTGTCTATTGACTTGCCACACAATGTACGGTTCTCAAGCCAATAGCATTGGCATTACCTAGGTGTAGGCTAGAAATGCCAACATCTCAGGTCCTAACTCAGAACTTCTGAATCAGCATCTGCATTTAAAATCTCCCAGATGGGTTGTATGGACATTAAAGTTTGGGAAGCCTTGGTCTAATGCAGGAGGGTGGGCACATGCTCAGTGAGCTAAGCTAGGCCTGCTATCAGGGTCCTCCAGGGTAAATGTTTCCCTGGTCTTTGGACTCTTAGCATGACAGCAAGTCAAGTTTGGGAGTCCTAAATGGGAAGGAATGATTAGAGAGAAGAGGAAGGAAAAACATAATTTCTCTTCTTTCTTAATCCCTGTGAAACTACTTGTTTTCATGAATTGTTAGCAGCCTCAATTTATTTCCATTGCATATTTTCCTTTCCAGATTAGTTGCAAAAGCTACACTCAAAACAGTTTTAGAATGTCTTGTAATGTGTCTGGCCTTCAAAAAAACTGATACAGACCAATGGGCATCACACAAATGACTCTTAATGTGATTTACACACACCACTCCCAAAGAAACATGAAATCATTTTATCCCCATATATATTTTTAAAGATACTGAAACAAAGTATAGTTTAGACATTAAAAACACCCTTTTAAAATCACTTATTTTCATTCTCCTGAAAGTTCAAATTCAAATGTATTTTTATAAGGATCAAAATTCCATAATAATTTACTAAGCATTGTGTAGATACCAGAGTGCCAACTTTCCCTGTTTTCTTAGTTGAGAAGAACTACCCCTAATGAAAAAGAGTCAACAGTGGGCTGTAAATACTAGAGTGTGACCCAATGCCGTGAATTTCTCCCAACCGCAGCAATGAGCAGCGTGGTACATAAGTGGGTCTGAGATAGGGAAGATATTGGCTGGGAAATCCTCTATTATAAGTTCCTTCTCAAGAGAATTCTTGGAAATTTGTGACAAAAGGCATTTGGCAATGGCTCTGGATGGATCTTTATAACTGTATTTGAAAGGTCATTTATATTCTAGATCTTTTGCAACTAATTGACATACTCAGATCAACTTTAGGCGCTCTTGTCGGGTTTGCTACAGGATTTAAGCAAATCAATTCCTTCTAATAGTAAAGCCAGTTCCTAGTAACTTCCTCGAGTTGGCAGCTTCCAGGCAAATTATCAGGATTCAAAGTAAAATTTAAGGATATAACATGTAAGGTTTGAGGATAGACTCACGCTCTTCACAGAGGCGCCCCATCCAGCCATCTGGACAGGAACAAGCATTGGGGCGTTGGCAGATACCTCCATTCTGACATGGGAATCGACAGACAGCTGGAAAAGAAGGAGGATGGATCATAAATCCAGGGAATTATGGAAGAGTATTTGTCAGAAAATAAGATTTCTTATTCACATTTCATAATATTTCCTTGAGTCAAGCAAAGAAACAAAAGCAAATGTCAAGATTCAGAAAGGGATAAACATGAGAGCTCTCAGAAAGGGGCATAAACAAGCTTGGGTAGTTCTGAGAATATGGTTTTCCAAATTTTAGTAATTTGGGGATTCAGGGCAGAAGGGAACAACGTGGTTTAGACAAAATGTAAGCTCTTTTGGTCTGGACCAGGGGAAGTGTCTCTTTCAGCAGAGCTGAGAATGCCCTTCCAAAGATGGCCTTTGATGGTCAATAGCTCTTGGGAGCTGCCACCGTCATTCATTGTCTTAAAATAAGCAAGTGAAGAAACAAACAAGTGAGCAAGCAAACACTGAAGTCTCATTTGGCTTCTGTTTTTAAGTGAAGCTTGGGCTAGTCTATGAGGCTGTTACGTCCTCCCTTGCCCTCTCATGAGGAGGTTGTTCTCTTATATCCCATGTGTTAGTGATTTCATTTCTCATTGTTGCTTTCAGACAATTAATCTCCCTTCTCCTGCAAACTCTCTTGCCTCTTTGAGGCCCATGCCATTTGTTCATTGGTTTTTCTCAATTGTCCCATCCCCCAAGGGTCATTAAAGGCTCTGGCCTTTTTACCCCAAATCCAAATCTGACCATTGTCATGTGGACAACCCACTCAACAATCTGAGTTTTCTTTTAGTTCCTTGTTATATTTGTCTTGTTCACTAGCATAGCTCTTGACTTTCAGTAAATATTTGTAGAATGGAACAATCATGATTTGTAAGAAAGAATTCTATTTTATTAGAACAATGTAAGTTTTAGGACATACTAGAATGGTTCATTATCTATCTCTTTCAATTTTGCAGAATTTGAAGCACAGATCCTTCTTCCCCCAAGAAGATTTTATTGAATGCACACACAAAATTCATTCTTGGGTTTGCAAATTCAATACACCAAGTGAAGGGACAGTAGTGCTTATATAAACATGGAGTGCTTTTCACCAACCCCCAGCATGGCCAGGGAGACCAAGAGGTAGGCTTCATTTCCCTGGGACTGGACAGTACCTCTTGTCTCTTACATTGCCCATGGGATGGACTACCCCATCTCCAGTGGGGTTAAAGGTCTGTTCAGAATGAGGATGGAACTGGAATCTGCTGAGACACCTGAGTATCCCAGAGGTACCCTCAAGGCTCAGACATGCTGCAGCTCCCCCTAGCAGTTGGAGAGTAGAACACTATGAAGAGCCATGATTGACTCAGGAAGGAGCCATATGCCAGGTCAGAGTTCCCTATGAAAGCTTTCAAAACTCAAACCCATAATAAAGTTAAGGAAAATGACATAAATGTCAAAAGAAAATTTAAAACCACGGAAAAATAAAAGAGCATGCATACAGTTATTGGCTTTGTCAGACTTTCATATGAATTTCCCTACAGCTTCACTGAGACATAACCATGCAAATATTTCCTTACCTCTGCAAATAGGAGGTGATGTCCAGGTTCCATTCTCTAGGCAAATACTCCTTAGGGAGCCCTCCAACATGTATCCACTGTAACATGAGTAGGTGATCATGTCCCCATACTGATAATGTATGCCTCGAGCAATCGCATTTCCTACATGAGTTGGTGGACCACAGGATATTTCTACAGGAAAACAAAACCACAATGAAGTCTGTGCTACTAACTCAGCCAGTGGATAGAAGAGAACACAATCTCAAGCCAAAGACTGAATTTATTTTAAGAGCAAGGATAAAACACATAAAGGTACCTTTTTATAATAACTAAAAGATACTAGGGATTAAAAGCATAATCTGCTCCTGTTTAGAAAAATGAGATGTGCACGATCAAAGGTTTGTCTTCTAATTCAAACACTGAAGCTGCGCTGCCATTTTTTACTCAGCCAAGAAGTCTCTAGGAGCCCAATGAGCTCTTGTGGATTGCCAAAGAGATGGCTTCCGAGAGAATGTCAATGCAGGAAGCTTATCAAATTAGAAGGGGAGAAGCCTGGGGATTATTTGTAGTCTATTGTTTTAGAGTGAAGATCATGAATTACAGTACTGCATATTCCATCAAGGCTGTTTTATTAGTGCCTAGGACAGCACCTGGCATGTAGTGGGCTCTTGATACATGTTTGAAAAATGAGTAAATGAATGAATATTGTCTCTAGCCTGTCCATACGCAGTTTACACACCTTGGTGAGACTTATGACATTCAAGGTTTCACATCAGTCTCCTTCTTTTCAAGACCGTGAGGCAGTGACTCTTCGCTTTTGCAATGTGTGAGATTGAATGATAATCCTCTTTTAAAAGCTACATGTATTGTATATTTAAATAAAAAATCTTATAACTAATTTTGCCTTGAGAAGCCCTGAAATAACTAGAGTTATTCTGGGGTGGCTCACAAGACAAGGACTGGATTGGAGCTGGGACTCCAATCAATATCCAATTTGTATAAATGTATGATGATGACTCTCCATGAATTGGCTTATAAAAGGTCACTTTGTGGTCATAATAATATTTTAAAAAAAGATTTAATTTATTTATGAGAGACACAAAGAGAGGCAGAGACATAGGGAGAAGCAGGGTGCCTATGGGAGCCTGATGCGGAACTTGATCCCAGGATCCAGGGATCACAACCTGAGCCAAAGGCATATGCTCAACCACTAAGCCACCCAGGTGCCCTTGTGGTCATAATACTACTAAGAACTTATTTAAAGCGATGACTGATGTGTATGATTTTTCTAAATTTTCTTTTCCTTCTAAGGTGATTATAAACACCAATTCAGTGAGTCAGATGTCAAATATGTATTACTGCCTACTGTCCATCAGAAACTGGAAAGAAACCAATGAAGATAATGCTGTCCCTTTGCTCAGACAAGTGGAAGAATGATGAACAACTTCAAAAGAGCTGTCATATAGGCCTGGATACTACACTATAGGAAAATCAAGGTGAATGCAACTAATTATGCTTAAGATTATCAAGGTACAAATCACATTGAAAGTGACATTTGAATTGGGCTATAGAGCTTGAGTGGATCAGAAGGAAAGAGCTTCCAGCTTGGGGGAGCAGCATGTAGAAAGACTGTGATAAGAGGATGCCTGGTTTCCTGAAGTGATCAAAACACAGATTTCAGATCACCTATATGGGAATCACCTTGGGTTCTCGCTAAAAAGTGCGAGAAAATTTTGGGAGTTTCTAGTTTATGAGTCTGCATCTTATCTACCTTCCCTAGGTGATTCCCATATGTGCTAAATTTTAATCACTGATTTGTAAGGATAAATATCAGGATGAGGTGAAAAGAATGAGGTAATTTGTTGCTCTTGTCCCTCAGGGAAGAGATTTTCTTCTAAACCGGAAGCTTTGTGTTTAATAAAAAATGCAAAAGAGGGACTGAGGAAAGCAAACAATGGTAGAAATTGTCTCCTTCTCTCCAAGGCAACCCCTGAACCTCTCAAGAATATTGAGGAATGGGGCACTTGGGTGGCTTGGTTGGTTAAGCCTTCCACTCAGGTCATGATCTCAGGCTCCCTGCTCAGTGAGGAGTCCACTTCTCTCTCTCTCTCTCTCTCTCTCTCTCTCCTTTTGCTCCTTTCCCCCACTCGTCTTCTCTCTCTCTCTCTCAAATAAATAAATAAATAAATAAATAAATAAATAAATAAATAAATACAATCTTTAAAAAAAGAAAAAAGGAAAAAAGAATATTGAGGAATAATCAAACATGTACTCGAGTGCATGTCTCTTCTTGCTCTCCCTTCCAGTGCTCTGAGTGGTATGTCTTAGGGAGCCGAGACCAATGTGGGGATATGTGTGCAGAATCAGGCCACTTGGCCTGTGTTAGTTAGGGCTGCTGGTCAAAGCTTACACATACATAGTTCGTTCCACTTCACTTGGAGTAGATTTTATAAGGCTAAAAGTATAGTATACATTTCCTGGAGTAAGATCTAAATTCTAAACTGTAGTAGGCTGCTAGTTGAAAATTCAGGCACGTGGGCTATTGATGTATGTCTTCCTATCAAAAGACATTGCTAAGATAAATACACTGATTCATTTATTCTTCAAAACAAACCTATAACATAGGTATTGGTGCTATTAATACATGAGAGCCCTGAGGTTCAGAGAAGTTAGGGCATGGCCATAAGTTTACTTAAAAAGTTTTGAGGATAGGATTCAAACCCAGGTCCTCTCTGACTCCACAATCCCTATGCCCTTCACATGCACATTTCTTTACTAATTGGAGCGCAAATGTTCTGAAGATGAAGGCCATCGCAGGCATGGTATAGGCTATATAGCCCAGTGCCCTGCAGCTGGTTAGACTCAATGAATATTTGTTAATTTTTTCCTATAGAGGGAGTTGTTTGGACTACAAAGGAGCCAGAGGGTAGGATGTTGGGCAGAGCAGATGTTTTAAGTGATGGAAGTGTGTGTCAAGAGACATCAAGAGTAATCACAAGGCAGCAAGAGATGCTGCCATATTGTGTATTATGTACCAACATGGTTCTAGCCCAGACTGGAACCCAAATTGTGGTTCCAGGACCAATATCACCAGCAGCAACACTTGGGAACTTGTTTGAAATGCAAATTCTTAGGCCTCACCCCAGACTACTGAATTAGACTTTCTGGTGGTGGTTGGGGGGGGGGTGCAGAAAACTGTTTTAAACAAGCCCTCCAGGTAGTTCAAGTTTGAGAACCACTGTGGAATAATTTTTGTATTGCAAAGCATCCACAGCCTATTAAAGGATAGTTTGGGATTCTCAGAAAATGAGAAAAACATGTACTTTATTTTATTTAAAAAATTTTACAATAATCTCCACACTCAACGTGGGGCTCAAAATCATGACCTCAAGTTCAAGAGATGCGTGTTCTACTGACTTAGCCAGCCCGGCACCCCGGAAAAAATATATTTTAGATTTAATATTTTGCTCATTCTTAGAAGAACATATTTTGAAAATCTGTTCAGTGAATTCTGGCCAGATAGGTTTTAGCCAACTTCTGGAAAGTTTTTTCTTTTTATATTTGGAATTCAAAGATCTTTTAAAAAAATTATCAACATAGAAGCTGATAACCATGACAGAGATCTAAATATCTACATTTAAATTACTTGACTGAAAATATCTCACAAGGAAGAATAAATATTCTGCACTAATGAAATGAACTGGATTCCATCATTTACTTACTTTCACATTTGGCATTTGTCACCGTCCATGTCTCATCGGGGTTACAGGTAATGATGCCCCAACCCTGGAGCAGGAAGCCTTCTCTACACTTGATGGACACGTTCTGATCAACATAAAACTCCTTTTCAGAAAGGACAGCATTCTCAGGAATCACAAAAGGAACAGGGCATGGATTTGCTGTTAAACAGGAAAAAAAAATGCTTACTGATATTCTTCTTCTCTTCTTCATTTATTTCTCTAAAGATAGAGAACGATGAGCCCTGTAGGAACTGGGTTCTCAGTGATGATAATATGAGGCTTAAAAATACAGAACTTCAAACATTAAAAAAAGTAAATGTGTTTTATAGCCACATGAAATTATCTTTAAGGATAAGATCGGATAAGATCTGAAAACCCCAAGTTATTCAACCACTAACACATTGTCCTAAAATTCTAAGATGGTAAATTAAATAGTTGTTTGAAATATGGCCCAACACTGGGAAAAGAAAAGGTGTGCCAGGAATCAGGGAGTGCATCAAACATCCCCTTAGTTTTTGAAGAATATTAAGAAAGCATAGTAAGTGCTTCTCATTGTCACTTTACTTTCTTTTACTGAACATCCTTCAGAAGGATGCCCCAGAACATCCTCAGACTTTTCTATGTGACTGAATAAAACTTCAGACTCACACTGCTTAAAAAAGGGTATTATAACTTAAATTGTGGAGTTTGTGAGGCTTGTTCATAAAAATGGATTCATTTTATACATCTGAAGCAAAAACAAAATTGATTATAGTGCAAGGATTTCTTAGTGCAAGTGTGTGACACACATATCAACATATTTCAGAAGTTTTGGTTTTTCTGATTTCCAAAGAAGTATTTATGAGTGAAGCAGATGTCAGCTGAATCCTAAAGACACAGTTACTACATTATAATACTTTAAATAACACCAGGGCACTCTCAATTTAGATCTTGCATGTGAATATTGTTTTCATTCTAGTGCTTACAACTAATTATCTTCATTCACTATATTTATATATACTTTATTATATTAAAATTCCATGTAAATATATTCTCTCTTTACCCTTTTACATCTTCAATCAAATTCATTATACATTTGTGTCTAATTTTTTTCATTAAGTTGCATTTTTTTTTTTATTAGTGCCTTGGACTATCTGTAATCATCCAAGGAATCTGGTGAAAGCTAATTTGCAGACTGGATATTCCAGATAACGTGAACAGATTTTAAAAACACCCCATAGTATTTGGTTTGAATATGCACAGATAGCTTTCTTGGGGCTAATTTCACTCAGAGGAGTTTCCTCTAGGTTTTAGACATCTGGGAAACGAGTCAGGAAACTGAATCTGATTAAAACCTCTCTTAGAGTCAACACACACGTTTGCAGAGAGGATGTGGGTGGCTCCAAACTCCGTGTCCGGTGCAATGTATCTCAGGTGCTCCTTCAAGGCTGTACCCTCTGTTGCAGGAATACACTACCCTGAGTCCAGCAGTCGTGTTTTCAACTTCGGCTTTCCCATTCAGAAACCCAAGCGGAGCTTCACACCTGGTCTCTAGAAAGAAAAATGAAAGCCTTGTATGAAATGCTTCTTCCAATCCTCTTTCCTCCTTCTGCTACAATTGCTGGAGGTACTTAATGCATCATATCAAATATTAAAGCCTACTCATTTGTGAGACACAGGGATATGCTTTGAATCAAAGGAGGAAAAAATCCCCAGCATGGGGACACCTGGGTGGCTCAGTGGTTGAGCGTTTGCCTTTGGCTCAGGGCTTGATCCCGAGGTCCCAGGATCAAGTCCCACATCGGACTCCCTGCAGCATATGTTGCTGCCTCTCTCTGTGTTTCTTATGAATAAATAAATAAAATATTTTTAAAGAAGAATTTAAGATTTCTGTATATGTAAAATCAAATCATTAATCTACCCCAGAAGATATGGTAAAAACAACAATGAACAAAGATTTGCAGACCTCAAGTCTTACTGCCAGCCTTGCCACTAACTTAATTTATGATATTGGACAGGTCACTGTACTTCTCCTCGTCCCTCTATTTACTTTCTTAGCAAGAGAGATAAATCTAGCTGATCTTGACTTAGTCCAATCTAGACTGGCTGACTCATCTAAGAGGCTGCTTAACTAGATAATTTAAGAGGCCAATTCTAGTTTGAAACTTTGATAACTCTCCCAGGATTATTAAGAGAAAAAGGTTTAAAGCCCGACATTTTAATAGGCTTGTACACTTCAACTAAATATAGCTGATCCTTGAACAACATGGGGGCTAAGGGTGCCAACACCCCATGCTGACAAAAATCCACAAATAACTTAACTTTCCCAAAACTTAACCAAAGCCTACTGTTGACTGGAAGCCTTCCTGATAACATAAACAGTTGATTAACAAATCTTTTGGATGTTACATGTATTATATACTGTAGTCTCACAATAAAGTAAGCTTTAGAAAAGAAAGTGTTATTAAGAAAATCACAGGGAAGAGAAAATAAGTTTCTAGTACCATACTGTATTTATTGAAAAAACCCCATATGTAAGCAGACACGCACAGTTCAAACCTGTGTTGTTTATGGGATCAACTATACATTGTCTCTGGCAGAGGAATCATATGGGCTATGTGTTGGGAATAAACTCATATGGATTAACTCGTATTTTGCTAAATAAACTTGGATGCTCTCATAAAGTGAGTGAATGTAAAATTCCACAAAAATGTGACTTTCATTTATTTGACAGATGTGACAGCATCACTTTAAAAAAATGTCAGCATTGGATGGTACCATCACCAAAAAGCAACAGTGCTAAGCCTTCTAATTTATAATTATTTGGGGGAAAAAAACCACAAAAAGAATGCAAATAGTTAACTAATTACTAAACAAAATCTTTGCCATTCCAGAGTCAGTAATCTTGTGTTCTATTTCAATTTAATCATTCATTTCTACCACAATTTTTGATGTAGATGTGTGGAATCTACATCAATTTTTGACTCTTTTATTAGTTTGGTGCTCTTGAGCAAAAGCCCAGAAAAGATTCTCATACGGTTTATGGAGATGATTAAAATTTTTTTCTGAATTAAAAAACTGGTTTATAAAGGAAATGTGGCCACATTATTATGTGTTCTCAGTATTGTTTTTGGGACTGCTAAATGTCATTTGACTTACTTTTGCACGTTGCTACCTCTCCACTCCACCTTCTGTTCTTCTGACAAACACGTTCCTTGTTCCCCTGTGAATCCATGAAAAAAAGGGTATTTTCAAGATTATACCTCAATAATGGGAAGATAATAAGGGAATACAAAGTAATCTTAGCTATGAACCTGAATCTCCCGGCACTGGAATGCTAAATAAATTCATTAAATAAATAAAGTTTAAGGGCTAGGCTTAGATTTTTAGAAATGCTTTCATCAAATTACTTCAAAATTCATACCTGGGCTGACCAGTGTAATTAAAGTACAGACTTGGTTTCACTTTCTATTTAAGTGACAACTGATTATAACCAATACCAAAGATAGATGAGGAATGTGTCTGAAATGTCAAAGAGGTATATTTGCTTAGTAAATTTTAAAAAATATCTTGGATTGAATTTATTTTTTTTATTTTTATTTTTTTTAAAGATTTTATTTATTTATTCATGAGAGACACAGAGAGAGAGGCACAGAGACACAGGCAGACTCCATGCAGAGAACCAACATGGGACTTGATCCTGGGTCTCCAGGATCACACCCCGGGCTGAAGGTGGCGCTAAACCACTAAGCCACCAGGGCTGCCTGAATTTATTTTTCAATACTTGAAATGTGCAGCAAAGAATGTGTTTTGGTTTTTTTACACCTTTGAACATGAAACAAGTCAAGGTATCTTATTGGTATGAGGACTGAATTTTTTAATAATGTAACTTATCCACGGAAGATAAACTTATTAAGGGTCCAAGCATTTAAAATTTTAAATATTTGAAGTAAAAGTCTTCCTAAAATTTACTTCCCTGCCCCCTGAAATAAAGTAAAATGAACAGAACTTACTTGAAAAATTATTTACAACTATTATTCTAAATATATTTTTGTATAATTCTTCAGTATCTCATAGCTCTTGGTGGTTATATAGGCTGTTGACCGCCCCCTATAATTATTATAGGCATATATGAGCTAAGATTACTCATATATGAGCTAAGATTACTATTCTTTGACTTCTGGGTATAATTTTTATGAGTCTTTGTTTCTTCCTTCTTTGCTGTTTACCTTTTACTATAATCATCAATGTTCCTACATAGTCAGGGAGCTGGTTTTAATGGCTTGTCATATACTTCCTCAAAATTAATAAAAAATAATCTACAAACTAAAATAATACATTTTGTGCATATTTAAGTATATAAACAGTAAAAGTATAGCAAAAGTTAACAGTGTTTATCTCTGGATGAAGAATCCTGATAAACTCTATTTTTCTTTTGCATTTTCCAACCTTTCTATAATCAATGCATATTGCTATTTTCAATAAGAAAAAAAATAATGACTTTATATTGAGAGACACATTTACTTAATTGATTTAATTATTTTCTTAGGAAGTCAGGATAGTAACCCTCCATTAAAATCAATGGAATCTTAAAAAAATAAAAAATAAAGTCAATAGAATCTTTATAGGCAAAGATTTATCAGTAGTTAAACTGACAGCTCAAAGAAAATATCTTTGGATAGAAGAATAATGATGAGAGGTATAAGATAAAACCAAAAGAGGCAATAGCTCTTTTTCAGACATCTTGCTAATGTAGAACACAGTTTTAAGACAATATGATGTCTCCAAAGGGCTCTGAGCAATGAAGAAACAGGTTAACAAAATTTGCGTGTATATATTCATTTAAAATCAAGCTCCTTAATACATTACTTAGGATCTAATCTTTTTAAACTATATTATAAAATTTAATGTATTTCATAGTAGATAAGGAATTTAAAGCATGGAGAAGAACTCAAACATGAAAAATATAACAGTAGAAAGAATAGTAACAAACTCCCATGCAGCCATCACCCACTTTACAATGTTAATTCAAGGTCAACCTTGTTTCATCTAAGCTGTTCCTTTTTCCTAAGAACCCACATTATTTTGAAGCAAATTCCAGACATCAAATCATTTAACAGTTATTTCAGTATGAATCTCCAAAAGATGAGGGCTCTTAAAACTATAACCACAATAACCAATAACACTATCACAGCTTAAAAGGTAACAATTCTTTAATATTAATAAAAATCTTGTAAGTAGTCAAATTTCAAATTGTTGCATACATTTTATAATTTATTGCTTTATAGTTCACTTGAATCAGGACCAAAACATAGTTTATGTACCTTTTTAAATAAGTACCTTCTCTGTATTTCTTTCCCTCTTACCCTGTCAACTTATTTGTTTCAAAAACTAGAAAATTGGGTCATTTGTTCTGTAGCTGTTTCTACAAATAGAATTTTACTGATGGTCTCATTATGGTGTCACTTAGCATGTTCTTCTGTCTTTGGTACTGGTTGTTGGATTTAGAGGTTTGATAGGATTCAAATTCAATATTTCTTCTTTTTGGCAAGACTTTTCATATGGTATGTTTTTCAATCCAGAGGCACATAGTGTTTGGCTGTATCTATTTTTTCTAACACCAGTAGCCATGATGATGAGGACCTAAATCTGCTAGTTCATCAGAGTTGCAACCTCTGAGATTTAAATTCTATCATTTATTGACTGAAATAAATTACTTCTATAAAGGAAACTTTTCTTCATCTACTACTGGTTTTGTCATCCAGTTAGTGCTGAAAAGACAATTTTTCCCCTTTCATGATCTTTTATCAAAATAATGAATTTGTTCATGAGCCTCCTCTCATAGTTACCAGCTAATTTTCTTGTGTCCCTATGAATCTGCTGTTAGGGATGCCTGGGTGGCTCAGGGCATGATCCCAGAGTCCCAGGATCAAGTCCCACATCAGGCTCCCTGCGAGGAGCCTGCCTCTCCCTCTACCTATGTCTCTGTCTCTCTCTGTGTGTCTCTCATGAAGAAATAAATAAAAATGTTTCTTATTTTTTTTAAAAAAGAATCTACTGTTATTCATGGCATATTTGATATGTTTAGTCCATTAAAATTATTGCCTTATTGAAGCCCAAATGGTCTAATGTTGGCCTATGGGAACCTTATCCAGTTGGTTCCCAAGTCTTTTTAACATGTAATCTTCAATAAGTTCCCTAATATCTCACATGACAAGCTTTTCTAGGCTAATATTTTATATTTCATGTCCCAGACCTGGCTCTGGTTATTGCTGCAAGTAATTGGACTTATATTAAACAATTATTAAATAATACAAAAATTACTTTGTAATTTTGTAATTACTTTGTATTCCCTTATAAACAATATTTTTTAAGGTTTCTAAGATGATTCTAATAGGTAGCTTAGAATGAGAATTATTGCTATAACATTTCTCTCAGTTTTGTAGTTAATAGGATATTCCCAAATTTTAAGGTAAATTATCTACTTCCTTAAATTTAATGACCCATCTAGTTACTAAATATTAAATTTAAATTCAAAAGTTTAAATTTTGTAACACTTCACTTCTTAACAAATTGCAGGATTAGTACTCTCACATGAAGAAATAAATTTCAAAATCAGAAAAATTCTCCAACTGCAATCAACCATTACATTATCATACTTCTTTTTTTCTTTTCTTTTTAACCTTCTAAGGAAATGAAATAAGATCCATACAAGTCTAGTTCTAGTTTTCATGGACCTATCTTATGACAATCCTCTGAATGTGTGGTCAGAAAACAATGAAATGAGTGGTCAGAAAACAAATTACTGATAACGAATACTTCTGCAAAACACACACTTAAATATAATAACAATAAAAGCAGGAAGAAGTTGCCTGAAAAAACAGGTGATGGCATTATAAAATATGAATAAGCCTCTCAAATTTCAAGTTTGATGATATGATCAGTGCTTCAGCAAGATTGACTCCAGATAGGATGGGAGCATGGCAGTGAAGTCGGAGGACGCTAGACTTACCTCATCCCACAAATACAACTAGGTAACTATCAAATCAAAATAAATACCCCCCAAATTAACTTGAACATTGGCAGAACAATCTCCACCACTAAAGGTAGAGAAGAGGCCACATTGAAGAAGGTAAGAAATGCAGAGATGCAGTTTGGGAGAGAAAAAGATCAAGGCCACTGCAGTGGGGAAGGGGAGCTGCAGAACAGAGAAGGATGAGCGACAGTCTAGCACACAGGGGAGCACATGGGGAAGATAAATCTCTATAGCAATTGGCTTGGAAAGCAACAGGGCTTGAGTTTCATGAGTTCTGGCAACCAGTGAGGCTTAAAGCCTAGAGTTTTAAAGATAAGTGTGCTGGGCTCTTGAAGAGCTTGGAGGGCACTGGGGTTGTTCTTAGAGAGAAGGCAGGCAAACATCCCCAGACACACAGTGTGGACACAGTGATCTGAAGAACGCCTGACACACACAGTGGGGAGGTTAGTTGCTCATTTCAGAGTGTGTCTCAGAGAGGTAGCATTCATGGAAAGACTACTCTGGGAACAAAGGAACTGGCAGGCACAATTTCCTTCTCCCACCCCTTCTGCTTCCTCAGCAGAAGCGCAGGGGTACCTGCAAGCACCAGCACAGTTCTGACACTTACACCAAGCCCTACCATCCCACATTCCAGAAGAACTGCCCTTCCCAGTCACACTTGGCTGAGTCCCAATGCAGTGGGCTCCCTACCCTAGAAGATCAGCCTAAACCCCTACCAATACTGCATCTCTTTACCTGGGAGTTTTCCAAGGCCTCAGTTCTGGTGGTAGTGATGACAGATCTCATTTCACAAACATACCAGAGCAACCTAGTTAAAATTTGCCACATTTAGGCCAGGGACAAACACTGTCCACAATAGGCAAAGAGAACCTCTATAGACCACTGGCCTGAAGGATAAGGCAGCCAGGATACAAAAGCAGAGCACACACAGCACATATTGGAGATACTCTCAGAAGTGCCAGGCCGTGGGGAATAAGGGACATTACACTGCAAGGCACTATAGGAACACTTCCTCATAAAGCCACGACCCTCAAGAAGGAGACATAGATGACTTTTTTTTTAACATAGAAAGGAAACCCCATATGGCTATCGATGGATTTTTCAGCAGAAACTTTCCAAGCCAGAAGGGAATTGTAATATATATTCAAACTGCTGAATGAGAAAAATCTACAGCAGAGAATACTCTAGTCAGCGAGACTATCATTCAGAATAGAAGGAGAGATAAAGAATTTCTTAGACAAACAAAACTAAAGGAGTTCATGACCATTAAACCAGCCCTGCAAGAAATACTAAAGGGGACTCTTGAGTGGAAAGACCAAAAATGACATTATGTAGGTAGGAAACATAAAGCAATAAAAATGAATTTTTTTATAAAAAATATTTATTTTGTGAGTTCCTTAACTCACAGGCTGTAAAATATGAAACCATATACCTAAAATGTGGGGATGGGAGAAGAAAAGGAAATGAGTTCAAACTTAAATATCCATCAACTTAATATAGACTGCTATATGCAGAATGTTATATGCAAATTTAATGGTAACTACAAGTCAAAAGCAACTGAGAAATAAGCTAAGAACAAAGAGAAAGAAATCCAAATGTATTGTTAAAAAAAAAATCAGCAAAACATGAAAGAGAATTATGTAAAGGATCAGAGAAAAACTTCAGAAATAACCATAAAATAAGTAATAAAATAGCAATAAATACTTATCTATCAATAATTACCTTGAATGTAAATGGACTAAATGCTCCAATCAGAAGACATAGGATGACAGAATAGATTAAAAAATAAGACCCATTTATATGCTGCCTATAAGAGATTCATTTAAGACCTAAAGATACCTGCAGATTGAAAGTGAGGGGATAGAGAAACATCTATCATGTACCTGGATGTCAAAAGAAAGCCAGAGTTTTGTTGACTGTATCCTTTGCTGTGCAACCCACCATTTGCTTCAACGTGGATGGAACTGGAGGGTATTATGCTGAGTGAAGTAAGTCAGTCGGAGAAGGACAAACATTATATGTTCTCATTCATTTGGGGAATATAAATAATAGTGAAAGGGAAAATAAGGGAAGGGAGAAGAAATGTGTGGGAAATATCAGAAAGGGAGACAGAACGTAAAGACTGCTAACTCTGGGAAACGAACTAGGGGTGGTAGAAGGGGAGGAGGGCGGGGGGTGGGAGTGAATGGGTGACGGGCACTGGGTGTTATTCTGTATGTTAGTAAATTGAACACCAATAAAAAAAATAAATAAATAAATAAAGAATGGAAAAAAAAAAAAAAAGAAAGCCAGAGTAGAGATACTAATATCAGAAAAAAACAGACTTAAACAAAGACTGTAACAAGAGACAAAAGAAGGAAACCATATAATAATAAAGGGGACAATATAGCAGGAAGATATAACAATTGTAAATATTTATGTGTCCGACATGGGAGCACTCAAATATATAAAATAATAACAAACATAAAGGAGCTAATCAATAATAATATAATAATAGTAGGGGGTTTTAACATTCCACTTGCGTCAACAGACAGATCATCTAAACAAAATCAACAAGGAAACAATGGCTTTGAATGACACACTGGGATAGATGGATTTAACAGATATAGTCAGAACATTCCATCCTAAAACAACAAAATACACATTCTCTTCAAGTGTACATGGAACATTCTCCAGAACAGACCACATATTAGGTTACAAAACAAGTCTCAACAGATTAAAAAAGATTGAAGTCATACGATGCATCTTTTCTGACCACAATGCTATAAAAATGGAAGTCAACCACAAGAAAAAAATCTGGAAAAACCACAAATACATGGAGGTTAAATAACATTCTACTAAACAAATGAATGGGTCATCCAGGAAATAAAAGAAGAAATAAGAAAATAAAGGGAAACAAATGAAAATGAAAAAGCATCAGTTCAAAAGCTTTGGAAGCACCAAAAGTGGTAGTAAGAGGGAAGCTTATAGCAGTACATCCTACCTCAAGAAGCAAGAAAAATCTCAAATGAACAATCTAATCTTAAACCTAAAAGACCTAGAAAAAGAACAACACACAAAACCTAACACCAGGAGAAGGAAGGAAACAATAAAGATTAGAGCAGAACTAACTGATATAGAAACTAAAAAAACAATAGAATGGATCAATGGAACCATGAGCTTGTTCTTTGAAAAAAAAATCAGTAAAATTGGTAAATCCCTAGCCAGACTTATCAAAAAGACAAGAGAAAGACTCAAATAAATAAAATCATGAGAGAGAAGAAATAATAACCAATACCATAGAAATACAAACAATTATAAGATAATTTTATGAAAATCTGTTGGATGTAGAGATTACTTGAAAATAAAAATCTTAAAAAAAAGCTTCTGTACAGTGAAAAAAAACACAATCAATAAAACTAAAAGGCAAGCTACAAAATGGGAGAAGATATAGCAAATGAAATATTTGAAAAAGGGTTAGCATCCAAAATATATGAAGACCTTATATAACTCAACACCCAGAAAACCAAATAATTCAATTAAAAATGGGCAGAAGACATGAACAGACATTTCTCCATAAAAGACATACATAGAAGGTCAACAGGCATATGAAAAGATGCTCAACATCACTCATCATCAGGGTAATATAAATTAAAACTACAATGAGATATTATCTCACACCTGTCAGAAGAGCTAAAATAAAAACACAAGAAACAACAAGTATTGGCGAGTATGTAGAAAATAAGAACCCACTTGCACTGTTGGAAAGGTAAACTGGTGCAGCCACTGTGGAAGACATTATGGAGGTTCCTCAAAAAGTTGAAAGTAGAACCACCCTAGGATCCAGCAATCACACTACTGGGTATTTACCCAAAGAATACAAAGACATTAATTCAAAAGGGGGGTATATACACCCCTACATTTATTGCAGCATTATTTACGATAGCCAAGACTTAGAAGTAGCCCAAATGTCCATTCATTGATGAATGGATAAAGAAGATGTGGTGTATATTATAAGGGAATATATATTATAATGGAATATTATTAAGCCATAAAAAGAATGAAATCTTGCCATTTACAGTGACATGGATAGATCTAGAGGGTATAATGCTAAGTGAAATAAATCAGAGGAAGACAAATACCATATGGTTTCAATCATATGTAGATTTTAAGAAACAAAACAAAGGAACATAGGGGAAAAGAGAGAGAAAGAGACAAATGAAGAAAGAGTCTCTTAACTACAGAGAACAAACCAATGGCTACCTAAGGCGAATTGGGGGGTGGGGAGATGGGTGAAATAGGAGACAAGGAATAAGGAGTACTTATCATAAAGAGCACTGGGTGATTAAAAAAAAAAAAAAGAAAAGGAACTTAAAAAAAATTAACTGCAGCCTTCCCACCAAAGTAAATAGGGAGACATAGGTGTTGCTGATGGGGTTTATAATATTAATTATAAACAAGGAGTGGAAAAAAAAATAAACAAGGAGTGGTCTTGAGACCTAACTTGGTATTTGGCTAGAACTGCTCTGAGGATTTTCAGGCCACACTTGCCATAGGCCAAAACACAAGTTTAAATGGCCAACTAAAGTAACAGAATCAGTCTTGTGGCTGGTATACTAGCTTCCTCTTCCTTTTCATGGCTCTGCTGTGTGTTTTTGTTTTTGAGACTTAGTTTGTTTTTTAAAATTATAAGGCACTTTAAATGTTTCTTGGAAAGTGTTAAAATATACAGTAACAAAGTACAAAAAATATTTTAGGACCAAAATCAGAGAAACAAACTGGTGCGAATACTAAAAATTCTCCAATGTATATATGTTGGAAAAACAAATGAATTCTAGCTAAACAATTTGTTCACATACCTGTAATTCATAGCCAGTTTCACACTGATAAATAACTGTGCTTTCAAAACTGTATTTACTGCCAAACACAAACCCATGTTCTGGACTTTCAGGTTTCCCACAAGAAACTGGACTGCAAGATTCATCAGAAAATGGTGGTTCCCAGGTTCCATCAAGCTAAATGACAAATGACAGATTAGAAGTTACATTAAGGGGTTAATACATATGAACTCAGAAATTTGCAAATATTGGCATAGCAGAATAATCCCCAAAATGATGGTCAAAAGAAGCTAGAACTTGGTTCTACTTCTGATACATGTTATCTGTGGCCTGAAAAAACACACATTAATTATTAGATGGCCTCATTAATTATCGCTGAACAATTTTAGACATTTCTCAAGCACATAAAATAAGCATTTTCTTCCTAGTAGAATCCATTAAAAAAATCAAGAATACCAAGGAGTTGTTTTCGTTATGATGAAGGACTGGACGGTTGACACAAATATTCCATGACTGATACGAATGTGTCCTTACATTTCACTCTACTTCCCCAACACCACAGTCAGAGTTAACATCTTTCAGCCTTCTGTTTGGGAAAAGTGAGGCATAACCAGATGTTTCCCTTGACTGTTATTTTCTTGCTAGTATTTTTTTGTTTTCTTTGAGGAAATAGTACATGAGCTGGATAACAATCTAAAACAGGACATTTATTCTACATATGATGCATAATTAATTTTATATATCTGTCTGCCTCATAATTAACCATTCCCCTAATGTTGGAAATATAAGTTGAACCTAACTTTTCAATATAGAAATAATACTTTGATAAATATATATTTCTGCAAAAATTATTCTGGGCATTACTATCCACTTTTAAAAACTATGTAGTATTGGTTTCTTTTGATATACCCAGGATCTGTTTCGGTAAATTTTAATTTTTCCCTATAATGGCTACTTCATTATATCAGAATAATTTATTAATGATTCCCCTCATAGACTTGTGATGATTCCTTTATCAGGATGTACTTTTGATTTATTTCTTCCATTCTACTATTTTTCCTGTCTGCCGAATCTATACCAAAACCACACTGATAGGACCTTTGTAATTCTGTAATATGTCTTAATTTCGGGAAAGGCTGGATCTCATTCAGTATTTACCCTTCAAAATTCCTATTAATCTTCTCATCCATCTATTTGTTCTATGAAGTACAGAATCATTTTGCTGTAGCAAAATAAAATATTTCTAGGCACTGAACAGAGTTTTAGAGAATTTCTGCATTTAAACACTTAGAAAGGACCTATTCTACTTTTCAGACTAAAATTCAACCTAAAACTCAGTTGTGTGAGGGTGAGGGGTTATATCTTATTTGGAGAAAGTAATAAGGGTTGTTAAAAATAAATTACTGAGTCCCCCCCCCCCCAAAAAAAACCCCAAACCAATAGCAACACACTAACTAAAAAGAAAAAACAACATAGTTACCAACATGTCAGGGTCCTACAGGGGACATATTTAAATAAAGAAAACAAGTTGGGGTAATAGGTCATCACAGAGCCTGTCAATATTTTAGATGGAATTCAAAAGAATGTTTAAGGTAAAAGTCATTTCTATACCATGCAACCTGTCCCGCCTTTCAACTCCTCCCTCCCCCAACTCCAGCACAGAAGACTGTATCAGTAATTCATTTTATTTTATATCTGCTCTCTATGGTGATTCAGACACTTTTCCCTTCTTGACTTTCTAGTTTCTTGTTCCAACCATACAAGACACATATTATTATACACAGTTTTATATATTATAATTTTATGTATAATTATAATTATACACTATTATATACAGTTTTTTTATATACAATTTTACAAATAAGGAAACAAGGCTCAAACATATTAAGTGACTTCCTTAGAGTCAAGTAGTAAGTAACAGAGACAGAATTTGAATCCAAGTTACTGTTTCTACAACTTTTGGTTTTTTAACTAAAACTGGAAACATTTGGTATCAATCAGGGCTCATTTCCCACACAAGGATACTCTTTACTAAACAACAACAACAACAACAACAACAACAACAACAAAAGGATACTCTTTACTGCATTTATGTGTAGACCATCTAACTTCTGGTTAATTTTTCACGAATATTTTGTTATGGATATTTTAACATTTTATCTCATGTTGGTACTTTTCACCTACTCTTGGAATTTTCTTAAAAATAGGAATATTGAAAAGAAAGATATGTTTTGTAATATTTCTACCAGAAAACTTCTCAAATTCTTGACATGATTGGAAACTTGAGGCATTTTTCCCCCTTTTTTGGATAGCAAGGTACTGCTGTGGATAAATATATGTATATATATTTAATATATATAAATGAGTCAAAGGTACACGTCCTAGGACAGAGAGTCTTACCTGGCACGTTGATATGTTAACTCCCTCATAGATATACCCTTCTGCACACGACACAGAAACTTGCTTATTCACACTGAAATCATCCCCCTGAACAAGTATGTGTGCTATATTTGCTGGCAGAGGACATTTTTTAGGGCTGCAGGAGATCCTCTCAGGAAACCAACGACCATCTTTCTGACAGGTGAATGTATCTATATCTGTATCCATCACATAACCTTCCAGACATCTGTAATGGAAAATCAAAATGAGTGACCTAGAGAGTACAATGTACTTGGTGACTTATCCTGGATTTAAGATGCTGTCTACAAAGTTTAGTAGGCATTGTATGCGATATATTAAAACTGATTCAAATGTCAAGGGAATGGCATCACCACGCAAAAACACCAACATAACAATGACAAGCAGATCAGTCCTTAGCTGTCCACATTAAAGATTAGCCAAGCCTAATGTCAATTTAAATGTCCTTAGTGAAAGGGAATAAAGGGAAAGGAGGGAAAATGAGTGAAAATATCAGTGAGGGTGACAAAACATGAGAGACACCTAACTCTGGGAAATGAACAAGGGGTAGTGGAAGGGGAAGTGGGCGGGGGGTTGGGGTGACTGGGTGATGGGCACTGAGGGGGGCACTTGGCGGGATGAGCACTGAGTGTTATGTTATATGTTGGCAAACTGAACTCCAATAAAAAAATTTTTTAAAAAGAATACTATTAAAAAAAAATGTTCTTGGCAGGACCAGCCTGGTGACTCAGCAGTTTAGCACCACCTTCAGCCCAGGGCATGATCCTGGAGACCTGGGATCAAGTCCTACGTCGGGCTTCCTGCATGGAGCCTGCTTCTCCCTCTGCCTGTGTCTCTGCCTCTCTCTCTCTTTCTCTGTGTCTCTCATGAATAAATAAATAAAGTCTTTAAAAAAATGTTCTTGAAATTATTACCCTTGTAGATTAGATCAACATTGAATTCACTTTTATTCTGAAAATAGCTAACAGTTCAAAAAATTCTAGATGTAGTACAAAACAGACTCAGATACTAATGAGAATATAACAATTAATATTTACTGAGGATCTACTTTGTGCCAAACACTGTTCTAAGTCCTTTATATAGGGCATCTTTTAATCCTGAGTAGTAGATATTATTATGTAACAATAGTATTTGGTGTTCAAACTCAAATCAACCTGGCTGTAGAATGTTCTATGATTTTTAAAGCTCGCATTTATTTATTTGGCATATGTTTACATGGAACTTATTAAATTCCAGCCACTGTTCTAGTGTTCCACAAATATTAATTCACTTATTTCTCATGTCAACCCTATGAGTAGGTATGTTTATCTTGATTCCCATTTGGTAGATGATGAAACTGACATCAAAGACACTAAATAACTTCCCCAGGAAGCAACAGAACTGAGATTCCTGCCTAGGGATTCTGGTTCTAGAATCCATGCTTCCACTACTATACGACACTGCCTTTTAAATTAAACCATTTAGCTAATTAGCATTTTTAAAGTGTATATATATTTTTTAAATTTCACAATTCACTAAGCTAGATAGGAGTCACATGTTTCACAAACTTGTAATCTGTTTACTACAAGCAAAGATCTAAAACATAATCAAACATGACAAGGCATAGCAAACAGGGGGCTCTTGAGAAACAGGTGATGTGATTTTTCTAGATACCTCACACATCAACATCCAAATAGAAAACTGAAAATGTATTTCAAAAGCAAGGGATAATTTTTGTTTTTCTTCTCAGTGCATGAGCAACCGGTCTTCAGCTTTCTGATCATTGATGATACTCCCTTGGGTCTCCTCCTTACTGCAATTAGGAGAAGATGAAGGTAGGACTAAAATGTCCACAACAAGCATGTTTAAGAAGAGCTAGTGAATTATTAAAATCTAAGAAGCCAATATGTGAAAGATAATCCATAATTCCTTCCAAGATGTGACTAAAATCTACATTGATTTAGAGGGTTGAGATATCTTACGGGCATTTATTCCAATAAAAATTTAATTTATAAGTTTATTCCATATCTCTAATTTCTTTTTAATAATGCATTGTAGAGAGGGAACTTTACAGCAAAAATCGCTATTTGTGCATTAGTTTAGTTTGTTCAAATAGCATAGGTTGGAAATCCCCTTAAGATATCTTCCTATTTATATTGATCAATGAAAGTATGTGCCTTTTTGACCTGAATTCTTTAGTGTTTGCCTTATTTCCCCAATATCTGCTTGTATGAATATAACCATAAAGTGATATCATTAAGAAATTTACCAGCATGACTTTTGAAAGGAAAAAGAGCCTGATGACTTAAAAGATAAAAAAGCCAGCTAGAGGATCTCACTGTTTCATGAAGGTCAACAGAATATGATAATCATAATTATTTTAGGAACTACAATCTGAAAATGTAGAAATTTATTTTTTGTAGCCAATGGATTTCCACACAATTATGAATAGAATAAGGCCAAGTGTTAAAAGCTTCAGTTTTTGGAGAGCAGTCTAGAGATGGTATTTTCCCAATTAGCTAAGTTTTTGACCTAGCACTTTTTATTTTACAATTCTCCTGCCTGCATCTTTTGGAGACTCTAGAGCCATGGTCTTACCTGAGTTTCACTTTACTTTCGTAAACGTGTGCCTCTCCAGTTGCCACTGCATTGGCGACAGATGGTGGGGATCCACAGGATAAGGGCTCACAGGCTGGATAAGGCTGGCTCCACGTCCCTTTCTCTGTACAAACCAGATCTGAACTCCCTTGTATGACATACCCAGATCTGCAGTTGTAGGTTATCACATTTTCCTCCAAAGAGCCACTCTCACTGATGAATGCATTTGGTATCACTGGGGGAGAACCACAAGAAGTGTGTTCGCAGCGTGGGAAGCCAGAGCTCCACTGATCATTGGCTTCACAGGTGATTTCAGAAACTCCATGGAGCTTGAAGCCTTTGAAGCACTGAATCTGGGCTACCTTTCCACAGCCAAAATCTGTCCCATTGACAGCTCCATTTTGAATTACTGGTGTGGAACACCTGCAAGGCAGGCAGGAAGGTGGGCTGCCACTCCAGGAGCCATCAGAAAGACACCTTCGTGAAGGACTTCCATAGAGCTTATAACCAGGAAAGCACTGATACTGTATATGCCCTCCATGATAAAAGGAGAAGCCATTAGGAAAGCCATGGGGAGGATCTTCAGGAGGGCCACAGTTGACTGGTTTACAGGAAGGAAACTCTGCATCCCAGTTGCCATCTGACTGACAGGTGAGTTTTGGGGCACCATGCAGCATGTAGCCATCCTGACAGTGGAACACCACTTCCTTTCCAAATCCATAGTCCAGGCCGTCCATCACTCCATTTGCCACTTGTGGTGGGGTGACACATCTGACAGGCACACAGATGGGAGTGGTTCCACTCCAATGTCCATCAGCAAGACAAACACGACTCCTGTCTCCCTCAAGGAAGAACCCTACATTGCAAGTATACTCAATCTCCTTTTGGAATGTATATTGGTTTCCTTTCACCTGGCCATTGGCTGAGATTGGAGGTGAACCACAGTCCACAGGACTGCAAGTTGGCTCACTCTCATCCCATTTATTATTTTGTTGGCATGTTCTCCTCTCAGGGCCATTCAACACGTACCCAGGATTACACTGATAGTACAACACACTCAGGTATGTGTAGTTACTTCCTTTGACAGAACCATTCATAATTGGATTTGGTTTTGGGCATGAAATGGCCTCACACCTTGGGGAAGTACCACTCCATTCTCTATTCTGTAGACAAAATCTCATGTCCGAGCCCAGTAGAATGTGTCCAGGTTTGCAAATATACTGTACAGCATTGCCCATAGTAGTCTCTGTAAAATGCAAAAAGCCATTTTCAGGAGCAACTGGTAAGTCACATTCAATTGAAATGCAGGATGGTGCACTGCCATTCCAAGTTCCATCTTCCTGGCAGATCAGCATAGGGCTCCCTAAAAGTTCATATCCTGGATTACAGGTGTATGAAACTATGGTACCATATGGAAAGTTTGCTGAATGTGTAGCAGGAGATCCTTTTGTGTTTTCCCAGGTTGCCACTGCTGCCATATGATGAGGAGGGCGAGGAGTCAGATATGGAATCTCCATCATATCTTCTTCTTGGTCAACATGTCCCTGACCATCTTTGACCTTAGTACATTCTCCAAAATCAATATGAGGAGGAAGACCACAGTCTACAGGTACACATTTTGGTATGGCACTTGACCATCCCGACTCTCCACAGGTCTGCATGGCATGACCAGCTACCTGCCACCCAGGAAAGCAGCTGTAGATGATCATGGCCCCATAGCCGTAATCTGCACCTTCTACAAAACCATTTTCAATGGGTTGTGGGGGATTACAGTGGATGGCACTGCATGATGGGACATCCATATCCCAGTCACCTGTCTCCAAACAAGTCAAGGCTTTGGGACCCTCAAGCCTGAAGCCTCGGCGACAGGAGTATGTAATGGTTTGCCCATAGTGCAGGTGTGTGTAAGAGAATTTGCCATTTGAAATCTCCCTGGGCTTTGGGCACTCAACGGGTTTACAGGTGGGTTTTCCTCCAAGCCATTGACCATTTTCTCCACAAAGGATGGTAGTATTTCCGACCAACTCAAAGCCTGGCTTGCAGGTATAGAGAGCTGTGCTGAGATAGGCAAGACCTTGTACATCGATGATACCATTGAGAATTTCCTCAGGGTGGGGACATTCCACTGGGACACATTCTGGCAATGGAGAACTCCAGGTACCATCAGCTTGACAGGAGGTGGTGGGATCCCCTCTTAGGAAAAATCCATCCACACAAGAATACTTGACAGTACTTCCAAAATGAAGTGCAGAAGAAGGAGCAGGGACACCAAAGGAAATGAGGGGAGGTGGGAGACAAAGAACCATCTTACAAACAGGAAAAGAATCATTCCATTGCTGTGATGGCAAGCATTTCAGGACAGAGGGCCCCTGAAGGGCATGTCCCTCTTTACAAGACAATGTCACCACTCCTACTTCAGTAGCTAACTCCTTTAGGACAAGCTGGTTTTCCAAGAGAGGTGGCTCTGGGCACTTGGCAGGCACACACTTCTGGTTTAGTTTCTTATTCCATTTGCCAGATTTCTGGCATGTCCAAGAATTATCACCAATGAGCTCAAAACCCTCATTACAGAAAAACTGAACCTTGGATCCTACTTCAAAATTTTCTCCTTTCATGTAGCCATTCTGGATTGGGGGAGGTTTTCCACAGTTAAGAGGGACGCATGACAGTGGGGATTCACTGTGCCAGTGGCGATTGGCTTGGCAGACAAATACAGGACTTCCAACAGATTTGTAGCCTGGATTACATTGATATCTCACTTCACTCTCAAAGATCCTGCCAGTTGTATGCTGTATAATAGGGAGAAAACAATTAAGTATAATTTGTAAAACAATATAATTAACTAAATACATTGAATGATAAAAAGTAGATTAAAACGCCTATGTTAAGACAAATCAGTTAAGACATAAGCAAATAAGGATTTATGTTTTTGTTTTTTTTAATAGGTCTACTCTACTTTTAGTGAGTGAAAAGGATGGGTCAAATTAGGTAATTCCCACTACAGAAATGTTTATTCTTGGGCTGAGCCTACAATAAGTAAAAGATAATCGTTTTAAATTGATGATTTGGTGGATCACTACCAAAAATTATAAGTTAGTAAGTTCAAAAAAATCTTGCTCACCAAAGCAATGCTCTAGTTTGTTGCTTTAACCACCGAAAAGGAAACATGCACATACAACGTACATTTATTTGTTAATATTGTTTTAAAAAAGCAAATAAAATATTTTTCATGGATATATTCCAAAGAGTGCTATCAAAGTTTTGTGTTCATTCTTAACACAAATTTTAAAATTGTGGCTATAAAGATGGGAAATTAAAAAGCAATATTTTATCTTCTAACCAAAAAGTTGATACTCAGGATCTCAACATTTAAATAAATAAGTGACTAATATGATTAACAGGTCATTTTTAGGCAGTACCAAAGATGAATTAGTTATGAAAACCTTAAGAAAACTTATCATGGTAAAGGCTAGCTAGCTTGCATGCTATAGTGTTATTTCTTGGGTACCCTACATACATGTAAGTGCCATGCCATCACAGACCTAATCTGCATTGTTAAATACTAGTTCTCCACTGCTTACCTGGCACCCAGTAGGAGCTACAGAGATATTTGTTAAATGAACAAATGAAAGCCTACTTATCTATATACACGCTCTTCCAGTGGAACCCTACTACAGCAGAGCAAAGATGTGAAACAGCAAGTGTTTACTGCTGTTTGAGAATATAAAGGAGAAAAGGTATTATGTATATGTGGGTTTTTACATAGTATTTAATTAGAATAGTGTCTCTTTCAAATAGCCCTTAATTTGAAGAAACATATTAGGCACATGTTAATGCGAAAGGAGTAAATGAAAGTTTCACCCTTTGTCCTGGTGAAACTACCTTTAGGTCTGCTGAAAGAAAACCATAAAAACTGCATTATAGTTAATAGATGATTCACCCCATCTTTTGTCTAAAAATTAGAAATGATACCAGTTATCTCTAGGTTCCATTGGGCCTTAATTTCTATAAAATATACATCCATCTTGGGATGACTTCTATATAAAGGAAAATAATACTGTATTAAAATTGGCTCATTCTAACTTCATAGTTAGGGCTAAGGTAGTGCTACAAAGCACTTCAACCGTCTATATGCTAGGAGAAGGTAGAAAGCTATAGATTAAAAAGACTTCTCTCTAATATTCACCAGCTAGAGGTTTAGCCACTTCTGTTTTTCAACAATTAATCTGTTCAGTGTTCTGCCTCTGAATCCCAGGTTAGCCATAGTGGTCTGGCTGTCAGTGATGAGAGCCATGGACCTCTTGCTCATTAGTCTCTTACCTCCAGAAAGCCATTCTCAACCTTAGGCGGTTCGTTGCAAGACACAGGGTGGCATGTAGGTGTGGGGCTACTCCACTGTCCTGTAGCTTCGCAGGTGCTCTTCTTCTCCCCTTTGATGTAGAACCCCTTGTTGCAGCTATAAGCCACCATGGCCCCAAAACTGTAGTTTGTTCCACTCGCATAGCCATTCATGATGCTTGGTGGCTCTCCACACCGCACGGGGATGCACTGGATGGACATCGGGGAAGGGTTCCACTGCCCACCTTTCAAACACTCAATCTTTGCCGAGGTATTCAGTACAAAACCTTCCATGCATTTAAAGCTTACAACTGACCCTGCTGCAAATTTTGCTTTGCTCACAGATTCCAAGATGCTATAGGAAACAGATGGAGGTTTTTCACAGAAATGAGCTATACAATGGGGCATGGCCTGACCTTCTGGGGGAACCCACTTGCCCTGGGCATTGCAAAGGAGCTGGGAATTGTCTGCCAAGCTGTAACCATCTGAACAATAGTAGAATGCAATGTCTCCAAATAACCGATGGGCAGTCTCTGGAGAGGCATGTTCCACGTTGGGGGGCTCATCGCAGGAGACAGCCAGACACTGCTGGTTACTTCCATTCCACTTGCCATTGGCCAGGCATTCAATGGTGTCGGGACCAGCAAGGGTGTAGCTATGAGATTGGGAGGAAAGGAATAATAATTAAGTAAAATATGTTTGTATCTTCGTATATTCTTTTTATTTTTTTAATATTTCCAACAAGGACTTTATTTTTTTATTCTTTAAAAATAAAATAAAATAATATTTATTAAGATGGAGGCATAGCAGGAGAACTCTACAGGCTCGTCTCATCCTTCAAATACAATTAGATAATTATCAAATCATTCTGAATACCCAATAAATTGACTTGAGGATGGATAGAACAAACTGTACAACTAGAGGGGGAGAAGAGGCCATATCAAGGAAGTGCAGAGACATGGTTTGGGGGAGAAACAGATCCTGAGTGCTGTGGAGGGGAGACAGCATTGGTCTCAGACAATGGTGAGAGAAATGGGAGTGCTCAGGGGAACTCACACAGAGAACACTTCACCACAGCCATTGGCTGGGAAAATGAGAGGGGTTGATTTTTTGTGAGTTTTTGTAAATAGAAGGGCTTGAACACTGGAGTTTTAAAGGCTGGCAGGCTTGGCTGGTATAGAGACCTGAGGCTGCTGCCCTACTCCTGGAGAGAAGGTAGGCAAGCAGCCCAGGGGTACGTAGCACCATCTGAGGAACGCCTAGGTCACATGGGGAGACTGCTCTTCTTGGAGAACATCTGTGAGAGGTGGCATTTGCAGAGTTGCCTCTCCAGGGACAAAGGAGCCAGCAGGCTCTATTTTGCAACCCTGCCCCTCAGCATAAACACAGAGCCACCTGTGGGTAACAGCACTGTGCCGACACTGGCTGCCTGACCTTCTTATACCAGGTCCCAAGCCCCTGTGCTCTGCCAGTATTGCCCTTCTTGGACAAGTGTGCCTCAGTGCCCACACAGCAGGGAGGAGAGAAAACCTGTCGACCCTATCTACACCACATCTCCCAGCTAGAGTTCTGCGAGGCTTCAGTTCTAGTGGAAGTAGTATCAGGGTCTCATTTAACAAACAGACCAGAGTACAGCTAGTTAAAACTTGCCACACTCTAGTTAAACTGCCCACTGCACACAAGGAGAACCTCTGCAGACAAGAACAGAGTAGCCAAACACAGCAGCAGAGTGCACACAACACACAGCAGTGACAATCTCTGAAGCACCAGGCCCTGGGCACTATCTAACCATTTCTTCAAAAAGCCATTACTCTCAAAATCAGGACACATAATACGCTTTTTTAACACAGAGAAAAAGACAGAGACTTAAACAATAATGTCAAGATAAAGAAGTTCATCCTTAATGAAGCAACAAGATAAGGTCATGGTCAAAGATCTAATTGAAACAGATGTCAGTAATATGCCTGATGGAGAATTTAAAACAACAATCATAAGGATACTTACTGGGTGAGAGAGAAGAATGGAAGGCTTCAGGGAGGCCTTTACCACAGAGATAAAAGAGTTAAAAAACAATCAGAAATGAAAAATGCAATATTGGAGATTGGAAACAGGATGTAATGAACACAAGGCTGGAAGAAACAGAGGTACATATAAGTGATATAGAAGATAAAATTATAGAAAATAAGGAAGCAGAACAAAGGAGAGAAAGAACAACTATGGGTGATGAGAATAGACTAGGGGAACTCAGTAACTCCATCAAACATAATAACATTCGTATCACAGGAGTCCCAGAAGAACAAGAGAGAAAAGGGCACAGAAAATTTATTTGAGGAAATAATAGCTGAAAACTTGCCTAATCTGGGGAAGGAAACAGCTATCCAGATCCAGGAGGCAAGAGAGCTCCCATCAAAATCAACAAAGACAGGACAACATCAAGGCATATTGTAATTAAATTTGAAAATGCAGTGATAAAGAAAAAATCCAGAGGCAGTTAGACAAAAGAAGTCCCTAACTGGGATGCCTGGGTAACTCAGCAGTTGAGCGTCTGGCTTCAGCTCAGGGAGTGATCCTGGAGTCCTGGGATCAAGTCCCACATCAGGCTCTTTGCACAGAGCCTGCTTCTCCCTCTTCCTGTGTCTCTGCCTCTCTCTCTCTCTCTTGAATAAATAAAAATTAAAAAAAAGAAGTCCCTAACTTACAAGGGAAGACCCATAAGGCTAACTGCAGATCTCTCAACAGAAACTTGGCAAGATAAGAGAGAGTGGCGTGATATATTAAATGTGCTGAATGAGAAAAATCTACAGCCAGAATACTCTATCCAATGATAGCAAGACTATCATTCAAAATAGGAGGAAAAAAAAATAGAAGGAGAGATAAAGAGTTTCCCAAACAAACAAAAACTAAAGGAGTTTGTGACCACTAAACCACTCCTGCAAGAAATATTAAGGAGACTCTTTGAGTGGAAAGGAGAGACCCAAAGTGACAAAGAAAGGAACACAGAAAATCTTCAGAAACAATGACCAAACAAATAATAAAATGGCATTAAATACAAATCTATCAATAATTACTCTGAATATAAATTGATTAAATGCTCTGTGTCAAAAGACACAGAGTGTCAGAATGGATAAAAAAACAAGACCCATCTATATGCTACCTACAAGAGATTCATTTTATACCTAAAGATACCTGCAGATTGAAAGTGAGGGGATGGAAAAACATTTATCATTTATGATGCAAATGGACATCAAAAGAAAACCAGAATAGCAACACTTATATCAGATAAACTAGATTTTAAACCAAAGACTGTAACAAGAGATGAAGGGCCCTATATCATAATAAGGGGGACTATCCAACAAAAAGATCTAACAATTGTAAACATTTATGACACCAGTATGGGAGCTCCTAAATATATAAAATGGTTAATAAGAAACATAAAGGAGCTAATTTACAATAATACAGAAATAGTAGGGGACTTTAACACTCCACTTATATCAATGGACAGATCATCTAAACAGAAAATCAACAAGGAAACAATGGCTTTGAATGACACACTGGAACATACCAATTTAGCAGATATATTTAGAACATTCCATCCTAAAACAACAAAATACACATTCTTTTCAAGTGAACATGGAATATTCTCCAGAACAGATCACATATTAGGTCACAAAATAAGCCTCAACAAATTAAAAAAGATTGGTCATACCATGCATCTCTTCTGACCACAACACTATAAAAATGGAAGTCAACCACAAGAAAAAAATCTGGAAAAACTACAAATACATGGAGGTTAAATAACATGCCACTAAACAAATGAATGGGTCAACCAGGAAATAAAAAAAGAAATAAGAAAATAAAGGGAAACAAAGGATAATGAAAAACATCAATTCAAAAGCTTTGGAAGCACCAAAAGTGGTACTAAGAGGGAAGCTTATAGCATAAGAGGCCTAACTCAAGAAGCAAGAAAAATCTCAAATAAACGACCTAACTTTACATCTAAAGGAGCTAGAAGAAGAACAAACAAAACCTAAAACTAGCAGAAGGAAGGGAATAATAAAGATTAGAGCAAAACTAAATGATACATAAGAAAACTAAAAAATCCCAATAGAACAGATCAGTGGAACCATGATCTGGTTCTTTGAAAAAAAAAAAAAAATCAACAAAATTGGGCAACCCGGGTGGCTCAGCAGTTTAGCACCTGCCTTCGGCCCAGGGCATGATCCTGGAGACCCCGGATTGAGTCCCACATCGGGTTCCCTGTGTGGAGCCTGCTTCTCCCTCTGCCTGTGTCTCTCTGCCTCTCTCTCTCTCTCTGTTTCTCATGAATAAATAAATAAAAATCTTTAAAAAAAAGAATACTATATAAAAAAATCAATAAAATTGATCAACCCCTAGCCAGACTTATCAAAAAGAAAAGGACTGAAATCAATAAACTCACAAATGAGAAGGGAGAAGTAACAACCAACACCACAGAAATACAATTTAAGAGAATGTTATGAAAAACCACACACCAACAAATTAGACAACCTGGAAAAAATGCATAAATTCCTAGGAACATATAAACTACCAAAACTGAAACAGGAAGAAATAAAAAACTTGTACAGACAGATAATCAGCCAAGAAGTTAAATCAGTAATCCAAAACTCCCAACAAACAAAAGCCCAGGACCAGATGGCTTTAGAAGTGAATTCTACCAAACATTTAGAGAAGAGTTAATATCTGTTCTATATTCCAAAAAATAGAAAGAGAAGGAAAACTTCTAAATTCACTCTATGAATCCAGTATTACCCTGATACCAAAACCAGATAAAGACCTCATCAAAAAAGAGAACTACGGGCCAATATTCCTGATGAACATGGATGCAAAAAATCTCAATAAAATACCAGCAAATTGAATCCAATAGTACATTAGAAGAATCATTCATCATAATCAAGTGGGATTTATTCCTGGGCTGCAAGGGTGGTTCAATATTCACAAATCAATCAATGTGACACAGTAAATTAATAAAAGAAAGGATAAAACTTTTCAATAGATACAGAAAAAGCATTTGACAAAGTACAACATCCATGATAAAAACCCTTAAGTAAGGGTTTGAGGGAGCATACCTCATCATAATAAAGGCCATACATAAAAGACTCCATGGCTAATATCACCTTCAGTGGGGAAAAACTGAGAGCTTTTCCTCTATAGTCAGGACAGATAGGGATGTCTTCTCTCATCACTATTATTTAACACAGTACTAGAAGTCCTAGTCACAACAATCAGACAACACAAAGAAATGAAAGGCACCCAAATTGGCAAGGAAGAAGTCAAACTGTCACTATTTGCAGATAACATGATACTTTATATAGAAAATCCAAAAGACTCTACCAAAAAAATGCTGGAACTGATACATGAATTCAGTAAAGTTGCAGGATACAAAATCAATGTACAGAAATGTGTTGCATTTCCATACACCATTAAAGAAGCAGCAGATATATGTTCTCATTCATTTGGGGAATATAAATAATAGTGAAAGGGAAAATAAGGGAAGGGAGAAGAAATGTGTGGGAAATATCAGAAAGGGAGACAGAACGTAAAGACTGCTAACTCTGGGAAACGAACTAGGGGTGGTAGAAGGGGAGGAGGGCGGGGGGTGGGAGCGAATGGGTGACGGGCACTGGGTGTTATTCTGTATGTTAGTAAATTGAACACCAATAAAAAAAAAAAAAAAAAAAAAGAAGCAGCAGAAAGAGAAACCAAGAAATCAATCCCATTTGCAAATGCACCAAAAAACCATAAGCTACCTAGAAATAAACCTAGAAGAGGTAAAAGATACGTATTCTGGAAACTATAAAACACTTATGAAAGAAATTGAAGAGGATAAAAAGAAATGGAAAAACATTCCATGCTTATGGATAAGAACATATATTGCTAAAATGTCTATATTAGCCAAAGCAATCTATAGATTTAATGTAATCTCTATCAAAATACCACCAGCATTCTTCACAGAGCTAGAACAAAAAAATCTTAAAATATGTATGGAATCACAAAAGACCCCAAGTAGCCAAAGCAAACTTGAAAAAGAAAAGCAAAGCTGGAGACATCACAATTCCAGATTTCAAGTTATATTACAAAGATGTAATCATGAAAGCAGTATGGTACTGGCACAAAAATAGACACATAGATCAATGAATAAAACAGAAAATCCAGAAATAAAATCACAATTATATGGTCAATTAATCTTTCATGAAGCAGGAAAGAATACACAATGGAAAAAAGGACAAATGGTGTTGTGAAAATTAGACAGCAACATGCAGAAGAATGAACTGGACCACATTCTTACACCATACACAAAAATAAATTCAAAATGGATTAAAGACCTAAATGTGAGACCTGAAACCACAGAATTCCTAGGAAAAAACATAAGCAATAGTCTCTTTGACATCAGCCATAGCAATATTTTTCTTCCCTTGGGCAAGAGAAACAGAAGCAAAAATAAATTATTGGGACTACATGAAAATAAAAAAGCTCTGTGTAGTGAAGGAAACATCAACTAAAAGGCAACCTACGGAATGGGAGAAGATGTTTGCAAATGACAAATCCAATAAAGGGTTAGTATCCCAAATATATAAAGAACTGATATAAATCAACACCCCAAAAAACAAATAATCCAGTTAAACCACGGGCAGAAGACACAAATAGACATTTCCCCAAAGAAGACATATAGATGGCCATACACATGGAAAGATCCTCAACATCACTCATCGTCAGGGAAATACAAATCAAAACTACAATGAGATACCATCTCACACCTGTCAAAATGGCTAAAACTAACAATACAGGAAACAACAGGTGTTGGTGAGGATGCAAAGAAGGGGGAACCCTCTTATACTGTTGGTGGAAATGCAGATTGGTGCAGCCATTCTGAAATATAGTATGGAGGTTCCTCAAAAAGTTAAAAATAGAGCTACCCTCCCATCCAGCAATTGCACTGCCCTGTATTTACCCAAAGGATTTATAAAAATACTAATTCGAAGGGATACATGCACCCTGATGTTGATAGCAGCATTATCAACAATAGCCAAATTATTGCAAGAGCCCAAATGTCCCCTGACTGAAGAATGGATAAAGAAGACATGGTATATACATAGACAGTGGAATATTAGCCATTAGACAAAGAACAAGATCTTGCCATTTGCAACTACATGGATGGAGCTAGAATATTCTGTTAAGTGAAATAAGTCAGTGAGAGAAAGACAAATATCATAGGATTTCACTCATATGTGGAATTTAAAAAACAAATCAAATGAACATAAGGGAGAAAAAAGAGGGAGAAAAAACCAAGAAACAGACCCTTAACTATAAAAAACAAACTGATGGTCACCAGAGGGGAGACGGGCGGGGACATGAGTGAAACAGATGATGGGGAGTAAGGAGGGCACTTGCGATAAGCCCTGGGTGTTGTATGTATGTATTAAATCACTAAATTCTACATCTGATACTTTCATTGACACTACTTACAGTATGTTAACTAACTGGAATTTAAATAAAAACTTGGAAAGAAAAGGAAATATTTACTGTTTGAATCCTGAGCTTACTAGTAAGGATCAAATGACCTTCATTTAAGATACAGAAATGCATCCTGATATTAATATTATGCTTGTTTAGAAAGGGAAGTGGATTTAAAGTTTTTTGCTATTTAAGGATCTCTAAAAATTACTCACATTTCTTTAAAAATAAATATGACTCAGTATACATTTAGAACGTCATCTGTCAATAGATGGTTTTAGTTAATTTCATCACTAGTATTTGAAACAAAAGCACTAAAAAAAACATAGGTTTCCCACACATAACTCATGCATTTACTTAAATTCAATGAAATTCAAAGCAATGATTGTAATTCTAGTCTTCTGTGTTTCCTAAACCCTTACCCAACTGAGTGTTAGCATTTCGAGCTGTGTTCTGTGTATGGCTCTGCTATTCAACAAGGATGAATCAATTTAGCTTAATAACTCTCAGTCTTTCTTTCTGCCTTTGACAGGTATTTTCCCACAGAGGGTGATAGATTGATGACTTGCAAAAATCTTGAATTATTCTCAAGTGCTCTTGCAATGCAGGAGAACAAAATATTACGATATGTAGTATTAGAATAACTACATGTGATTCATTCTTGATTTGTTCTCGCTTTCTTACTGAAGAGAAAAATGACAGAATTTTAAAGGAATGTCTAACACCTGAGCCATCTGTCATTTTGATACTAATGAAGGATAAGGGTATTAAAATAATTTGGCACCTAATTTAATTCTGTTAAGACATATTAATTTCTTCATTTTACAGATGAGTGAATGGTGGTTCCACAGGCTAATAGACCTGTCCGGAGCCACACAGTTACATACAACTGAATTAAAAAATCTGAATTTGATTTACCAGATTCCAACAATTATACCTTTTCCTTGACATTGTTCTGTTTCCTTCCTTTTATCTTTTTAAAATGAGATGGATCATAATTTGTGGGTATCCTGTGGAAACTGCACTGCAGAATCATCTAGTACAAATTATTTGACCCACCTTTCAGCAAAGATCCTTATGTCATTAGTTAGCAAACATTTCCCCTAAGGTTCCTTTTAGTTTTATAGGGGATCTGCTATGATAGAGAGGTTGGAGTTCATCCCCCTCACTGGCCAGATTCATGAGATCCACAAGAAGCAGACAGATCAAGAAAATAGAAGAGCATCAGCAGAAACGTGTGCATGCATTCTACCTATGGCCATATATCCTGCTTTGGACAGAAGAGGTCTCGAAATACTCATAGACATCCCTGACAACTATGTGCAGTCTCTAATTAGGGTCTGCTGCAGGTTCATTGTTAAGGATAAGCTCTGCTCTTTCTATTAGAATTCAAACTTAAGAAGTTTTTAAATGGTTTCTGTCTAGGAGGATACAGGAAGACATATAAGATGCTAAAGGCATCATAATCTTATTATTAAAAAATCCATTATCCCAGATTCTACTGTTCCTGTATAGAATGTGCTCTGAGTAGAAGTTCCATTTATAGAGACTCTTGACATTTAGTCTTTCATTAATTCTTAAGGATCATGCTATGGGCTAGAGTCACTTCCTTAGTGCATAATGCAATGCTAACGCATTTGCTTGTTTCCACATCTATGTCCATCCTGCCCTCCTTACCCCACCTACTGGCTGCTGCACTGTGGGCCCCTTTACACCTATAGCAGTTGCTTAAAGAGGAAATGATTAATTCTATCTGAAGAATGGAGAGGGAAAGAAAGCCTTCCCTGTGGAAATGGCTTTTGAGGAGTCATGAGATAAGAAGAGTAGAAAAGTCATGAGATAAGAAGAATAGAAAAGAGAGGAAAAGTATTTTTCAAGACAGAAAAATAACATGAACAAAGAGCTTGGAGTATGATATGGCTGGGGCATAAGGGGAATTTACAAATAATTAGGAACAGCATCTGAACACCTGAACAAGGAAGTGGCAGTCACTAGGATTTGTGTGTTTTGACAGTTGTAGTGGTTGATGGATAGAGATGTGGCAGGCACAGGTAAACTGGAAATAGTTTTTGACAGCTTCTTTTACAAGGACTCTCATAAGATTTTAGCAGGCAAAATGTCACTAGAACAGAAAGATATTTAAGTGGTTTATTAACTGGATGATCCAAAGAATACTGGTTAATAGAAATAGCCTCGTTGAGAGTTTCATTTCTTATGATTGCCATAAAACTCTCCTTAGACCCCACATCCATCAGTTTATAAGCAACACATAACTATAGGGTGGGGAATAGGGTGTTTACGATCCAGTTCAATGTTCTAATCTTACAAGGTAATATTTAACAAAGATAAGACGGAATGTACTGCATATTCACAGTAAAGAAAAACCACACAAATGAAAAACCCAGTTTATCACATGAAAGACTTTGGGTTTAATTGAGAGTAAGTTGAATGAGTCAATGGCGGCATCTTGAAAGGGTGACTGCATTTCTAAACTCATTTATTTGGAAAGAGAAGATGAAAAATGAAATAAATTAATGCCTCTGTATGTGTGTATATGTCAGCCCCTAGATGTGGCATTTTTATCTCTGCTATATTCTAACTTGCATGTGTCAATGTGCATATTCAGCTTTGGGTACTATAATTGAAAGTGGCTCAGCTGGTTGGATGTCTGCCTTCAGCTCAGGTCATGATCCCAGGGTCCTGGGATTGAGCCCTGCATTGGGCTCCCTAATCAGCAGGGGATCCCACTTCTCCCTCTCCCACTCCCCTTGCTTGTGCTCTATCTCAAATGAATAAATAACATCTTTCTTAAAAAATGGACTACAGATCTACTGGAATAGGCTCAGAATGATTCTGAGAGGAACAGACTCAGAGTCATGTTCATTTATGGGAAAGAAGTACAGATAGGAGGCTGAACTGGCTGAAATGTGTCTCCCTGCACCAAAGTGAGAGATCATTTCTCAGTCGGGAGCTGTGGGAAGGGCTGGGATCCTTCACAGAAGCCTCCCAACTTGGCTCTACTGATTCATTTGTAGAATCTCAGGATCAAGCTGTGAACTTGAATGGCTGGGATTTCACAGGTACAGAGAAATGTACACTGAGTGATTTCAAGAGGTAGAACCAGAACCTTAGACTAGATGAAGTACTCAGTTAAGATGGCAACTAAGGGTTATTAAAAATAACCATCTTCCAAAATGCATCAGTTAGTCTTTGAAGGTGGTAAAGAAGTACATATTTTCCAAATGACAAAAAGTGAGGAATTGTTAGCTATTGCCTAGATTGAACTATGACTGGCCTCTGATCCAAGTGCTGTATTATTTCCTTATGTTAGACATCTCAGGGTGTGTTACAATATCTGCAGAACATATTTCACCTGCTTATTTGTTTAAAAGAATCATTTGAGGTACCTAGGTGACTCAGTTGGTTAAGTGTCTGACTTTCGGTTCAGGTCATGATCTCAGGGCCGTGAGAGTGAGCCCTGAACTGGGCTCCACACTGGGTGTAGAGTCTGCCTGAGATTTGCTCCTTCTCACTTTGCCCCTCCCTGCTCACAAAATTTTCCTCGCTCTGTCTCAAAAAAAAAAAAAAAAAAAAAAAGAATCATTTAAAAAAATGATAAAGTTTTGTAGAGATGATGACATTCATCCTATAAACATTGGCTACCAAAGCAGAAAAACTGGAACTGGTACAAATCTAAAATGCTGGAATATTTAATTTTATTCTGTGGCATTTTGTATTCTCATTCAAGAGACACTGGGAATGCTATTGCAGACTATTATTTAAAATCAGGCCATATAGGGGCACCTGGGTGGCTCAGTGGTTAAGCATCTGTCTTCGGCTCAGGTCATGATCCCAGGGTCCTGAGATGGGGTTCTGCATCAGGCTCCCCACAGAGAGCCTGCTTTTCCCTCTGCCTATGTCTCTGCCTCTTTCTCTATGTGTTTCTCATGAAGAAATAATAAATAAAATAAAATAAAATAAAATAAAATAAAATAAAATAAAATCTCCCTTCAAAAAAAAATCAGGCCATACACATTATAAAACAAATTGTCCTATGCCATAACTCCAAAGAAAAATGGCCCATTGATATTACAGTGATACTACAGAAGGACATATTTCAGGATGAACTTGCAGCAATTCATTAGCATATTTCTGGAATAATAATGAAAAATTCTTTGAAAATGGGCAGAGTAATCTTCAGATACAATTTTCAGTGATTTGATTGACACACTGAGTGGAAGCCAACTAATGAGCATGTGGGAAGCTTTATGAGAGAGCTCCCCAGTGGATCATCAGCTCCTCTCTTTTTAAAAGAACCTTCTAAGAGCCTTAAAAGAGCAGCATACTAGATATTTAAAGAGTTGCAACTTAAAGCAATGGAAAGTAGATATCAGTGTCAGCAGTTAATTCTGTTTTCAGCTAAAAATGATCGAAAAATTTATCTTAGTACATTCAGTAATTGCATTTAAAAATCTACATTTAAGAAGAATCAAAGGGGAACCTTCTATGAGGGTTTTAGGATTTTGATGACCCTTCCTTCCCTCTGAGCTTCTCACCAAGAGAGTAAACACATAAGGATGAAAAGGGAAATGGGAAACAAGTTATCACTTTATTAATTTGGGCAAACAGCTGAAAACTTCCAGCCCTGTGTTTTGGTAACAGGTAAAGGTGGAAGGCCAATTTTAGGGGCAGGAGGTATACTTTTTGCTTTTCTCCTTCCCTGGCAATTATCTTACTACTCGTGTCTCCTAAAGTATTTGCTCTTCCAACCTGAAGTTGAGAGCGATTCTTTTCCCCTTATTTCAAGGGAAGGTCTGGGCAAAGCACAACACCAATATGAGAAGAAACAACATTGGGACCAAAGTAAGAATGTGTGTGTGCACATGAGAAGCAGGCTGGGGTGGCTCACAGAGTGTGCAGGGCAGTGGGAGTTGAAATGGCTGGAGAGGCAAAGAGGCCCTAATCCTCGTTTCAGGCCAACAGCATCTCAGGAAGCCAAAGGAGACGGCAGGTCCATTGCACAAATAGGCCCATTGCACAAAAGCCATGACTTGAATACAGTGATCCCATCCCAGAGTAGAACAGACACAGAGCATGTTGGCCTACACCAATCAATTCCTTAGGGGAAAGAAACAGAAAAGGAGTGAAGAGAGAAAACTAAAACTAGTTCTGGCTATACCATAATCTGAAAACCTTCCCTATATCACACTTGATGAAACATAACAAGTTATTTTAGATGCACACATTTCTTTAGAAATAAAGAGGAAGTTAACAACAGAGAAGTGAGCCTGTGATCCAATGCTGTGACTGCCATCGGATTAGACGGAGAAGGGAAGAGGAGATGACAGGAAATAAAACTCTGGAGTTGAAACAGATTAATAGCTGAGTCTCTGGCATGAATCTGTGTTCTAGAAAAATACTATCAGTTTCAGACAAAGATTTATGCTGATTCTTACTGGAAAAAAATACATAATGGATATACTTCAGGAAGCAGAACTGTTAAACTCCAAAGGGTGGGATGAGATGCAAAAAGCAACGGTGATGAAGAGAGATTAATAAACCTGCGAATAAATCTAAATAAATGCTGGCTATATTAAAAAATGACTAATTTGAGAAGTTGTAAAAGAAGAGGAAAGCAAAATATAGATGGTGATAGGATGTTTATGAAGAGAGAGAGGATAGAAATTTGTGCTTTCCAAGATATTTGAGTCGTTCAGGAGAGGCAAAAATATTCAGTATGACCTCGGGGTAGGATGATTTCTTAAATTTGAAACACACACAAAATAAAATATAAAGAAAACAACTGATAAATATCAAGTACTATCTCATAAAGCTTAAAATATTCGTATTTCATGACTCAACACCTTCTACTCTGGGTATGTGGGCCAGAGATGGTCTTAACTTACATGTACCAGGAGGCATGTGTGAGAGACATTTATTTCAGAACTTTTACATCAGCAAATAAGGTAGAAACAAATTAACCTTCTACCAGTAAGGAAATGGGTAACTTACAGATAGCTCATTCTTCCAAAGGATACCATAGAGCAGTTAAAAGGAACTCTGTTGATTTGCATGCATCCATAGAGAAAAATGTAAAAAAAACCCACAAAACATGGTAAACTTCAAAAGGATAGTACAAAGCCGCCACATATACAGCAATTAAAACACAAAAATCAATAGAAAGTTTATGGAGACATAGATATGGAAGGACAAAAATGCACATTTGTTACTTTGAGGAGGATGGGAAGGTGGTGAGAATGGCTTCTTGTTTTATTTGTAATACTATATTCCTTTGATAAAAAGAGAGCTAGCAGAACTATGGCAGATATTAAACATGTGCTTTTCCCTCAAGAATGGATGCCCAGGGGGGTGCCTGGGTGGCATAGTCAGCGATGGGTTCGACTCTTAGATTTGGCTCAGGCTGTGATCTCAGGGTCGTGGGATTGAGCCCTGCCTTGGGCTCCAAGCTCAGCACGGAGTCCATCTGAGATTCTCTCTCACTCTCCCTCTGCCCCTCCCACTTGTGCTCTGTCTCTAAAATAAATAAATAAATCTTAAAAACAGAAAAAAAAAAGGATACTCAGGTAACTTTAAGTAGAGATTAATTAACTACCTTTTCTGTGTTCCTATATATTTCAAATGCTTCATTAGCTATTTGGCCAGAAAAAAAGAGGAGTACAAGGGCTTTCTTTCTAGTCCGGCCATCCTCGTAGCACCCCAAAGTGGAGTAGGGATATTGCCAAAGGGCGTCACTGTTCTTCCTCTCACTAAAAAGTGTTACTTCCAGAAAAAAACAGGGAAATTTTCTCTTAATAGCTATTGATTTTTTTTTCTTTTAGAACAAAATGTAGGTGGCACTGATTTGCAACTATAGATACTCTCTACTAATTTGAGTAGTTTGATTAACTATTTAAGAACTCTTAATTCGGTTAACTATTTAAGATAGTTTCCCCTTAAATTATTAAAGTGTCATCACTGTATATAGCAATAATGATGACAGAGAAAATAAAGCTATATATGTACCTAGAACTCCATGGATCTATAAAGCACTTTCATAAGACTGTTCTCATTCCTTTTAACAGGTATGTGATTTAGGAGGGTAGATTTGGTTTCCATTTTTTCGATGAGAGAAAAGCTCCCACAGAGTGCCTGCCTGCCGAGACCAGAAGGAATATGCAGGATAATGTGGTCTAATACCTCAGGTTGGAATACTATTTATTTTGCCAAGCTTCCATTATTATAGTAGGGAGCACATAGGATAATGCACGTGAAAGTTCTCTGAGAATGGAAAACCCTCTATAAATGTATGGACTTGTAATTTTAATTAGTGCCTTTAGTGCTTCTTTTAATAAAAAACCCTCTTGTACAACATAGAGACCTAACATTAGGCAGAACTGTAACTCTTTTGATATATTTTAGGTGAATGATTTGTAAAGAAAAGAAGAAAAATATTAATTTGTATCTATCGCATGATCTCTAATATTAAAAATATATCTAAAGACAGAATTCTGAGAAGAAACATAGTCAAACCCCACTGTTTATCTTTGGATAATGTTTTAAAAGATATCTTCCATTTTCTTGTTTTATATGGTGATAATGCATTCCCTGTTTAATCAGAAAAAAAATCCCACAGGTTGTCAAGATCTAGCTGTTATCTGGAACATGTATAGTTGATAAGACTTCACCAACACTGAGATGACTAATCTCAAATACTCTTGTGCAGTTCGGAAAGTTTTATTTTATTTTTTATTTTTTTTCGTTTGGAAGTTTTATATGGTGATAATGCATTCCCTGTTCGAGCAGAAAAAAATCCCACAAGTTGTCAAGATCTAGCTGTTATCTGGAACATGTATAGTTGATAACACTTCACCAACACAGTATCTCAAATACTCCTGTGCAGTTCGTTGGGAAGCAGTTTTTAAAGGAGTCAAACTGTGGGGGACAGATAGAGATGGAGCCATCAAAAGCTAACTCCTGCAGTGACATTTTATTTACTTATTTAATCCTAGTACATTTAACACACAGTGTTGTTCTATCAGTTTCAGGTGTATGTACAAGAATTCAACAATTCTCCACATCACTCAGTGCTCCTCAAGATAAGCATACTTTTAATCCCCTTCTCCTATTTCACTCATCCTCCTCCAATTTAATATTAAAGATTTCTTTTTCACTTCAGAAGGTGTTAAGATTTGGGATTTCCATCAACTATTTAACCAAGTGTTTGACTCTCAGAAGCTTTTTGCAAAAAGACAAAAACAAAACCCCCCAAAAAAATGAACTGTCGCCACCTGCTGGCAGTCTTGTATGACCGGGACTGTCTTCTATCCAAGTGAAAGGAACTTCAACTCTTATGATAGAGTAGAAACTACCCTCTCATTTGGGCTTCAGTCATAATAATGGCAAGGTTGGTTGGATTAATGAAGGCCTTTTTTTTTTTAACCTGGGTAGGCCAGGCTTTATACTAGGCATTTTATTTCTCACAGTATCCGTTAGTATGAACCTTTAATGAAATTGTTTTTATATAGTACACTCGAAGCACAGAGAGGCTATACAATTTTCCCAAAGCCACACAGTAAAGGACAGAGCTGAGCTGTAAATCCTGAAGGTGGCAACTCTCTGCTAGTGCTGCTTCCAACTATGTCAAAAACACCTGTGGTCAAATCTGGAGCACGAAAGCACTATTCATGGTGAAAATATTTGTTGAAGAAGCACGGGGGTTGGGGGGGCGGTGCAGCGGGAATCAATGAAATGCACATCAGGGGTCCTGGGATTCACTTACTCTCACTTGCTTATCACCTTCTTGAGACAAAGCAGACCACCACCCCAGGCCCCCCTCTCCTTTCTCTGCACCTCGTAGGACCTTTGTAAGGATCGAATGAGACGGTGAGTTAGAAAGCTCCTTGTGATCTGCTTCCTTGCTTTTCACATTTTACCTCTGAATGAAATGAGATCATTCAAAATATAAAAACCTGAATTTTATTATCTTTGTTCTCCTGTGGACACGTCATCTTTAGGTTATGACTCAGAGTCTTGCCTTCAGTTTTGCAGAAATACACAAATGCCTAATCAAGTGTCCTTTTTTGCATCTTTAAGTATAAAGACGGTTTCCACTGCATTGCCCACTGTCCCTTATTCGAGGCCTACTGTGATAAATTACTCTAATTCCAGGAAAACACTGTCACCACAGGAGACTATATGCTCCGTCTCCGCTGTCAGGAAATAAGAGCATAAAGCTCTCTCTGGCTTTGGAGGCCAGGAAACCTGATCTAGTATTCGACGGAGCCCATCCCCATGGTTAGGGGCACGTCCACTCCCTGGGGCTCCCAAGGCTTCTTTCTCCTGCAGGGTCACTCACCCTTCTTTGCAGGTGTAAGTGACAGTGTTCCCAAAAGTGAAGTTCCTTCCGGTGATGACAGCGTCTTTGATGGCCGGCGGCTCTCCACAGACAACAAGATGGCAGGTAGGTGGCGCTCTGTCCCAGCTGCCTGAGGCCGAGCATTCGATGACAGAAGGGCCCTGTAAGCTGGGAAAGAACGGCTATTATCCACTGCCATGGAGCTGATTCTATCCGAGCAAGGGAACCTGAGCAGGCTCCAGAGCGTTTCCGTCAATGAATGGGCTAAACCCACATCACAAAGGCTGCAAAATAAAATGTGCTCCCTGGGGGTGCAGTAGGGCTCCAGACCTCACAGACAGAGCCCCTGGGTGAGAAGGGGTTAATAGGCTGGTTGGGATCCAGTGAGAGCAGAGAGACATCCAGGAAGTCACAGTGGCTGAGGTCAAAGGGCACACTGTCCTTGTCCTGAGCCTGGGCACCTGCGCTCTGTTGCTCATGACTCTGACCTCTGTTCTTCCTTTCACTTCACAAACCTCGCATCCCAGTGGCGTGGCTTCTCCAACTTTGTCTGCCTACCTGATTCTGACTGTTATGTTTGACTTCCTCTTCACTGCATCTGTTTCACTTCAGATCCCATTGGCCAAGTTTCTGACTACAGCCTGTCCCTACTGTCCCTTCTATTTGAACACACACACACACATACACCCATGCATACACTGTTGATCTAATCAACCTCATGCGGTATTAAGAAACTGGGCCCTTGCCCTGATATGCTTTTTGCAACATCCCATGCAATGTTCAGTATAAGCATGGTAACTTATGTACCAAAAAAAAAAAAATCCAGATATTGTAGTAGGCCTCACAAACATGTTTTTGCTTTCGTGTTTAATGACTAAATGTTTATAGTGACTCAACTAGTGCTCCCAGAGTCAAAGTTAGCTGAAATATTTCCCTATATAAGCTGGTCTTCCTGAAACATACTAATTTGAGAATATCTTTTACATTTAGAAACTTGTGTCTAAAGTCAGCTAGTTACATATAAATGAAACCTATTGAGTAAGTAATGAGTAATAGGGTATTTTAGAAGCTTGGCTGGTGTCTATGGACATTACCTGTATCCACTCTCACATGAATATGATGCAGTAGAAAGGTAGGTAAGCCCACTCAAAATATATTTCCCATTATTTATGCTTTCAGGGCTAGAACACTTGACCAGTTCACATACAGGAAGAGAATGACTCCAAAAACCACTAGCAAGACAGGAAGATTCTTTAGCACCATTCAGAGTATATCCTTTATTACACCTAAAGAGGATAAAGGGAGGTTACTGAATATAATTTGCTTTATTTTGCATAATTTTATTAGTGCCAAGACCTTTAAAAATGTTGAGAATTCACACTTTACAATTTATTGGAAGAGTTGTTTCTTTTTTCTACTGAAATCATGCTTTAAAATTATTGTTTTTCAAGGTTGAATACATCTTCCCCATAGGGACCTTGGTGAGTGGTAGGTAGAAAAATTAAGAATTTGGCTTGCCTCCAGTTTATGTCATGGATTAGTAGCTGCAAACAGAAAATTCTGAGTCTGAGAATGTTCTGGTTTGGTGTAAGTACTTGAGATAATGGGTCTAGAGCCAAAGCTCCAGCTTATAACCAAGAATATTCCTTAGTTTGCAGGACCTTCCTCCATTGCATCCATTCTCAAAGCTCCTCAAGGATGCTGGTGACAATAATAAGGAACTTGTCAGAGGATTTAAGGATTCTACATAGGACTATCACCATTAGGCTATGGAACTTGAATCCTTCATCCTACACATAATTTAAGTAATTCCATATTAATTTAAAGCCATCCTCTGAGAATCTTCTTCTTTCTTTCAGTTTTATATCACAGCCTGCATGTCATCAATGACTTTTACAATGTAGTTTTAACCTTCACACTTACCTATATGTTACTTTACTGCCATAGGTAAATGATGATACATCAATGTCACCATTTTCTGGAATAGCTGGGACACCACAGAAAACAGCTACAAGGTAGAGAAACAAAAGAAGTATGTATTGCTTTTTTCACAGTGTGCACAAGAAGCTTTTTTTTTTTTATAACCATAGTTGACTTTTTATTTAAAAAAAATTACAGGGTGCAATTTCCAGCATATTTTATAAAAGTACTGCCTGTATCAAACCTTTATGTCACTATTAATTCCAATGAAGAGCTGCCTTTTTTTTTTTAAGGTGCTAATTCCAATTGATGGATACATGGCCTTAAAATAGAAAGTTTCCATTATTTATCCAAATGTCAAAATTAAGATTACCGAGAAGTTTATTGCCTTATGGCAATAATTTATTTTACATAAATAATATTCTTTATTAAAAACTATGAGGTCATCCTGTTTAAAACTTTCAGGGTAATTCACAGAAAATGGATGTATTTATTCAAATTATACACTGAAGCGCTGGGCTATTGGCTATAGACATTTATAAGTAAAGCAGCTCTGTAAAGAAAGAAGACACACAAATGGATCTGCCTTGATATAATATACATAATTGAAATTAATGAAACCTGGAAGACCAATATTGTTATACTATGTTCTGTTAGGATCTTAAAGAAGAAATCACACATTTAGTAATCCAAGGGCAGCTCTGGGTTACCTTGATTGCCTTTAAAAATGAGCCTAAGAGTTGGGTTTTAAATACAAAGAATATTGATACAACCTAACACGTGACATGTCTATATCTTAAATGTTTAGTATTGCCAGACACCCATGAACATGGGGAACTTGTGAAACATACCTTCACAATATGGTAACAGATCACTCCATTCTCCAGACTCTAAACATGTGATTTTGGTGGCTCCCACCAGCTGGTATCCTTCCTTGCATGAGAATGTGACTTTGGCGCCCAGTGTATAAATCTCACCAGAAGAGTAGCCATTTTCTGGATTTCCCGGAGCCTTACATTTTATAGGTTCTTGAAAGAGAGGACAAAGTTTTTGTGGGACAATAAGTGGGTGTTCACACAACCATGCAAGGTCTCATAGCAAAATAATTTCACTACAGTTAAAGTACCAGTTGAATCTTGTGGGAAAAAAATAAAAAAAGCTTTTGAAGGGAGATACAGGAGGGTTTGGGATACACTGGACATTAGAGCAGAACATACATTTAACAGGCATTCAAACTACAATATTTTGAAACACAATGACTAACAAAAATATACAAAATTTATGTGGCCGAAAGGGAGGTGTTTATTGGGTGGTGCCAGGGCATTTATTAAAAGAACTTTAGCTTCTCCTATCTCCCCTCACCTTCACGCCTACTTTTTAAAAGCAACTGGCTTTCTGTCAAATTGATGTAAAGGCTGTATCCTAAGGAGATGGAAAAAAATTCTCAGCCTGCCTTTCTAATCAGACTATGAATCAGAAATCCCTACTATGTGCAAATTTAGGGGTTGGTCACCACTTCTACGAAGGGAAGTAAGTTAAAGGGATATTTAGGACTAGAGTTGGATATGAGTAATTATAAAACTTGAATTATCAAAAAGGGAAGATATATTGATTCAATCTTTCTGAAAGTAATTCTGGCCATATGAGTCAAGGACTTTATTTGTATTTATTTATTTATTTATTTATTTTTAAAATTATTTATTTATTTTTTTGAGGGGGGAGGAGCAGGGGGAGAGAATCTTTTTTTTTTTTTTAATTCAATTACCCAACATATAGTACATCATTAGTCTCAGGGGAGAGAGAATCTTAGGCAGGCTCCACACCCAGCACGGAGCCTGATGCAGGGGTCAATCTCACGACCCTGAGATCATGACCAGAGCCAAAATCAAGAGTCAGATGCTTAATATACTGAGCCACCCAGGCACCCCATCAGTCAAGGCCTTCAAGTATTTTTTTTTAAAGATTTATTTATTTATTTTAGAGAGAGAGAGAAAGCGCACACATTGAGGGAGGTGCAGAAGGAGGGAGAGAGAGAGAGACAATCTCCAGCAGGCTCCGTGCTGAGCATGGATTCTGATGCGGGGCTCGATCCCACAACCCTAAGATCATGACTTGAGCTGAAATCAAGAGTCGGCTGGTTAACCAACTGCGCCACCCAGGCGCCTCCTCTGCCAAGAACTTTAAATGAATCCTCTCAAAAAGTGAATGCCATTATAAGACTTGATTTTGAGAATTCGTCTTTACTTTCTATTTTATGGGAGTTGCTTTCTCACAATAAATGCAGAATGACATCAGTGAGTTGAGAGATGGCCTGTTTGATCAAAGTTATCACAAAATATAGAGACGTGATATGGCAAGATGTCCATTTCTTTTCAACAATAGAATTCTGTGTGGCTGAGGCAGAAGAAACACACTGATGGTGAAGTATCTTTTTTTTGCTCTGACTGAGGCCATAGAGGCCAGTGATTGTATTTCTAAATCCCCTCTATGATTCTTGTACTATATGGACACTGCTTCAACTTTCTGGTGATATGGTTGGTTCTCAGTTTTATTTTTTAGAGATTGGGAAGTTGGGAAGGGCACAATGCTAATTTAAAGCTCCTTTAGTTATTACTTATGTGTCTTTTTAAAGATGGTTTATCTTCTCTACCTGCCCTCTGCACTTGGAAATGATGTCTTTTTAAATAACATACATTTGAAATAAATATATACTTAAATAAAAAATTAATAAACTTCCCAATGATACATGTACTAGTTACCTGCACAGTTTTTACCATCTCCTGTGTAGGGTGGGATACATGAGCAAATGTAGGATCCATTTGTATTCAGGCAGGAAGCATACTCACTACAATCTGACCCAACTGCGCATTCATCAACGTCTAAAATGAAGATAGCTTACAGGTAGTGAAGTTGATTGATTTTTCTTATGTATCAAATACTTGTTTTTACTCTTAAGTCATTACATATTGCTTAACGTATAACACCAGAGATATTTTCATATAGCAAAAATAAACTATACTCTAGTAAATATAGTAGTCATGATCACATTGCAGATACACAATAAAAGCTGTTATTCTCCCACTTTATAGGTGGGTAAGTAGAAGAACAGAGATAGATTAAAAATAGTCTTGGTATCGAGCCTGGTAACAATTCTAAATATTCTTGGCACATCTAGAGACAGCTGCTTTGTCACAGTGGCTTGCCCAGAGCTTACTGGGATGAGATGAAGTTAACAAAAGAATGTCACAAGAGAGCCTCAGGAATTTGGGATGATTGTCTCCCAGGGAGCTAGAATAAACCCAGACAGTACTGCCAAGATTTATCTCACCAAGGCATGATGGTGAAATGCCATTCCAGCTCCCGTTGTCTGTACAGAACATCCTTGAGTCACCCAACAAGTAGTAGCCATTGTTGCACTGGTAGGTCACTGTGCTGCCAGCATGGAAGTCCTCAGCTGAGTAAAAGCCATTCTCCAAAGGGGGTGGCACCCCGCAGCTAATGCCTGTAACGTGCAGGAAGAGCACACCTACATTAGGAGCGAAATGCTCCAAGGACGTGTGGTTCATGTTAAGCTAGTAGTTGAGTTAAATGGGACTTTTTCATTGGACATGAACACAGATTGAGAGCCCTGGAGGGGTGGAAGCAGGCCGTGGCCGTACCTGTGCCCTCGGCAGCTAGCAGGCTGCCTGGCTCAGAGTGGGCACGCAATTCATGAATTAAAAACCAAAATATTTATGAAGGTCCTGCTAGACACTGTCATAGATGCTGAAGTTACAGTAATGAACCCCAGAGGTACACGCCTGCCTTGTGGAGCCTACTGTCCAGTGGGAGCAGAGAAACAAGCCACAGGTGAACACATATGTCAGTGAGCATAAACACTACGAAGAAATGTTGCTATCGCCCAACCTAAACAAGCAGTCTCCTTCCACCCAGGCCCTCGCTTGGGATTTCCCTCCTTTGCTTTATTTTTCTCCATAGCCTTTACATCTGGCCCTTGTTCTTATTTATGATAAGTCATATTTACTCATTATTTTCTGTCCCTCCTGTTCCTGTGGAAACTCCACCAAAGAGACTTTCTTCCAACCGCTGCATCACTAGAACATAGGTCGCTGTCTAGCGATGTAGCAGGTGGTCTAAAATCGTTGGATAAATAAATGAATGGATGCACTCAACTCAAGAGCTCTTCTCCTGTGTCCCACCCGGCCTATAACCCATCTCTCTTTGGGCTCCGGGCCCCAGTTCAGTCTTCCCTTCCCATGGCAGTTCCCTGTTGCATGTGGGGTGCAGCCACAGGGCTGGTCTCCTCATCACCCATGTCCCGCATAGAGAGGGAACTGCTCAATGAGTATTTGCCGTGTTTACTACTGCGGTGTATCTAGCTTTTATCTAGCATTCCTGAAAAATGTTCCTGTGGTGCAACAACTGTCAGGAGCTACTGAAATGCCTTCCGCAAAGGCAGCTCACGTTCGCAGTGGGGGAGTGGTTGTGTCCACTGTCCTTGATTCAGACAGTACTGCACAGGGTTCCCAACCATCTGGAAGCCTGGGTCACAGAACAGACTGATTTTGGAGCCTGGCTTTAAGTCTACCGACGTGGTTCGCAGGTGAGGTATCAATCCTTCTAAGGGTGGGCAATCTGCAGGCAAAGAACACAGGCACAGAGCTTGTCAGTGTGGCAGCATCACCAGGTCAAGTCTCAAATCACATGTGGCACCAGCATGTGAGCGCCACTCTACTGCTATGCTACTAAGACAAGGCGGCATGTGACCAGATCACTGGCGAGCAAAATTGCGAGAAAAAACTATTTGAGTTAACCACTTTTCCTCCTCATTCCTCAGAAGTCAGCTGAATATTTTCTAAAAAAAAAAAAAAAAAAAAAAAAAAAGTGGTATTTCTGGAATATTGATGAAAGATACTTAGAAGTTATCAAAACCCATGAATTCTAGGACGTCTTTAGAAATTTCTTCAAATACATTGGATTTTATGATCATTCAGTTTGATTATTTAGTGCGTGGACTCTACCATCCATAGCTTTTCTCTCTATGCTACCTGCTTCTAGATGGCCACTGGGAATTACAGGGTTGCAGGTACCCCATCTCACACAGATTAGGGCTTTCGTGGCATTTGAAAAATTAACCATATCCCTCTTCTCATCCTATTTTCCTAATCTGATTTCCTCATTGTCCAAGTTTCTTCCACAATTTTGTACTCTCTAATGCAGCGTTCATTTGAGTATTAAAAAATAAATCCTTTGGGTAAAGGTAAAGAAAATGTGAATTAGTGGTTAAGCAGCAGGCTGACAGGCACACACTCCTTGACCCACAGGGAATTCTGAACTGTCTCTTTTTTCACTAGAAAATCTTGGGAGTAGTCAAGAGATGCCAGTTTACAGAAGAAAATTCTAACCAGAACAGAATATGCTCTTGTAATTTATCTTCACTTTTCCCATAATTCCAGACAGGAAATCAGGCCAGGCTAACACATTTCCTTTTTTGAGTTCCTCTGGGCATGAGGTAGCCAGTGATTTCACCTGAAAGTGTAAACACATGTCTTTAGATACACCTTACTTGTTTCCATATGACAGAGTTATTATATCTTAACGTAGTCCTATTGAAAACATTCACAGATCTGGGGGTGGGGGTGAAGGGAAGGTGGCTTTTGAACAGTATGGTTTCAGGAGTAACAGATAAGTCTCTTCCCTCCCCCTCTCTCCTCCACTTCCATCATCCCCTCTCCCAAATAGGTCAGTTGCCAGATATTCTGAAATTCTCCACATAGGATTTCTAAAGTTCTGCAGTTTAATGAGGTATTGTAGATGTTCCCTACTCCTCATTCTCCTGTCTTCTGCCTCTGATGTAGAGGTGGGTAAACTGAGGCCTAGACAAGTTCTGTCCCTATAATAATAAGGGCAGACATTGAGGAAGCCCTTGCTGGGTGGCAAACGAGACCACTGCTATACGTGCCATGTTGTGTGTGATCCTGTTGAAACTTCACTACTCACTATGCTATCTGTTCATCTTTCACAGATAAGGAAACTGAAGCATAGAGGGATGGAGTAAATATGTTCAAAGTCATCACTACAAGGCTGTTGTAGAACTGGGATTTGAACTCAGGCTGTTGCACTCCAGCCTAGCTTTAACTGCTGGCCTCTCTGTCACTCTCTAAGCATGATCTTGCACCAGCCCTCAATTTCTGCATCTCTAGTCCAAGGGATTTGAACCAGTATCTCTCTCATTCTCTCCAGCTTGGAGATTAGTTATTTACAATTATCCTAAAATAATCATATCCAACAAAATTTAAAAACAGCACCAAGAAACAGAAGAGGGGATTCATTGAAAGCAACCTTAGGTAACCTCTGCCCAGCTTAGTCTATGACCATAGCATCAAATGATATCGGTGGTCAAGTCTGAAAACCCAGAGGTTACAGTAAGATACGGCAACGTTAGTCTGTTCACATTTTTACTAGGTTTGTACCTTTGTATCTCATTACTGTCATACACTGAAAATGGAATTGACCTGCTGTGGAGACAGGACATAGTCCCAGAGGTTCAGCTGGCTTATGGAGCCCACAAAAGACTCAGCTGGGTTGAATCCTTCTCCTTTCTGGTCTTGCTCTTGCCCAAGAACTAATGCACCACCACCTAAAGAGAGGAGACAAAGGAGAAGGAAAACTGACTTCGTTGTCTGTTATTCCTAAAATGCTAACTGAACGGAAGCATTGGCAATATAAACGTACCAGGGAAAATTGTTGAAAAAACCAAATTACCTTACCAAAAAAAAAAAAAAATTGCATGTTTCACCTATAAGGACAAATTCAATATTGTATGTAGAGCCACTTAAAAATAATCAGAAAGGTTTATTTAGAATATTACATCAGACTTACAAACACTTCATGATAAAAACCACACATAAACATATGTGCAGGTAATATTTTATGTCAACAAAACAGGTAAGTTCTAATTTGCCTCCTTTCTTCCAGGAAGTTACCCTCCATGACAACTACCACCAGTAGCTGCTCTGCCTTTTCTTCTTCTTAACCCTACAATGATTACATTTCTATCGCCAATTCCAAGGTAACTCTCAATTTGCCAGCGGCCACCTAATTGCCAAATTCAATGGAAACTATTTTATATCCACCTCTGGTGATTTCTTTTTATCATTGGTTCCTACTGGCCATTTCATTCTATTAAACTGTCCTTCCTGGATGTACTGGATGGTCTGTGTTTGCCCCTCCAGAGACACCTGCTACCCTTCTCAACTCTGCTTTGTACCCTCAAAGGTTGACACCGCCTGGTTGCCCAGTTCCTCTGGCTTCTGTTCATACCTGACCAATGGAAGGACCAACCCAAGACAAGAAAGTGGGATGAAAGAGAAGTTTAATTTCCTGGATACCTTCTCCCCCAGGCAACAGATTGGCGGTGGCTGCTTTCCTCTATAGAACACCATGGCTTCTGCTGGGTGAATAGTCTCCAGAACTGCAAGTTTGCCTAAACTCTGGCCACATCTTTGAAAATCGTCCCTTCCTTAAACTCTCTTCAGTTATCCAACTTGGGTATGCCACCTGTTTCCTGCCAGGGGCCTGGCTGATTCCACTTATTTTTCATAAAGGCATCGTTTCCTGGTTCTCCTTGGACCTTTGTGCTAATTCTGTCCCTCTTCTCTGCTTGCCTCTTAAGATGCTGATGCACCCAGGCTTCCACCTCTGGCCTCCTCTTTTCTTCCCTCAATAATCTCCCCATCTGATATCATTCACCTGCCAATTGATACACGTAGAACACCCTTTTGGGATTTCCCAAACTATGTTCTTTTCTTATTAATCATTAAAAATTAATATGCGCATGGAAGAAAATTTGAAAAAATAAAGCAGAAGGAATTCCTCTTATCCAGAAAAAAAAAGTCTAAACAGTTTTGTGTATTTCCTTCCACATTTTATTTTTATTGTTTTTTTTTAGTGTATGTGTATGTGTGTGTGAGAGAGAGATTTTAAAACACACAACTCAGGATCATACTATGAATGATGTTTGAATCTGGCTTTTTGTCTTAGGTATTTCTCATTTCATGAGTTTTAATAGCTATTTTATATATGAATGCACAACAATCCAATTAATTAATTAACTAACTAAACAACCATTTCTTATTGGATACTGGAGTTGTTTCCAAGTTTGGTACTGAAGTATCACTGAGATCAATATATTGATACATGAGTATTTATTCAGATCATTGATTATTTCCTTTAATCTGATTCCTGGTAGTTGAATTGTTGGTTATGTGCCAAGGGTTTCCCTAAGGTTCTTGATGAGAGTTCCTAAACTGCTTCCCAGAAAGGTTGTACCAGTTTTCATACCAGCACTCTATAAAAGTGTCTGCCACGCTGAATCCTTGCCAATCACATCCTATCACTAAGAATGACTTTGTCAATTTGATATAAAGCGATATCAACCTATGTTTCTAGTTGCATGTATTCCTTTGATTAGAATTCAAACCCAATATTTGTAAAATCAAATGTAAATTCTTCCTTCACCTCTAACCCCTGCTCTGATAATTATCCTTTTTCCTAGAATTCTTCTATCAGCTTTTAGACTCTTTAATAGCCCTAGTCACCCAAACTAAAGCTAGCTATCCACTAAGCTCTGTCAGTTGGGAGCTCTGCAATACTTACAGACTCCAATTCACTCTGACTGCTGTGGTCAGACAACCATCTCCTTGGCTGGCTACTATTACAATCTCTGTGTTTTAGTTTCCTATCTTCAGGAAGATAGGAAACCTATCTTCACTCTTTTATCAGGGTGTAATTTTTTTTAAATATAGAAATGTTCTTTTTCTTATCATAAAGGAAATACATGTTCATTATAAGATACAGGAACAGAATAAAGAAGAAAATAAAAGCCACCTGCAACCCCACTATCCAGGGAAGAGAGAGCTGAAAACAAGAATACTTAGACACAAAAAGGAACCACCTCTCCACCTGATAATGCCACTTCTTTTTGAAACATTTTGAATGTTTCCTTATTTACTACAGGGAATCTCCAACTTTTCCTCTTCATGTGATATCTGTCATAGAAGGATCTAGATAGATGCCATGTATGATACTAAGAACACTGTATCACCTAATGCTTTTGTATTCCTTCAAAAGAAAACTCCTTGGATACATTTTTTAAAAAGTATTCTTAGAAGAAAGTTGGAGTTCTATTTGAAAAGGGCATAAAGATAGTTTTAGCAGTGCTGCAGCTTATACACTGGATATACTTGTGTACTATGTATAAGATCACAAAACAAAACATACCAGCAATTCATCTCCTCCTTGGAAGACAGTTTAGTAACCTTCCATTGATAGCTCAGCCTGCGTCTTCCTAGTCTTACTAAAAGTCCCCAAATGCATTTCTTACACAGAGAGTCATACAGCTCACCTAGGAAAAGCTTGTAATAATTCAGTCTGGATGATCAGGGAGTAGAAAATGGGAGAGATAACTGTTGACCTTTGCGTAGAACCAAGGACAACAAAGCTAGCAAAGTTGATGTTATCTAAGCACCTAACAGTCTGGTATCTAACAGAATTATATTCCTTTAGCTAAGACCTACCAGGTATGGCTGAACCAACAGAGAGGCCCAGGCCACCATCAGATAATTTCCCATCGATATAGACTTTCCAGGCTCCATCAGTACTCGTCCAAGTGATTGCAATGTGATGCCAATGGCCATCATTCACGGAGGGACAATCTGTAATCTTTTCCTTGCCATTCACATAAAGAACCCAGCTGTGAAAAGATTCCAGACAATACAGTCATCAGTCATATGTCATAATCTCATCTATGGGGCCACATTACTATTTTTCTTCTTTTTCTTTTTTTGTATGTAAAGCACTTCACGTGAAACCATTACATCTTTTTCTCCATTTGGTCATATTTCATATGGCAGGGTTGATTTATAAATTATACTTCATTGTAGCTCACTGAAAATTACTTTATGTTTCTTGGGCAGCCCGGGTGGCTCAGCAGTTTAGCACTGCCTTCAGCCTAGGGCGTGATCCTGGAGACCCGGGACCGAGTCCCACATTGGGCTCCCTGCATGGAGCCTACTTCTCCCTCTCTGCCTGTGTCTCTGCCACTTTCTCTCTCTGTGTCTCTCATGAATAAATAAAATCTTTTAAAAAAAAGAAAATTACTTTATGTTTCTTAAACACGAAGGGGTAGGAAAAAGTCTTAAGATAATGAGAAAAGTTGATCCAAGTTGAGATAATTTACCAACTGTCTATTCCGGAGAAAGTGAATCAAGAATGGAAGGAATGAGAGCTGTACAAACATCAGACTGGTTTTCTTCCTTCGGAATGGATGTTTTCCTAAGACTAGGAACAAACTTTGGATGTCTCACAGAAAGTAAGCTCTGTCTGGATTGCCAAAACAGTCACATAGCAGACAAACTATGTCAATCCAAAGGCAGGCATAAATAGAACAAAGATGACCAACAGCAAAAGATTCTAACAATCATGTCACATTGGGGAATGTCAAAGATACTAAGCAGTTTAAAATGAAATATCTTCAATAGCAATTGGAGAAAAAGAAAAAAATAGGGAAAATTGATAAGGAAAAAAAAGAATTCATTGCATACCTCTCTCCATATCTTCTCAGTTCCTATTCAAAGATATTTATGGAAAAAATGGTATTTTTATCACACCAATCATTTCCCTCTTTGTGTTTTCCCATCATCCTCCCCTATTCAAGTGGGTAACAGGTTCTCTCTTTGTATACATTATGCCTCAGGGGAGCTTTGTGCAAATTTCTTGGATTTTATTTTTAAAAGTTCAGGTCAGTTCAGAAGAATAGGGTTTGGGGATGGGGAGGGTTCCACCGGAATAGTGAGTCCCATGGACTGAAGAAAGGAAAGAGAGCTCAGTGGGGCCTGCATCCTGCTCAGCAGCAACAGGACAGAAACTTGAGTGGATCTGAGATGAAAAGGCCACCACAGAATCTGTCTATTTTGAAGATTGGGATTCCATGCGGCAAAGAGCTGTGATTCTGAAGGGCCCACAGAGGCTGAAGCAGTTCACACAGCCCCGTGATAAGCAGTATGGACAGAGGACAGTGATGGAAGTCCTGGCCCAGTCTGTGGCTCTTTAGCAAGACCCTGTGGGTCTTGCACAGTCTATGAGAATCTACGATAGGAAAAGCATTCAGTAGAGAAAGAAGGAGGGAAACAATTGAGGTTGTCCTTTCTGACAGCCCAGAGAGAGACGGGCCCTGCTGTTGAATTAATAACTGACCCAAAGAGAAATAAATATCATCTGTACACCTGAGACTGTAGATGGAGTCATATTTAATATATGTGTCTTCCATGGGTCAGTAGTATCACTGAAATCCTTAAATCCCCACAGGCTCTGACATATAAAAGAAAGAGCATCAGTCTTAAGAGTTAGAGTCTGAGACTTAGCTCTACCACTCCCAGAGTGTGAGATTTGGGGCAAATCATTCAGTCTCTCTGAAACTTTGTTTTGCTACCTATAAAGCTAGTTCCTCAGGACATTGTGAAGATCAAATGAAGTAACACTTAGCAAAGAGCAAAACATAATTCATGCATAAGGTGCTATCGCTGAAATTTCGCTTTCTTACAGAACTTGTCCAGATGCTTTGTTTGGTCACTGGTCACTCATCACTCTGTTGTCCTGCTGGAGCACCTGACCCCCTTGCTCCTCTATCCCCCACCCCCATGTCAGTTCTAACTTGGTGCCAGGATAAGATCCAGAGTATGTCTTTCCTGACATTTCTGCTTACCCATTGTAATCAGTCAGGAGGAAGGTATTATCACTGCCATTCTCAAGTGCATAGGAGATTGGTGTTCCATAATTATTGATGTCAGAGGATTTCATCCAGAACGTGCAAGTTATAGCCCAGAGAGATGGAAGTACACCGTCTAGCATGACATAACCATAGGTACCCGAAACTTCAAAATCCAGGTTAAAACCTGAAGACTGGTCTGTAACAAATAAGAAAAGTGTGTAGACTATGGCACTTATGAGGTATTTCTTCAGTTGTCCAAGGTAAGCAGTAGATATGCAGTACTATTGTCAAAGAAGCCCATTTCAGTCAATATGATGATCTGAGATGCAGTTTCAACATTAAATATCTATATATTATCTACAAAATATATCACACATCCTTCTAAATAAAATAATCAGTGATATCTAAGATAGGGAAAGAATTCAGTAGGGCAAAGAAGCAGAGAAATAGGAAAAAGCTGGGAAGAGAGGTGGAATCAGGAAGTTAATAAAGATAGAAGACTCTAGGGCACATCCATATGCTGATGGGATGACTTCACAGAGTGGGGTAATTGAGGCTGCAGGAGAAAAGGGGGTTAACTGCAAGAGCCACATTCCACTTCTACTCAGGGTCCTCATTCTTCCCTATTTCATGAGCAATTCAGCTCTGCCCCAGTCGTGCATACCCCATCAAGAAAATGAAAGTCCTACAGCTAAAAGTCACCAGCACCCTGAGAAAGCAGCTTAGCACTGGTTCTCAAACATGTCTTTGAACTCTGAGCTCCTAAATCAAGTGTCCTTTCTAAACATGTAGAAGATGAAGAGTTTTACTCAATTCAATTTTCTCCTCTGAGCTTCATTTCCCTCACTTTTGCCATTAGGGTTAATAGGACATAGTTTGCTGGATGGCTGTCAAGATTAAATAAGTATAAAATGCTTAGCATCATTTTTAGTATGTAGACAGGGCTTGAAACAGGCAAAAACTAACATTGTTATAATCTCATTATTTTTAGTATTGTTATTAATAACACTGAGCTCCTATATACCTGTTTCACACCTGCTGCCTGAAAATCCTGGCTGGCATTTACAACTGTATGAGTTTAATTCATCCACACAGGTGGCCTGATTTCTACATGGGTTAGACTGACATTCATTGATGTTTACTTCACAATGTGGCCCTGTGAAGCCTGCTGCACATTGGCACCTGCAAAGAAACAAAATATTAATAACACATAGAAGTGCATTTGAGGAAGTCTCCCATTTATGATGACAATGTCTCAAAGGACTTTGAAAACTGAAAGCTCACAGATGCAGAGAACAGACTGGTGCTCAGGGTCAGAGTGGGGTAGGAGAAAAGGGTGAACTGGGGTTCTGTTTTGTTTTTAGTTTAGATGAATTGAGTAAACTACTCTGAAATGATGAAACATTTTCCACATCAAAACAGTGCTTTAAATATCAGTTACCTTTTTTGTAAAGTTCATTTAATTAACCTATTTAAGATAATATATATCTGAAGTGTTGTAGCAGCAAAAATAGTGGTTCTGGTCCAGATGAATTATTATTTACACACTGGGAGTTTCTTTCCCTGTAGAAGTGCTAGGAAAAAATATAAAAAGTTCACATGCTGTTCCAAAGGCTTTATATATATTAAACCAGTCTTTATAATGAGGTAACATTATCCTCATTCCCATTTTACAGATGAGTAAACTATGGATCAGGTTAATCTGCCCAAGTCTCCTGGTCACTAAGCGGTGGAATAGGATTTTAAATCCAATCAAAGTGCCTTGTTCTTAAACAGTAGTATGCCATACAGTCTCGGCGGTATGCAACCTAAACCTATCAGAATGGAAAATGTATCAAATGTTGAGATCAAATGTTGACAAAGGTGTCATGAACTGGGAAATCTCACATAGTGAAGAGAATTACAATTTGGCAATGTCATAGGAGATTGAGGGTTTGCATTCCCAGAGCCTGTATATCCATCTCTACTTATGTGCTCTCAGAAGTTCCTCCCCAGGCACAAAAGGACACAGGTAATGAACATTCATAACAGTATTATTCTAAGTGTTTATGAAGAGGAGAGTGGGAAAATAAACTATGGTATGATCACGGACTACTGATCAGCAGTTAAAATAAATGAACTAGAGCCAAATGTATCAACCTTGACAACACATGATGTTGAGTGAAAACAAAACCCAAATTGCAAAAGGATATATATAGTATAATACCAATTATGTAACATGTAAAAGTATGCTATGCACTGTTTATGTAGTAATATATGAAGTCTGAATGAGAAAGATGTACACCAACTTCAGAAAAGTGGTTACTACTGAGGAAGAAGAGGAAAGTGTATGTGTGTTTGTGTGTGCGTGCGCATGTGTGGTGTATTGGATGAACTCTAAAAGTATGTTTAGAAGGTGTTTCTTTAAAACAAAAGATGTGAATCAAATATGGCAAAATGCTAAGATTTGGTAATTACTGTGATGAGTGCGTGACCTTTACTGTTCTTGGTAATTTTCTGTATGTCTGAAATATTTTTTTAATTAAAAAGGACCTGTCCAATACATGCTAATTAACATTGTCATTAGCATGTTTACATTGGAATTGGGGTGGAATCACTGAGTTCTCTGCATCTGATGATAAATCTATTTTGGCTAGAATTTCACTCATCTTTATCTGCCCATGTTGGACGTCATTCTAGCAATCCAATATCCTTGTCTACGAAGTAAGTTCACTTTGGTGACAACTCACAGTCCCTTTGAGTTAGGAGAGTTTACCTTCCCTTTTCCTCTTTAGGATTTAGGCAAATTTGGTATTCATCAATTGTTTTTGACTCTGGGGGGGAGGGCGGAATTTAGAACTTTTATTTCTCTGGAAATTTCTCATTGCCTATGGTTAGGCACTACAGGCCAGAAGAAGCAAAAAGCCTCTGAAAAGATGAAACAGTTATACTGCTGAGACTTCATTTCCATATCAAGAGTAAAAGTCTCATTGGCAGAATGGGTTGCCTATTTCTTCTGGATCATGCCCTGGCTATCTGTTGGGGGAACAGTATTGAAGGAGGCTGAACCACACGAGGACTGGGAAATGGTGCAACTGGGGTGCTTTTTTTTTCCCTTTTAAGTTTCATAAGCTTCCAGAGCCAGTGGCATGTTGAGGATAATAAAGTTTCCTAAGATTCTGCAAGCAAGAACAGTCTGTCTTTTGTACTGCAGAAGCCACAGACCCTGCAAGGGGAACGGATGTAACGGAGTTAACTTGACAGTGATGAAGGAGAGTACTGATTTTTAAACTGTATTCTACTGGCACCCCAAGAGCTGCCTCAGGAAGACAAAGCATGTCTCCTCTACAAATCCTGCTGTTTTCAACCACAAAAGGTTAGTTTTTATTATTTCACTTGTTTACATTCGTATTAGATTTCTTATGAACCAAGGGTTACTAAACCAAAAAAAAAAAAAAAAAAAAAAGCGTTTGAAAACCACAGATAGAGAATGTCAATTGGGACTGTAACAGAGTGATGGCACAATTCCTTTTGACTTCAGCTAGTGCAAAAACTCCAGCTCAAATTTAAAAATGAGTTTTGTCTAGTGCTTTGGTGTTACTGTGTTTTCTTTCATCTTTTATGACTTCCCAATGACAGAACAGTGGTTTCGCAATCTGGTCATGCATCAGAACCATTAGGGAACTTAAAACACATAGGTGGTCTATTTTAAAATTACAGACTGTACCCCAGACTTAGAGAATCAGAACCCCAGGTGGTGGGGAGCATCTACGGCAGCCTATCCTTGGACTAGAATTAGGGAGTGGCTGACTTGGGACTTAGAGTAATACTCCATAAAGGCTGCAGGATACTGAGTGGTTGAGAAAATAAAACTAGTGCGAAGAACCAGACCTAGGGCTTTACCTGAAGCTATTGGCACCATCTTTACAGGTAGCTCCATTTTTGCATGGTTGACTGAGACACTCATCCAGGTTTTTTTCACACCGGGTACCCAAAAATCCAGGAGGGCATTTGCACAAGAATCCTCCAACCTGATCTTCACAGACTGCATTATTTAAGCATGGGCTTGACTGGCATTCATTGACTTCTGTTTCACAGTGCAGGCCTGGGGATGGAGGACGGTGAGAAAGAGCCCAAATGTTAACCCCCCTTGGGAAACTAGGATCCAGCCATTGACCTCTTGGAGGATGTTGCTCCTCAAGGATTGGAATGGAAGCTGCAGAACTACTGGCCTCTCACACTGGTTTGAGATCCACTCTTGAGTGAGATTTGGCTTTTGTAAGTCATTTTAGGACTGTGTTTTTGATAATCTGCTCTTTTGATCTTGGGTCTCTCTGAAACTAACATTTGCAATGGACATCTAACTGAGATGATGCTAAAAAATGAAACTAACAAATTTAGTTCAAAATTTTCCTCTGTTTCTTTGACCTTGTCTTTTTTCCTACACTGGTCATTTTTTGGGAACTTTCTCTTTATATATATTTCTTCTTATATATATTTATATCATATTGTTTAGCATCTATTTGCAATATTATCCTAAATGATTTATTTCCAGTGCCTTCTTGAATGTTAATCTTAGCACATAAACTCTTGTCTCCTCTATGTCTCCTTCTCTTTCTGTGTCTCCCTTCTCTCTCTCTCCTCTCTCTCTCCCTCTCTCTCTCTTTCTCTCACACACACACTCTTTTTTCTAACCTGTTTGAGAGTAATTGCACCCCTGATGCCCTTTGACCCCAAAATCCTTTAGTGTGCATTTCCTCAAAAATAAGGACTTTCTCTGGATAATCACAGCACAGTTACAAAATCAGAAAATGAACAGTAACATAATATGATGCTTAAAAATGTAGTAATTCGACTGCTAACTCTGGGAAACGAACTAGGGGTGGTGGAAGGGGAGGAGGGCGGGGGGTGGGAGTGAATGGGTGACGGGCACTGGGGGTTATTCTGTATGTTGGTAAATTGAACACCAATAAAAAAAAATGTAGTAATTTTTGGTGCCTTGCAGAACATTAAGACAATGTAGGAAGAATGGAAACATCTTACCCGTGTATCCTTTCACACAGGTGCAGTGATAGCCAGCCAAGCCATCAGTGCAGGTTCCCTTATTTAAACAAGGACTAGAGTTACACTCATTTATATTTTCTTCACATAGTTGGCCTGCAAAAAAATCACAGAATATGTTAGCTGGAGAAAACCTGAAAGGAATTTAAGGCTAATAGTTTTCAAGCAACCTGTTCAGGTGTAAGAACAGGATAATCATAAATCATGGTTAATATGCTTGTGAAAAACTTTGCTCTTTGCCAAATACATTGAAATAAGACGTTTTCTTCCATTCTATTTATTGCAAAAATTTTCTAGCAAGAAATCTGACATTTTCAACATACAATGAAAAATGATAACCATGGATATCTAGCTTTTCTTTTAGTTAGTATAAGTGTTATCTATCTTAAAAATTTTATAGTATTTGCTAGTCGTTTACCTCTTTGCTGAATTTATTCCTTGAGTTCTTAAACATGACTTGTTTATCAACTAGTTGCAGGTTTGTAGCCTTATAAAACATATTCCCAATAACCCCATGCCCAGCCCCTGGCAACTATCATTCTACTCTCCATTTGTATGACTTTGGCTTTCTTAGATTCCACATATAAGTGAGATCATACAGTATGTCTTTCTCTGTCTGACTTATCTCACTTAGTATATAACCCCAATTTTTATCCATGTTGTTGCAAATGGCAGGATTTCCTTCTTTTTATGGCTGAGTAATATTCTATTATGTATAGCTCAATCGTATTCTCTTTATCTTGAGAATACACTTAAGCTTGCTTCCATATCTTGGCTCCGGTGAACAGTGCTACAATGAACAAAACTTCCAGATAATGATTTCATTTCCTGGGGATAGATACCCAGTCGTGGAATTGCTGGATCATGCAGTAGTTCTATTTTTAATTTTTTGAGGAGCTTCCATACTGTTTTCCATAGTGGTTGTAACAACTGACATTCCCACCAACAGTACACAACAAGTGTTCCCATTTCTCCATGTCCTCACCAAGATTGTTATCTCTTGTCTCTTGATAACAGCCATTTGAACAGGTGTGACATGATATCTCATTGTGGTTTTGATTTCCAGCAATGAAATGTTAAGGATTCCAAGGTTTATATTGTAAAAACAAGAAACTTTCCTCTTACCTGTGTAACCAGATGGGCATTCACAAATGAATTCCCCAACTAGGTCTTTACAAATTCCATTGTTGAAGCATGGCAGTGAGCTGCATTCATCAATGTCTATTTCACACTTTAAGCCTAAAATGCAAACCAAATACTGAAGGACAATCAAAGAGTGGGATCAATAAAAACAGAACCATGATCATTTAAAGGTAATTATCTCAATAATCTGAATTTATAGGGAGTGGTGGGGGTGAAGGAAAGGGAAATATTCCTTAAGTGCTACTGTCTAGTTAAGCATTTAACAAAAGTATTGCCTCTTTCTAGAGATTCAAGATATCTTGGGGTACCTAGGTGGTGCAGTAAGTTAGGCATCTGACTCTTGGTTTCACCTTGACTCTTGGTTTGGGTTTAGATAGTGATCTCATGGTCATGAGATTGAGCCCTGTGTCAGGTTCCGTGTTCAGTGTGGAGTCTTCTTGGGTTTCTCTCTCCCTCTCCCCCTGACCCTCCTCTCTGCTCTCTCTCTCAAATAAATAAATAATTTTAAAAAAAGATATCCTTATAAGGAGGGGCTCCTGGGTGGCTCAGTAGGTTGGGTGTCTGACTCATGGTTTCAGCTCAGGTCATGCTCTCAAGGTCCTGGAATCTGGGGGCTTCAAACTCAGCCCAGAGCCTGCTTTTCCCTCTCCCTCCCTCTCAGCCCTTCCCCCCTTACTTTCTCTCTCTCTCAAATAAATTAATAAATTAAATATTTTTTAAAGGATATCCTTATAAGAATACATAAAAGATAGCAGAAAATCCCAAGTTAGAAGTTGGTGGTAGGTAGTGCTGGGGGAAGACTTGGGAGCATAAAATTAATTTAACTCCAAAGTGCAAAGTATAGAGTCATATATACTTGCTACCAAGGCTGAGGAGTAGGGGTAGGGCTAAGTCCTGCCAGATATCAGCTCATATGCCAGGTGTCCTAGAGTGCAGACATATTTTCTGAGAGGGTGCACACAAGCTATCTGTGGGTTAGCTCTGCCAGAAACCCATGTTCTTCCTCTACACCAGGGGGTCTCCAAGTGTGGCCCCTGGACCAACAGCATCAGCAATTACCTGGGAATGTAATAGAAATGCAAATTATGAAAACTTCTTTAGAGCTACTGAATGAGAAATTCTGGGGTCAGGTCTAGCACTCCGTGTTTTAAGAAGCCCTCCCAACGATTCTGATGCACATCAAAATTTGAGAACCACTGTCCAAATTATGCCCTTTCTCAATCACCACTTGCTTATAAAATTCTGGGACAAGATCCATTATGTCTTACGGAATGTTAGGACAAAATCTTTTATAAAAATCGAGACACACATACACATATAAATGGAATGAAATAAGTGGAATGCCAATATTCTTGATAGCCCTGGGCTACATTCTGTTTTCCAATTTTCCTTTTGCTCATTTTGTGGTAAATTCTTTTATTTTAATTTTGTGGTGAATTCTTTTATTTTAATAACATCTTTCTCATTGAAATGACATTTCACGTTGGCTGTACAAAAGTCAGAAAAAATGCAAAAACTGCATTTCTAGGAGAAAATCGTGAATTAGTTGAAATAAATTGCAGTTTTCAGATATAGTTCATTTCCCCCTCAAAAAGTATATTTCTGAACTGAACTGGAATGTGAATTACACTACAAGAAGATATAATTGTTATATAATTGCTACATAATCAAGTTCAAAGCCATATTTTTTTTTCCAAGAACAGCTTCCAGAAAGATAGAAACAAAGTAACAAATCATAGCCATTCATAAGAACTTCCATTAATGTGAAGCCAATGAGAGAAACTGGAGTTTGTTTAAAAATATTTGTGCTGGACAATCTGTTCTATGTTGGGTATCATATTATACATTTGTTTTAGTATGGAACCTTGGTCATGGCTCTGAAACTGTATTCCTCTTTAAATGGTGAGTTATGATGTGACTTTTCATAGAAAAGATGATTCTTTGTTCTTCCTTCAAAATGTGCAAGGAGAACTGCCATTTGTAAGATATGTATACTTTTTTTCACCTTGGTTTATCTTGTTCGAACAAATTTTTTTGCACTGATATAGCCGAATGTATTTATCTTAAAGGGTTAATTTTTAGGGTTCCATAGTTTGATATGCAAGTTACAATGATTTCATCTGAAAAACATACTAAAATTTCCATTTCTCTATGTTACCTGTATATCCAGATGGACAGAGACAAACATAACCACGCCCAAGCTGTTGGCAGGTTCCACTATTGTGGCAGGGATTTAAGAAACATTCATGGAAAACCTACCAATGGCAAAAAAAGAAATCTATCAGAGACAAAACACTCCAATCATTTCGAAGTAATTCTGACTAGGAGTTTGAAGGTTTGCAGGATTAGACAGGTGGTCCCTGTTTCCAGGTGAGTTCACTCAAACTAGCTGGCCCACTGCTTGCATCATGTAGGTGCCTGCCATATATGAACACATATGACATTTAATCTTAAGTGATGATTTTAAGTGTTTCTAAAGGCTGGATGCATGTTAGAAACCATTTGGGATGCTTTAAAAGTATAAAGGATAGGGCCCCAACCCAGACGAGCTAAATCAGAATCTCTGGGAGTGTGATCTGTGCATTATTATATTTTAAAGTTGGCCAGTGGATTCTAATATGTCTCCAGGGTTGATAGTCACTACTCTAGCAATTCTTACAAATGTCTGTGTCTGCTAGGCTCAGTTTCAAATATGACTTTCAAAGCCCTTACAAGTTGTATGTTTGGACGAGACTGTAGGAAGTTGAAATAAAAAATACAACCTTATTATCCTTCTTAAAAATACTTAAAGCCAAAGAATTTATCATGACATTGAGCAAAGTCTATTCAGAGTAATGGCTGAATCTACCAAAATAATTGGTAATCTTCACTAGTCTTTTTTTTTTTTAAAGAAAACAGTTTAGTTATGTTCATGAATTATGTTTCTTAATTTTTAAAAACCCATACATTATTCTAATAAATGATCTTTTATCTTTTTCTGACAAAAATTTAAATGAACATTATTGAGTAACTCTTCCTGCCAGTCAGAAAAGGCCTTTGGCTAAACCAGAGGCCTCTTACTCAGATGATAGGTTATGCTTGACGTAAGTGTTAATTACTAATGAATTTAAAGGCTCCCCACATTTACACATTCTCTGTGCCAGACATTGCTGGGAAAAATTCCCAATTTTTGATAGTTAGAACTTTTCTAACGCTGCATTTTTGGAAAGTTCTTATTGGAAGTCACAAGTAAATACTATTGTTCATTGATAATGATCCTGAGACTTGATTACTTAAGGTCCCAACTTTGGTAGTATTCCTCTGTGTAATGTGTAATGACAAAGTGTTTTCCAAACATTCCACTGGAGATGATTCTGTAAGTATAAAAGGGACTTGCCTGACTGCTGGTTTCATACTTCTTTTTGATATGTCCAGGAGAAGCACGGGGCACTACACTTTCCTCTGCTGCTGAGAATGTTGAACTGAAACCTAATAAGATTAATAAGAAAACATTAGAAAACCCTCTTAGTGTGTGGTAGATATTGCCCATACAGAGACTCTGCCTAAATACTATGATCAATATTCCAGTCTCAGAGCAGGTAAAGTCACATGTATTCTGTTTTACTAGTAGTAAAAATCGAGAGTGTATAGATGGATGGGGTCTATTATTAAATTCTAGACTCTTAGAAAGAAATTGGGAAGCTGTCAAGTTCAGAGTTCCCGAAGTAAGAATCTTTGAGTCATAAAGGCCTCAAAAGACCAGACACCCAAATCCCCTGAAAACAGGAATATTGAGAATCGAGACTATCACAAACACAAATCTCCAACACTCAGGATTAGGTAAGAAATAAAGTATATCTTCTTACTGGAGCAATCTGTGATAGATCTTGTACCACTGGTGGCTGTAGTTCCATAAAAGGGACAAGATAAGCAGAAGGACTTCCCTGGATCGGGTTGGTAGTAGTCTTTAGGACATGGATGACAAGGCATCAATCCAGAACGAGAGAATTCTCCTACTGGACAAGGTACTGCAAAGGTAATAACAAATTGTTTGTGAGTCTGGAACAATGTACTCTATTTTTGAAAGAAGTACATTGATTCTCAGTTGTAAGAAAGCTACTGAATTGCTAATATAATCTCTTGTGCATATTTTATACCTATACTATTTTATCACCCAGAGAAATATTTTGTTGTTTCTTTCTTCTTACACAAAACACCTTTAACTCAATAAAAATCTGAATTGACCATGTAATATTGTATTCTGATTTTTTCACTTTACTTTATATCCAAAGCATTTCCCAGATCGTTAAATAACATGGTGTCTAATAAAAAAAATATTGCATGCCATTGACAGACCATAATTGAGCTAACATTTCCTCTACTATTAGACGTTTAGGTTGTTTCTATTTGTAGGCTATTATAAATAATGGTGACATGAAATTTTCTGCATAAACCTTGTATATAACTCTGATTGTTTCCTAGGGATAATAGTTGAATTTGAACAGCAGAACTTGAGTAGTTGAATCTATAGATCTAAAGATAATGGAAAATTTAAAGCTATTAATATATAATGTCAAATCTGCAAGAAAAAATAGTTCTAACTTCCAGCCCCATTAGTAATGTATGGAATTCCTCTTGCTTCATACTCCTCATCACTGATAATGATCATTTAAACATTTTTTTCCAATTTGAAAGTGAAAATGGAATTGCACTGTTATTTCAATTTGCATTTCAATGATAAATTAAGGGTCTTTTTCATGTTTATCAGAAATTTTTATTTCTTCTGTGTAGCCGTCCCTTCTGCAGAAGAGGGCTTTTCTTTTTTTTTGAACTTTCAAACCTTTTAATGTCACTTTGTGTTAAATGTGCTTTTTATAAACAACAACCAGTTGAATACTATCATTTAACCAAATCTGAAATTCTCTTGCTAATAGTTGGTGGAATATTAACTAAATAAGAAACAGCTTTGAACATAATATGAACCTGCATTTTCTTCAGTAAATTTTGGCTGCATCTACCAGAGGGACACTGGAGCAAACCAGTCATGACTAAATCTTTAGGTTGGGATTTTAGTTTGTGATCCAAAGATGAAGTAAGTCAGGCGGAGCATGTTCTTTATTTGCATGAACTGGGGTCATCCGCAGGAGGCCTTAAACCATTACAAACTGAGAAAACCACTAAAACTATTAAGACTTGTCTTTTACATTTAAATATAGAAGATAGAACACAAGGAAGTAGCTATTTGGGAATCTCTGCACATTTATCACGCAGACTTTGGGTTTTTGTTAATAAAAATTAGTACAGCAGAAATAATTAGCAATATGGTTGAAAAATTTAGAAATGCACTCAACTCCAGGGAGCAGGATACTCCAAGTAATGTCATGTCTTTTTTTTTTAATATGACAATAAACATTAAATAAACAATAAAGTATTTGTGGTAATCTCAAGATGTTTAGATCAAAGTTTTTAAGAAAAACAGCCAGCCACATCTTTTGCAAAATTGCTCTTTTACATACCCACTGACAAAAAGTCAGGAATCAAATCAAGAGATGGCTGAAGATATCAATAGATATTAATGCTTATTTAGAAAAACTTATTTCTTCCATCTACATTTGTTATCTTAAAACTTAATAAGTATCTTGGTGAAACAAGATACTTGTTATACCTGTGATAAACAAGATACTTGTTATAACAAAAATATTTATTATATTAAAACTTTTTAAGCATTAAAAAAATATTTTATTTATTTGAAAGAGAGAGTGAGCACAAGCAGAGGGAGAGGGGGAAGCAGACTCCCTGCTGAGCAAGGAGCCCGACAACGTGTGGCTTGATCCCAGGACCCTGAGATCATGACCTGAGCGGAAGGCAGACACTTAATGGATCTAGCCACTCAGACACCCCCAAAACTGTAAACTATAAGTATCTTTGCTTCACCAAGAATAAATTAATCTATTCTTTGTTGCTAGACCTCAGAGTTCCAGACAGGGCTTTGCACAAACATATTACAAAGCTGCTGAGTTTAAAATGGGTTTTCTGAATCTCAAGTTTCAAAAAAATGATTACCTATTTGGAAAAGGTAATTAGCTCCAGATAGCTAATTAAAGGAGTTAATTAGAAGCACAGATCTTCTACTGGCAAAGTTATGAAACTTCTGTTTGAGAGAATATCTATGAGTGTGTATGATAAGGCAAAAATGTAAATTCTGTCAGTGAAACCAAGATCTATGATGAATTGAACTATTTTGCTCCATTTTTTTCAGCACAACCTTATCCTCAAAAAGAAAAAGACAATGCCCCAGAAACTGACAGAATGTCAAAAATTATACTAATATGTAATAATAAAATCTTGATTAAAAATCAGAAAGTTCATTAGAGAACATACTGTTGTGATGTCTATATTTTGTCTTTTGATATAGAAAATATAAATTTTCATGTAAAAATTAGTTTATCTTACATGTCAAAGGCAGATGGTTGTCATCAGAAATATACTTTCTAGGGGTGGACAATCAGTACTTAATGTATTATTTATGTATACAGATAGTAAATATATGTATGCAGTAAATATATAAATGTACATATAGTGTATTTAAGTGTAAATATAACACACATGCATAATAATGGCATTATCTGTAGTATATAATACAGCATTAAGTACACACACATGCACATATACAGAGGGAGTTCCTGATGGTCTAATTCCTAAGAAGAGAGAGGAGAAAGTTTCATTTTGAATCTTGGCCAAACTGTGATTTCTGAGTCAAGAAAAATGGGACAAAATCCTTTTGACCTCTCATATTGGACAGAGAGAGAGAAAGAGAAAATCTAAGTATGCCAAAAGTGATATTAAAATAGAATTAAAAAGAGTGCCTTGAAATGACTGGGAAAATGTAATCTCACACGTCTGCTCCTCGATGGTGTTAAGGGTAACACATATAGCCCTGGAGTCAAGTGAATTTTGCCTTTTAAATGGGTTTCCTAAGACAAATTCAAAGGTCAGAAACTCTCATCCTAAGCCTCCTTTTAACTTTGTCCTATAGGGTAAGGGTAAGAAATATCATCCTGGCTCTGCAATAATCTTTCTTTTTCTATAGGACCATATGGAAACAACACCATCACCAAAAAAAAAAAAAAAAAAAATCATTTGCAAGACTTATTCCTCAGATAAAAGTCATTTTTTAAAAATGAAAGATTTCAAGAGTCCCTGGGTGACACAGTCGATTAGGCGTCTGACTCTAGATTTTGGCTCAGGTCATGGTCTCAGGGTTGTGGGATCAAGCCCCACATCAGGCTCCATGCTCAGCAGGGAGTCTGCTTAGGGATTCTCTCTCTCCCTCTGCCCTTCCCTCATCTCTCTAAAAAAAATAAATAAATCAATTAAATTTTAAAAAAAGAAAAATTTCAGACTCTTGAGTTTGTAACCATGAACCTATGGATATTTAATATCCTAAGTAGTGATAAAAACGAAATACATGGAAAATATATTACTTTAATATAGGAATATGCTTAAATATAATAGCTGTGTTGATTATATTTTAAGTTCAACATGCTAAAGAATGCAAAAAGTGATACTTTAGTAAAAAGTGAAATAAACCATAAACATACACATAAAAATAAATCACTACAGAAAGAAAAAAAAATAAAGAAGGAAGGAAGAAGTTTAAAACTAAGAAAAATGTATATGGGGACTGTTTTAGAAATACACGTGTAAGTTTAAAGTAAAATGGTATTTATTTAACACCACAGGACAGAGTGCTGAGTGCTGCTGTTCCCAACTCACTCATGACAAGCAAATGTGGTTAAACTTGTGCTGGGAATATATTAGGAGAAATACAGCAGTTACCAGAAATCTAGAGACTTTCTGGGAATTATAATTACTTAATTGGAATAATTGGTATTAAACAAACCTCAAGGCTTCATTGGAAAGCTAAAGGGAAAAAACATCAAATATGAATTGGTTTTACTGTAAAAATCCTAGTTACTTTTGTGGTTGGAGGGAGAGAAAGAGAAAGAAAGAATTTTTCACTGCAGACTTTCTTCCAAAATTCATTTGTATATTGACAAAATAAAAGAGTGTCTAGCAGATCTATTTCAACCATAATGTGGGGCCTTATTTGCCTTTTAATAATAATTAAAAAAAAAACCTCAAAGCTGGTATTACACAACAGACATGGTTTATGAGTTGCAACCAGGTCCTGGTTAAATTCTTTTCTCTTTAGTGAAACATCAGGTTGATGACTACTGCTTGCCCGATTCCTCAGGTCTAAGAGACTTTATCTACTGTGATCCTAATATGTTGAGATAATTTAAACAGGTGGAGTATGTAAAAATCTGTAAGCATAGTGTGCTTCCTCATTTTCTCTCTGCTACACTAACTTTGAGGACTACATCTCCCAAAATGCAATGTACTCCCCTCTCCCCACAACAAAAATGTCCTATACAGTTGTTTTCTGGGAATTTGTTTCTAACTATATGCAGAGGTATAAATGCCTGGGGTACAGTGAGGCCGTGTATATGTGTGTGTGTGTGTGTGTGTGTGTGTGTGTGTGTGTGTCTTAGGAGAAATGGAGAGCTAACAGATTGGTTTCTTAAAAACATCACTATTCAATAAGGGAACAGTTTTTAAGTTTTCAGATGGGCATAGGTAGACCTTAGATTTTTTAATAAGGGTGTAGTGAAAGAGGAAGATATGTAATTTTTAAAAAAGTCATGTTTCAGCCAGCATGTTTGTTCTTTTCTCAGTGATGTAGCAGAGGTAGGCCAACAACTTTTTATTTTTAGTCAAGTTCCATTGACTTTGCAGAGTACGTGGAGTTTGGAGTTCCTGGCAGCAGAATGACCTTGACTCTTAGTCCCAGTTTCATGGCCATTTTAAGTTTTCATATTTTTGTTTTGTTGACACCTTCCAGCACCTTTACCATGCTGGAAAACTGTACTTGGTAGGGATGTTAGAAATATTTGAAAATTGGAACTCTAATCTTTCCATTTCCATTGTGATTTGTACCAAATGGTCCCTGGACCAAGTAGGAGCAGCATCTCTTCTGAACTACTTAGAAATACAAATTCTCAGGTCCCACATCAGAACTGCTGACTTAGAAATTCTAGGGGGTGGGGCCTGGCAATCTGTGTTTTTAAACCCTTCATGCTGACCTTTGAGATCCAAAACTAGTCATACTCAACTTTTCCTGTTACTTTAGAATCACTGGGGTGGGGAACCTTAAAAAGAAAACCAGACCAGTTAAGTCAGAATATCTGGGAGTGGAGATCGGCCTTCAGTATTTTAAAAATGCTGACGTCAATGTGCAGATGATTCCAAAGTACAGTCAGAGTGGAGTGGATAATCACTCACAAAAACCTCCAAACTGTAGGAGATGAAATATCGTAATTCATAAAGTGTCTTTTTAGAGTTTCAAGGGACATGAGACAGGACCTCACTTTAGAAAGGAGGAGACTCAGTTCCTAGATGAGAAGTATTCCTAGCATATAATGAAGCCACATGTTTATTAATGTTGAATACTAGGACCAAGTCTTGTACTTTTTGTGTGTTCCTAAAGGCACTAGCATAGTGTTTATATTGAGGGTGTTTATACTTAAGTATTTACTGGCTGAATACATGGAAACTTTCCATGAAGAGACAGTTATTTACATTCTTTGCATAGAGTAGACATATGGTTTTGCTGAAAATATTCCACTCCGCCATGCATAGAACCTATTAGGTTTGAAGAAGTATCAGTGTCTAAGGCTTTGATAACCTCCACAAGCAGAAATGTCCACGGCTCCTCTTTTCACAGATGAAGTGTTTTCTGGACACAAGAGGCAGCTCTGGGAACCAAATGCTGGCTGATAACTGCCCAGAGGACACGATTCACACGTTTCAAGCCCATTTGATGAGTAGGTGCCTGGTTTGCACTTAGCTGAAAAGAAAAATGTAATATGGTTAAGAATGATGCCATTAAGCTATACAAAACTTGCACTGGATAAGATAGGGTTTTCCGTAATTCAATTATTCAGGACACAGTGAGTGACACAAAGAATTCCAAGTATATAGATTGTATTTTAGATCGCCCTATGCTTTCCTGTACTAATAACATTTAGGCTGATTTTCATTTACTTTCTTTATTACCAGTTGCTTTCTTTACTCCAGTTACTTTTTTTATCACACAGAAAATGCTAATAAATGGGGATTTTTTTTTTAAGATTTTATTTGAGAGAGAGAGATAGCAAGAGGGAGCATGAGCAGGGGTAAGGGGAGAGGAAAAAGCAGGCTCCTGGGAGCCCAATGCAGGGCTCGATCCCAGGACCCAGGGATCATGAATTGAGCCGAAGGCAGATGTTTCACTGACTGAGCCACCCAAGTGCCCACCAATAAATGGTTTTTAATGAGGTTAGAAATCTCATCTCAGAAAGTACAGTCAAAAGAACAAGTTATACACAGGAAAACTTGTTCTTGTATAAGTTCTCAGCTCGTATACTATTCTCTGGAGCGAGAGAAACCAAACCTCAAACTGGGCTAGAGCCTCATAAGTTTTGTTGCTCTAACAATTGGCCCTCTCCTGTCCTCCTTCTACCTACAGACCTCATCTGAGGGCTGGTGGAGTAGAAAGTAAAAGTAGTCTTAGCATGAGGCCCAGGGATTTTAAGCAACTTTCTAGGATTCATAGCGGTGGTTTTGTGGGAGAGCAGGACTAGGGCCAGAATCCTCAATCCCCAGTACACTACCCTTTCCTTCCACCCCTGTTCTCCCCTGCAAATGATTCTCATTTGCAGCATTGCTAACATTTTCAGTGCACTTTTAATCACTTAGCACAGTTCCCAAGTTTATATTTGTCATTAAGCAGTCATACCTGCATTTGTAACAACAGCAAGGGGCACAGTTCTGAAATTCCTTCTTTTAGGTGCATCTCTTTTTTTTTTTTTAAGTTTGTTTGTTTTTTGTTTGTTTATTAAAGTCATCTCTACACCCTTTTTGGGGTTTGAACTCATGACGCCGAGATGAAGAGTCACATGCTCTACTGACTGAGCCAGCCAGGCACCCCTCAGGTGCATCTTATTGTGACCTTAATCACGAAAGAAAATGTTTCCATCAGAAATGTTTATTCGGAGAAGGACAATCATCATATGGTTTCACTCACATAGGGAATATAAGAAATAGTGAAAAGAATTATAAGGGAAAGGAAGGGAACTGAGTGGGAAAAATCAGAGACGGAGAGAAAACATGAGAGACTCCTAACTCTGGGAAATGAACAAGGAGTAGTGGAAGGGGAGGCGGGCGGGGAGATGGGGTAGTTGGGTGACGGGCACTGAGGAGGGTACTTGATGGGATGAGCACTGGGTGTTATATGTTGGCAAATCTAATTTCAATTAAAAAATAAAAATAAAAAATAAGAAAAAATAAAAATAAAAAAATAAAAATGACAATAAAATGTTTTTGAAAACATTGGGTATTTTAGTAGCAAGAATACATGCATATGTACCTATGGTTATTAATTTCCAAGTAAATGGAGAGTTGATCTCATTGTATCAAATATTATTCTAAGAAAAAGCAAGTTTCTAATTGCTAAGTGTTATGAAAGTCCTTTCCACCAATTAATTTGAAATCCAGTAAAAAAAAAAAAAATCTGAGTTAACTGATAAATGTGGATTAGAACTAAGGCACACGGGTGGCACTGTGAGTTAAGCGTCTGACTCGTGATTTCTGCTCAGGACGTGATCTCTGGGTCATGGGATCGAGCATCAGGCTCTGCGCTCAGCATGGAGTCTGCTTGAGATTCTTTCTCTCCCTCTGCCCCTCCTGCTTATGCGTGCTCTCTCTCTCTCTCCCTCTCTAAAATAAATACATAAATCTTTTTTTTAAATATGGATTAGAATTATGGACAGTGGAGTCTCACTTAGAGCAGCAGAATATTCCAAAGGGAAAAAAAACAGACTTCTTTAAAGTGAGAGAAACATTAAGATACTAATTTAAAGTTAAAAGAAAAAATAATAAGTGAACGAAATTGCTTGTAGTAATGCTCTTATTTCATCCTCTTTGCCATTTAGACTTCGTAACTGAAGATAAAATTCAGGCTTCTGGTCAACCTGTGCATTGAGCCATTACCTTTGCATTCTGAGCTGCTTCTTGAATGAAGATACTCGGTGTAAGTCCCAGCTGGACAGAGTTTGCACTCGAGTTGTCCTTCTTCATCTTGATAGTATCCGATCAAGCAGCTTTCACAGGCGGAATGCTCCAGAGAATAATAGGTTCCCAAAGGGCAATTGACTGAAAAGAAAACAAACAGGAGACATAGTAAGCTGTAGAACTGGAACACATTTGGGTTCCTTTATCCTAAGGCATGAAAATAATAAAGCATGCTTCCAAGTACTATTGTTTATGCATTAAATCTTACTGTCAGGGGTTTACTCACAAGATAAACCTTCCAGAAATGTATTCCTAGAAAACCAACAGTAGATTTTTTTTTTTTAAGAAAATGCAAATTCTTATCGACCAAGCTTAGGGCTTGTGTGATAGGAGCTTTAAAGTGTGGGTTAAACCAGATCATCCTGGGAAACACACAGCTAACAAAGGGAAGGCTGCTGTAAGGAAAGAATAAAACAGTGAACATTTAGGTTAATTTGAAGCTTCAAGATATGAAAAACACTTTCTTAGCTGTTCCTCTGAATGGTTCCCCTTATGAAAGTGACAGCTTGTCTATTACGGCATCATTTCTAGAAACAAAACCAGGCAAAAGTTGTGGGACTAAGCCGGGTGAGTTAAGTAGACTCTTGTCTCTGTTTATAGGAATTCCTGTCCAGTGAAGGCAAGTCTGAGACATCCTCAGACTCCAGGATCCCGAGGAAACAGGCCAATTTTAGGACCTCCCTTCCTTGGAGGTTTTGGTCTACTACTTGGCAGGCTCGAAGTGACTCAGGATTTCTGAGACCAGAGTGGAATGCTAACCCCACGAAAAGGCTGCTAGCAAAGTTAGTATTTGTAAAGAGAGGATACTTGAAATTAGCACCCAGATGGTTCTGATGATAATGTGTATAAGAATTACCTGGGAACTTACTAAAAATTCAGATTCCAAGGCTCTGTCCCCAAAGTGCCACATATATTAGTTCTGAGATGGGGCCTGAGTCAAGATGCATTTTGATAAGCACTTCAGGTGATGCTGACACAGGTGCTTTGAAGACCATACCGAGAAATGCAGAACACTGACCAAGGTGATTTCTAATTTTTACTCACAAGGTAGGGAGGAAACACGAACTGGTTCAGAACGACCATTTCAATGTGCTTTCATTGGGCTGAATTTATCACCCAACTGAGCTCTGGGAAAAACAGTAAGAACTGTTGAGGAAGGATTTCCTGAACAGGAGGCAAGATCCCACGCCTACAGAGAGGTTAACGCCAGGCTCATGTCATCTGGTTCAGCTGAGTGTTCAGAGTTTGGGGAGAGGAATCTTCCCTATCTATAAGCAATGACATATTTAGGAAACCGGCTGGAAGTGATCCAGATTGTGGTAGTCTGGGTTAAAAGGTAAGGGGCTGTGTGTAAGGAGGATAAGGAGTGGCTGCTTAATGGTTATTGGGGTGGGGCTCCTTTGGAGGTGATGAAAATGTCTTGGTAGCGGTGATGGCTGAACAACACTGTATCATGAATGTGCTAAATACCACTGATCGGTACACTTTAAAAGGGTTGATTTTATGCTGGTGAATTTGGCAGTGGCTACTCAGGTGGAAATCTTAGCTATACCACTTACTGCCTTAATGGGTAACTTCCTAGCCTCTCTGACTTCAGTTTTGCCATCTGTAAAATGGGCTTAATTGTAATAGCACTTCATGGAGTTGCTAAAACAATTAAACACGAGAGATGCTCAGCCAGCCTATGGAAGTGGTCAGAACGTAGTCATTATTTTTATTGGAGATGCTGCTAAAAGTTACGAGCTCTAGAGATCTATAAGGAAAACTAAGATCTGAGTCCCTTACCTGAGATAGTTTTCTTGTCCTGAATAATTGGTGGTTACTTAGAGGCCTGAGACAAAATAATAAGAACAAAAACCACACAACAATTGCAAAATGTTTCATTTCAATACCCCTGGGTAGTTGCAAAGAGGCTCTACTCATCTCGCTTGACCCACTACGAGCCAGATATTTTTTATTGCAGGGAAAAGTCTTACCACACATACGCCCTCTCAGCACCGAGCCTGGTCTGCAGAAAAGGAAAGCCTTTTCTGTCTCTAACGAATTGCTGTCGGCTACAAGCATCTCAGATGCAAGCTGAAAGGAATACATGGGCTCCTGACTGAGGGTCCTTTTCAGTTGATTTGTAATGGTTTCCAAAGTCTTAATGAGTCGCTGTTGATTTTCCAGCTCAAGGGTATCATTCCTTTCATCGGGTAATGGCACACTAGCTGAGATAAAAACAAGACGAAATAAAACATAACACACACACATGGTGTTTCAGGAAACTGTAGTTTTTTTTTCTTTGTTTGTTTTTTAACCAAAGAAAGATGGCATATTAAAAATCTTCTGGGCAAAACAAACTCAAACTCAACCACTACTTACTGAGCAACTAGTATATGGATAATCTTAAGAACAATGCAATTTGTTTTAATCCTTCCCTCATATGCTGGATCTACATCACCTTTTTTGTGAAGTTCTTCCTTACAGCATGTTAAATTTCTGTAAATTCTTGCTTTTTAAAAACATGCCTTAGTTCGTCATGCCAAGAGGAGTACAAAGCAGGATGCTTGTTGCTGCGAGAATCATAAAATACATCTGTGATATTAAATTGCAAAAAAATGACGAAACTTAGGTGATTGGGCTCTCCCTAATTTTCAGTTCCAGGATTATTTCCTAAGGATGATAACAAATGGAAACTTTGCAAAATAGGTTTCCCACCAAGAATGTCACATAATATTGTTTTTCCAAACAGTCTCTCCTTACCTGTGATGTTAAAAATTAACTTAATTTTGTGGTCAGATAATGGGGCATTTCTTTTAATTCGTGAAGATCTGGCTTTGCCGGCACCTGTGGGTGTTTCTTGCACGGAGTCCAAGAAATCATCATAAGAGTAATCCAGCCTATTAGCTGCGCCCCAACCACCAGGTCCTGGACAGTTGGGGCAGAAAAACAAGATTCTACAGTTGCCTCTTTATCAGCACTTAGGTTCTAATGGTAAGCCACAAGTCAAATTGTTCCTATTTCTTAAATCGTCCATAATGTGCTGCATACAGGGATTCATCCAGAATCTCATTTTTCACCTATAATCTTATATTGTAATTTTTAGGCACTTCATTTTAGATTTAGATTACCAATGAATTGCACAAGAAGAAGAAAGAAAAGTTCCTATGGAGCCACCTAGGCATTTAAGCCATTCTTATCTTTGAGTTAATAGCTAAAATTACCTTAGCTTTAGAGGTAAATAGGATGTGGGTGCAGAATTTTAATCAATCTCTATTTTCCTTCAGGGTTGGCTCCATTCTTTTCTAAAAAATTATAGTATCAGATTTATAAACTTAATGCAAATGAACAGGTTTCCTTTTGTGAAGATTATTCAAGATACTGCATCATTTTTTAACGGTGGGGACATTCAGTTAAGCAATGGTGGTGCATTCAGTTAAGCAACAGACTCTTGGTTTGGCTCAGGTCTTGATCTCAGAGTTGTGATCTCAGGGTCATAAGATCAAGCCCCACTTGGTCGTGGAGTCTGCTTGAGATTCTCTCTCCTTCTCCCTCTGCCCCTCCTGTTCATGCTCTCTCTCAACAGATAAATAAATCTTTAAAGGTGGAGGCAGTTTCTAAAGGTAACATGTAAGCTAAGTGTGCATGTAGCCACAGTGGACTATATCACACAGATATGTGAGATTCTTCAGATGCCCCAAGTGTCATCGTGGTCACCATCTGCATAGATTCAGATTGTGGCTTCTGGATGTAGGAGATAAGGGTGTACAATGCTAGTACAGTTACTTTCACCTCTCTGAACTTCAGTTTCTTCATTTATAAATTGAGATCATTATTCTTACTTCACAGGTTTGGGGGATAACTGAGACAATGTATACTAACCATCTAATTCAGTATTTGACTCCTTCTAAAACCTCAGTAAGTGATACTAATATTGGTCTGGGTATATTGTTGTTGCTTGGTTATATGCTTTAAATATCAAATTATATTTATACAGGCCTGTCTACCTAAATAAACTGTTTAAAAATTTTTAAATAAAATTTAAAATAGAGTTTTAAATAAAATAAGCTGTTTAAATTTTTTTTTGTGTCTAGTTTATGTCTTTGGCCTAGGATAAAATTACCTAGGATAAATATTTTTGATTTTCATTTAAACATCTTTTCTACAAATATTATGTAGCCATTATAGAAAAATGGATGAGCAAAGTCAAAAATTTTTTTTGATTACCTATAATTCTACCATATAGAAATAATGACTAGAACATATTAGGCAAGATTTTATTTTATGAATATATAAACACACACATATGTTTATGCATACATAGATGCATGAATCACTAGAGTAGAAATAAACATACCATATCTTCAAAAAATGATTACACTCTGTGTATTTTATTTAGTAAAATTTTTCTAATTTTCTCAATAATATATTATGGCATTTCTGTATCAAATGGCTTCATAATATTCTCTTTTATGGCTATACCACAAACTAACCAGGTTCCTATTTTCAGACTTTTAGGTTATTTCAAAAATCTAGAACATCCTTCTGCATAGAGGATTTCATAAAATATAAGGCACCATCAATGAGAAGATACATTCCAATCTTAGAGATGTCCAAATGAAAAATGTACATCTTAGAATTTATGAAATGTAGTACCTATTTGCACACTGGCATGATTTTTATACTGAGAAATATTCTTAGAAGTAGATTTCTGGGTTTGAATATTTTTAATCTTTTTGATATATATTGTCAATTGCCCTCCAGTTTCTCCCCTGTATACAATATATGCATATGATTTTTTTTCCCTTATATCCTTACCAGTTTTGGGTATTATGATTCTTACTTGAATTTGTTAATCTGACAGATCAAAAACAGCATCTTGTTTTAGGTTTTTTTTTAAGATTTTATTTATTTATTCATGAGAGACAGAGACAGAGAGAGAGAGGCAGAGACACAGGCAGAGGGAGAAGCAGGCTCCATGCAGGAAGCCTGATGTGGGACTCGATCCTGGGTCTCCAGGATCACACCCTGGGCTGAAGGCAGCGCTAAACCATTGAGCCACCTGAGCTGCCCTCATTTTAGTTTTAATTTGAATTGCATGACTATTATGATGTCAAACCATTTTAATATATTTATTGGCCCTTTGGTTTTCATACATTATGATTTGCCAAGGTGTTTTTAGAAATATTATGCTAATCTTGTGACTTTCTACTGTAAAGATATTCAAGGAGAAAGGCTTATCTCTTAGGATCAATTGTACCATATTGTCCACATATGATTCTAGGAAACTGCCACTTTATCCTTATTAGATGACAAATATCACTCATTTTAAAGCCATATGATGACACCTGGCTCCCTCTAGGTGTATCCTTATACTCTTAATAATCTGCCTCAATAATCTGGGAGGTGAAACCTGTGTCATGTGTGACAGAAGAGTCATGCCACTGCCAACTCTATTGCCAATGCCACTTCATGTTCTTCTAAAACTTTAATGTCCAAAATCTTCACTGAGAAGTTTTACATAATAGTTAAAAATGGGAAAAATAGCAAAGCTTACCAGTAGGAAATTGTTTACATAAAACTGATTAAATATGTGGCCATTAAAACTGAAGCATAATATTTAGTGACAGAAAAATGTCCTCAATATAATATTAGGTAAAAATTCAAGTTTATTTATTTATTTATTTATTTATTTATTTATTTATTTTTAAAAATTCAAGTTTAGAAAATAGTATGGCCATATATACATATGTGTGTATAGTTATATGTATGTATGTTAATGAGCATATAGTAATACATATACTAGTATATTAACCAAATTTTTTATGGAACTGTGGATTATCTTGATTTCATTCTTTAGGTTTTAGCATTTTTTCAAATTTTTGCATAAATATATATACTCAAAAATGATATTTTTAAAATTTAAAAAGTGTAAAGAAAATGTCAACATCAATCTAAATGTTAAGTCACTAAAAATATTACACATATGATTAGTGTCAGAAACAAAAAAGGATGTCTGCTGTAATGTCAATTAATATTGTCTCAGATAGCCTTCCAAAGACTTTATGTGTACTTGTACTTATTCATTTAATCCTGAGAATGGCCCTATGAGTACAGTACTTTTATATAACATCCATTTTATAGGTGAGGAACCTGAGGTACAGAGTATGAACTTGCTAAAGACCTCACAGCTAATAGGTGGTAAAGCCAGAATTTGAACATAAAAAGTTGGTCTTAGAGTCCATGTGTTAAACCATGATACTTTTTGTTATTGCTTTTTCTTTTCTTTTTTTTTTTTTTTGAGAAGAAAAGGGAAGAGGGGGAGGGACAAAGGGTAAGAGAGAGAGAATCTTAAGCAGGCTCCATACTCAGCATAGAGCACAACACAGGGCTCAATCTCACAACTGTGAGATTATGACCTAAACTAAAATCAAGGGTCGGACGCTTAAGTGACTGAGCCACCCAGGCACCCCATCATTATTATTTTTAAAAACATTATTCTGGAAGTGTTTGACAGTTTTATAATAATGCAACAAAAATGAGAAATATAATTACTGGAAAGTTTGATGATTTTACTAATGAAAGAACCAAGAGTGACTACTGAAATCTTCCAGAAATATTAAGGCAATTAGCTAAATGGCCAGCTACACCAGCATACAAATCACATGTCATACTTAGGAATAACTTGAATAATAATGCTCAAAGATAATATGGAGAAAACATGAGAATAGATTTAGAAGGTATATCAGACTTGAATAGGTTGAGTCTTAACACATTCTGGGTAAGAAATCTGAATATTTTACATGTGTGACTATTTTAAATCAATGACTTAGTTGCAATTTAAATTGAATGCCATATAAAAATTGCTTTAGTACTAATCTAAGATATCATATACATATTGAAATTTCACCATCATAATGTGACTTATTTTTCTTAGTTTTTATCATCTCAAGAGTTTTGGTTTAAAAAAAGTTAATTTGTCTAGTTTGCCCCACTCTTCTGAAATTATGTTATACTGTGGATCACTCTTGCAAACTACTGACACTGTATAACTTTATTACCAATTGCAAAGCCGTTTTCATAGTCATAATTGTATTCGAGGCAATATTTTTTGGTCAGGTCCTCCAATCTGCAGTCAATGTCATCAGCATCACTACAAAATGATGGGACCTGCAAATGAAAAATGAAGAGCGTGAAACGTCAATCACATATCTGTGTGGTCTGGATAAGCCCTTTATTCAGCTAGACTTCACATTTCTCTGCACAGGAGGGAGGAGAGAACCACAGGTCTGCTTGCTCCTGGACAGACTCCCGTCCTTTCTCCATGTCCTTCCCTAGAGGCTCTGGTGCTCATGGACCATCAGGATTAGTTTCATGGCTTTTCTCTGTGTAGGTCACAGATCACCAGAAGCCCAGGACTCCTGGCATATCTCTTATCTCCAAATTTTCACCCCATATGGGTCCTTAGGTCCCTTTATCTGGCTCTATCTCCCACTCATCTCTAAGTCCTTAGAATCTTCCTCTGCCCTCTGAAACTCAACAGTCATCAGTGAATCCCCTGTTATTTTTTTCACCTCTATTTATGGTCCCTTCACCTTAGTTCTCAATGACACCTCACTTTTCAGTTTTCTCAAACATGGGCATGGAGGCGGAAGAAGTGTCTTCCTCACTCTTGCCTGCTGTTTCCAGATTACACTCCCTCACCCCTCCTTAGAGCCTCACAATCCTTAAACTCGTGGTATAGTAGACAGCCTCTCCTTGTGGCAGCTGCCTACAGCCTTTCTCCATTCTGCATCACCCCCTCATTCCAAGAACATCCAGTAACTTGCTGTTATAACTGGTGATTTCTATATCCAAGATCCAGCTAATCCTTCCTTCCATCACCATGCCTTCTCATTTCCTTTTCCCCTTCTCCTCTAGTATTTCAGCCTTACTTTGTCCCTTGCTCTCATGATCATACCCTCAGACCTCCTCATTACCAGTAACGGCATCCTCTTGTACTCTTGGAAGTCCTTGACGTCATCAGATTTATAATCCATTGACCCTATCATCTCTTCACTGTCTCTCAGCCTGATGTCTTCACCTTCTTATTTATCTATCTTAGATTCTATGGCTCATCACCAGAAATCACTCCCTGATGGGCCCCATCCTCCGATGATTGTCTGCAGAACGCATAACCCTAGTTAAACTAAGTGCTTTGTTTTCTCCACAATCCTGCTTCCTGCCAATCCTACCACCTTTCTTTAGCACATTCATCTGTGCTGTCCTAGAAAATTATTTTATACCATCAACTCTCTTTCTAAACCTCAACAACTCCTCCCCATCCTTACTCTCCCAGCTGATCACTCTGCATCTTTTTCCACTGAGCAAATAGAAGTCAGGAAAGATCCTCTGACACACTTCCACCACCATGTATACCCACTCCAGCATCTGTGTCTCTGTGTACACTGCCTCCTTGACTCCCCTCTTTCTCTCATACTGTACATCAAATCTACTCTTAGAACCTATCCAAAAAACTAAGCTGCCTACTCTGTTAGGGATACAAATATGTATATAACACATTTTCTTCGAGATGCTCAACACAGTTAAATACATCATTTTGCTTTCCTGTAAACAGTAAAAGAATCCTAAACAAAAATGCATGAAAGAGAAAATCCTCACAATGTTCAATTATCTCATCATAAAACAAATACAGTCTACAATGGCATTTTTGTCATACTTAAAATAACAAAGCAGATATTTTCAAACCACATGGACCCCACACTTCTCTAGCTTTCTGACTCAGAATGTTATAAAAAATTCAAAATGTTTTAATAAAGATTCACTTATAATTCATTCCAGAAGTCCAAAACCTATGGGTAATTCTAAATATTAGGAGCAAGTTTGGATTACAGGGGGCAGGAAATCATCAGGACACAGAATTCCAGTTATAGGTAACTATGAGAGGCTATGAAAAGCTCAGTATTGTTAAAATATGACAAACAATACTCCTGACATACCATTTTCCCCAGGGTAGTCTCAAATGCTTCGGAAAACTTCTTCAACAGATCTGTATCATCACAACGAGTTGCTTTGTACAGCATCTCAAAGGATTTGAACCCATGGTTTGCAAAACGTTTTACTGGAAAATGTTAGAGAAAACAGCTTCAGTTGGTTAAGATTTTTCAACACAAAGATTTAATTGTCTTTGGAGTAACTGTAACTTAGTACTTTGATTCTAAAATGATCTGTGGGATTCCTTTAAAAACAAGAGACAGTTGAAAAAAGTTTCTAGGCATTAATTGATCACAATAAACCATGATGAGCCAAGCAGCACTGTACCCAGTTACCCAGTGATGAGGTTTGCTTTATTATTCCTTAGCTTGCAATCACATTAAGAAAATGAGCATTTAAGGGAAAAAGCGACTTGAAAATTTTTAAATTATATTTCTGGAAAGTTTTGAAAAGTCTTGCCTGGGTCAAAGATATCTTTTATGTTTACATAAATTTGTATCATATATGTTTTTATTATATTTTTAGCCAATATACATTGAAAAATTTCTAAATATGATGTACAATCATAGTCCTTGAAAGTGTAATTTTCATAGAGAATTTCTCCTTGGATCAAAAACTTGCATGGTTAGACTTAGCAAGATGTCCCATAATATTCTGAGACAATGAGTCCTAAGAGCATCAACATTAAAATCCTACTGTCTAAATCTGTGATAAAGGTGAGTGATACTGTAGAACTTTTAATTACTCCCCACATTTGGCGGGGGGGTGGAAATAGCTCAATTGGGCTTTACTTTTTCCAAGAAGTTGGTATTTAAACTCAATCTATGGTACTGAATCAAAGATTCATTCCAAAGAATATTTACTTACACTAGACAGAGATATTGGCTATTTTTATAAAAATACATATATTTAAGATTATAGAATAGTTCTAAATCTAAATCAGACCTAAAGAGATTGTGACTCATCTTTCATTCCATCACATATTATGGATCTTACTTTAAATACAGCTCTTTTGCGGACTATGAGACTGTAAGTTCAAGTTTACAGATCAAGAACATGCTGGCAAGTCTCTATTTCTGGTAAATAACAAGGAGAGGACCAAGATGGGTTTGCCTTAAACTGAATCTTGTCCTGTTGCAATCCAATCCATAACCAGACTTTGACGGGCTAACATTTTAAATCAGAGGCTGAACATTTCTCTTACTCATAGACATTTCAAATTCATGGCACCAGTTTTTAAAACAATAAGCTCAATGCCGAATGTGGACCTCAAACTCATGACCCGAAGTTCAAGTGTTGTGTGCTCTCCTAACTGAGCCAGCCAGGTTCCTCTCATGGCATCATTTTTCACTAATTAAACCCAATTCCTATAAAAAGGCAATTTTCCTCTTACATGCTCAGAAACGTACACTCACCCAAACACACACTCACATATATGAAAGGAGCCCAGAAAGAAAGAAAACATACTAGCACAGTCTGGCCATTCAGTGGAATATGGTGGGTTCCAGATACCATCTTCATAAGCACAGTAATACTTCTCAGTAGACCCTTCTGTGAAATCGTAACCCTCCAGGCAACTTAACGTGCAGTTAACTCCGGCGCTATCTTGAGTACATATAAAATCCCCATTTACGGGTGTAAATGGAACTTCACAGGGAGAACCTGCATTAAAAAAAATTGTACTATTTACATATGGTGGTATAAACAATATTAATTAAATTCTATGAATCTAAGCTGAATTTTGAAGAGGACTCCTCCTGTCTACCAGTATTCCAGGAAAAACTTCCTCACAAATCCTTAGTATGGGAACATGACAACATATCCTTCTTTGTTCCTAGGTGGGCGCAGCTGAAAAGCTGTACCAATGTGTGGTCAGAGGCTGTGCATATTTTACAAATGCTAATTTATCTCTGACTTGGGGTTGTTACTGGTGGCATTTCTATAAGAAGAGTATAAACTAGATAGCATTATGTAGCAAGTACAATTTCAGAACCTGTCTCCTCAGTTACCCAAAAGAGAATTATGACAATAACATTGTGTACCTTTGGTGAAGATGCTAATGAAATGTTAATTAAAGACTACCCTTGAAGAAAATAGTTCTATGTATCACAGAGTGAAGCAATGACAACTGGAAATGTAAATAAGATCTGTCAGTATTCAAACTTAATGAATCTATTGCACACAGTCCATTTATTTTCACAAAATACAGAAATTACATATAAAAATGTCAACTAGATTTCTGGAACTTTATGAAGAAAATACCTTTTATGACAATGTGGATGTCACAGCTCCTGTTATTGCCCGAGGGGTCAGTGGCTGTATATCGCACTATAGTCTCTCCATGAGGGAAAAGTTCTCCTGGTGAGTGGCTCCTGGTGATGAGTAACACGGCCCCTGGAAAGGAAAGAGGGGACGTAGTTTTGGGGTGACTAGTCTGCAGTCACTTTACCAGTTTGTTTATTTGATTTGAATTTTCATTTTCTATTTATACAAACCAGCTGGGCATTCAATTTGTGTTGATTTGGTCACCAGTAAAAAAAAATAAATAAAAGATGTAATATTTATACTACAAAATAGAAGTATAAGACTCAAAAACCTCGAGGCACCTGGGTGGCTCAGTGGTTGAGGGTCTGCCTTCGGCTCCGGTCATGATCCTGGGGTCTTGAGATTGAGACCCACATCAGGCTCCCCATAGGGAGCCTGCTTCTCCCTCTGCCTATGTCTCTGCCTCTCTCCCTGTGTCTCTCATGAATAAATAAAATCTTTATAAAAAAAAGACTAAAAAACCTCATTAGATTAAGACATTCTTGAGGTGTCTACATGGCTGTCAGTTAAGTGTCTGCCTTTGGTTTAGGTCATGATCCTGGGGTCCTCAATCCTGTAGGGATAGAGCCCTCCATCGAGAATAGAGCATTCCTCCCTGCTCAGCGGGGAATCTGCTTCTCCTTCTCCCTCTGCCCCTCCCCACACCGACTTGTGCTGTCTCTCTCTCTCAAATAAATAAATAAATAAAATATTTTTAAAAAAAGATTAAAGCAAAAAAAAAAAAGATTAAGACATTCTTGCTAAATAAATGATTTTCCTTGAATAGGCCAGTCTATTGGAATATTGGAAAATTTTTAAAAAACTCAATTTAGTTAACATATACTATATTATTAGTTTCAGAGGTAGAATTCAGTGATTTATCACTTGCATATAATATCCAGTGTTCATTACATCAAGTGCCCTTCTTAATGCCCATTACCCAATTATCCCTTCTGCCCTAATCACCAATATTGGAAATTTAATTAAGAAATTTATTTAACTCGCATTTTCCTATTGTTGCTTACTGGGTTTTAGTGAGACTTTTAACATGAACTTCAACTGTATCTACTCATTTTTTTCTGCTTCCCTATGAACTTTTCTAATTTGGGGGGCACATGCTTAAGGAATGAATATGAATACATAGAACTGTACTAATGATATTAATAAAATGAATAGTTTATGCCTTCAGGACAATGTACGCTTAGAGACTCAATGAATTTATTAGAAATCTTCAAGTATGACAACTAGTATAGGTTTAATAAATGTGCATTGGATACTGAATGAAGGGAACTCTACGGGTAGGTAGGATTAATGATATTAAATTATATATAATTATCCTAGCATTAAAACATATATTACCTTATATGATTATTCATTCCATTTAGATAAGACGTAATTTGCTTTTCATTTCTTTTATCCATTTAAAAAGCATTTAAAAATGAAATAAAATTCAGTGTTAACCATGCTGACCATAAAATCCTTGTGTCCGCACCTGAGTTGTCTGAGAACTGAGGCTCATCCCATGTTGCAGAATGCTCCTTCTCTGAGACCTGCATCGGAGGTGGGGATCTGCACCAGTCTATGCTAGGTGGTTCTACATCTGAAAAACAAGAAAGCAGAGAAAGAAGTCACAACTGATACTCAAAAATAATGAGGGGGTGTGCACAAGAGAACTGAAGTCTGCTTGTGCTAGCAGAAAACCTTGACCTTGTTAGGCTGGCCCTGGAGCCTTTTGGACAATGAGATCTGTTTTATTCCTGGTCTCAAGGCAAAAGAAAGAGCGGATTCTTATTAGGTTGCTCTCTGCCTGTTGAAGAAGAAATACTAGGTTCCTAAAATCACCCTGAGCACAGCTGTGTAAAAGGCAATTCTGGGGGTGCCCGGGTGGCTTAGTTGGTTGAGCATCCGACTCTTGGTTTTGGCTCAGGTCATGATCTCAGAGTCATAAGATTAAGCCCCTGCCAGGTTCCGTGTTCAGCGCAGAGTCTGCTTGACATTCTCTCTCTCCCTCCCAATTGCACTCTCTCGCTCTCTCTCTCTCTCTCTCCACCAAAATATATAAATAAATAAATCTTTAAAATGAAAGATTTTAAAAAGGCAATTCTGGATGTGATGGCCATCCTACCCATAGTAGTTGTACTGATCAACCAGGAAGTGAAATGAACCTTCCCAGAGAAGCAGAAGGAGTGAAATGACCAAATCTCAGACTATGTAAATTTAAGGGGCTTATCTGAGGTCATTAAGCTAGAAGACTGCAATCACAGGATTAAGACCAGGGTATTTCTAACCATGATACATGAAAACACGTACTTGGAAATTAAATGAGCTGTATCTGTGAGAATATATAAATTTCTGTTTTTATGCTACGTCTTTTTTCTTCATGTTTGTCACTTCATTAGTGCAGTCGCCTTTGGTTTACTACTTTCCTAGGCCATAAACTCAGTGGACCAGTGCCGAAGCCTCTCTTGCTTACAGTGAGCTTTCCACGGCAGAGCACAGCACCAGGTCCATAACACATGCTTAGAAAAAGGTTTTTGAATAAAGAAAAAAATTAAGAAATGTTCATTGGAGGTCTATGTACTTGAAAAATGCTGAATCAAGTCAATTCATAGTTAAACTGACCAATCTGGCAGGGTTTACTATTTTTCCAAAAGAAATTGCAAAAAGGTGTTTTCAAGATTTTCTAAACTTACCTGATTCTAGACAAACATTTTAAAGTTGAACTGCACGTACACAAGAGCACTAAGACTCAGTCAATTACTGTCAAAAGAATGGGAGGTACTAGCAGAGGCACTGTCTCCGAAAGAGAGGAAAAAGCCTATTTCAAAGCAAGGGAGGCAGCATTCCCTGGAATGCTAAGCAAAAGCATTCCTGCTTCCTCCCCTTTATCATCAGTAAGACATCCACACCCTGTCATCAGAGGAAATAAGAAAATGTAGGCTTTAGAATATTTTCTCTGTCTCTCTCTTTCCCTCCTCCCTCTCTCCTTGTCTCCCTCTCACCTTCTCCCGCTTTCTCTTCTTTCTCATATCATCTCTCTTTCATAAGCTGAAAATTCTCCTAGTGTCTAGCTAGACACTTGAGTACACATTTTACATTTCACTGCATTGACACTTCATTGTGAAAAATTAAAACTTGGCAAACGCTTGAACCACACTTCCATGTTTAAAATCACAGTACCATAAACAAATCCAGCATATTTTCCATATGACTGGCAAAGTTCATGTTTAAAACAACACTGAAAAAGCAGTGAAAAAACCCTAAGTACTATGAAATGAATTAGACTGGTTTTTTATTTGCATTTCTTTTTACCTACTTTTACCAATACCTGTAATTTCTAGGGTAAGGAGCCAGTCTGATATACATTAGTTACTTCGAGAAGTTATGTAAAATTCTTAACACAAAATGAATTTAATGTGTTGGATTTTTAAACAGACATATTAAAATATGAGATGAATGTAGCAAAATGTCAATATGTTTACATAGATCTGAATGTGCGTCCGGCACCAGTTCAAGTGGTTCATGAATTTTAACTAACTAAAACCCTCACAACAACCCAATGATGTAAGATGTTTATTAATTCTATTTTTGGATAAAGAATCTGAGGCACAGGGTGGCTACTTGTCACACTGCCTTTAAGGGGTAGAGCTAGATGTGGACTCAGATTGGGCTCAGAGTCTGTGCTCTTGACCACACTACAGACTGCTTGCTACATATCCTATTTCTCCATGTATTATATCTTAGTGGTGGGTATCTGGTATTTGCTGAATATCTACTGAATTGTTTGAACATACGAAGACAAATTGGAAGATAGAACAGCAAATCAGTGGGCTCCCTTCCCCCTGAAAAGACTGATGTACAGCAGTGGTTGTAAGGATGAAGAGACTGGGGCAGATTTCAGGGACAATAAGTAGATGAAACCAGCAGACCTGGATAACTAATTGGATGCTAGTGATGGAAGGAGAGGAGTCAAGGATGAGTTCCAGGTTTTTGCATGGTGGACAGGGGGTTGGCTGTGCCATTTTCTGAGCTGAGAAATAGATAAGGCATGAGTGAGAAATACACAAGGATGATCTTCCATCATTGGGTTATTGTAATACATTGGTTATTCCCAGTGTAAGACAGCTCCACGGAAAGCTCAGTAGGCAGTTCTATATATTGGTTTGAATTTCAGAAAAGAGATCTAAGCTTGAGACAGAAATCTGAAAGTTGTCAGTTAACTAAAACACTGGGAACACTATAGAAAGAAAGACAAAGAGGACTAGGCTGGAGCCCTGGGGATGATCCACAAGATGATCTGAGGAAGAGAAGCCATGTAGGAAAGAGATAAACAAGGAGAAATGAGAACAATGTGTTGAAGAACCAAGAAAGACCGGTATCAGATAAGGAGAGTGTGGTTAACAATGTAAAAATAGGGGCACCTGGATGGCTCAATCAGTTAAGTGTCTGCCTTCAACTCAGGTCAGGATCCGGAGTCCTGGGATGGAGCTCCTGCATCGGGCTCCCTGCTCAGTGGGGAGTCTACCCCCCCTCCCCTCTGCTTGTTTCCTCTCTCTCTCTCAAATGAATTAATGAAAAATCTTTTAGAAAATTAAAAAAAAACACTATGGAAAGATTATGTAAAATAAGAACTAAGAAGTGTGCAGTAGGAGTAACTCTAGAGACCACTATGACCCTGTTGAAAGTAGTTTCTGTGAGTGAAGGGAACAAGAGCCAGACACGCTGAGTGACTGAGATAAACGGCCTGTGAGACAAAACAGATGGCAACTCCTGGGAACTTCAAAAGGCTCCTATTGGAAGAAATCAAAGAGAGATGGTGACACTTAAAGAGTATGTAGGTTTCAAAGAGGGAGTGGCTTGAGCAGGCTTCAAGACCAGCGGGGACAATCAACAGGAGGAAGGTGTTGAAGATAAAGGAGTAGCAAAGCCCTTGGAGTGCTGGATTATTTTCACAAACCTACTCAAGTAATTTTATGACTTACCAATAACCTTGACATGGAAAGTGCAGCTGGCTTGGTTGTTGGATAGGTCAATGGCTGTATATGTGATAGCAACATCTCCAATCGGGAAAAGGTAAGGTGGGGTGAAAGCTGGATGAACATGGATTGATACCTTTTAGGCACAAATAGATATTTTGAAAGTTAAAGTTAATAGCAATAGTACATTCATTCTTTTTTACTTAAATATCATCAGGAAAAGTGAGATTAAAAATGGCACAGTATTTCATAGCAAACAGGAAAAAAAAAATCAGGCACAGCCTTTTGATGTGTCTCTTTCCAAACTATTAGTCGATTTACATAGTTTATACAGTAGGCATACATATGAAATGTTGTCCCTTGTTTTTTAAACATAATGTCTTAAAACATTCTTTAAGCTATTATATAGTCTTTAGAACTTAAGGAGACTCTTAAATGTCTCCATAGTTTTCCATAGAATAAATATATGCTGATTAAAAAAAAAATCAGTCAAAGGACATTTAAATTGATCCCAGATTTTCCTATAGTGAACAGTACTGGGATAAACAGTTTTGTACAGGTAATTCTAAAATATTTTTATTATGTTTCTATAATAAATTTCTAGGCCAGAGTTACTAACCGCAAAATCATTAACATTTTATTGATGATACAAAATTTCTTTCCCAAAACATGGTAACAACTTGCATTCCTATTTGTCAGTATTTGGTTTTTTTATAATAAATTTATTTTTTATTGGTGTTCAATTTTCCAACATACAGAATAACACCCAGTGCTCATCCCGTCAAGTGCCATCCTCAGTGCCTGTCACCCATTCACCCCAACCCCCACCCTCCTCCCCTTCCACCACCCCTAGTTCGTTTCCCAAAGTTAGGAGTCTTCATGTTCTGTCTCCCTTTCTGATATTTCCTACCCATTTCTTCTCCCTTCCCTTCTATCCCCTTTCACTATTATTTATATTCCCCAAATGAATGAGACCATATAATGTTTGTCCTTCTCCAATTGACTTATTTCTTGCAGCATAATACCCTCCAGTTCCATCCACGTTGAAGCAAATGGTGGGTATTTGTCATTTCTAATGGCTGAGTAATATTTGATAAGTGTCAGTGTTAAATTTCCCACTAAGTTCTCTGCCCTGTATTAAATTCCATTACTTTTTGGTAACTAAAAAATATGACACAAGGTCACTGTTTTAATTAACAATTTCTTCATGCCTTATACTAAGATTAAATTCTCATATGTTTACAAGATATAGATATATTCTTTCCTTTTTGAATTACATGTTTGCCTTATTAGTCTGTTTGAAAATTATGATAGAAAAACATTTATAACAATGTGTAGGTAATAAATATTCTAATGTCTAACAAGTTGAAAAAATTTTTCTCAAGTTTACTTTGTCTTTTAGAATTTTTTTAAAATATAAATTTAAAAATACTTTTGTAGTCAAATACATTCGTTTTTTTCAATTGTACTCTTAAAAATATTTCAACATACAGGTGCTATATTTAGTGTGAATGCTCATTAGATCCTGAAATACATCCCTGTACTCAGTGCTTGTTGATGATCATGACAAAGGAAGCAACAATGAATGTTTTCATGAGCCTTTTTTTGGAAAGTAGAAACCACACATGATAAACTGATTATTCAACACATATACCACCTACCGTACATTTAGCCCTAAATGTTTTATTTGCGCTTTTAAAATGATCTAAAAGCTACCTTGTCTTTAGTTACCTAAGGAAAAATACCATATGATCTTATTTAATGTGGAATCTAAGAAACAAAAAACAAACTCCTAGATTCAGAGAACAGGTGGTGGTTGTCAGAGGTGGGACGGGAGTGGGGAGGGATGAAATGGGGTAAAGTTGGTCAAAAGGTACAAACTTTCATTCATAAAAGAAATCAATTCTGGGAATGTAATGTACAACACGGTGACCACAGTTAATTTTTTTAAGTCACCCTGATTCTATATATATTCAACAGAATGATCAGAACAGCTTTTGTGTGTGCGCTGGGGCTCCCCACCCTGATATATCCTAGCTGGCACAATTTATACATGTTTACAGGCAGTTGTGAAAACAATATACCACAAAAGCATCTTTGTGTAGGTGAATACTAACGGTGTGGATTCAAGTGGAGTTAAATCCCAAATGAATTCCTTTTCTAACATCTGATGGGTAATTATCTTAAGCTGACACATATAATATTGAAATACTGTGTTCTGAATAAAACACTGTGTTAGAGAAAGCTGAATTCAAAACACAGTGATCTCTCCTTCACATTGGCCAAAATGCAATCCTTTGAGGTTCATATGTTAAAAGTTATGCTCATGAGCAGGAATTAAGATTGTTTCCACATTTTTTCCTTAAAAGATCATCCCAGCCTCGTAAGGAGCAAAGAATTCTTAGTCACGTTATCTTAGTGGGTACGTAATACATCAAATCTATGCAATAAAAAGTTTCCGTTTCAGAGATTTTTATCTGAGATTTCTAGTCAAAAACGCAAGGCTGATCATTCTTCTATCCAATGAGATATTAATATGCATGAGTACAGTTTATATAGGAGTGCTATCATTAGTGTATTAGTAAATCTTCAGGATCACACATATTTAGAGTCTATTTGAAAAGAACACAAATATTCACATAAACCTTACCTTTTCCCCAGAGTTGTCTTTAGCTGTTGGGATTTGCCAGGTGATATTAGCAGAGTCTTGCTGTTCCTCAGTCTTAGCCTCTATGTCCTTAGGACAGCTGATTTGAGGAGCCTCCACATCTGACGCAGAAAATGTACAAATCAGTGAGAAGATTGATAATGTCATTCTAAGTCATTTAAGAAAAAGGTAAAAATATATGAATACTCTATGACTCGTTTTTTACATCCCAACTCCAGATTCATTTGGAATATGCAACTGCCTTGCAGCGTGGCTTGTGAGGCCTTTCCTGAAATGGTACCCACTGACCTCTTAGCTACCGGAAGTCATTCTCCACACTGGATACTCACGTTCCCATGAAAATGCCATGGTCTTTCTTGCACCTGGGCCTTTGCCCATGGTCTTTTGTGTGCCTGAGTCAAGGCCCTCTTCCCACTTGGGAACGCAAGGCTGATCATTCTTCTATCCAATGAGGTATTAATATGCATGAGTACAGTTTATATAGGGAGTACTATCATTAACGTTATCATTAAATCTTCAGTATCACACATATTTAGAATCTATTTGAAAAGAATGCAAATATTTGCATAAGCCTTACTTTTAATAAGGTAATAGCTTTAATAATAGCTCCTTGTTCTTTCTCAGCTTAGACACAACACCTCAGGAAGTGTTCCCTTGGCTGGTTCTCACAGCCCTCCATCCTTCCTGACCATAAAACTCAACATGCCATTTTGAAATTGAATTTTCTCCCCCTAACAAGAATTAACATTTGTTGAAGGCCAGGATATCTCTTGTCCCATTGGGTTAAATAGTGCCTGGCAAACACCCGAAGCTTGGTTAAATATTTTTGAGTGAAATAAAGAAACAGAGAAAACAAATGTTGACTGTGGTGGGAAGGAACCACATGAGAAAACAAGGCTGTTGAGTAGAATTAATTAGCAGTGCTAAAATGCATTGTCAAAAAAACACATTTAGGCCAATGATATTTTTTGCAGCGTGGAACTTTGCAATACAGATACTGAGTTAGAGGTGGTAACTTTAAACGTATGCACATCAGTCACTGTAGAGCTAAGTTCTTTTTTTTTTAAGATTTTATTTATTTATTCATGAGAGACACAGAGAGGCAGAGACATAGGCAGAGGGAGAAGCAGGCTCCCTGCAGGGAGCCTGATGCAGAACTCGATCCCAGGACCCTGGGATCACGACCTGAGCCAAAGGCAGATGCTCAACCATTGAGCCACCCAGGGGCCCCTAGAGCTAAGTTCTTAATTTATAATGTAAGAGTTGCCTTCTTTTAACTTCTGTTAAATTAGGTCTTCTATAACTTGCAGCTGAATATATCAGAGTTGATAATTATACTTTCTTGTTTCTTGAAAACTTTATACAATTTATATTTTCTCTTTCTTAGAGGGGCTGATACTCGGACATTTTTTCCCTACAAATATGCATTTGCATACTGACTCTGAAAATCTAAAAAAGTAGTTGATTTTTCATTCACACTTGAATAATAGCTTAACTTGGAGTTGGAATTTAAAGTTTCTATCTATTTCCTTTCTGTATTCTTTGGACATTGCTGTATTTTCTTCAGGCATTTATAGTTGTAAATGAGAAGTAAAGTATAATGTAGGTCCGGTTCTTGTTTCTTTTGTGCGATTTCTCTTCTCTCTCTGGAAACTTATTTAAGATTTCCTTGTTAAACTCTGGACCTCAGAAATTTTGCCAGTAGTGAAAATATGCCTGTCTAATAGTCAGGGGCTCTGAGTGATCTCACATTTCAAGTTTGGCTCAGAGAAGCTTCCTTCGACCGGTAAGAAAATTCTTCTCCATCTACTTCCCCCTCTCCTTCTGGAACTCTTTATTAAATGGACACTGGGGCTTTTTCCTATAATAATAATAATAATAAAATACTTTAATACAATATATACAATAATATATAATAATATAATATATTGTATTATATATAATAATATAATAATTTCTCCAATCTTAGGGAACTCTCAATTTGGTTCTTCAAATCACTAATACCATTTTCAACAACTTCTGTTCTACTTTATCCTTCTCCTAGAGATAGTTATGATGTTTTTACTTCTAAGAACAATTTCTTATTCTCAATACCCCCTTTTTCATAGAAGTCTGTTCTGGTTATAAGATGGCAACATCCTCCTATGAAAGTCATGGGACACTGGCTTCAAAGGGCTGATAACTTGCTTATTTGGGCTCCTGGGGGGCTCAGCTGGTTAAGTGTCCAACTCTTGGTTTCAGCTTGGGTCATGACATTAGGGTTGTGGGATCGAGCCTTGCGTCAGGCTCTATGCTGAGCATAAAGCCTGCTTGGGATTCTCTATGTCTCTCTCCCTCTGCCTCTCCCAACCTCCTAAAAAACACAAATCAAGGTGCTGATAATTTGCTTCTTTTTAAATTGATTCAGCCCCATGGGCTTTATATGGACCAGAAATTCCTCAGACATTTTTATCTCCTGATTGAAACCTTACCTGATTTCCAGCTTTAACATTATCCTTATATTCTCTTTCTTCTGTTATTGCCTGGCATTTTATTGTTGGATTTTGTAAATCCATCATCTTGACACAGAAACCCTAAGTATATAAGAACAATACCTACCACTTTATTATGGATTTGCAGCAAAAGCTGCAAAGAGAGACTGCCCCACACTGTCCCAACATGTCATTATATAGAAATTTCGTGTTCAAGCTGACTGATGTAGGGGACCTACCTTTACAAACAGCCATCTGAACTTTGGCACTCCACTTTCCAGAGGTGGTACATCTCACTTCTTCTCTGACACCTGATAAGATGAATCCTTGGCGGCAACTTAGTTGACAAATCGTCCCAGGTCTGGCGGGCTGCTTGCCACAGCTGGGCGGGGAGATGATGACACCTCTGGGCTTCTGGAAGGTGGAGCAGTACCGCTCTATTGTAGGGAAATGAAAAAAATGTTATTTGAATTCCCACAAATTCCAAGAAAAACATAATTGTGCTGCCTTGGAATTGACATAAGTCACTAAATGATATCTGTTTACGAGGCTGAATATATGACATATTATAAATAATGTATAAACTGTATCTCTTTGGTTATCTCATGTTATTTTGTCAGTGTATCACTACCTTGGAAAACTTCTAACTGATATTTTAATGAATGCCAACTGTGACTTTTAGTACTTGCTTGGCTCACATTCTTTCAGTTTGCAGAACATTTATGGCTATAAAATAGAAAATAGAAAATTAAGGCACTTGGGTGGCTCAGTCAGCTAAGCGTTTGACTTCGGTTCAAGTCATGATCCCGGGGTCCTGGAATCGAGCCCAGAGACAGGTTCCCTGCTGAGCTCTCCCTCTCCCTCTGTCTGCCTCTGCCCCTACTTCCCTGCTCATGCTCTCTCTTGCATTCTCTCTCTCTCTCTCAAAGAAATAAATAAAATCTGAAAAAAAAAACCAGTAAATTAGAGTTCCTCTTTCATGGATTAAGCAATGTATTCAGCAACCAATCTCCATTTTATGAGTTTTTTTGCTTCCATCTTTAAGTGAGCACATTATGAGAAAAGGTTTATTCCCTCCCTCAAATCATAGGGTCATAGTTGGGGCCCTGACCCTTCATGTTATCTTTGAAGATAGATAATATAGATAGATAAATAGATAAATAGATGAAGGAGGGAAAATGCAATGGAATGGAAAATCACGACAATGACTTAATGAAGGGTGTGTGTTCGTGTGTGTGTGTCCCCACCCATGTGTGCACATTTATTTGTTTTGTTATGACTCTATTGGCAGCACTGCCAGCATCTTTAGTCTGTATTTCCCGTCTAATAATTGTTAACATTTACTCGGCACGTACTATGTGCCCAGCACTATTCTAAGTGCTTTACATGTTTTGACTCATTCAGTCCTTTGCACTAAGGGGAATTGTTCTCATTTCACTTACAGATGAGAGTATTGAGATACAATTATGGGGAAGTTACCCACAATCAACGTGGGTAACAAGGTCACCTTGCGGTACGTGGCCGACTGTGTTCTCCAAACACTTCACTACCATGCCTCCTCCCTGAAATTTCTTTCAAACCCCTGTGCCATCAAAAGCAATTTTTCCTGAGAAATTGGTTTGTTTCTTCATTTTTGCACAGTATGTGCCAAATGACTGCCCAGACTTTCTGTTCTGCTGTGATGAAGAGGAAAATTAGAGGAAAATTTGTGGTTCAAATGCAATGACCATGCGAGGCTCAATATCCTTTACTTAAGGGATGGTTCTTTTTAAATTCAGAAAATTATCATTTTGACTGTGATAATCATTGAAGATTTTGTTCCCTGTTAATATTCTCTTTTTTATTGTTTGCTTATTTGGGTATTTCGGGTAAGCATTTCTTCAATTTTTATATAATCTAATCTACTGATTTTATTTCCATTGCTTTTATGCTTAAGTTCTGAAATTGGTTAACAGTCACATGTTTTATCTATACTCTCTTCTCATTTATAATGGGTTTATTTTTTTAATTTATATTTTAAAATTTATGAAGAATTGATGTCAGGGTCTGGTGTAAATTAAAGACATACAAGAATTACATTTTGTTTCATTTGTTTTTCCCAAGGAGCTAGCCAATTGTTCTATTTTATAAATTGAATAAATCTTTTCTTCTCAACTGACCTGTGATGCTTCTTTAGTAACATGAAACTCCTAAGTTTCAGGATTTATTCAGTCCTCTTGAACTTATGGCAGTATTTGCAAACTCTTCACTTTTGTAGTTTTAGTATATATTTTAAAACCCAGGAGACCTTTCTCTTTACTATTCTTTATTACTCTTCCCTTTATTCATGATTTTTCCTATATCTTCTTCCAGATAAACTCAAGAATCACTTCCAAATTCCAAAAGGGGGGCACAAAGAAAGTCTCTTTGTGGGTATTAATACCCTCTTCAGGGTATTAAATGAGATTGCATTTTACCCATATACATATCTAGAGAGAACTTAGGTTTTGATAAAATTTCATAAAAATTCTAAAGTGTTCCTTTTTGTCTCTAACATTTTGTAATCTGTGTCACAAGTTCCACACGCTGTTGTTTGAGGTTATTCTTCCTTATTTTTTATTTTCCAGGGATCTTCTGATTGTGATTTTCACTGTGTACTCTGTTTATCATTGTATATGAAAAGCTTTTTATTTGGTATTCTTATGACTTCAGTGAACTCTCAACTCTCTTAGTAGATTCATCTCATTTTGGGGTAGACATGTAATCTAGAAATGATGATGGTTTTAAGTCCCCAAAGCTCCAATCCTATGATTTATTACAAGTGCTCCAGCTCTGAGAACAATGCTAAACAATATGGATGATTCTGGGCATCCTTTTCTCTCCTTGGATTTCATAAGACTGCCTATACTGTTTCCATAAGTGGCTGCAGGTTTAAGAAGGACATTCTTTTTATTATGTCAATTATCAATATGAGTTTCTTAGAATTTTATTGAAAATGTGTTTTAAATGATGATGAATGACATTTTTATCCTCTGCTAAGTAACCATATGAATTTCTCCTATTTGTTATAATGAAATAATTTATTATATTGATAGAATATATCTAATTTTATTTAAGCCCTTCTGCATACTTAGGATAAACTGCTTGTTTTGACAGGCCATTCTTTTGAATATGAATTGGTAGTATACTTGATGTCAGAGTTTACTATCTGCTTTTAGCTATCAAGTTGGCAACTTGTAATAGTTTGATAATATATTTAGTTTCCCATTATTTGGGCCAAGTTATATGGTATAGAGTTACTGCTTCTGAGAAGTTTAGAAGAGTTTCACTGATCCCTCCATCATTTTTGGGGAAATCAATACTCTAATAACATTTTCTGTTTTTTTTTTAAAGATTTTATTTATTTATTCATGAGAGACAGAGAGAGAGAGAGAGAGAGAGAGAGGCAGAGACACAGGCAGAGGGAGAAGCAGGCTCCATGCAGGGAGCCTGATGTGGGACTCAATCCCAGGTCTCCAGGATCAGGCCCTGGACTGAAGGCAGGTGCTAAACTGCTGAGCCACCCGGGTTGCCCACATTTTCTGTTTTTTATAAGTAATTATACACTTGCATTTCTACTTTTTTCTTGATTCATTTAAAAAATTTCATTTTCATAGAAAATCATAAATAATGTCATGAATTTTTAACTTATGTGCACAAATTTATGTACAGTTTTTTATTATTCTTTGAAAAACTTCAGGCCTCTATATACTTTGTTATAGCTTCTTAGAATAATTTTAGTTTTGTATTTTTCTTACTTATATTTAAATAATCTATTACTACAGGAGCACCTGCATGGCCTAGTCAGTTATGCATCCAACTCCTGGGTTTTGGCTCAGATGATGATCTTGGGATCCTGAGATCCAGCTCCACATCAGCTCCACACTTAGCATGGACAGAGTCTGCTTGAGATTCTCTCTCCCTCTTCTTCTGCCCCTCCCCCTGCTCATGCTCTCTCTCTAAATAAATAAATAAAATCTTCAATAAAATAAAATAAATATCTATGACCTTATTCAAAGATTCCCTCTTAGCCATTCTATGGCATCCCATCTCCCTTTATAACTCATTTTCCTTAATTATTAATGTGTATTTCTTTCAAATTCTATTGTAATCATTATTTTCCTAATTTTTGGATTAATGTTTAATTATTTTCATTCTTTCTGTTTAATAGTGTAAGGATTTATAACTATAAAATTACATCAGTGTATAATTTAGCCCATATCTCATAACTGGTTTTAGGATATTTTCTTTTTTCTTTTTTTTAAAGATTTTATTTATTTATTCATGAGAGACACAAAGAGGGAGGCAGAGACACAGGAAGAGGGAGAAGCAGGCTCTACACAGGGACTCCAGGATTGCGCCCTGAGCTGAAGGCAGGTGATAAACCGCTGAGCCACCCAGGTGTCCCATTTTAGGAGTTTTTCAACTTCAATTTTTATCTTTGAAAAATTGTATTTTTTAATTTCTCATTTGTCCACTTAACTTATTTCCCTTATCTCTCTTTGTATCGGAATCTATACACTTCTGTGGTTTTGTCTGGTTCCATAATTTAGAAAATGTTAAGAACAATCACTAATAATGATTTTTAATAACACTGATACTGTTACATATATTTCAAATAACCAAGCTTTTGTATGCTGGTTGCCTTTTAATAATGTAAAGATGTAATAATGTAAAGAATTCATTTAAAGTACAGAAATTTAAATATTTATGTATTCAAATCTATTCTTCTTTTCTTTTTAGTCTTAGGAAATTCTTCTCCATTAAAAATTCAGATTGTTTTTTATATTATTAGAAAGTTCTCCTCCATAAAATCTGTATCTTTTCTTATATTTCACTCCTTAATTTGCCTGATTTAATAAATTAAAATAATTTAGTGATTTTTGGGGGTAGGTATATAGTGGAGTCAAAACTAATTTTTACATAAACATTTTTCCCCATTAATATCTGGAATTTATTGAGTGTTATAGTCTTCTATAAATGAATGTTTATTTCTACATCATATTTGGTCATATGTAGCTCCACTGTTCTGTGCATCCTTGTACAATTAATGTTCTATTTTAATTACTGTGGGTTCTTATGATGGCAAAAATAAGTTCTCCCTCATTTTATGTCATGTTCAAAATTTTTCTATTTTGTGCTGGTCTATTTTTCAATACACATTCTATTCATTTCTATCAACTTTTTAAAAGCAGAATTTTCACAGTAATTATGGTTGCTGTCAGAATTTGGAGGCTCCAGTAAATTGTTCCCCAATTAACTGTAAATAGGGACTCAATTTTCTTTTGATAGTTACACAAATCCATCAAGATTTGCATATGCTTTAAATCGTTACAGAGACCTGCACAATGATTTTAAAGAGAATTGACAACAGGAAAACCTTATTAGAGATATTACTATTTTTAATGAAAGATTGGGTCTCTCATAAGAAGAGGCAGTGAGTCATGGAAACAGGCAAAGAAGTGATTCTCAGGAGTAAACATTAGTATTTACATAGAAAATCTAGCCTAAAGAGACATTATCCCAACTAAAGAGGTTTATTGAGATTTATTGCCCCATTTTAAAGGCATCTTTTTTATGGTGATAGATCCATCACCTTCACTTCATTTAATTCTGTGGAATATCTGAAGAAGCTAACTCCTTTTATTTTGGTTTTATGCAACCTAAGTGTGTTCTCGATTTGGGTGTCCTTGTAGCCTCTACCTACAGGGAAACAGGATGCTTCTCAGACCTAAGTCTTACAGTCCCATTAACAGTAGGTATCTCATTGCTAATGAATTGAATTTTTGTTTCATAGTCAATTTCATTTTCCTATCCAGGAGAGATTAATCTCCTCTCAGTATGAGAATATCAGTTTTTCTGAGTTTACACAGTGAGAGTCAATTCTTGGACTCTTAAGTGAATCCCCCCACACCCTGTAAAGTCAACGACTTTCCTGGTGATACCTTCCTTTTCTATCAACCATGGATTCAATACCAGATTATAATAGAACAAACCTGTAAATCAATTTGGGAGGAATGGACATATTTATAATATCTAGTTTTTTTGGAAGTTGTTTATTTTTATATGGGAAACAAAGGCAAAAGAAAAAACTTAAATTTCCTGACTACCTACAGCTCACTGACAAGTCCTTGAAATAGGCAGAATGACATTCCCTAGGAGCTCAGCTGCCCTGATGTTGACTCTTTGCTAAGGGCAAAAGACAATCTTAGCCTGACTCCCCAGGATTCTGTAAGTCTCCTCTAATATATAAAAATTCCTTTGGAAACTTCTTTTATCTCTATGCTCCCCATGATATATATTAGCAAATCATCCTCCAAGCATATGGCCCACTGATACTTTTCTAAAGGGTCTCATAACTGAGTTTTTACTAAACAGCAATACATCACCTTTTCCTAACAATAGTTGGCCCCCTCAGGATCCTTGTTTCCAAACTACCTTGGAGGCTTGTGCTATCCCTACCCTCTCCCAACTTGGAAGTATATAGTCAGTCACCTGTCACAACCCCAGTGCAGCTCTTTCTGCCCATGGGTCCTGTCCCCATGCTTTAATAAAATCACCTGGTTGCACCCAAGACATCTTGAGAATTCTTTCTTGGCTATGGACTCCCAGCCCCAACACTTCTACATCAATTTAATTATACACCTGCCATGCTCCTAAATATACTATATCTGACATCCAATAAGGATTCACTAAATGGCAGTTATTCTCTCTTTCATCATCATCATCATTATTATTACCATTGTTATTTGTATCTACAATGTAAAAGAAGCAACAAACTGGAAAAGTTCCTAAAGTTATTCATTCTGGACCCAATTTCGGTAGTGAGATGTCGTGAGCTTCATGAAGGACAAGGCAAAAAAAAAAAAAATATTCCGATGAAGGAGAATATTATGGTCTATCCTAAGTTTCACTGGTTCTTAATCTTATCCTTTCATCAACAAGGTAAAAGTCACTGGTGTTTAACAAAGCAAGGGATCACACAGCATTTTCTTTTTTTAAAAAAATCTATCCAAATTGTTAGATTTGTTAAAAAAAAAAAAAGTTAAAAAAAAATCATCACCATTTGCAGCTGTAAATGTCAGTGACTTGGAAAATGGGATCCTGGCGTAGAAGTGTTTTTACCAGTGGAGAGAAATTAAACAATGTATTAGTTTATGTGCCTGTGTCTCTGTGCACCCATATATAGGGATGTGGAGTTATTACATCCATTATGAATCAATTTTTGGTTCTAGGTCTTCACAGAAAAGAGTCGAAATCAGAGAGCAAGAGAAATAAATCACCAAAGGCACCACGCCTTCCATGACTTACCCACACACCGGGGTTCTAGACCATCCCACTGGGCATTTGCTTGACAAGTAAGCTTAGCGCTTCCTTCTAGTCTGTACCCATCATCACAGGTAACCAAACACATCGTCCTATAGGACATTTCCCCTGTAGAACAGCTGATGCGGCCATGTTTGGGCTGGCGGAGATGAGGGCATGTTCTTACTATATAAAGTGAAAACAATTAGGTCACATTTTACTAAATAAAGACAAAAATTAGAAGTTTAATAATGCCTACACATTGCAAGCAAGAACATACCTTTTCTTAAAATGGCAAGGAGTAAGTAATGCACCACCATGTTCTGAGCTAGTGTGAGACAATTAAAAACATGTGTTTTGTCAGGCGTGCTGCCCACGCAAAAGCACTGTGCTCAGCCAGCCACCTGCCCACAGGAGGGAAACTTGAGTTATCTGAGGAGTCTGGTCCTAGATGGATGATGACACCTGTAGATTGGAGGTGGCTGACAGTGGGAGGTATCTGCAACCCTCAGCTGGGCTTTTGCTGTGATTTTCCAGAATATGATCGAACAAAAAGGAAGGAGTCTTTTCCAGCACTGAGAATCAGGTTCATGATTAACTCCATTCTCAGATCTCATGGGCATATGGGCATATTCTGGGTCTTTTAATGTTCCCAGCCTCTGAAAAGCTGTCCAGCCTCTGCAATCTTAAATTTCAGTACCTTCCTCCCTGACCGTAACTCTGGTCCTTTTAGCTTTTTAACCCAAGACACTTACTGCAAATCCTCATTCATGATGCCAATGTTGATGTATGGGTTAACATTGTTTTGTTTGTGTGTTTTGCTGCTATGGCAAAGATGGCCAGTTGCCAACCCAATAACATTCTCCCAGTTTTATTCAACATAGACTACAAAGAGCTAGAAGGTAATAACTGCTTACCTCCATCACAACAAATGACAGCCAATGATATATAGGCTGTGTGGGATGTCTGGAAAAGCTTTTAAATGGAGACTTTTTTTTTTAAAGACTTAGTATGAAATTTTATTTTTTTATTTAAATTCAATTAATTAACATATAGTGTATTATTTGTTTCAAGGTAGAGTTCAGTGATTCATCAGTCTTATATAAAAGCAGTGCTCATTACATCACATGCCCTCCTTAATGTCAGTTAATGAAGACTCTTTCAATTGAGAGTACTTTCTGCCATCTCCTCCTCTTTTGTCCTGAAATATGGACGTGAGGGCTAGTACCCCAGCATATTACAGTATAAATATAGGATACTATTACAGGATAACTATCATGCACTAAGATGGTAGAGCAAAAAAATTAATGAGCTACTGCACCAATTTAGGATTACCAGTTTCTCTTCTTCTTTTAGATGAGATAAAAATAAACTCTTAATTGGTTTTGTTATTTGGGTCTTTGATACCAGTAGCTGTACATAATTCCTAATTTCCTGTGCCCAGCACCCATTCACTTTTCCTTTGCTGATTTCCTAGGGAAAGATCTCTCCCCCCTATCAGTTCATGGGATTTGTGTGTGCTCCAGCCCTGCTCAGAGGTAGAGCGCGTGTGGCCTAGGATCACATTTCCCTGGTCTGGTAAGTGAGCAGATACGACTGGTGACATAATTCCTCTTTCTATTAGCTTCAAAAATCACAATAAGAGAGCAGTTAGAGGGTATTTACTAGGCCCTTGATGCTGGAAATGCCCCTGTGCCTCAGTCAGGCTCAACACCATCAGCAGAAGTGCCATGGGGCGTCCAGAGAAGCATGTATTTTCCCAGTACTGCTAATTCTAGCTCGCTAGCTTCAATACAAAATCAGAGAAGCTCTAAGAGGGCATCTTACTGCTCCTGCCTCTGCAGGCCCCCAAACAGCATCTGTGCTCTAAGGTCTCCTGGCAAGATTTTTCTCACTGCCCAGCTCACCAGAATCCCATACTGCCTCTTAGGGTCTATCTCAATGAATCCCATGACACCCTATATTCCTGTTTCTGATGATCTCTTAGGAAGCCCAAGGCTCCAAAGCTATCCCTCAACTACCAGGATCACCCCCATGTAGTTCAAATCTTTTTTTTTAAAGATTTATTTATTTATTCAGAGGGGGGAGGTGGGCAGAGACATAGGCAGAGGGAGAAGCAAGGCCCCATGCAGGGAGCCTGATGTGGGACTTGATCCCCGGTCTCCAGAATCACACCCCGGGGCTGCAGGCGGCGCTAAACCACTGCGCCACCGGGGCTGCCCATGTAGTTCAAATCTAATTTACAAACTCTTGCACCTGTCCTCTGGAATACATGATCAGTCTTCAGTAAATCTTCTCATATCCTAAACTTCACTTATTGTCTTTTCTTTCACTTTCTTACCCTCATCAAAATCTTATTGCCTCTTATAGACAAGGCCTACAGGTGAAAGAGGTGTCTTTGTTCTTTGTGCCTTCCCAGAGTTTTCTCTCTCCCTTCCTCTTTTCTTTCTAAAACCCTTAAGCTCCCCCAAAGTGTCATATCCAATATTCAACATCTTTTCTCTCCCCCTAATCATCTGCTGACCTCTGGGCCACTTCTTATTCTTCGAAGATTTTATTCTTTCAGTTTCTGTCTCTGTCTCTCTCACACACACACATACACACACACTGGTGATTCATATATTTTATCTAGATGATCATTATAGTATCCAGGAATCCTATTCTTCACTTCTTCTCCAATAACCATATCCTTCACCCTATCTCAGCCCCGCTTCCACTGCCTTATCCTCTAGATCGGGCCGTCACCACTTAAGCATCCCACTCTGTGACAACAATCTCCTATCTTCTTGGATCACTCCTTCAAGGGCTTCAACTCCATGTATTTCCAGATCCCCTACTGGGATCTCAAATCTATTGTATGTTCCTGTAGATAAAAATCATCTCTGAAGAGTTGCTCTTTCTACACTTCTTTTCCTCCAGTTCTAGCTTAAACCTACTCTGTTCAGGATTTCTAATCAGGGGAAGGAGGACAAGAGTGAAGGAAAACGGAAGTGGGAGAATAAGAAAAGAGGAGAAGAAAGGTAAGAGAAGGGGAGGGAAAGTTAGGTAGAAGAGAAGAAGAGGAGGGGAGAAGAAGGAAAAATGAAGTAGGGAGGGATTGTGCAGAGAAGGGAGGAGGAAGCTGAAGAATGGGGAGAGAGAGATAAATTAAGAAGAGGGGGAAAGGAGAATAAAGAGCAGGGGGTCGGGGAGGATGCAGAACCCCATGGAAATTTACCCTTTCAGTCAGATGGCATGTACATCCCTATCATGAACAGAAATATGGACAGAAAAAGCGCGTTCCTGTTGGATATGCCAAACGGTGGTCACATACACTCATTTGCTCACAGATATAATCCTAAAAACACCAGACATAACACAAAAAAACAAAAATGATCTTTACAGAAGAGCAAAGTTTCATTATCAACAATAGCATTTCAACAACACTAAAGACCAGAGGATAACATAGCAATCTAGATATTTTTGAACAAAATCATTTGGGACTCAATTTTGGAGGGAATCTGGATAAGATGTATTTTTCTTTCTTCTACATTTCTCTATTTGCCAATTTTTCATATCAAGCATATATTTGTAATGAAAGCTTAACCTTGTAATAGTTGGGGCAGGATGTCTAGAGCATGTTCAACTGAAGTCACTGTTTGGCAGGACCTATTCTAAAGGAATTATTCAAATGATATTAGTCAGCAGAGCATAAATATTGGGTGCAATAAATACATATTTAGGGGATGCCTGGGTGGCTCAGTCGGTTAAGCATCTGTCTTCGGCTCTGACATGATCCCAGGGTCCTGGAATCTAGCCCCACATCAGGCTCCCTGCTCAGCGACACCCTGCTTCTCCTTCTCCCTCTGACTACCACTCCCCCTGCTTGTGCAATCTCTGTCAAATAAATAAATTTTAAAATCTTTTTAAAATAACAAAAATAAAAAATCAATATATATTTAGGATTGAGTATTCTTAGAGAAAATTCAAGAATCAGATTAAGGGTTAAACCATAAGCCGTAGCCTTTCAATCCCTGATATGACTTGGATAGAAGTCAACTACTAATGACAGATGAGTAGACATATTTTCCCTTCCACATCTTGATGTTTATTGAATGTGTCCATTGCATAAGTAGAATCATTGTTGAGTGCATCAGATGCATAGAAATATTTTGCCTTCCACATTTTGACTATTGTTGAGTGTGTCCATCATACGCAGCACAGTGCCAAGTGCCAGGTGAACAGATAAATTCCTATGATCAATACATACATAAAATCTGGAAAGCCATATTAACAACTACTTTTAGGTTTAGTAAACTGCTGAAATCATTTCAGCTTTCCAATTCAAGATGAAATGGATTTGCAACATCTCTCAAGAGTACTGATAGTAAATTAGAGTTGGTGTTTCATACACATACAAATTATATTGCTTCTCAAATGTTGGTTTCAATAAACTTTCATTGCTCCTCTGGGGAAACAAAGCATATGCAAGAATTCCTATTTAGTCCTTAAACATCCTATATTCCTTTTCAACCAAGAATGTTTTTAATAGAAACAGACTTATTTATTAGTTTCAATTAAAAATGTTTTATTTCAACAAGCTGAAAAATTCTGCAATAAGTGTTTCTTGATGTACATTCATGTTAAAGCAATCCTTACATTTTATTTGGCCTTTTTAGAAAATAGCAATTTAGTCTCTCAAGAAAACAGTCTACTTAGAAGTAGACAATGTGAGAACTGCTCTGGTTCTGATTTAAAGACTAATTAGATTTTTCCCCAGGTAAACAGCTCCTGTCAATCTTCCAATTGCAATAAAATCTATATTGAAAATAAGACAAATCTAATATTAAATGCAGGATTCTCATTGTTTAAACCATTTTCTGAGGATAAATATTATCACAAAATTTAATTTACCATGATGTGGTTTAGCAAGTTCTCATTAGGAAACCACAAAAAATCCTTACTAGTTTAGAAATAAGTGTATAGTTCCAATAAAATTGAAAAAGAATATAAATGCTTAATGATGAATACAGAGTAGGAATAAGACAAGCTTATTGAGTATTATTTAACACTATAAAACATTAACAATGCAACATGAAATTTGTAAAAGGCTTTATATTATACACTGATCTTTCATTTCTGTCTCACTTTCAGAAAGATTTTCAAGAAAAAGATAACTGTTCCTATGACTAGATTTAAATTAGGTCTATAAAATACTACTTTTTCTATGTTACCACCCTGAAACAGAATTGAATCCCCATGCAGCTACCATATTTCATTGAATCCCAGATGCCTCAGTTATGACGCACAACATTACTGTATGTGCCACTAATAAAGAAATAATAATATCTAGGAAAAGATTTAATGCCACTGATTTTAAAGTGCGTCTTAGTTTTTAGAGATGTTAAAATGTAGGGGAATGTGCTTTTGAATTAATGAAATATGGTATATATTTCAAAGAACAGTATCTCAAGTAACTAAATTCACTAATGATGAGCCAGAGGAAGGGATTAAGTATCTTCATTCAGGACAGCTTTGTACACCGGTAAGTTAAACAATAGCTTTGGGGATGAAACTGAAACTACCTTAGAAGAGCCATGATCCTATAGCCTCTCTCCTTCGATTAAAATTATTTTACTTATATATCAACTGAAATTAAATAAATAAGAAAGAACAAGAATGCTTTTTAAAAATGCATAATGGGAAGTGACACAGGCAGACCGCCAATTTATCTATTTATCAGTGCACTTATCAAGATGTATATTTGTCAAATTCAAGTTCTTGATCATTCACCAGAGGTATAACCAAGGACTGAGAGGAAAAGATACATTCTGTGCTCATGAAGAACTCACAGTCTTGCAGAGGTGATAGATAAGTTGATTAGTAAAAGTTAAGTGTATTGGTTTGTATTATAACACATTGGTTAAGCTGAGAAATAGGCTGTGAGAATCCCCTTACTGTAGGCCAGGTTAGGGTTGGTCAAAAGAAGAACCTGCCCTGGATTTTACAAAGTGCAAGGGAAGCAGTGGTCACTGTATCCAGACTCAGTGATGGACAAATGCAGACAAGTCCCATGGGTTCCAGCTTGTCTTTGCTCGCCTCTGTTCCAAGTCCCAACTGCTAACTGTGTAGACCTAAGAAGGCCCCAAGCTCACTGCCAGGTTCTTGGCTGTAGAGCCATGGGGTGTGGTTACACCCAAGCAGAGCTTCTCTTAGACCTCCTAACACATTTCCCCTTTAGAGTTCCACCCCCGCAGCTGGGCAGACCTGGTCTCAGATTGAGTTGGTAGTAACACCCGATGCTCCAGCTTCTCTTCTAGATCTTCAGTTTGCCAGCTCTTCCAAAATTGGGTAAGGTCTGATTCCTAAAATAAATCCCTTATCCCACAACACTCATGGTACCTGTGCTTCCCTGACTGACCCTGACACACAGAGCACAGAGGCTCTAATGAGGGCAGAACAGATTCGTGGACGTGCATACAGAAGTTAGAGGCCATCCATCCAAGCTGAGAAGCCTGATAACAGCAGAGGGTTTATATCTAGGGACCGAGAGCAAAGGCAGGGCCCTCAGACACTCAAAGTTGTGGGAACAGCTTGTCAAAGGATGGCTTCCTGAGAGGACACTGCCACTTCTTACCGCGTTAGTGTAGGATCTGAGGCCCAGGGTACGTATAGACTATGGAAGGTAAAGAGGCAGGGGTCATATCTTATCCTAAAGGGGCTGTCTACCTGCTTCTCTCACTCTTCTTTGGAAGGCCAGTACGTGGAAAGTTAAAATGCAATGTCTTCCACCCTCTGCCATGAAGTATTTGGAAGAAGGGGTAGAGATCTTACACAGAGCTTACCAAGTGTTGGCTTTACAGGAGGCTTCCTACGATTAATTCTCTCAGTAATGGCATGTTGGCTTTTTACCATTCGAGATTGCAAGATGGAAAATGTCTTTCCTTGGCCTTCCCACATAAACAGTAGCTTGTCTGGGTTTGGAAATCTAGGGTCTGATTTTTTTCCCCTCAGAATTCTGGCAACATACTCTCATCCTCTCATATCTACAATGGCTAATCAGAGGCTCAAGTCTGATCCTTTTGCCTCTGTAGGTAATGTTACTTATTTCTAACTGTGAAACAGGGACAATTTTCTGTTTTCCTAGGGCATTCAGAGATTTCACTGAGATTATTTCCAGACATGGATCTGTTTTCAATCTTTTTTTTTTTTTTCAAAATAGCCCTCATTAAGTGATGTTAAGCTGAATATCAAAGATTTTACTTGTGTGTATTTTCAAGATTGCAGCTCGGGGATATGTTCTCCTTCATGCCATTCTCTCTCTAGGTTCCTAACATGAGAAGAAGAGTCTATTTCCTGGAACTATTCACATGTCACTTTATTTAGTATTTTTTTAATCTTTGAAATTGTGCTCTACTTTCAGAAGAGTTTCTTGAGCTGGTTTTCTAACTTATTAATTTGGCTTTTAACTATGGCCATTCATTGTGTTCTATAACCTTTTCCCCACTCCCTCACCCCTTGCCCCCGAGAAGTCCTTTTGTTTTCAGATTTTTCCCATTTCTTGGAATCCTGGCCTTAGTTACCACTGTGACTACCTTGGAATCTCAGTGATTCCATTTGATCCCCTTTTCTTTCAGGTCCCCCTTGTATAATTTTGCTGATTTCTTCTTGTTTTGTAGATACAGAGAAGAGAATGGCTTGGGACTTGAGTCAAGCAGGTTCGTATTTACGGATAGGGTCCATGCTGGTAGCTGATAACTGCAGTGGTGGTCTCCTGGGGTTCACAGATGACCTCAGAACCTGAGTGGATCACCTTCCCTGATGAAAGGGGAGAAAGCTCCCTACTGGACTCTAGGGAGCTGTGTGCTGTGGGGTCCTGGAGCAATCAAATCCCAAAGCGTACTGTTAAAAGATGCCTGGGGGACATGGTAGGGGTGAGGCTGCCAGATGTAGCAAAACAAACACAAATGAGGAGAGTCAGGTAAAACTGAGTTTTAGAAAATCAACTCCTCATTTTTAGCATAGTAAGTCCCTAATCTTGTATGAGCCTTACTTATCCTAAAAACTGTTGTTTGTCTAAAATTCGCATCTCACTGGCTGTCCTGTGTTTCATCTGGCAACTGTAGGCAGAGGGTAAATTCTCAAGTCCTTTGGCTTCTTAGATAACCCTCTCTTCCAACTCTACTTGTGAAACCTTAAGAAATTGTCCAGGGACACCTGACAATTCATGATCTCAGGGTCATGAGAGTGAGCCCCCCATCCAGCTCTGCACTCAGCAGGGAGTCTGCCTGAGATTATTTCCCTCTGCTTCTCCCCACTATTCACACATGCTCTCTCTCTCTCTCTCTCAAATAATAAACCTTTTTTTTTTTTTTAAACTGTACTTATTTAAAAAAAACCTTAGGAAGTTGTGTGTGCAGGAGATCCTAGGTATGGCAAGAGTGGAGGTGAACTAAAGTACCATTCTTATTTGTTTTTTTCTCTTTATTTGATGTGGGAGCCTTAGGTTCTATTCAAGGTACCATCTCTGTATCAACTGGCCTGACTAGGCTCTTTGGGATCTCACTTTAGCAAATTCCCACTTTCTGTAGCATGCTGTCTTTCTGAGCAAAGGCTGGAGACATACAAGTTGGCTCACTGCTCACGTTGCAGGACCCTGGTGTAGTTCCCAGTCCTCCAGTGACATTAGTCATCAAAGCCCTCATTCCAACCATTCCAAGACTCTCCTTGGCAACCTATCTTGGCTGCTTGAAATCTGAGGTTTGGGGTAACCTGTCCATTTCCTTCCCAGGAAGCCCCTTTCTTTGCTCTTTGCTTGTTCATAAAAGAAACATAGAGGGCATAGTTTATGATGATGTGGTCAATTGAACTTGGTAGTCCTGACTTCAACTGTCCTATAATTTTTTCTCTTTCTGTGGTCTGTGGTCTATGAAATTACAAGAAACAAAGAACTCAACTGGTCCATTAAAGTTTAAGTCGAGGAAATCAAGCAAGGCAATCAATAAACAATGTGAACTGGCAGTTTGCATACCTCTGCAGGAGCTCTCTGAACCGGACCACAAACCATTGGGTAGACACAAGAGGATGCTGCTTCCCACGAGGTCAAATCCAGGGTGACATCGGACCCCACAGGCTGCATTGAAGTGGTTGTTACAAGTGTTCTGGATAAAGTAACCGTTTTCAGGAGGCCTCAGGGCAGGGCAGTGGACCACTAACATTTACAGAAAGAAAATAAAGAAGCAAAATTAGCCTTTGAAGCAGCCTCCTTTTCTTTGTTTGTGTAAGAGGACATTTTATACACACAGCTCAATTACCCACATCATTCCTATTTACTGCATTTCAATTTCTAAGTGCATATTTGGAAGAAAAAGCCTTATATCTCACTCCTATTAGGTATGCATTTACTTCCAATTATATTTTTTAAACAAACTAAATATTATCTTTTAAGTTTAAAAATGTTTTGTTATCTAGGTGTATATGAGACTTTCCAGTTCTTGATCTTCATATGTCACTAGCTATTTTCCTTCTTAATTAAGGTGACATGAAACAAAGAATAAGTCAAACAAAGTATGTCTGCTTCAAATCCCACAGCCTCTGGTACATTGACAGGCTAATTAAATAGTTTTAACTTTTTATATGAGTAACATCAAGATACTTTATTCATAAAAATATTCTCTTTAAATGGATTTAAATATCACTAGAGCCAAAACCCAGCTCATGTGTTATCAAATTTGTTATTAGATTTGTAGCTTTTAGATTCATCTTAGATCTTTTTCAAGTACTAAATTTTTCTGGTTTCATGGTTCTAACCTCCTGGGGGTCTCAGATCCACTTTCTCTGGAGCAAGATATAGGTCTATGCAATGATAAGAAATGTTACTGAATAAAAACAAAGAACTTCTCCCAAATAAGATTAGAGAAAGGAATACTAAAGATCACTTAAAATGAATTGGATGGAAACACTGGCATCATTTCTCTCAAAGAGATCAGCTTTTATATTTCTTATTTGCCAAATGTGAGAGACTGACCTTCACAGGTCTGGCCGGATGCCCGATATCCCTCCTTGCAGACACAGTCTTCCGGGGATGTACTTCCAGGTGGAGAGGTGTGATTTTCATCAGGACATGGAAGGCAAGTACTGAGTCCTCCTGGAGAACCTTCTGGTTTGTACGTCCCAGACGGGCAAGCTGTGGAAGTCCATTTTACATTAATTTATGGCACATGAATTGATAGTTAACAGCATTTTTGAGACTAAGTAGGCAGAAAAAAATGCAATGAATATCTTTTCATAGAAATAATAGTATAATTCAAACAAAGCCAGAGACAAAGATTCTTTCTGTAAGAATGATGTAGTTTTGAGAGTTTTTTTCCATTCCAATTTTTATTTAAATTCTAGTTAGTTAACATATAGTATAATATTAGTTTCAGGAGTAGAATTTAGTAATTTTCACTAATATATAACACCCAGTGCTCATCACAAGTGCCCTCCTTACAGCGCATCACCCATCTAGCCCATCCCCACCCATTCCCTCCATCAACACTCAATTTGTTCTTTGTTAAGAGTTTCTTATGGTTTGCTTCCCTCTCTCTGCCCCCACTTCCCCTGCGTTCATCTGTTTTGTTTCTTAAATCCCACATATAAGTGAAATCATATGGTATTTGTCTTTCTCTGACTGACTTATTTCACTTAGCATAATACACTCTAGTTCCATCCATGTTGTTGCAAATGGCAAATATCCTTTTTGATGGCTGAGTAATATTGCACTGTGGGGTGTGTGTGTGTGTGTGTGTGTGTGTGTGTGTGTGTGAGTGTGTGATATCTTCTTTACTCATTCAAGGAGTGATGTAGCCTCCAAAGTCCCACAATGAGTTACAATTACAACACAACACAGCATGAGATGTCTGGGCTTATTTGTGGGGGAAAAAATAGCAACGCACCTTGGGAACTAAAAGGAATCAGTGATATGTGACATGTGAAAAAAAACTGAATAAAAATTGCTGAGTCCATATTCTCGTGACCTGCCCTGTGCAGCCCCACCACCCCCACAGCACTCCTGCACCCTCTCCCAGCAGAGGAGAACTACATAAGCAAAAAGCACTGAGCCCACTGTTTCTATTCAAATCATGTGATTAAAGACAGGAGAAAGTGAAGAGTTTGAGGGAAATAATCCAACTGCTGGGAAATAGGCCCTTTGAAGAAAAAAGAACTAAGACTCTGCTTTCCTCAGCTCAGAGAAAGGCACACAAAAATAGTGAAGTCAGCATCTAATTGACCTTGCTTCATACCCTCCCTCTGCACTGACAAAGTAGCTTTGAAGCTGTAACTTCCTCTCTGGAGTTATACATCAATAAAATAACTCAAAATTGAGAATTCAAATAAAAAAGGAAATTGCAGAACAGAGGGACTGGCAATGCTCAGCTAATTCAATGTGGCACTGTCAAGTATGCATTTGAGTATTTAAAAACAGTAGCACCCAGTAAGGTGTGCTTATAGGATGATATTTATATAAATTGTCTCATTTAGTCTACACAGTATTAGTAAGTAGTATTAATGATATTGTTATTAATAAATGCATTAATTTTCTTAGTATTATGTCCATGTTAAAAGATGAAAAATTAAGGCTTAGATTTTTAGACTTGATGGAGGTTACTAAGTAGGTGATAGAGCTAGAGCCTTTTTTATACTTAACATTGATTTACTGCGTTTTTATAGCAAAAAATTCAAAATTACATTTACATTTTTTAATTAGCAAGTCAAATGTTTTTAAGTGGTAGCACGCTCCTTTCCTCTTCCTTGTTGTCAATTTGTTTAAGGCTTGTTTCTGGGGACATAAGGTCTGACTTACTTATTTATTACTCTTATCATTTTGGTCTGGCTTATTTTGTTTTTTTATAAGGAATTTTTTAAAAGATTATTTATTTATTTATTCATTAGAGAGACACAGAGAGAAAGGCAGAGACATAGGCAGAAGGAGAAGCGGGCTCCCTGCAGGGACCCTGATGAGGAACTGGATCCTGGAACTCTAGGATCATGACCTGAGCCCAAGGCAGACGCTCAACCACTGAATTTATCCAGGTGCCCCTATAAAGGATTTTGTTAAGGTTTACAACAAAATTGAGAGGAAGGATAGAGCTACAATATTAAAGCAAATATTTATATGGCATTTACTATGTCCCAGGAAATGTTTTATATATTTTTTAAATATTATCTTTTTAATCCCCTTAAAAGCCTATGAAGTAGTTAGTATTATTAATCTCATTTTATAGAGGAGAAAAATAAGGCAGTAAGTAAGAGGTTATAACTTGCCGAAGTTACATTGAGTAAATGGCAGAGCTGGGATTTGAATCTAGATAATTTTTATCGAGTCCATGTTCTTTACCACTACATGTGCTGTGCCTCAAAAATCATCCAGGCAGGTCTCTTGGATGTTAAAATCCTTGTATTAACCACTATAATAGGCTAAAATAAGAAAAGACAAGATTCATAATATAATGTAATTATCAGAAAAAAATAATCATGCTTCTGCAATTCTTGATTATAAAATAGTTATAATGGTATGTGACCTATGAAAAATACTTCAGCAGAAAGACAACATTGCATCCAAGGAGAGAACCTATTTGCTCACAGGTTTACTGGCAATAGGATCCCCCCAACTCTGTAGGACAAGCTAAAAGTAGACATCGAAAGCCTCAAATGGAGCTTTCCTTTTGATAAAGCAAGTGCTTTATCAAAAGCACTTTTCCTTAGAAAGGAAATTTCTAAGAATTTGACCCACATAAAGGTAAGTAAACATGTATGTATAATTGTTGTTTACAATTGCACATTCTGTACTGGCTATCAACACAAATGTCAAGAGATGAGGAGTTTATTAAATTTTTACGACACATTCATCCAGTGGAATATTAGCCACAAAAATAACAATTCTTGACATAGAAAATCATCCAAATTATGTGGTCAAGGGTAAAAAAAAAAAAAGCTGGTTTCAAACACTATGTACATTATGTGATCCTTTTTTGGCTTATAAGTACATATATAAGAATTGAAGGAAATGATCTTTAAGGCTATATTATTAAGAAATAATATCTATATTCCTGGTAGAATTATGAGACTTTCAGGTTCACTTCTGTTGATCTACATTTTCTAGTTTTGCTACACTGAATAGGTATTACTTGGGCAAAAACAACGAAAAGTAAATTAAAATTTTATGTAAAAGAAAGTCATTGTTCCCAATGCTATATTTCATTTCATGGTTACTAGTTCTCTGACCTCAGAGATCACTTTGATTCCTTCTTCTCCCTCTATCTCCTCCAATATCCAAATGAAAACCATGATGTTTGGCTTTTACTCCTTAAAAATCCTCATTTCCCCCTCCCTCCATCAGCATTGCCCTCTCTTAGATCTGGACTTTCCATCTCTCATTCAGGCTTTTACAAGCCCTTTACTGATCCTTCAGCCTTCAGACCTGTTCTTTATTCCACCATGAATGTTGCTGCCTGAACATCTTCCTAAAATATAAATCTGATCAAATAACTTTCTACTTAAAAACCGCACCACCAGGATGAAGCGCTCTCTCTTCACTCTGACATCTAAGGACATCTTTGATCTGTCTGTAACCTTCCTGTACCTCTGATACAAGGGACCTGTGAATTCTGTATCTTGGTTAGAATCTGCTTCAGAATCAAGGAGAGCCTATTCTTGCACCACACCTCCCCTACCTCAATTTACTGGACTGGGGAGTTTGAACAATTGCTTCATTTCTCTGAGACTTGGTTTCTTTGTGTGTAATATCAGTAGTACTTCCCTTATAAATTTTGTTGTTAGGATTGACCTAAATAATATAAGTAAAGCAACAATGTCTGGCGTGTAGTTAGCATTCAGTAAATTTTTAGAATAAGGTCCCCAACTCTGAACTTTCTCAATAAAAGAGACAATTATACTTCCTTTCTCGAGTTGTTGCACCTGGCAGATGCTCTGATAAATATCACCTCTTTTTCTTAACTTCTACTTAGCTTCTGCCTTTGTGTATGCTTTCCTTTTTCTGAGTGAACCTCCAGCAGCCTTCAAGACTAACTCATTCTAGATAGCTCCTCCAACTTTTTCAGATTTTGTTGCCTTAATTTCTGAGGCCCCAGAGTACATTTCCCTTACCTCTGTTCTGGCACATGTCACACTGTATGTAACAGATGCACTTGTCTCTTTCTCTCAGTAGGCAACATGTTCTTGTATGTTCAGAGAGGCTTCCAGTGATCTGACCTAGTCATTAGCCATCCCATTTCCTGATCAACAGTCACTCAATCAAAGAAGGGCAAGGGTAAACAAGCTCTTTTGGAAGGCAGAGGTGGGCCTAATGTGGAGGAAGGACTATAGTCAGAGAGAATAATAATCGAGTGAAGTGAAAGAATGCTAGACTTGGGGTCAAGACAACTGAATTGCAACCTTGGCTCTTCTACTGGCAAGCTATATCGTCCCTGGCAAGTGATTTTCTTTTCTTTTCTTATAAAATACAGACGTTACAACTAATGATGACTATGGCTTTTTCAATTTCTAACATTTGATGATTCTATAAATAGAATAATACTAGAAAGTAAGTTAAAGAAGTCTTCCATATGAGCAGTAAGATTCTGTTTACGGATTTTATAATTTATTTGAAAATATTATTACATAAAAAAGGAAGCAATCTTAACAATATTATCTTCCAAAATGTTTTGAGTAATCAAGAGTTGACAACACTGGAGAACAGTGTTTTGGATAAAAATATCCAAAAGTACATTTGGAAACGTATTGTGAAATTCATAATGATAATGGAAAACAGACTTTAGGAGAACTATTTAAAGGCATTGCACAATTCTAGTGGGAGAGGTGTAATCAACTTCTTTGATACCCAAGGGGGGGTGGGAAATTCCTCATCTAAAACCAAGCAAAAGTTGAAAAGACGAAATAAAACTGTGGTTTGAGCAAGTTTCACAAGTGATGGTAAAGGGCTGGGGGTATGTTCTTTTCTTTTTAATATGAAATGTTTCCTTCCTGGAAATGTACCCAATATTGTTTCTTAATTGCTCTTTTAGTTGTTGGTAAAATAAGCACGTTCTCTTTTCAGAAACATCTTGGCGGTTATCAGCTACTATTACTGGAAGTGTGATTCTTGAAGTTATGTTGTGCTAATGTTAGTTTTTCTTCGGCTGACAGTGCAATTCTTTGACTGAAATAAATTAAAACGTCAACCACTTTGGAATTTGTGAAATACAAAGAAGCCTCCATTCTTTCTAATCCATCTTACTCACTAATTTGTTAGATGACTATTTTAGTTAATATAAATAGCATATATTATACAATAACAAATATTTTATAAAATTCCTTCATACACATAATCCAAGATTAATTTTTTAAAATTTGTTAAGTATTAAGACCTCTTTTCCTTGAACAATTCCTTGAAAGGCTAGTAAGTTCCTTTGAAGACTATAGTGGTAAGGTAGCTGCATTACACAACTACAAAGGTGCCTATTCAGATAGATTGTAATGCCATTCAAGAGACATGCAACTCAAAAGCCCTAGTTTCTGTTCTCTCTAGGAAGGACACCAAGCAAGTGTCTGGGCCCCCAGAGAAAGGCTCTTTATTATTACAACATCATGCTCCTTCTAAACTTTATGGATTTGATCTGAATAAGGATCTGTTCCTACAAATAGTTGTGCGAAGATTTTGAGGATTCACTGCCCTAGAAGAGAAGCAGTTTTCCCCACATTGAGCCAATATTTTCCCAATTACAAGACAAGGACGTAGGCATGATACGAGGAAACTTGCCTTTACGAGACAGCCAAGATCCTTTCCATTTTCATTAATAAATTAGATAAGGAGACTTTTAACTGCCTTGGATGCTGCACAACTGAATCTGTGGTAAATGAATTGGCATCCTGTCAATCTTCCTGCGATTGCTTAGCTTATTTGGCTGAAGTACAGCATATTTGGACAAAATTGTGAATTTGAGCAACTGTGTGGTGCCAAAGCAGCAAATGGCACACTGGTTGTAGGATGCCATGTTGCAAATATAAGCATCTGTTCAGAGATTACTGATGGATCAGGACAAGTCTGTCAAAAAAACAAAAAATAAAACCCTCAAAAGACCATGTCTGAAAAGAGGATGCATCAGCAAAGTAATTATTATACGTTAAGAATTAATATATGTAACACACACACACACACACACACACACAGAGAAATACAACCTGGCTAAGTCCAGAATACTTAGGCAAAGTGTTTTTGTTAACGAAAGATGAATGGATAAAGAAAACTCTGTGTTCTTAATTGTCTTAAGGTGTTTACTGTCTGGATGAGAAAAATGTGAGATCATCCAAAGTTTTATAACAGAAACTTTGTAGGCAAGTACTTTTAGGAGAGGCCATGGAGATTTAAAAATTATCTTTAACCTTGTTTATTCTTTCTAAAATAGCCAATAACTCAGAATCATATAACGAAGAAAATAAAATTTACCGTAAGCTAATCCACATTGGTAAGCTGATTTCAATTTTTTATCATTATCAACAACTTGCTTTGTTTCCTTGTTTCTTTCATCCACTGAAATTCTTTTTCTCAAGCAAAATAATATTAACTTTTCAAACTCCTCAGCCTACTGCCAAATTACTTTATATTTCCATTATTAGAACTAAAAGTAAGTATCGCACTGTATTCTCACTGGCACTGGGTATTAATAGTTTTTAAAATTACCAATTAATCAGGCCAATTTGGAGCCTGTGGAGGCCTGCTGGGAACAGAACTCCTAAAATGACAAAAATGTCTGGAAGGCTGTGGTCCAAGGCCATGTTTGCTGGCTACATGTGGGGTTTCTGGAACCAGGGGAGCACACAGCTCTCCGTAAAATTGAAGGTGTTTATGCTTGAGGTGAAACTGGATTCTATTTAGGCAAGAGATGTGCTTCTTCATATAAAACAAAGAACAACACAGTGACTTCGGGTGCCAAACCAAAAACAAACAAACAAACAAAAAACAAAAAAGCCCAACAGAATAATCTGGGGAAACTTAACTCATGCTACCAGAAACAGTGGCATGGTCCATGCCAAATACCAAAGCAACCTTCCTGTTAAGGTCATTGGCCACAGAATCCATGTAATGCTATATACTCCTCAAGGATTTAAACCTACTGAAAAGTAAATAAATAAAGGCATAGATATGTTCTCTTTAAAACAAAACAAAACAAACAAAACAACCAGCTATTTAAATGTGAAATCGTAGGAGTTTCAGCGTAACAGGATTTCAACTTGAACATAGGATAGATCTATCCCTGAGATTCAGACATGTATAGGAATATATGTATAGGATACATGTATAGGAATGTCTATTGCTTGAGGAACTTAAGAACCTTCTAAAAGAAAGCTCCAACCATGGTAAGGGTACTATTCAAAATATTACAACTCAGAACGACACAATCATTGATCAATGACAATAGACATCAGCTGTAGCATCAAGCAGACTTCTATAGGCCCCCTTGTCTGCCAGATGTTACCCCTACAGGTGCTAGACTGTGACACAGGTGCCAGGGAGCCTGGGAAAGGGCTCAGATCAGTCAAGGAATATTCAAGAGACTTAGAGTGGTAGCTATTCACCAACCAGAACATAAGTATTTCAATATCTTAACAATGTTTACAATGGGACTAATGCACAGCTATTGAAATGTTAACTTGTCCGAAGGAAAGAGAAATGGCACACTTTGGATCTAAGAACAACCTTGGCAGTAAGAAAGCAAGAGAAATTCTGGGTATGGTTTAGTGTTTGCTGCCAAAGTCATTTCCCTGTGGTCTTAAAAGGAGTGGTGAATTACGAGTAAAGTCTTAGGCCATACTTGCCTTCCCTCAGCATCTCTACTTCGCTTCAATGAGACTTGAAGATCTTGGGGAGTTTGCAGATGTGGCTACCTTTTGTTTTCCATTGTTGTTAATGTTAAATTAGGATCTTATGACTCGATTGATTCTGTAAACTCCATGCATATAACTCTTCTAGGTTTCTCCACAGGCAGTGATTTTTGTCCACAGATGCCAAATTAATATCCCTACAACACAGCTTTCTTGCTCAGAAATCATCCATTCTTTGCAGTTGCCAATTAACCAAAGGCCATCTCTGTAGCCTGGAATTTAAGTCCTAGTACAATCTAGTTCCTATTCCCTACGTTTCTTGCCCTGAACCCCACTATGTTCATAGATGTAGGCCATTCACCCGTCCATACAAGCTACTACTAATCCCCATCACAGGTCTGTACATTCTGTCCTCCACAGTGGTATCTCCTATTTCTAACTGTCCAAATCCTATCACTCAAACCCGGTGCAAATCCCATAACCCACATAACCGAAACCAAATATTTTTAGAACAGCTATAACATTTTGTATATGATATATGTCATATCATTTTAATTTTCATTTAATCTCAGCTGCTTAGAACTGGATTAACCATAATGCTTTGTTTATACCCCACATTCTGACTTCTGTATTATTATAGCTCCATTTCATAATAAGCCACTTTAAGGCAAGTACTATGCAAAATCCTATCTTCCAAAAATACCTAAAAGATATTTGATAAAGAAGTCAATGCATAGATTCAAATTATTTCCTTCTGTAGTTTCCATAAAACCCAATTCAGAATGATCTGTTCCACCCAGCATTCATTCTGATATCTGTGTGGTCTAGTCTACTGTACCTCGAAGTAGTCCACTCATCCAGCAATATTTTTCCTTCCATATTCCCACATTAAGATGTTTGGATTATTTTCTGAATAATCCATGTGTAAATAAAATTATAAGTGTTTTACTTTGGCAATTGCACTGCTTTCAACACATTAAACTTCACCATGTCACCACCTTTCTCCCATTTCATCCATTAAAGTCGGGTGTGGTGCAAAGGATCAAGTGAGAATCCTTAGATGAGAATTCTGGTAATTATTCCTGGCTCTGACACTGTCTGCCCTTCTCTAAGTTATATAACCAATTAAAGAACTGGTTTTTCCATTACAACATAGTTGTAACACTAAAATTTCATGACTCTCTGTAGGGATGAGAAGGATATTACAGGTAATGGAATACTAGGGATAGAGAGTAAGACAGGACTCCATCTGTACCCTTATAGCCATTGTAGTCTTATACAGATGATTAAAAGGGCAAAGTACCATGTTATATGACAGCACATAAGAGAGAGATTACCTAGATTTGAAGCAGGGAGGGTGGTCAGGTAAGCTTTGTCAATCAAAGTGATTTCAGAATGAGACCAGAACCATGCACACAAGTGAGAAGCAGAGGTGTAGGGTGATGGCATTCAAAACAGAGAGATCAACACGTGCAGGCCCAGAGGCAAGAGAGAGCATGCTTGAGAAAACAAGCATTCACTCTGGCTGGAGTACAGAGGGGTGAGGCTAGAAAACGAAGTGGGTGCCAAAACCATGAAGATAGGATAGGTCGCATTCAAAAGCTAGGAGTTTATCCTTAAAACAGCAAGAATAAGGACAATATTCAAGTTAAGGTATGCAACAAGATCATTCTGGGTGACTTTTGGAGAATTATTTTGAGGGACAATAATATTTCATTCTCAAACACATGGTATGATTCAGTCACTCTCATTTTTCCCCTATGCATAAGGATCATTTCAGAACTTTGAGCTATGCTGAATGCTTTTTTTTTTTTGCTTAATTGCAAACAAAAATCAAGATTTTTTTTCTCAATAACTTTTTCTAAAATTGTTATCCTTTATTTACTGGCCATTAGTTTTTTTTTTTTCTACTTTACATTTGGTTTTAATAGAAATAAATCATTACTGGGCATAAAATGTGGGAAAAACAGACATTTCCATACTTCCACAAAAGGTATTCCTAATTAAGATAACACATAAAAAGCAATACCACTGTTGGATTGATCCAACCAATGTGGAAAGATCTGTCACCAGAAAAGATACGATGCACACAAAAAGGAAAAGAATTTGTTTCTGAGAAGATGGAGCAGATGTACTTTTTCTTAGTCTTCCTGCTAAATCCAACTAAAAACCCTGAATGTTATATATAAAATAAACATAAAATGACACTATTAAAAAGGCAGACAAGCTAGGCACTTTGATAATCAAAGCCCAACATGGTAGTGAATTCTTTGGGGTTCCTTTTTCCCTCACATAGCCCCGACTGAGGGTGACAAAAACTGAGTGACAAGACACCAACAGGAATGGACCGAAACAAAACAAAACACCCCAAAACAACAAAATACTGCTCTCTCCAGGCAAAGGGTGAAGAAATGGCATTAGGACACTTTTAGACAAGAACCAGTCAACTCCTCTACTCCAACCAAACACCACTGAAAAACTGTGGCCCAGTGCAGCCATACCAGGAAGAGACCAAGTGGGAAGTCTATATTTGTACTCTTGCAAAGCTCTAGCAAGGCACCCCAATACCTCTGCCAGAGTGGTATCAGAGAAGGCCAAGTAGAAAGAGGAGTCTTTCACACCAATGGAGATGACAGGGTAAGGGTTAGGTCTCACTTCCACATTCTCCCAGACGTAGTGGTGTCAGGTCCATGGAGAGTCAGAACTTTTATCACCACCAAGCAGCAAAGAGGTCCCCTCTTAATAGTGTCTGAGAAGGCAATAAGGAGACCTTCCTAGAACCAGAAATTCCATCCACATCTGGCAGTAATGAGGATCCCTCTCACACACATACATGTTAGTGTCAGTGGGGGGGGCAAAATGAGGAACACAGATATCTATGTTCACTTGGGAGGAATAAGGCAATGCTCCCCATCCTTCTTTTTCTGTTGAGGGAATGATTATATAACATTCTTGAAATGACAGAATTCTAGAAATGGAGAACAGATTAGCATTTGCAAGAGGTCAAAGTGAGGGCAACTAGCAGCAGAAGGAAGTATTTGGGGCTCTAAAAGAGTACATTATGAATCCTTGTGGTGATGAGCCTGTTCCGTAGCCTGAAGGCGTCCCTGTCAATATCCACATTGTGATGTTACTCTACAGTTTTGCAAGATGTTACTATTGGGAGAAGCTAGGAAAATGATATAGGGGATTAGTCTGTATTATTTCTTAAAACTGCATGTGACACCATCATTATCTCAAAAGGAAAAAAAAGTGTGATAAAAATGAAAAAACAAAAGGCAGAGAGGCAAAATTTCAAAGTACATCCAAAAATATCCAAGATTGAGAAGCTGCATTTTAGAGTTTGGGCTGCCAGGTCCAGTTTGTGGCTGGTTGGTGGTCAGGGATATTTCTTCATGCCTAACTATTGCTTTACGGATACCTTGGTCCATGAAACAGAATACGATGAAGAGTATACATGAGTATTAGAATGACTGGAAATTGGGGTACCTGGGTGGCTTAGTTTGTTAAGCATCTGCCTTCAGCTCAGACCATGAGCCCAGGGTCCTGGGATCAAGCCCCATGTCAGGCTCCTTGCTCAGAGGAGAGCCTGCTTCTCCCTTTGCCTCTACCTGCTTGTCCCTCTCCCTCTGCCTGCTGCTCCCCCTCCTGTGTGCTCTGTCAAATAAATACATAAAAATCTTTTTAAAATGACTGGAATTAGTATTCCTTCTGCATAAATTCATAAATTGACCTTCTTATTCTTATATCAGTTTCAATAAAATTGTATAGTTCCTCATGAGGAGCACATAATTCTCTTTCAAGTTATTCTTAGAAAATGTGTATTTTTTTTTACTATTGTGAATGGGATGTAATAAGATTTTTTAAACTTAATGTTCTTGCATAAAAATTTATTGATTTTAAAGTATTTATCTTATTAACTTATAAATCTATTAATTCTAGTGACTTCCAATTTATTTCTTTGTATTTCCTAGGTTAAGAATAATACTTCATACAATGGTAAAACAACTCTTTTTGGTTTAAAATATTAAGTATTGATGGTGAAATAGTAAACTTGCTTTATTAAAATTTATGGTCGTGTTTGCAGTATTTCACATATGAAATGCATTTGATTAATTTTTTCTTATAACTTATTTCATGATCCGTGACATATTTTCATACACCTGCTTCCATATTTTTTTTCCTGCTTCTATATTTTGACAAAATTTATAAATCTCGAGTTTTAATGGAAATTTTCCCAACTACTAACATTATACTACATATAGTAATGATGATTTGCTTTATATATTTGTTAAATGAGTGCTTAAATGGTAAAAATTCAAAACATCCTGGAATGCTATCTTGCATTGCTACATGAATTAAAATACTTCTCCAAGCCATCAATCATCAATACATGCAAATAGCTACACACACACATACACACACACACACACACACACGCATACACAAGCGCACACAGGCTATAGTTTTAGGACTAGATTTGGAAAATAATGTCAATATCTAGATAACATGAAAGAGATAAATGTGTTATTAGCTACTTCCTATGTTGAACTCAGCCTTCCAGATGGCTTGCTTTGATTCTAAGCCAGTGCTTCTCAGGGTCAGTAGACTTGTTCACCTTCACTTCTCCAAAAAAGGAATGGAAAATTCTCAGGAAGTTGGGAACCAAGCAGAGTTTCCATATGCTGTGTTCTAGTATCTGAACACACAGTTTGCTTTATTTATTTACTCATTCATTCTTCACTCAAAATGTATTAATGCTGACTCCAAGTCCCTGTGCCACTTAGCAGCGGCTATTAAAAAAGAAAGAGACGTTGAACATAATCCTGCACTAAAGGGATTCATAGAATATTAAAGAAGAAAGACCTACCCCAAATGATCATACAACAGGGCGTTTTAACAGAAAGAAAGTTTTTTAAGAAAACCAAAAAACTCTAAGTTTATTGCTCAGGCAATGACTCTGTGGAAGAAGGGATGAAAGGGAAAGTTTCATGAAAAAAGTGAAATTTGTCATGAATCTTAAAGTACTGGTAAGAAATTACTGGACAGACAAGATGTGGGATATTCTAGGCAAAGAAGACAAAGATGCACAAGCACAGAACCATAAAAGGCCTGGAAGTGTCTGAGAAGCCACAAGCAGTTTGGGGCAGATGGAGCATTCAATGTTTGCAATGATCATAATTAAGAGATAATTTACCACTAATAGAATCACATGGCTTTGCTATTTCCTCTAAAACTTTACAAAGAGATACAGTAATGCTTTTTTAATCTTATGCTAAAACATTAACTCTGTCAATACAGGACACAGTTTTGCAACCTCAGTACTATTGACATTTGGAACCTGTTGATGACTGTTGAGTGTATTGTAGGATATTTGGCAGCATCCTGGCCACTAGCCACTAGATGACAGTAGCTCCTTCCAGCTGTGACAACCCATATTGTCTCCAGACATTGCCAAATATCCCTTGGGGGGCAAAATCGCTCCCTACTGAGGACCACACGGGTAGAGTAGAAAATTTAAATTAATCAAGCAGTTGCTATATGCCAAGCATCCTAGCAAGCTTTCTGTACATATTATCTCATTTAATTTTTATAACCATCCAGCTACTTACTATAGACTAGAAAAGTGAGGTCCAACAGAGGTCAAAAAACCTGCCCAGAAAAACAGTCAGTGACAGTCATGAACCAGGATTCATGAGTAGGATTCATGCCACTAATGAATCAATAACTATATGTATATATGTATATGATATATAGATGCTACGATATACATATTTTACCAGTACCTCCATTTAGGATGCTACATGGCACATCATGATTTTGCTGAGTCTGATTTTCTGTAGCTTGTGCTATCATTTTCAAATTGCTAACACTGGCTATCATCCAAACTTGGCTAGTCATCTAACATTTTAGTAAGCACCAACCCCACGCAGACCCCGCAGAACCAAACATTTGGGATGTTAAGCTACAACTTAGAAGCAACAGTTTACTTTCAACATAACCTAGGAAGATTAGTAAAATATTTCTAGATCATTTCTTTGATGGATAATGACCGTGCAATGAGTGCTATGGATGGACTGTAGGCAGTGTAATGGCTAAGAGGCAGCGCAAATTCTGGGATCTGAGAGATCTGAATTTGCATGCTAGCTTCTTTCCAGTTGAATGACATTAGAGAAATTTCTTAAATTCTTTAACACTGTTTCTTCGTCTGCAAATGAGGAACCTAATTAGGCAAAAATTTTGCAAGAGGTTTGTGGTTCTGGCATGAATCATTTTAGAGAAATTACTTTCAGAATCTCAACCCTGATAGGTACCCTCACCTAAGTTGATGTATCAGAGAAAGCGCCTAGCACACCTTTGCGCAACTGCCCTTTATTCATTTTTCAAACGAAATGTGTATTTTTCATCTCTTCTAAGTCTTACTAGGGCGCATCATCCCAAGGCAACAAACCTCCAGCACAATTCAAATCTTGATACCTGGAGACCTTCTTTCATTAAGGTACCACAAGCAAGTCCTCGAAGAAATGTTCCTTGTTTTACACATATTTCAGTTAAATATCATTCAGTATTTCCTGACATTGGAAATGGGAATATTTAGGCTCATTTCTTGGAGATTCTGAATTCAGAAACATGTTAAGCTGGGGAAGTAAGAGTAAAGGCATTGTTCACTTACCACCTTTCTTTTTCAACTTCCTGAATAGTGTCAAAGAATATGTCACTTTTTCAGAAGAGTCTGATGAGGGCAAAGCTAGGGAGACAATGTCCACGGGAGATACTGAAGGTGGCAGTAACTTACTCCATCCAGCTGAGACATTCAGAGCAGGGTCTCTGCCTTATTTAACAATTGTGGAAATCTAAGGTAATATGCTGGCCACCAAAATGTGCATTAGCTTATTTAGCCTTTTTCTCTCAGAACATAAGTCTGATTGAGAGGATAGGTTTAACTGCGTGAAATATTTTCATAAAAGGTTACATATAGATATTTGTCCATAAATTTTTTTTAAAGATTTTATTTATTTATTCATGATAGTCACACAAAGAGAGACAGAGAGGCAGAGACACAGGCAGAGGGAGAAGCAGGCTCCATGCAGGGAGCCCGACGTGGGATTCGATCCCTGGTCTCCAGGATCGCGCCCCGGGCCAAAGGCAGGCGCCAAACCGCTGTGCCACCCAGGGATCCCTGTCCATAAATTAAATCAGCTAAATATTGGCTCCAAGATTATGGTAAGAATATATTAATGCCCATTCTGGGGCACCTGTGTGGCTTAGTCAGTTAACATCTACCTTTGGCTCAGCTCATGGTTCCAGCGTCCTGGGATCGAGCCCCATGTCAGGTTCCCTGCTCAGCAGGGAGTCTGCTTCTCCCATTGCCCCTCCCCTTGCTTGTGCTTGCTCTCTCTCAAATAAATAAAAATAAGTAAATAAAATTAACGCACATTTTAAGTAAAATAGTTTTATCAGAAATGACTGGATTGCTAAAGGTTTTTAAAAATTTGTATTGTTTTGATTTTCCCAGACGTGATCAGATTTAAAAAAGCACTTCCATGTGAGATAGTAACAGGTAGTCCTTTCACGGGTCCTAGTAAAGTCTCTTTGGAGCACTTCCAGAAACTAGTGAAATAAATGAATGATTATAACAATTTTAATGATTGGGTAACAACTCCTTTTGCAAGTCAAAAGTATTCCAATTCTTCAGTTTCGATAAAATTGGAAGAGGACCTAAGGGAACAGTCAGCTAATAGATCATCTGCAATTTTTTTTTGATGATAGATAACTCATGTTATTTTTGGCACATAACTCAGGAGGAACTCAAAGAACTGAATGATGTCAATATAACACAACTCCTTCAAGCTCAATCCACATATTTGTATGAAGAAGTGTTTTCAGCACTAAAACCTACAAAAATGAAAAACAGAAACGAAATTGATACTGTATGCTGCTATCTTATTCTAATGATACAAGTCCACAGACACATGAAGTAATCAATGATCCATCTCATGAAGACATGAATCTCTCGTAGCATCTTATTTCTACAGGTAATAAGTATCAAAATAGCTTTGACAAATTACATACAAATAACAATAATAACGATCTAACAGTACTTTTGGTCACATAAAATTTAAAAGTGAATTTCAATGTATATCCACAATTTTTGTGGCAGAGTAGAATTCTGTGATCAATAAAAGGCTAAAATATAAAAATACATTGCATTTGAATTATGTGGCTCAAGTAGCATGGAAGAGATCTAAGAAAACAAGAAACTATGCAAAGTTTCTGCATTGAAAAAAGCTGCTTCACAAACAGCTACCACTAGAAGGAATCAAATTTGTTATATACTTCAATTTCAATGGGTACATTTAAAAGTGATATAATAGTTTTACTTTAAAAGCCAATAGAGTGTTATGGCAATACCATCTTTTAAAATCCCGCTGAAAAACTTCCTGTGGCTACTTAAAAATCAATAAGGAGAACATGGGTTTTCCATTTTTTTAGGGGTTACATGAGCAAATATTTAAAGATTGCTAATTGGCAGATGTTAAACGTTTTCCTTTGTGTCCTCTTCATTGTTAATGGAGTTACCTCTAAGGGGGCTAAGGAATAGAAGGAAAAAAGTAAGATTTTTATAATGATAAGAATTGGTTATAATCCTTATTTTGATAATTTTAGAATTCTGGATACATTTTTATGAGTATTTTAAAAAACACAACATACTAGGACGTCTGGGTGGCTCAGCGGTTGAGCATCTGCCTTTGGCTCAGGGAGTGATCCTGGAGGCCCGGGATCAAGTCCCACATCAGGCTTCCTGCATGAAGCCTGCTTCTCCCTCTGCCTGTATCTCTGCCTCTCTCTATCTCTCATGAATAAATAAATAAAATCTTAAAAAAAAAACACACACACACACATCATACTGACTTTGGGAGGTCCCTGTTCAAGATGGCAATTTAGGAGGATCCTGGGCTCACCTCGTCCCAAGGACACCTTGACTCTACAGCTACCGATGGAAAAACTTCTGAAAAAAATCTAAAAACTGAGCAACGCCTACATATCAGACAAATAAGAGCAGGCCCACATCGAGGAGCATAGGAGAGGTTAGGACACAGTCTCGCTTTAAACCACATCCCTGCCTGGGGTGACCCACCACTGTGAGGAAACTTGAAGCCCAGGGTTTCTCCCTGAGGGTTGAAGGGTTTGAAGCCCACATCAGGCACCTGGACTTTTAAGCCTTGTAGCTGGGGGCACCTGGGTGGCTCAGTGGTTGAGCGTCTGCCTTTGGCCCAGGTCGTGATCCCCAGATCAAGTCCCATGTTGGGTTCCCCACAGGGAGCCTGCTTCTCCCTCTGCCTGTGTCTCTGCCTCTCTCTGTGTCTTTCATGAATAAATAAATAAAATCTTTAAGAAAAACCCAAAATGTACCTGATTGATGAGGCCCAGAAACATCTAGTTTAGAAAACCAACCAGGCTCAAGGCTTGGGTCCCTGTTACCTGACAGAGCTGAAGCTCTACTAGGCTATAAGCAACAGAGAAGCAGCTCTCACAGGGCTCCTGCCACTCACCTGCCCCACCCAGCCACAAGCAGACAATCCAGAGGCACCCAGACTTCCTGTGATGAGGCTCATTTGCTAACCTTCAAGGGTCAGCCTGGGGGGCAGGCATCTCAAGCAGCGCACAGCTAGATGCCTGCTGGCCGGCAGGCGCCATCTTCACGCTTGCTCTAGCCAGTGGGCACCATTTTGTTTATTTGTTTTAAATGCTAGGCTTTTTTCCTCCCCCTTTTTCCCAGCAGGCACCATCTGTACTCAGTCTCTCTGCCACACTCTACAGTGACAGTATCTCCCATCTGGTGCTCTGGCTTTGCAGCTGCCATCCAAAGGCTGCTTCTTGATCCCCTGGCTCTGGGGGCCTGGGGCTTGGGCTCTTGGGTGCCAGAGATGGTATCAATGGGAGAGAGAGTTTTGGGTAGGCTACCACCCCCAAGGTATTGTACAGACTGCAGACTGAAACACATCCCCTGTCCTTCTTTCAAAGAGGCCTGCTACTTGTCCTGGAGCTTGGCTTGCGGGCACAGGTCTCAGGTTTGGCGCACAGAAGCCTACCACTCTGAGGGAACCAAGGCAGGTGGACACAATCTTGGCGCTCTCCCTCCGTCTCTGACAGCTCACCAATATCTCCCCAAAAGGAGCTTATACACTCCACTGGAGCCTCAATTTTTTATGACTGCCACCCAAGGGACACCTCTAGACCCCCTCTCTGTGGCTAGAGGGCTTATGCAAGCATTCCCACAAGACTATATATATTTGCATACTTTAAAAGCTGCTGCCTGATGGTCTGGCTTCTAATCAACCTGTAATCAGATGTCAACTGAGCTCCTCCCCTTTGGGACACTGTCCTGTCTTGGCTCACCCTCAACAACTAGGAGCCACTAACAATAAAAATGGCTGCTTGGACAATCACAAAATTTTGAGAGAACCAGAATTAAGGTTCATCTCTACATGAGGTCATTTCTTCAAGACTGGGAGAGGTGGCTGTTTTATCTAATACACAGAAACTAACACAGAGAATCAAGCAAAATGGAGAAATAGAGGAATAGATTTCAAACAAAAGAACAATATAAGACCTCAGGGGGGGATCCCTGGGTGGCGCAGCGGTTTAGCGCCTGCCTTTGGCCCAGGGCGCGATCCTGGAGACCCGGGATCGAATCCCACGTCGGGCTCCCGGTGCATGGAGCCTGCTTCTCCCTCTGCCTATGTCTCTGCCTCTCTCTCTCTCTGTGACTATAATAAAAAAAAAAAAAAGAATAAGTTACAAATTTAAAAAAAAAAAAAAAAAAAAAAAAAAAAAAAAAAAAAAAAAAAAAAAAAAAAAAAAAAAAGACCTCAGGGGGAAAAAGAAACCTTAATACCTTAAAGAAATGGAGATAACCAATTTACCTGATAAAGTTCAAAGTAATGGGTCATAAAGATGCTCACTAAGCCCACAAGAAGAATGGATGAGCATGGTGAGAACTTCAATGGAAAGAGAGAAAATATAAAAAAGTACCAAAGAGAGGGGTGCCTGGGTGGCTCAGTTGGTTAAAAGAGTGACTCGATTTTGGCTCAGATCATGAGATAGAGCCCCAAGTTGGGCCCAGCATGGAGCCTAATTAGGATTCTCTCTCTCCTATCCCTCCCCCAGCCACACAGGCATGATTGTGTTCTCTATCTCTCTAAAAGAAGAGGAGGAGGAGGAGGAGGAGGAGGAGGAGGAGGAGGAGGAGGAGGAGGAGAAGGAGAAGGAGAAGGAGAAGGAGAAGGAGAAGAAGAAGAAGAAGAAGAAGAAGAAGAAGAAGAAGAAGAAGAAAAAAGAAGGAGAGAAAAGTACCAAACAGAAGTCACAGAGATGAAGAATACAATAACCAAGCTGAAAATAAAATTAATGACTTTGGAGTTTGGTGATGTGTCACACCTGTGATTATATGCATCCAATTCTCTACATTTCCCTGTTACAAAATCATGATAGACTGGAAAATGCACCATCAGGACCAAATACCTACCTTATTCAGTAGAAAACTGAACAAACTAGCCTATTCCAGTTACCCATGCTCCTTTTTAAGGTAATGGTAACCAGTGTTAAAACGATAGCAATATTCCCTCACAAAAAGCAAATATGTTGTACAAATTCCTTATACCTTACAAATCCATTATTAGGCACCACTGGGGATGTTTTTGGGGAAAAAAAGTCAGCTAAGCTCTGCTCAGAGAACAAGATTTCCAAATGTTTTGGTTTCCATTCAAGAATTTCTAGAGCTCTCTGTCCTCTCTCTTTCCAAAGAAATGACATAATATTTATACAGGAAAATGTCTGTGTGCAGCAGGAGGATGGGGATTTATGTTCATAATTTACATGTATAAGATACTTCCACACAAATAATTTAGTGTTTCTATTTCTACACTGTACCCTCCTTTTATGAAAAATAATATAGCTGGGGCTTTTGCTCATTGTCTAGCCCTCAGCCTTGGCCCTCATCCAGCTATAATTTTCAATCTGCAAATCATTCCAATTTCACTGAAATGGAGTCGATATCTGCAAAGGAGCAGTGTCCTCAAGATGCCTGTTGTCTTCATACTCTGCATCTCTCAAATCCCTCCAGGGGAAAGCTTAGAACATCTGCCATTGCTTGGATTTATAAGAGTTCACTGACTATTCACAACTGATTTGATGATCTAGCCATTAAAAATGACTCATCCAGGATATCAAACATACACTGAATTTGATTTATTGTTGTCAAAGATTAACCAAATGTAAATATTTAATATTAAAAAAATACATTCTTAAATTTTTCTTACCATATGCCTTCTAGCCTAGAGATCCTTTGGTGCTTCAGGCAGACATGGAATTTATGCAATTGTCTGAGATTTCAATATTCAGTTCTCACCCATTTAAGATTCTGATATTAAACTTGACCTCTGACCTACATCCTCTTTCCTGAGCACTTATTAAATGCCTCTGAAAGTAGGCAGTGGGCATACACAATTAATGTGTCAGTGGCTGTTAACGATGAAGGACATCATTATGAAGAAGGACAAAGAAAATAGCTGGGTGTGGTGGGGAAGGGAACCAGAAGAAGCATGAAAAAAGTTCTGAGGAATGAAATAACATGATATTTGGTGGAAACTATAACTAGCTTCAGCTTTTATCTCAAAGGGTAAAGACAGGCTAAATCAGGCAAAGCCTTTATGCCATGCTAAGATGCTTGAAGTTCATTCTATGAATGAGTAATAACTAAAAAACACTAAGCAGATCTGCATTTTCTATAACTCATTTTCTTCTTTTCCTTCCTAGTATTCAGTTAAAACATTATGAAGCTGCTATTTTGTGGGTAACAAATGATCAAATACCGATGACCTCGTAAGGGTCAAACTATGAGATTAAGTAACAAAACTTGAAATTGTATTTTTAATTGTGTGTTCATTTGTTAAATATCTGTCTCTATAGCTGGACTGTAGCCTCTGGAGCCAGACAACTTAGGTTTACTTCCCAGCTCTATTAGTTATATGACTCAGGACAAATTACTCAACCTCTCAGACTTGAAGTTTTCTTGTCTCTAAAATGAAACAATACTCTAAGAGTTATTATAAACATTAAGTTAGTTAACATATATGAATGCTTGGGGAAGGGCCTGGAATATCATAAGTGCCCTTTAAATATTAATTATTATCAGTTATTATTGCTGTCATCCTCATCACTGTCTAAATGCCACAGATGCAGGATGAAGAAAAGAATCCTAGAGCTAGAAATGGAAGCAACACCTTTTCATTAGACTCTACAGTTCTGTAGTACAGTTCCCTTGGCTGAAGTTCAATTACTAATCCTAAAGGAATACCGTCTCAAACCTTTAAATGTGGATGTGCAGTGTTAAAATTCCACACCTGAGGGACACCTGGGTGGTTTAGTCAGTTGGGCATCTCCCTTCAGTTCAGGTCATGATCTCAGGGTCCTGGGATCAAGCCTAGGGTCAAGCTCCCTGCTCAGCATGGAGTCTGCTTCTCTCTTTCACTCTGTGCCTCCTCCCCATTGGTGCTCACTTTCTCTCTCTCTCAAATAAATAAATGAAATCCTCAAAAAATTCCATACGTGAATTCTGAATTATACAAAATATTTACAGTAAATGAAGTTGACTTATGTAGTTCTTTAAAAAAAAAGAAACAAAATATCATAGGCCTTTTATAAAGCACTGATTTACAACAACAAAAAAAGGATTGATTTGCAAGTGTTCCTGGCCTTTCTCCATTTGTGGTTCCCCAGAGAGTGATGCAGACTCTAGAGGAGAGAAGGATAAGGAGTTTGAATTAGGGCTTGGAAGGCACATGTGTGCTTGAGTATGAATATAGGGAGGGTGTAGGGGAGGAATTTGAAGAGATAAGTACAGAAGAGTTATGGTTTCTAAGGGAAAGGATGATGAGAAAAGCAAGGCTTTAAGAATTGCTGTGGTCTACATAACCCTGTTTTGGAGTTAGAGTCAAGAAAAGGACTTGCACTATTTTGAAATTTATTTAGTTGCTGAACTAGATTTCTTTTATTGCAATGCCTCTCTGAGATTTGTCTATCTGGGGGATGAATCTGTGTTTCAAATTACAACTGTGTTTCAAATTCTCTTTCCCTAGCAAACTTTTTAGTATTAGTTGAACTTCTATCAGATATGGTTTCTATAGTCAGCGCCATAAACAAATGAATGAGACATACACGAACAAAGCATCATTCTACCTCGGATTATCTATTTATTTTATGGTCCTCCCTTCTGTAAAACCTATTAGCACATGCTCTCTAAGACCACCAGCTAAAAGCCTGTGATTGTTTTAAAATGAACTCAAAGAACTTTTGAGCCAAAGGAAATAAAAAACCAGTTCAAGCCTATTAGGAAATGTCTCATAAAATTGAACTCTTCGGTCAATTTCTTGCTAATATCTTCTAATGAATGTCTTCAAGCTCATGTTCAAGTTAAGATGTTCAGGATATAGGATGGATCCACAATGATTAAAATTGTTTTGTGCATCAAGGTCTTGTCCATGAAGCAGCTGCTTACTGTGACTGTGGTGCCCAGGCCATTTCAAGCAACAACACTGCCTTGCGTGGGGTTTAAGAGAGTCATTGTTTGAGAACCCAGGCAGTCCAGGTTGCTAATCACCAGAACAAAGAGGGAAAATGAGAAGAGCACAGTCATACCACAGTCATGGGCTTTCTTTGAAGTCTCTCAGCACCAGTGGAGACAATTGAAAGTGAAGGAGGGACCACACGAAGTTGGGAAACCTTGAGTCAGCTTCAGATCTGCCACTTACATCCCCTATGATCATGGGATGGAGTTTCCTCATCTCCCAACTGAGCAGTGAGCCAAGCCCTTACAATTAGCTCTAGCATTCTTTTCTATGAAATGAATTAACAACTATAATTTACCTCAGCCTATTTTTCCCTAATCAAACAAGCTCTGCTTTCTTCAACATCCTATGGCATATTATCCTGTTGCCCTCTCTCAGTATTCTTGATTTTCTTCTTTTTTTAATAATAAATTTATTTTTTATTGGTGTTCAATTTGCCAACATACAGAATAATGAATATATTATTATTATTATTAATGAAGATATTATTACCCAGTGCTCATCCCGTCAAGTGATTTTCATTGGATACTCATCAGGTAAAAACCGCATTCCAGGGGTGGCTGGGTGGCTCAGTTAAGTGTCTGACTCTTAATTTCAGCCCAGGCCATGATCTCAGGGTCGAGGGATCGAGCCCTGCATCAAGCTCTGCGCTGAGCATGGAATCTGCTTGGGATTCTTCTTCTCCCTGTCTCTCTGCCCCATCCCGGACTTGTGCAAATTCTCTCAAAATAAAACAAAACAAACAACTGCATTCCACCTTTGGTAGGTGCAAGGCTTCTTGATGGTATTCACCTGCATGCATAGGTCTTCCTTATCTTCCCATAGCAAAGTTTTACAAAATACACGGTGTCATTTATCTTCAAGTATCTCATACATGAGGTAACTACTTTAATATTCATTACCTTTCTCATAATAATATTTATATTATCTCACAATGATTAATAATAAAAGTACCACTGATTAAGAATTGATGTACCCGATACTACCAAAGCAATCTAAGTATATTCTCTCGACCTAAATATGTATATGTACATATATATATATATACATACACAGACAGACATATAACATTATTAAGCCCATACAGAAGAAACTGAGAATCAGAAAACATTGTCTAAAATCACATAGCTTCTAATTTGCAGGGGTTGAATTTGAGCCAGATCCATGTTTTTAAATACTCTGAGCGCAGTTCAGTGTCGATGGTCTCTAAAAAGCAATGTATATAAGAAGTTATTTTCAAAAATGCAAAATAAGGAGTGTAAGATCTTGGAAATAAGAGAACTTAGAGAAAAGTGTCCCGGGTCCCTTTTGGGGTCCTGCTGATGTCTGGCTATGCCATCTTGCACAAAATATTCATCTTTCCGAAGACCTCAATTTCCTCTTGTAGAATAAGGGAGACAATCTCTAAGGTTCCTTCTGGCTCTACGGAGGAATGATTTGTTTCTGAAAGGCATTGTTTCTACAATAAGGAAAAATACTCAGAATTTCAACTATTCAAAGCAAAGGTAACATCCTCTCTTGAGGCAAGAAAACAGCTATCGTCAAGGCATCTTCAGACCTTAGTTACAGGGACGATCTTAGTAGATCTTTCCCTGCAATTCCTTCCTTCCAGCACGGATCTTTTTACTTAATAGCACATATCACAGGCTGTGATTACAGACTGATTTGTGTGGTAGACTGTAAGTTCCCAGCAGGTGAGAGGACCATGTCAGTCTGCTCACCATTGAATCCCTGCCTGGTACCCAGCACAGGGCTTGGCATGAAAAACCAGCTCAGTAACATTTGTCGACTAGATCGATTTTAAGAGGGGCTCCTGGTTTCCAGGTTTTCCGTACTGGATGATTTAGAGCTAATATTTCTTTTCGCCTTTCCTAAAGAGGTCTGGTGATGAGTCTTTCCTGCCACAGGGAAGATGTAATTAATTAATTTTCTCTTAGTTCCCAGCGTGTAAGAGAAGCTAGTGACAGGTGCTGCCTCCCACAAATCTACAAATCACAGCAAACACATTGGGGTTCCAATATTCCTTTTCCTAACCCTTTCCCAACAAATACTAAAGATGACAATAGGCACATTTGTATCGATGCAGTCATTTAAATCTCACTTGAAAGAAAGTAGTAAGCTGAGGCTTCCTAATTTAGAAGGGATGGGTAAATTAATCCTTTTGTGCTTGGTGTTCTTGGCAAGAACCAGCTGCAGAAGTACTCCTATCCCCTCTATGGGCTCTACAGACAGGCCCACACAACCTCACTCATATTTCAGCCTGGAATGTGCAAGGAAGAGCAGCCACAGCCACTTGGGGAACCAGGGGTGGTGGGTTTGTGAACTGCCTCCTGTCTCATCCTGTCACTTACCCCTTGGGATGTGAGATTATAGGGCCATGGGGCTGTGGGGGCTGTAGCCCAGCATGGCTGAGGCTGTTGGGCAGCCACACAGCAGTGGCTTCTTGGCAAGGGACAGTTCAGTCTCTGACCACACGGAAAGCAGACATGCTGACTACAGCACAGAGCAAAGAAAATGAGAGCTTCTGCCTGTGTCTGGTGGGCTAGGATGAGAGGAGAGGAAAGGAGGGGGCGTTGGGGCGCGTGCCAAGCTGGGCTGTTGATGAAAGTGTGGGAAGATTCCAGGGGAGGCATGTTGCCAACTCGGAGGCAGTTGGGCTGATTTCTTTCCCCTTTCTTCTGCTTCAATGAGAATTCCTGCTGGGTGGGGTAGGAGCAGAGCCAAGAAAGGAGTGATTTGCTGGGTGAGCATGGACGCGCGGACCTCGGAAGTATGTGTCTGCCCACTGGGACCAGGGCCAGGGGAGGAAGGAGAAGTTAAATGAGGGGAACTGAGGGGCAACGGGAATAAAGGAGAATAAAAGAAGGACACAAAAGCAAATGTCCTATGAGAAAGAGAAAACAGGAAAGCGAGACAGCAGATCATGTAGACAGGGGAGAGACACAGTTCTGTGCCATAGAACAAGCCTACCTCCCTCCTAAATGTCAGAATGAAATAATGCTCAAATGAAACAGGCAGCGAAAGACCACAGGGTACAGTAGAAAGTAAACCTACTGCTCCTAAGTTTTCCTGGTGGCTGTTCATTGCCATGAGAATACATACTTCCCAAAGAGCAAATGCTGCCTTTTAGGCAAAACAGAAGAAGCAAAATGTTAACATGGAAAGCCACATACTACTTCTAAAGATTAGTAGAATATCATTTACAAGTATTTCCTTACAGAAAAAAAAAAAAGGACACCAGGGTCCTTAAATTGCTCTTCTTGGCCTTTCTGATAAAATATTACAAACATCAAGATCCTCTTGCAAGAAAATCTAGAGCAGGTTAAAATGACAAATGTCGATGAAGTGAGTTCTGCTGTGAAGTGATGCCACTTTTAGAGCTTTCTGAGGTCCCTTTGTGGAGATCTGTGAAGAGCTGTAAGATCATCAAGTGAATGTGGCATTTTTTGTGACAATCCCACAAGTTACATGCAGCCCCAGCACCAGAATCCCACCAGCTTCAATGTCCTACAGAGACAAAGGTATATTTTGGCTTAAGTGTCTATAGGACAGATTCGGTTATTGGTTGATGATAAATAGAAGACCCAGGGCATCTGGGTGGCTCAGTCAGTTAAGCGTCTGCCTTCGGCTCAGGTCATGATCCCAGGGTCTTGGGATCGAGCCCTACACTGGGCTCTCTGCTCAGTGAGGAGTCCACTTCTCCCTCTCCCTCTCCCTCTGCCACTCCTCCTGCTTGTGCACTGTCTCTCTCTCTCTCTTTCTCTCAAACAAATAAATAAAATCTTACAAAAAACAAATAGAAGACCCCAAATCTTCCTCTTCCCAGGTTTCAAGAGGCCTTGCAAACTTCCTTTCTCCCTCTTAGACTTCAGCCACCACCATGTGAACAAGCCCAGGCTAGCTTGATAGAATCTGAGAGGCCACATAAAGGCCAACCTAATGGTGCTAGCCCATCATTATTGACCAGACTCCAGTCAGCTGATCCCCAAAGAGGTTAAAACCCCCCTCAACCTAGCTAAGATCAGCGAGGCAGCCCCCCCAACTCATAGCCAATGACAAATATGAGTCAGCACAGCTGAGACAAAAGGAGCTGCTCAGCTGACCCACAGATTCATGAGCAATAATCAATAAATGTTTTAAGCCATGGAGCTTGGGGATCTCTCTTATACAAGAGATAACTGATCCAATTACTCACAAACCGGAGACTCACCTGTGCATTCGTACTGCAGACCTTTCCCATAATAGCCCTTCTCACAGACGCACTCAAACTGACCCGTGTGTGTCCCACATTTGCAGCTTGCCATGCGGTCACAGCATTCCTTGCCAGCTTCACACAGATAGGAGCAATGGGACATATCCTCTTGAATAAAACTCCCAGAGGGCAGATCTATCAGTGACATATGACAGAGGGTAATAAAAAACAGATTAGCAGCTCGATGTCACATTCTCTAGTTACTAAAATTTAGGTACAAGTTGCAGAAAACATCTTTTCATATCCGTCCAATTCCCAACTGCACCACACTCCCGCCCAAATATGAATGTGTGTTATTTGCACCACACAGGCTGGGGATTTGTTTCGGCCAGTTAAGCTATTTCAGTCTGGGACCTCATCATAAGCTTTCGAGGCCATGCAGGGTCAGGCAGAAATTAAGCGCTTCAGCAAGGAATCTCCAGATGCGGCAGGAAGTAACATAGTCGGTGCCACAGGTCACTCCCCTGGCTTCCACGCCAGCAGTGTTCCACTGCTTCAGTATGAGGTCGGGCAGCAGTAACTAGATTTCCAAAACTCTTTTTCCAAAAGATAAATAAAATTACAATCTTGACTGCCGCACGAGAGTTTTGATTATGGGCTGCTGGCTTTAGATACCATCATTTCTATATTTATTGGATAAAGACTTAGCAACCCCACACAGGTGTAATCATAGAATCAGAATATGGCTTATTTCTCAGTTGTGAGTAACTTATCACGTTTTACGTGAATGGAGATCATGCTGATTACTTGAGCCATGTTCTGAAGTGAGGCATGCTGAGAATTCAATAACTCAGGCAGAGTTGTCGAGAAAGTGACTTCACAGGGTCACTGGCTGATCCAGAATGAATGGCCTAGAATCAGGCAAATAATAGGTTCCATTCACTCTGTTGAAGAAGTTCAAAAGTCTTAACCCAAATCCCTGGGCTGGTGCTCGGACCAGATATAGTGATGGGCCCCTCCTAGGAACTCAGATGCGGGAGTTCCAACAAGACACATGCACTGCAATTGAATATCTGGCAAGAAGATTGGTGATGGCTTCATTTAGGGAACATCTGTGTCTATTCATTAAGACTCTGAACAATACACAGGGGCAAAGTAAAAAGAAGACGCCAGCCCCAAGGGAAAGAGACCGGTACAATCAGGTACCCTATTAAAGCTCCATCTAACAGACTGTGGTGTGGGTAAAATGTCTGCAACATGAACACTTAGTTCTAAGGCACTGGGCCATGAGACGATTTGGCAATAGAGCAGCTTAGGAGGCAGAAAGATCTAGCTACCAAGACTGGTACACTGGCATTCAGGTATGGGAGAGGTTAAGTATATGTTTACACGAGGGGGAAAACTATTATTCTGTAACCCATGTTGATTGAGGATGGCCAGAAGCAGGCTGACCTGCTTCTTCTGAACATGGATGGTCTCGAGACCAAAAGTGGATCCATCCAAGTTGAAAGTAGCTTCACAGAACTTAAGGGCAGGGAAAATGAGACTCATTTCCTTTGATTTGATCATGTCTTTGCAGTAGGAACAGGATCTTTCCTTACCAAACCTGGAAACTCAATCGGAGAATTATGCATTCTAGATACTTGCTTATTGTAAAAGTGATGCCTTCCAAAACTCTGTTGCAATATTGTAACCAAAAGAACATTCTGTCCCACCGAGCTTCTGGGTCAACTTGGCCTTAGAGTTCTAGAAGAGCCCACTCCTAAGAGCAGAGGAATGGTATGACTGGAAATTAGTCCTCTACAACACAGCAGGTAACACCCATGATTTCAGAATCCATTTAGTCACAGCCACCCAGCCTTCCCACTCAACCTATCACTTTTCCCTGAGAAAAGGAGAAACAAAGGAAGCCCCAGAGTTACTGAACTGCTGCCATGTAATAACACTATACTTGGTAATACTTAAATATTTTATTTAATCCTCTTGACAAAACCATATGGTACACATTCTAATACTTCCATTTTAAAAGTAGAGGGGGACTCCTTGGTGGCTCAGTGGTTGGGAATCTGCCTTTGGCTCAGGTCATGGTCCTGGGGTCCTGGGATTGAGTCTCTGCATCAGGCTCCCCGCAATGAGCCTGCTTCTCCCTCTGCCTATGTCTCTGCCTCTCCCTGCGTGTCTCTTGTGATAAATACACTCTTTAAAAATAATAAAATAAAAAACAAAAGTAGAAGAAGTAAGGCTTGTAGATATTAGATAAATTGCCGAAGGTAATAATAATAGTGGACAGTTAATGAGGGCTTCGGTTAATATGCGCTCGGTAATTTTTCTAATCATTTTATATGTATTAACCTATTTAATCCTTGTGACAATCCTATAGAACAGGTACTCTTCTCATTCCCTATTCTATTTACAAGAAATCTAAGGGGTAAAAAGTTAAATAACTTGCCAAAAGCCACTCAGCCAGTAGGTGACTAAGATTTTTTGCTGTGTCCATAGTTACTCTGAGATCCTACTCTTTTTTTTTTTTTTTTTTTTTTTTTTTTTTTTGAGATCCTACTCTTCAATGCTTCTCTTGGAACTATGATAGGGCTGACCTGCTTCTTCTGAACATCACTAATTGCTTGAAACTTCATGTGGCCATGATTTGCCCATCAAACTGAGTCTTTCACATGGATACCTGCAGGGATCAACTTGCTGTTTGGCTTTGGTCTGGGGCTGGATCTCCTGTCGTTTCCTCCCAATCCATACTTCCCCTCGTGGCTTACAAAGACACATGCCCATACCATGCCTGGAAGTTTGTCTAACCTAAATCATACAACTAAATATCCTTACAAATGGAGTATGAAGAACCCTACTAAATGGGTTTACTGACTTCATTCCTTTTTGTGGTAATGCTCTTCAACTTGTACATAATCTTACGTGTCTTAGAACTGTCAGGTCAAGAAGTATGCGTTAAGTGTTTATTGTCCTTACATCTTCATGTCTATTTCTGGAAACATTCTGGTGAGATTCACGATACATGTCTCTGAATGTTTACTCCCCCTCTCCAGATAACTGTAAATAGATCTAAGTCACGGCTTCCCGCTCTGTGTGTGGCCTTAAAACACACCTAAATTCATTCCATTGATTCTAACAGTTCCAGGTGGGAGCAGACGGGTAGTCTAGTAAAAATCCATCCCAGCTGTTGAAAAACAAAATAAAGCAAAGCAAATACTCTTGTTGCATGTCAGACTGTCACCTCTATTTAGGAAGCTCAACACAGCTCCTGCTACACTGAGGATACATGGGCATCCTGCTCAGTGAAGACTTTCATAGGGTTTGGTATTAGCCTCTAAGGGGTTTTCAGCCCTAAGACAGAAGGAACTCCCATTTAAATGCATCACGTCAGGCCACTGGGTCTCCCTTACCTTCATGCAATGCACGGCGAGCTAAAGCCTCAAATTCTTCAAAACTGTGGAGAAGGTAGCAGTGCTCTTCCTTTGGGGTGGAAGCCATGTCATTTAGTTCTCGAATGTTCCCTTGCCATATGCCAAACGTGAAGATCTCTACTCCAAAGTCTCGCAGGGATGCTGCGACTGGCCTGGGGTCTCCCCCATTGGAATATCCATCAGTAATGAGGAATATAACTTTTGTTGAGTTTTCTCTAGAGTGACGAAGAATTTGCTGTAATGAAATAAAGTTAGCATGAGTTGGTATTGTGTTGGCCTATGTGCTTCCCTTCTTACATAAAACAGCATTTGTGAAGATCGTTAGCATGTCACAAGAGGGAGAACAAACACGGATCATTGAGAGTAAAACAGAAATAGGCACAGGCTAGCACCTGCAATAGTCTTCTCACAGACCCACAAAAAAACCTAAAAGCGCTTACAATGGGTCATTATCATCAGTGGCAGCATGCTCATCACTGCCATGAACCTTGGTAATGAAGAGCAGCACATGTTTATGGAATGAGCTCTTACTCATATTATCACTTATTGTTAAAACTACTTTTTACAAATTTTCAGGCTCTCAACACACAAGCCAAATCTGAGTCCTACGTGTCTATTTCCAAGTATATCCAGCTAGCTGCCCATCCACCTAGTTAGCTGAACCATTCCATGATCATATATCAAAAGCCTACTTAGAAGAAAATGTAACAGAAAATGTCTTTTCCAGAGTTAATAATGGCCAACCTACTTTCCATATTTGTTTTTCCACTGCTCCTCCACAACTGTAGAATTCATTCAACCCTTCATCTTTCCTGGACCACCCAGCATTAGCACAAAATCAGCTGGTTTTGGTGCTGTCCTATCTTTATGAGAAAATACTGATTTATTCAATCTGACACTTGGGCTTTATTTTATTTTAGGACAAGTGAGTTGTCCTTTATAATGTTATATGTTATCCCTCCTCTATAGATAGAAGGGAATAAGTGAAACCTTTTTTTTTTTTTCTTTAAAGGCATCTATTTATTGCCATTGATGCTCCGTACATCAAACTGTGAAAGCACAAGGAATCCAGCGGTGAATCTGACATTGTAATTAAATTGGCTGTTTTGCTTTTCATCAGAACTGGATAGGAAAGATAAAGAAGTGCCAGGGTATGTTTTCTGGCAAGTTCTTAGAAAGAATTCAATGTCTATTAGGCAATAATTCATGTACATTCAGTAGGTAGGAAGAACGACAATCATATCCTATGTTTTGCTAAAATTAAAAGGAGATGATAGGATTTAAAAAAAATAACAGCCTCAATTCACTTTAAGGGGCAGACTCAGCTACAAGCTCCAGATTCTCTCAGATTGTAAGATCCATGTCTCCATTAATATATGATTCATAGCTATTTATTCTAATTTAACGACTCCTACCAAATGTTACTGCTGTTTGTGAGCTAAAGATAAAGCCATTAAACATGAATTTAAAGACAATTCAATCAAACTAAAAATGACTTTGGAAAACATCTGGAAAACCAGCAATTTGCAAAGAAGTATTCAAACACTTCACCTCCCTCTCTCAAAAGCCTACTACAGCTAAGGACCAAAGAGAATCCGAAACCAGCTTGAAGAAGCTCCTTCTGGCCAAATAAAGGGCAATCTGAGTATCAATAAAAATAATAATTGAGGTGAATTTAAACGCATCATACATATTTACATTTTATCACAAATATTTACATTTAAATGTGTATAAACATTTATAGTTTCAGTTAGATCACACTGCAGGTGAAAAGCCCTATTGGGATGCCTGGTTGGCTCAGAGGTTTAGCATCTGCCTTTGGCTTAGTTCCTGATCCTGGGGTCCCGGGATCAAGTCCCTCATCAGGCTCCCTGCATGGAGCCTGCTTCTCCCTCTGCCTGTGTCTTTACCTCTCTCTGTGTGTCTCTCATGAATAAATAAATGAAATCTTTAAAAAAAAGAAAAGAAAAACCCTATCAATAAAAACAATAATTGGAATGGCCTGAGATATACACACACCCACACACTTTTTTCATTCAGGACAACCTCTGAGGGGAAATCCAATGATCTGTGATGGGTGGCCTGAAGTGAGACATTATTCTATTTGTCTTTAAAGTTATACAACAGGCTTCGAAGGGTAACTTCTAGTTCCAGTAGTCCAAGATGTGGCAACTTGTGTTTATACTGGCTTTGCTTTTTACCACGTGATAAACTCTCCCTTTCTGAGTTGTTCTACTCTGAGATCATAACTTAACCTCCACAGACACTCCCCTAAGCTTCTGCTCATTTCGATTACTCTCTCTTCTACAAGACCATGGGAGCAAACTGTGAGCAAGACACTAAGAGAGTGAGAATTTGGATGGAAGTAGAGAGAGGGGAAAAAAAGCAAACGGTCTTGTTCAGTGTGGTACTCTGGACATTGTCCAGCACAGAGTACGTGTTCATAAGTATCTATTCAATGAATGAATTGAGGAGGGGGTGAATGGATAAACTCTAGGATACTCTGAAGACTGTTCTTGAGTGAGTTGGTCTTGAGGGAGCCGTAGGAATGTGCGGAATATTTGCGTGCACACACATAATTTATTTTGTATAGATTTGTACAAAAAAGATGAGGTTTTCTTGGTGTGCCTTTATTGTCCTTCTGAGCAAATACTATTTTATAACATTAATTTTGGCTCGCATCAATAATATTCCTTAACATTCAGGTTCGGATTTAGGGATTTAGCGGAGGTTTCTTGCCCTCCTGCTCATTGCATGCAAAACACATTAAGCTGTGATTCTATTTTTCTTCTCTTCTTGCAGGGAACTGGTAAGTATTTACAGGAACCATTATATCTGTTGGCACGACAATATATTAAGCTTAAAATAGTCAGAAGAATAGCAGGACTACTAGTCCAAGCAAAGAATTACACAAGATCTCGGTTTGGAATGCACTCTAAAAGACAGAGGAGGAGTGGATGATTTACTGAAAATATTTTACCCCTTTCCCCCAATCTTTCTGCTCTATCATACTTGAATAAAAACATAATTCAATAAAAACATTTTCATCCCACAGATCTAAGAAGTAAATAGATCTGTGGTAATGTTTGTGGAATGTGGTAGAAGCCTGGCACTTGATTCTCCTTTTAGTATTCCTGAAATAGTTTACATCATCTGCTCTCCTCTTGTAAGGCATTTTAGAAATAGAATTTTCTGGTCCAGACTATTGAATGAGCCAAACCCTCTGCTGCCCAAGTACAATGCAACATGGACTTCGTATGGCAAAAGGTTATCACCATCTGTATTGTATCAAGCCTCTGATTAGCTTGTATAAATATCTGGCAGGGAAGTAAGCTCCCCTTGTCCAGCAAAAGTCATTAGAATGATAAAAATGCAGGGTTGTGTAACATTGTTCTAACACCCGAGATCCATCACCATTACACAAGACTGCAACCCCACCCCTACCCCCCAAGGCAGGCCACAAGGGAACTGTTTTGAAAAATGGCCTTGAAAGAAGAAGAGAGGTCACCACAAATCTGACGTGGGGACCATATTTACCCTTGGGTTCCATTAATTAAAATACATGTAGATAAAATACCAACAACCCTCTGGCTCTCCACCATGGCCCCACTTGCCTGAAGAGAAGCTCAGAAGTCATCTTTGAAACTGTTTAAGTTGATACCTATTGTGACTCTATCAGAGCCACTCTCTTCCAGGGAGCCAGAAAGTAGTAAATACTGTGTTTCAACTTGTTTTCCACATATATTTTTTTCCTTGTTAGGAAACGTTAAGTACAAATAAGACATCATGAACTGCTTCTAATACTTTCGACATCCTTCAAATTCTAAGATTTCACCAAGCTGCATCTGTTAGCTCATATTTTTCATTTGAATACTCAAATATTCTTCAATTCAAGCAATGTTTACGGTCCCGTACTTTTGCATAACATTTCTGGGGAAGTTCTTCATCTGTTGGCTCATCATTTTCTGGACTTCCAATATTCTATCCGTTTTTTCACGTTTATCTCCTCTTCCTTCCTTTGGAGCTTGGTAGAAATGTCTGAAGCTTTTGTTCCCTACCACTGTCTGTGCTTTATGCACGCTTGTGTCTCTTCCTTTGCCCTTCTAATTAAGAATCAATTGAAAAAAAAAATGAATTGCATTTTATTTCTCTTGCGACAATATTTCTTTATCTTACATAGTCTTTCTTTCTTCCAGTTTCCCAGCCCAGTATGTCCTCATGTCAGTCTGTAGTCTATCCCCTTGTTGTTTTCTTTAAAGATTTTATTTATTTATTCATGAGAGACACAGAGAGAGGGGCAGAGACACAGGTAGAGAGAGAAGCAGACTCCACACAGGGAGCCCAATGCAGGACTCGATCCCGGGACCCCAAGATCACGCCCTGAGCCAAAGGCAGTCACTCAACTACTGAGCCACCCGGGTGCCCCTAGTTTATCCCCTTGTATCTCATCTTCATTTCACTGTGCTTTCTAGGATCTTGTTCTATTTTTCATAGGGAATTCTTGTACTTTATCTGTATCTTACATTCTATATTTTACTATATATAAATACTATATATATTTACATATAAATACATATTTTACTATATATATAAATAAATATATATATAAATACAGATAAAGTATCTGATCAAATAAAGTATTATTTGAAAACCAGGGGATGCCTGGGTGGCTTAGCAGTTGAGCATCTGCCTTCGGCTCAGCATCTTGGGATCCCAGGATCGAGTCCCGCATCAGGCTCCCTGCATGGAGCCTGCTTCTCCCTCTGCCTGTGTCTCTGCCCCTCTCTCTGTGTCTCTCATGAATAAATAAATAATTTTTTTTTTAAAGCAGAAGCTTTTCAAAGAAGCTGGAGGGAGAGGTTCTATCAGACAGCACAAGTAAAATAGATAGAACCTCATCCCAGGAGGAAAAATTACTATAAGCCAAGAGCAGGCCCATTGAAATAGTCTGTGAACCCAAAAACTGCAACAACAACTTGAAGATTTAGAAGAATACATAACTTAATACCAAGAGAGGAAGAAAGTAGTATAGTGCAGTGGGGATTGCATCACTAGGATTTAGGAAGTCACAGCCTCTATGAGAACAAGAATGGAAAGCCATGGAAAGAGAACAGGCTAAGAGGGAAACAGAGAAGTGTAGCACAGAGGATTTTATGAGAAAATTATGAAGGAAACACAAAACACAAGGAAAGACTTAAAAATCTACATTGTGGTAGTGAGATAAAATGTCAAAAATTCTAACTGATAAATTTAGTGCAAACTTTAATGTACAAGGCTGCTGACTAGTCTTACTTATAACTATAGAAATACAATTCCAAATAAATACTTCCAAACCAAATTCAAATAATACTCGAAGAATCTTTCTCCCTTATTCAATAAGGCTTATTACTCAAAGACAAAAATTGGTTAAAATTAGTAAATCCTTTGCTGTACTACAACATTGTAACTGTCCCAATTAAAAGAAAGTGATAACCCAAGATGCTAAAAGCACATTCAATAAAACTGATTTCTGCTATTTTAATAAAAAATTATGAATAAGACACCCCATTAATACAATTGTCTATTTCAAAGCAACACTATAAATCATGCTTAACTGTGAAACACCAGCTAATATCCTAATGAGATAAGAAGTGAATCTGTGATTCTATGTATTTTCACTATTATTTAAAATCCTTTTGAAATTCCCAGCCAAGGCAAAAAGACAGAAAACCAGAATAAATATTACACTTCTTAAAGATTTTTGCTGCTTCTTAAAAAATCAAAATTAGAAACAAGGAACAAACTGAAAATTCCATTCATCAAGCTTATCAAATAAAGTACTGAGGTCTTTATAAAAATCTTTTACACATCTCTAAGGAAAAATAAAGAAAAATAACAGAAATATAGGTGAGTGTTTTAACCAAAGAAAGCAAAGACAAAAAAATTCTATTTGTCAGAAAATGTACAGAACATTTAACTTCACTAACCAAAATAATGTATAACAGTAATACTACTTTTTCACTTCTCAAATAGCCAAAGACCTTCTTAATTAAAATTTGGTAATATTTATGGGGAAACAGATCTTCCTATTAGGGATGCAATGTGGACTGGTAATATTTGGAGTAATTGTGACAAGAGCTTTAAAAATTTCACACAATTTGAACTAAAATTCTACATCTAAAAATATCTTAAGGAAATAACTATGGATACATAGAAAAAAATAATTAAAAGGATACATAACCCAGAATAAAATGCAATATAAGAAAATGGAAACAGTATAAAATTCCAATAATATATATTGGTTA